>NC_068916.1:75962058-76587058 GCF_023091745.1 Budorcas taxicolor
AACATGAGGTTTACACATCATGTTCTCTCCCTTGGAATGTTTATATGCTAGTCATCAATCTTCAGTTTATTTTGCCACACATTTATACTGAAGTGAGTGCCAGCTTTATATACAAGTATCATTTTATAAAAGATTAGATCTTTAGTATCTACCTTAAGAACTAAGAATGCCCTTCTAATTTGCTGGGGCATGACACACCAAAGTGTCAGGGGGTGTTTTATGGCATTTATTGAAAAACTGTGTTTCTCTCATGAGGTATATTTGCTGGCCTGACAGCTTGCTTCTACTCATCTAACCTTGAATCGTAAGAAAACAAGCAAGATTTGTGTGCATGCATATGTTTACATGTATGTGTTGATAAATATTTATATACACATATATGGATGTATGTTTGTATGTATATATAACAACAAACAGTAAAATACTGCTCTATCATAAAAAATTTGTACCTCTAAAGACTGAGATTAGGAGACTAAAACTAAGATTATGTTTGCTGAGTACTTCTCCTGTGAAAGTGCTTCTTGCTCAGTCATGTCCAGCTCTTTGCAACTCCATGGACTGCAGCCTATCAGGCTCCTCTGTCCATGGAGAATGTAAGAATACTGGAGTGGGTTGCCATGTTCTTCTCCTGGGGATCTTTGCAATCCAAGAGATCGAACCCAGGTCTCCCTCATTACAGGCAGATTCTTTACCATTCGAACTAGAATTAGTAAACTTGTACCTATCTCATTTATATCCTACGAAGATAACCTGGAAATACACCCTAGCATATTAGCTATGAGAGATTATGGTAGATATTTCTCTACCAAATTTTGAAATTCAGACAAAATGCAGAAATTGCCATACTGATCACTATTTCTTCACCCATTAAAATCAAGAAAGACAAAAATACTGATTTATTCATATTTAAAAATGCTTATTGATCACTTTCTTTGTGAAGACTGATCTAGTGATGAGAAATCAAAGTGAACAAGATCTGTGAATCACATTCTAGAGCTTACATCCTAGTCAGGGAAGGTAATCAGTGAGCATGAAAATACATTAAATGAGCAAATGAGGAATTTTCAAACATTTTACTGTGAAAAAAGTAAAATAGGGTGATGGCTAGAGAGAGTGATTATGGCTATGCTGGCTAGAGTGGTAAGAGAAAACTTCCCTGAAGTGCAATTTCATGAGCAAAGACATGAATGCTGAATTTAAGCTAGCAATGCAAAAACACAAAGCAGAGCATTCCAGGTAGAGGAAGTGGCAAATGCAAAGAGCTTAAGGTGGAAAAGAGCCAGGAGACATTGTCTGGAAGATCTGCAGATTTAGCTTGCTCAGTTACAGAAATTAATTTTCTGGAGTGCTGACTTTCTGGGGCCAGAGTCCTGAGTATCACTTACTAAATGAACAATGAGAACGATTTTCATGGCAGGGAAGCCATGGCATATACTAGAAAATGACAGGGCAATCGACAACAGAACAGAAAACCTGAGGTGCCAAAATAGACTTGTGAATTAAAAAGCAAGGAAAGTTTGAGAATAATGTAATCATTTCAGTTTTAAAATCTTGAATAAATGAGGCCAAGAGGGACAGGGACTGATTAAAAGAAGGGGTGGTTTGTGATAACATCTGATGACGTGATTCAAAGCTAGAGCATTTTACAGAGAAGGAAGAGGCAACAATCTGGAACTAGAAATAACACTTCAAGAGGACCCTCAGCCCAGCTCTAGGCCCCAGGGTATAAGGAAAGAGGAAGAAAGACCAATGAGCCATTAGGAAAGCACTATCCTCAGAGAAGATCCAGAGGTTCTTTGAGCAACATGAAAGGAACATTCGTAGTTGAGCTTGAGGACACTGGGAATTTTTGAAGGTGATGCACTGTGAATTCCACAGAACCTAAGTTGGCAAGTTTAGGATGTGTGGAAAGCATGGCAAGGGGTACTAAATAGGAGATTTGTGGAGCCTATGGAGCGAAAATGTGGGAAATAAGTGAAGCCCAAGGCTTTTTATGCTGATCCATAAAAAACACGAACAAAGGGTGCAGAGGTGGTGACCTCAAAACAGGTAGACGTGGTGATAATTTGTGGGATCTGGGGGACCCTGTATACTGTTTCCAGAGATGGTGGGGAGGTAAGGAAACTTCAGTTTTGTCATCACACATCTCACAATCGAGGTTGCAGAAATTTTGACACCTCATTAGGGCTGGTCTTAATTTGAATGCAAGAAATTACAAATTTTATAGTGAATTTCCAGTTCATATAATAGTCATTTTGAAAGTGAAATACTTATATATATATATATATATATTCTGGTCCAGGCCAACTCTAATCACTTAAAGATTGCTTGGGAAGGGATGGTGGTCCTTACCCCAGAATTTCCTGCACAATTTCACATTGTATTTAATTTTACTTAGATTAATCTCAAATTGTTTTTCCATCTTTGTTTAAAACAATAGGTGGTTATGTTCAGAAGCCACCTCTTTTGTATTTAATTTCTCCATTGACTTGATTAAGCATAACAGTTTTTCACTCTGAGATGTCTCTCACCAGGAGATTTTTCACAACTCTCCTTGTTATTCTTTCTCTTCTTTTGGTTGTCTGGCAATAAAATCATAATCCTGTCTTTTACAGCATCACAGGCTGATAACAGCATGAACACACTCAGAGAATTCTTGCTCTCATTAAGCTTTTAATTTCTTTATTGACTTTAATTAAATTTGAGAGGCTTTTTCAATAGCAAGAAAGAAACATTGTTATTTGTTGGATTAATAGCATTGCATTAGATAGACTATAGGTGATAGCTGGGGAAAAGGATAAGCTTCTATCTTATCCTAGGATCACAGATGTAAAGGTTTCCATCTCTGAATTTCCTGCTTTTAAAGGAATTACACCATATGAACTTAAAAATCGTTTTGTTTCTTCAACAGAGTCTAAGAAGTCAGTGACTCACAGGTGAAGTTTTCTGAACAATATTTCAACTGATTTTCTTAGTGTAAATCGTATTAAAGAGTGTCTATGCTTTTAAACTGCTATCAGGATATTTATTAACTATATGAGCAAATATTTATTGGGCACCTCTGATATGCTATGTATTCTTCCAGGCACTGAACAGCACTGGTGCTTGAGGGAATAAATGTGCTTGTGTTCACAGAGCCTGTATTATAGTGTCAGAGATAAACAATGAGCAAGTTAACTGATTTAAGTTAATAGCATATTTTAAAATAGTCATCTGAATCATGAAAAATTAATCAGGATTAAATGGTGAAGTGACTCATGGGATGCAGGGTGGGATCAATGGGAGAAGGTTCATCAAAGAATTCTCTGTATAGCTGACAATTTAGACAAAGGAGTCATTCATTTATTACATTTCTTTCTCTAGTATTGGTAAATAAATAAATAAGTAAGTGAGTCACTCAGTAGTGTCCAACTCTTTGCAACCCCATGAACTATACAGTCCATGGAATTCTCCAGGCCAGAATACTTTAGTGGGTATCATTTCCCTTCTCCAGGGAAGCTTCTGAACCCAGGGATAGAACCCAGGTTTCCTGCATTGCAGGTGGATTCTTTATCAGCTGAGCCACAAGGGAAGCTGCTAGTATTGGTAAACTTTGATCAAATCTGCATATTGAATTAAAGTAGCATGCAAGCATTTGGAATTAAAGTTAATGGGAAAAAATAAAGGTGTATTTCAAATAACAAATTATTTACTTTATTTTTCATAAATGGATCCAGATCAAATATTTTTCTTATTGTTTGAGGTATTTGAAAGAATTAGAGCCTTGCCATAGGAGAGAGGGGGATTCAGTTCAGTTCATTCACTCAGTCGTGTCTGACTCCTTGCGACCACATGAACCGCAGTACGACAGGCCTCCCTGTCCATCACCAACTCCCAAATTTACCCAAATTCACGTCCATTGAGTCAGTGATGCCATCCAGTGTGCAGTAGCGTTATGTCTAAAAAAGTGCATGCTGCTGCTGCTGCTGCTGCTAAGTCACTTCAGTTGTGTCCGAATCTGTGCGACCCCATAGATGGCAGCCCACTAGGCTCCTCTGTCTCTGGGATTCTCCAGGCAAGAATACTGGAGTGGGTAAAAAAAAAAAGTGCATACATTAGTTAAAATGTACTTTATTCCTAGACAAAAAATGCTAACCATGATCTGATGGTGTAGGGTTTCCACAGACCTTCAATCTGTAAAAAGCACAATATCGGTGAAGCACAACAAAGTGAGGCATGGTGAAACAAGGTATGTCCCAATTGAATAACAGTTACTTCAATATTGAGTGACTTAAAACCAGTTCTGTTGTGATCACTGATTCTTTGGTTTAAAAATTTGTGAAGGTCACAGCAGAACTAGATTTTCTCTGTTAAGTGATGTCTGAGACTTTAGCTAGATAGACGGCATATGAAGGTGAGCATATCCAGTATCACGAGGCGGTATCTTCATTCACAAATCTAGTGGTTCATTTTAGCTGTCAGCTTGGACCTTAACTTGGAATGTCTTCATCACATTGTGGTGTCTTCATCACATTGTGGTGTCTTCATCACATTGTGATATCTTCATCACATTGTGTCTACACTGTGTGTCTTCAGATTCCCCAAAGCATGGCTTCCTCAAAATGGTTAAATTCTTACGAGGCCATGTCGAGTTCCGCAAGTGAGTATTCCAATGAGTAAAACAGAAGCTGCATTGCATTAGTAGACTTTTATGACCTAGTCTCAGAAACCAAATGGTGTCTCTTCTGTCCCAATCTGTTGTGAAAGTGAAAGTCTCTCAGTCATGTCCAACTCTTTGCAACCCCATGGACTATAAAGTCCATGGAATTCTCCAGGCCAGAATACCGGAGTGGGTAGACTTTCTCTTCTCCAGGGGATCTTCCCAATCCAAGGATCAAACCCAGGTTTCCCGTATTACAGATAGATTCTTTACCATCTGAACTTCAAGGGAAGCCTATCCCATTCTGTTAGTTGTAAGCAAATTACAAGCCCAACCAGATTCAAGGAAAGGAGGGAACATAGACTCTACTTCTTGATGAAAGGAATATCAGAGAGTTTGCAGACATGTTTAAAACCATTACACTTTGGGGGACAAATCTCTTTCCAGAATGAGTACAGAAAGAAAATTATAGAATTATAAATGTAGATGCTAATGGAGTTGTTTTTAGTTAGTGTAATATTGATAATTATGTGATTTTTAAAGTTACTGGGATTGTTTGCAGTAGGATAAAAGTTCTTTGATCTATTAAGAAATGTGTAACTATCCAGTTTCCTTGAAACTTGAAAACAGAATTTGGATTTAAGTTTTTAGCGTCAAATATTTTTTGCTTTCACTGTAACAGTTTTTATTTTCCTCAAACATTTTCTTTTTGGTTAATTCTGAAAAGAAATACATTAGTATTACTTTTTGGAATAATTTTTATTCAGAGTAAATATGTCTTCTTAGGAAATGAATATCTATGGAATGAGACTGTGATCTTTGGGGAATTATTATTTCTTTCATTATTTCAGCTTTTGATAATAGTACTATTTGCTTGCTTATTTTTAAAATAATCAGTCTCCTAAATGATGATTTTAAATTTTGTATTGCTTTCATGTACATATAACATACATCTCTAGGTTAGCCCCTCAGAATATTCCAGTAAGTACAGAGATATCAACCCTGTTCTTAATAAACTTATGTTCTTAGTAGAAATATACATATAATAAATAATATGTAAATAACAAAAGATCATGAGGAAGTCACAGTGTCTTTTTGGTGAATCATAGGGTGCAAAAAATAGAGTGAAAGTAAAATAAGGTGATATGGGAAGATTGGGGAGAAGTTATGATTTTGCTTTAGAGTGTCAGGGAAGATCACAATGGGGCTATAATAAATAAATCAGAACCTGAGTGACAAGAAGCTGTCATTTTGGGAGAAGTTTGGGGTCTAGTGGTGGTGATGATGGTTAATTATAGACATTATTTGTTACTTCACTGGACCAAGGGATGTCTGGATAGCTGATGGAACATTATTTCTGGTTCCTGTGAAAGTGTTTCTGAAAGAGATTAGTGTTTGATCTGGTAGACTGAGGGAAAAAATCCATCCTCATCCATGTGGCTGGGTTTCATCCAATATGTTGAGGGTCAAGATGGAACAAAAAGGTGAAGTAAGGGCAGGTTCACTCTTTCTCTTCTTGACCTGGAATGCCTAGCTTTTCCTGCCCTCAACATCAGAGCTACCGGTTCTCTAGAGTATAGACTTGGACTAAAGTGTACCACTGGCTTTCCTGGTTCTCCAACTTGTAAAGGGCAGACTGTGTGGGATCCAGGCCTCCATAACTGCATACACCAATTCTGACAGTAAATCTCATATATATGTATGTATGTATCTTACAGGTTCAGTTTCTCTGGAGAACCTGACTAATACAGTGCCTGTTTCAAGTAGAAGAGCCTTATCAATCACCACAATTTTCAGTGTCTAAACTCCAACCTCATAGAATAGCTTGGTGTTGCTAAAACATGAAGTGGATTTACCTTGCAACATATATGCACTGTCTCCCTTTGCCTATCATGTACTCTTCCTTTTCATCAAGTAAAAACAAACCAAAAAAAAAAAAAAAAATGAAAACAACTCATTTAAGATTTAATTCAGTTATCACTTGCCTTTTTTCACCAACAAAATGTCAATTTCTCCTCTTTTCAGAATGCTTTACCACTTCTATTACTAGTTTTTTAAATTGTTTCCTGCTTATTTTTTTTCACTAAGTGGTGAGAAAATCGATTTTTATGTGTTTGTGTCTGCCCAGTGTTCGCCACATATTAACTAAGAAGAAATCCTTTAATGTAGTTTTGAATCCAAAACTCATTTTATTTAATATTGAGATTGCTGTTTGATAGTATTTTAAAAAGACTATAATTCAGTTCAGTCACTCAGTCGTCTCCAACTCTTTGCGACCCCATGAATCGCAGCACGCCAGGCCTCCCTGTCCATCACCAACTCCCGGAGTCTATTCAAACTCATTTCCATCGAAGCAGTATGCCATCCAGCCATTTCATACTCTGTTGTCCCCTTCTCCTCCTGCCCCCAATCCCTCCCAGCATTAGAGTCTTTTCCAATGAGTCAACTCTTCCCATGAGGTGGCCAAAGTACTGGAGTTTCAGCTTTAGCATCATTCCTTCCAAAGAACACCCAGGACTGATCTTTAGAATGGACTGGTTGGATCTCCTTGAAATCCAAGGGACTCTCAAGAGTCTTCTCCAACACCACAGTTCAAAAGCATCAATTCTTTGGCGCTCAGCTGTCTTCACAGTCCAACTCTCACATCCATACATGACTACTGGAGAAAACATAGCCTTGACTAGATGGACCTTTGTTGGCAAAGCAATGTCTCTGCTTTTGAATATGCTATCTAAATTGGTCATAACTTTCCTTCCAAGGAGTAAGTGTCTTTTAATTTCATGGCTGCAGTCACTATCTTCAGTGATTTTGGAGCCCTCAAAAATAAAGTCTGACACTGTTTCCCCATCTATTTCCCATGAAGTGGGTGGACCAGATGCCATGATCTTTGTTTTCTGAATGTTGAGCTTTAAGCCAACTTTTTCACTCTCTGCTTTCACTTTCATTAAGAGGCTTTTTAGTTCCTCTTCACTTTCTGCCATAAGGGTGGTGTCATCTGCATATCTGAGGTGATTGATATTTCTCCCGGCAATCTTGATTCCAGCTTGTGCTTCTTCCAGTCCAGCGTTTCTCATGATGTACTCTGCATATAAGTTAAATAAGCAAGGTGACAATATACAGCCTTGACATACTCCTCTTCCTATTTGGCACCAGTCTGTTGTTCAGTGTCCAGTTCTAACTGTTGCTTCCTCAACTGTATATAGGTTTCTCAAGAGGCAAGTCAGGTGGTCTGGTATTCCCATATTCCCATCTCTTTCAGAATTTTCCACAGTTTATTGTGATCCACACAATCAAAGGCTTTGGCATCGTCAATAAAGCAAAAATAGATGTTTTTCTGGAACTCTCTTGCTTTTTCCATGATCCAGCAGATGTTGGCAATTTGATCTCTGGTTCCTCTGCCTTTTCTAAATCCAGCTTGAACATCTGGAAGTTCACAGTTCATGTATTGCTGAAGCCTGGCTTTGAGAATTTTGAGCATGACTTTTCTAGCGTGTGAGATGAGTACAATTATGCAGTAGTTTGAGCATTCTTTGGCATTGCCTTTCTTTGGGATTGGAATGAAAACTGACCTTTTCCAGTCCTGTGGCCACTGCTGAGTTTTCCAAATTTGCTGGCATATTGAGTGCAGCACTTTCACAGCATCATCTTTCAGGATTTGAAAGAGCTCAACTGGAATTCCATCAGCTCCAATAGCTTTGTTCATAGTGATGCTTTCTAAGGCCCACTTGATTTCACACTCCAGGATGTCTGCCTCTAGGTGAGTGATCACACCATTGTGATTATCTGGGTGGTGAAGATCTTTTTTGTACAGTTCTCCTGTATATTCTTGACACCTCTTCTTAATATCTTCTGCTTCTGTTAGGTCCCTACCATTTCTGTCCTTTACTATCCCCATCTTTGCATGAAATGTTCCCTTGATATCTCTAATTTTCTTGAAGAGATCTCTAGTCTTTCCCATTCTGTTGTTTTCCTCTATTTCTTTGCATTGATCGCTGAGGAAGGCTTTCTTATCTCTCCTTGCTCTTTGGAACTCTGCATTCAAATGGGAATATCCTTCCTTTTCTCCTTTGCTTTTCACTTCTCTTCTTTTCACAGCTATTTGTAAGGCCTCCTCAGACAGCCATTTCACTTTTTTATATTTCTTTTCCAAGTTCATTCAATTATTTTTGACCACATATTTTTGACATGTTTCCTGAGAAACCTGTATGCGGATCAAGAAGCAACAGTTAAAACTGCACATGAAACAATTGAGTGGATCCAAATTTGTAAAGGAATATATCAAGGCTGTATATTGCCACCCTGCTTATTTAAGTTATATGCAGAGTAGTACATCATGCAAAATGCTGGTCTGGATCAGTCACCAGCTGGATTCAAGATTTCTGGGAAAAATTACAACCTCAGATATATACATAAAATCACGCTTATGGCAGAAAGTGAAGAGGAACTAAAGAGCCTGTTGATGAAGGTGAAAGAGGAGAGTGAAAAATTTGGCTTGAAACTCAGCATTCATAAATCTAAGACCATGGCATTCTGTCCCATCACTTCACAGCAAATAGAAGGGAAAAAGCAGAAGCGATGAGAAATTTTATTTTCTTAGACTTCAAATCACTGTGGACAATGACTTCATCCATGAAATTAAAAGACGTTTACTCCTTGGAAGGAAAGCTGAGACAAGCTTAGCATATGAAAAAGCAGAGACATCACTTTGCTGACAGAAGTCTGTATAGTTGAAGCTATGGTTTTCCTAGTAGTCATGTGCACGTATGATAATTGGACCCTAAAGAAGGCTGAGCACCTAAGAATTGATGCTTTCGAACTGTGATGCTGGAGAAGACCCTTGAGAGTTCCTTGGCCTGCAAGAAGATCAAACCAATCAATCCTAAAGGAAATCAATCCTGAATATTCACTGGAAGGACAGTTGCTGAAGTCAAAGCTCCAATACTCTGGGCACCTGATGGAAAGAGCCAACTCACTGGAAAAGACATTGATGGTGGCTAAAATTGAGGGCAAAAGGAGAAGAGGGCAGCAGATGATGAAGTGGTTCGATTACATCACAAACTCAATGGACCTGAATTTGAGCAAACTCCAGGAGACGGTAGAGTACAGAGGACCTTGTCCATGGGGTTACAAAGAATTGGACATAACTTAGTGACTGAACAACAATAATGCATTAATATTTTTGTGTCTCCTCCAATCCATGGTATGTGGTATTACAGAAACACACATGATAACACCCTTGGAACAATTTAAAAACCTTAAGCAGAGTTTAATGTATTAACTGTATTTTCAGACAGTGAGGAAAAACGATGCTTGAATCAATGGACTGATACTTGTTGTATGGGATTTGCAGCTTTCCTAACACATTCTACCAACTAATCACCTCCTGTTAGGTGTAAATGGGTTTCCAGTGTCCTGCTATCTGAAAAACTACTCTATTCATTTTTTGATAATTATAGGTTAGCTTGTCTATTAAGAACTGTGAAATAAAAATAACAGTGCAGGTAAAACCATACGTGTGCATTCTCATGCAAACAAAAAACAGGCAGAGAAGATATGTTTCCCCCTTATTTTCTTGCAGTTCCTGCGTCCTAATATTCCCCCTACTTCATCTGCTTCTTTTTTGCCTGCCTCGGGATCTCTTCCTGTAATGGTGGATCTTATCTCCAGTATAAACTTCTTTGATATGTTCTCTTTAAGGTCTTACATTGTTATTTTGGTTTCCAAATTATAGAAGAGGAATGATAATAGTTAAAACTGGCAAGTAGATTACATTTTAGAGTTTCTGAAGAAATTTCCACACATACAGTACATGATTGACACAAGTTTTATTTGTATGAATTTATTGCCTGTAAAAAACTGTTTTTAAAATATCTGTCTGAATTTTACTTTTCTGTATCACCCACCTCAGTTATGTGTCTCTTCCAGTCAGTGATGATAAGGTACAGAAACCTTCATACTTCTAATCAATCTTTATTTGCTCTCATTCCATTCGCCTTACAAAATGCTGTTTACCAATCTTTGTGCTCAGTTGCTTCAGTCATGTCCAACTCTTTGTGACCCCATATACGGTAGCCCACCAGGCTACTCCATCCATGAAATTCTCCAGGCAAGACAACTGGAGTGGGCTGCCATTTCTTTCTCCAGGGGATCTTCCCAACCCAGGGATCAAACTCACCTCACTTGCGTCTCCTGCATTGGCAGGCAGGTTCAAATTCTACCTCTAAGAAACATTCCCTTAGCCTTCATAAAGATCTTCATTCTCCCCACTATAACATTAGTGGAGCTCAGATAAAATTATTTTTCTATTGTAACTGTTAGAAAATGTTCACATATTTATAAACAATATTTGAAATTTCTCAAAAGAAGCAAACTGCATAAGTTAAAATTCTTATTACTTAATATATTGTGCAGTGTGTAACAGGCAAAGTGAAAGTGAAACTGAAAGTCCCTCAATCCCATTCAACTCTTTGTGACCCCAAGGACTATACAAGACTTCTCCAGACCAGAAGACCAGAGTGGGCAACCTTTCCTTTCTCCAGGGGATCTTCCCAATCCAGGGATCGAACCCAGGTCTCCCGCATTGCAGGAGGATTTTTTTACCAGCTGAGCCACAAAGGAAGCCCTTAACAGACAAAACTTTTGTGGCAAATTGATTTTTCAGGAGAAAATTATTTCACTAAATATTTGGTAAATCAAAATATATATGAAGATTTTTTAACATGTTCCAATAAAATACATATGTTTTCATATTAACATCTAATATTGTTACACTTTGACATTGTAGAATCCCTGCGTTCTGGTAGTCCCACTAGAGCCTGCTTGAGGTTGATAGGCATTACACAAAGGTAAAGTTAGAATAAATTAATCTTGGATTAAGAACTGTATCCAAAGAAAAGATTCAGTGGAAACCTGAAGACTGAAGAGCAGCTCTTTGAGAAGTTCTTAATAATACAGTGAAGATGCACACGTCTTAATTCTTTACTTGATGACCTTCTTAATTAGGTGTTGACACATGCATTAAATTGAACTTTTTAACATATTGGATAACTGATTATCAGCCTAGAAATTCTGATTTCAGCTAATAGGTAGATCTAAACTTAGCACACTTCCTGTAATAGGACTTATGTTGAATACCATACTTTTTCCTATAAAAATAAGGGAAAATGAATGGTGTCCATTCCCTTTAGTAGTCAGCACTTTTCCTTGTCAGTCAATATGTAATCATTGAGTGCATCTTAAGTGTGTGACTCTGGTGAACACAGATATTATGGGTCTTGTTTTTATTTGCCAGCAAGTGAAAACAAAATCCTTATAACTTTCAGCTTTATGTAATTAATATAAAAGAAGTTGATATCTAGGCTTCTTGTCTTGGGGTAGGATTTGCATTTATCCTGGTGGAGAAGAGTTGGAAAAGGTAGAAAGAATTCTTCCAATTAAATGGTGTGGCTTAAATAAATTTATCATTGGAAGAACTGAAGCAAGAGTTATTAAAAGTATTGCCATGCCATCAGAGAACTAAGATGGGGAGTAGGGGGTAAAGAAATTGTGCCTTAAAGCACATTCACAGCCATGGAGTTAAGAGAATTCCATGGACAGAGGAGTCTGGTGGTCTGTATAGTTCATGGGGTGGCAAAGAGTCAGACAGGATTGAGCATCTGAGCATACGTGCATGCTGAATTAACACAATAAAGTATCTTGTCATGGAGTTCTGTCATTCCTAGTCAACTGTATTGCTGTTAGGGTAAAATTTATTCCTAAATCATCTATCCAATAATTAAACAAGAAAGATAGCTGAACATCAGGAAACCTCCCTTTACTATTACAGGTCAGGTGAGAAGTATTCCCAACAGACTTGATTGAGTAAGGCTGTTTTTGTCTCTCTGCATTATATTTGCACTTAAAGCTACAGAGAATATGCTGGTATTAAAGTATTTTAACAAGAAAGACATTTGAATGGGATGGCTCTAATGCCTTGCTAGTCTACATAAGAAAGTCAAACCCTAAGCCAGGGTCAATGCACTCAAATCCAAGAAAATGAAATCTAAGAACAACTAATCACCACTGCCAACTAGGATTTCCCAAACTGCTGCTAAGTCGCTTCAGTCGTGTCCGACTCTGTGTGACCCCATAGATGGCAGCCCACTAGGCTTCTCTGTCCCTGGGATTCTCCAGGCAAGAACACTGGAGTAGGTTGCCATTTCCTTCTCCAATGCATGAAAGTGAAAAGTGAAAGTGAAGTCACTTGGTCGTGCCCGACTCTTAGCGACCCCATGAACTGCAGCCTTCCAGGCTTTTCCTTCCATAGGACTTTCCAGGCAAGAGTACTGGAGTGGGTTGCCATTGCCTTCTCCGTTTCCCAAACTAGGCAACTTCTTAAGCTATAACCATTCAGATTATATATAACCATTCAGCTTTATTGGAACATCTAGGAGGGGCATTAGACAGAAAATGAATACTGAATGTCTGCACTTGAACCAAGGGAAAGAGAAAGAGGAGAAATGAATTTAAACTAATAGATGTTTTTTCATAGGACAGACCCAGCTCTCTCTCTCTCTCTAACCCTCCTGCCCTCCACTACCGCCTGCATATAATACTCTCTCTGGGGTACAGGATAGCAATCAGCTGACTGCTATACTAGGCAGGATGGCATCCTTCTTTCTAAAGTAGCACAGATCTGGTAAAGAACTCGAGCCAGGCAAGCTATGGGTTTGTTTATTGTATATGCTGTTAAATATTCCCAGATAAAACCTCCATTTGTCAATGACCCAGCAGGGAGTAAATGAAAATGCTTATTCAGACCCCTCAGCAGAGAGAGCTCCCTTAATCCGCTCACGGATGAGATAACGCTGTAGGATTACAATAATCAACTTGCAGTATGTCCTCTGCTGCTGCTGCTGCTGCTGCTGCTGCTGCTAAGTCGCTTCAGTTGTGTCTGACTCTGTGCGACCCCATAGATGGCAGCCCGCCAGGCTCCCCTGTCCCTGGGATTCTCCAGGCAAGAACACTGGAGTGGGTTGCCATTTCCTTCTCCAAGGCATGAAAGTGAATAGTGAAAGTGAAGTCGCTCAGTCGTGTCCGACTTCCAGCAACCCCATGGACTGCAGCCTACCAGGCTCCTCCATCCATGGGATTTTCCAGACAAGAGTACTGGAGTGGGTTGCCATTGCCTTCTCCATTTTTTATAGAGCCTTTTGTAAATCTTTGGTGCTTGATCAATAAATTGATTTGATTGATATGTATTGTTTAAGGCAATGATCAAACTATTGCACATGGTATGATTTAACAAGGAATGTGTTCTGGTGTCAAGGAGGAGAGAGAAAGGAAGGAAACTGAGTGGGAGGAAGTGAGAGAGAAAGGGAAATAGATTGGAACAAGAAATATCCTCATATGCCATATATGAGAGTTTCAACTATTGATCTTTAGAATTTGTGAAGAATATTTCCGTTGGAATGGAAATACCTTGCAGTTTGAGCTTTCACATATAAAAAAGGTAATTGATTTTCCATTCATGCTTCAGCCTTATCTTTTATCATCAACAGTGCTTCTATTTTGGCACAAGGTTGTGAAATGTGGTGACAATATATGACCTTCAAAGACTCTGAGTGGAATCTAGTGGGTAGCATATGCACTCCACGCCTGTGTTTCTCCCAGGCTCAATCACTTATACTCAGGATAGCTTTACATCAGCTGTGTTACTGATGTGGCATCATCGAGTGATAACTTGATCACAGCTTTGACACTGATTTTCCTAGGTATGGCATCACTTTTCTTATGAACTTATTATCTTCTTCTTTTCTTCCATTAGCTTCATTTTATTTTGACGGTGAAGTTAATTTTCATTAAGACTGAGTGAAATACTGCGGAAAAATATAGACTCTGACAAGTTCAACAAGAAAGGGGAAAGAAAAGTGGCAGAACATTTCACAACAAATGTAAGGGAAGACAAGGCAACATTGACTCCAGTTAACATTAAAAGCAAGGGAAATAGATGCTTGGAGACTCAACTGTGAGGAAATACTGGAGTTTATCTCCAGTATTGAAGATACCTAAAAGGAGATTGAATGGATCTCTATTTGCTTTCCTCAGAGTCTATTTTAGTTAATGTATTAGACAACTGGGAAATATATAATTAGAATTATCAGTTACTTTTAAAAAAATTATTTTAATCATTCACTGGAAAAACTGAACTGTAGATAATAAGATAAATGAATGTGATAGAAAGTGTTCATTTATTTTACTATATGACCTACCGTAGCTTTGGGAGTATATACCTTGAACTTTAAAAATATATCATTCACTAGAAATGGCAACCCACTCCAGTGTTCTTGCCTGGAGAATCCCAGGGACGGAGGAGCCTGGTGGGCTGCCATCTATGGGGTCACACAGAGTTGGACACAACTGAAATGACTTAGCAGCAGCAGCATACTATATCTAGTGGTGTGCATATATTAATACTAGCCTTCCAGTTTATCACCCTTACTTCCCCCCCTGGAAACCATAAGATTGTTTTGTATATTTGTTACTCTGTTTCTGTTTTGTAAATAAATTCATTTATGTCAGTCTTTTAGATTTCATATATAAGCAGTATCATATGACACTAGTCTTTTTCTTTCTGACTTACTTCACTCAGTATGACAATCTCTAGGTTCATCCACATTGCTGTAAATGGTATTATTTAGTTCTTTTTAATAGCTGAGTAATATTCCATCGTATACATGAATCACATCTTCTTTATCCATTCCTTTGTCAATGGACATTTTGCTTGCTTCCATGTCCTGGCTGTTGTAAATAGTGCTGTAATGAACATTGTGGTGTATGTATCTTTTCAAATTATGGTTTTCTCTAGGAATGTGCCCAGAAGTGGGATTGCTGGATCATCTGATAACTCTATTTGTTTTCTTTTCTTTTCTTTAATAGGGAAACTTCATACTGTTCTCTATAATGGTTGTACCACTTACATCTCCACCAACAGTATAGGAGGGTTCCCTTTTTTCCATAGCCTCTCCAGCATTAATGGTTTGTAGATATTTTGATACTGACCTTTCTGATTGGTATGAGGTGATGCCTCATTGTAGTTTTGAGTTGCATTTCTCTAATAATTGGTGATGTTGAGCATCTTTTCATGTGTGTGTGTGTGTGTGTGTGTGTGTGTGTGTGTGTGTGTGTTTGCCATCTGTATGTATTTTTTA
This sequence comes from Budorcas taxicolor, assembly GCF_023091745.1. Taxonomy (NCBI): domain Eukaryota; kingdom Metazoa; phylum Chordata; class Mammalia; order Artiodactyla; family Bovidae; genus Budorcas; species Budorcas taxicolor. Next base: position 75,977,887 of record NC_068916.1, read on the forward strand.
GAGAAATGTTTTATGGCAACCCACTCCAGTACTCTTGTCTGGAAAATCCCATGGACAGAGGAGCCTGGTAGGCTGCAGTCCATGGGGTCGCTCAAACATGACTGAGCGACTTCACTTTCACTTTTCACGTTCATGCCTTGGAGAAGGAAATGGCAACCCACTCCAGTGTTCTTGCCTGGAGAATCCCAGGGACGGGGGAGCCTAGTGGGCTGCCGTCTATGGGGTCGCACAGAGTCAGACACAACTGAAGCGACTTAGCAGCAGCAGCCCAGTTTTGACTGAGTTGTGTTTTTCATTATTGAGTTATATGAGCTTTTTTTCTATTTTGAAGATTAATCCCTTGTCAATTGCTAATTTGCAAATATTTTCACTCATTCTGTAGCTTGTCTTTTTGTTTTGTTTATGGTTTCCTTTGCTGTGCAGAACCTTTTAAGTAGGACCCATTTGTTTAGAATTTATACAGATAATCCCATTTACCACTGAATTAAAAATAATAAAGTACATAGGAATAAATCTACTCAAGGAGGCGAAATCTGTACTCAGAAAACTATAGGATGATGATGAAAGAAAGTAAAGATGACTCAAACAGATGGAGAGACATATCATGTTCTTGGATTGTAAGAATCAATATTATCAAGATGATTAGCATACTACCCAAAGCAATCCACAGATTCAATGCAATCCCTATAAAATTTCCAATGGCATTTTTTTCATAGAATTAGAACAAAAATTTTGCAGTTTTTATGGAAATACCAAAAAAAACCCCCAAATATCCAAAGCAAACTTGAGAAAGAATAGAGATGGGAGGAATCAGGCTCCCTGACTTTAGACTATACTACAAAGCTAGAGTCATCAGAACATTTTGTTACTGCCCAGTACCATGAACAGGAATATAGATCAGTGGGAAATGATAGAACGTCTAGAGATAAACCCACACATGTATGGCCAACTAATCTATGACAAAAGAGGCCAGAATATGCAAGGGAAAGAAGACATCTCTTCAGTAAGCGGTGCTGGGAAAACTGAACAGCTAAATGTTAAATAATTAAATTAGAACATCTCCTAATACCATACTGAAAAATAAGCTAAAAATGAATTAAAGATCTAAAAATAAGGCCAGATATTATAAAACTCTTAAAGGAAAACATAAGCAGAACACTTTCTGTCATAAATTGAAACAAGATCTTTTCTGATCCACTTCCTAGAGTAATGAAAATAAATCTGCCTTTTTAAAAGGAAGAATTTGTTTGTATTTTATAAATAAAAATTTGGAGAAGTTTAAAATAGAATAATTAAAATAATATTAAAGACATTCATAATCCTTATATTTAGAGAAATATCTTAAAAGTAATTAAAACTTTTGCATAAAAATAATTTTTTAATTTACATTTAGTTAATATTATTCATGTCTTTGATATTTTGCTTTAAAATTTTATTATTAGTAATTTCTGTCTCAATATTTCTCAAATCTTTTTAATGAATACATGATATTTGGTCATTGAATATGCTATAATTTATTTTAATTATCACAGAATTTGAGTATATTGGGCAATTACTTTAAAATAAAATTAATTTGTTTCTGTGTATATTAAATTTTGCAAGTCTGATCATTTTTAGTATATACGTACATGCAGAAAAGCAACTTAAAAGATGCTAACTGGTAATGACAGTTTACATACAATACCAAAGGCAAATCTATGAAAGAAACAATTGATCAGTTCAGTTCAGTCGCTCAGTCATGTCCGACTCTCTGTGACACCATGAAGCTAGGCAGGAGCATGCCCCCTCCCTGTCCATCACCAACTCCCAGAGTTCACTCAAATCACGTCCGTCGAGTTGGTGATGCCATCCAGCCATCTCGTCCTCTGTCATCCCTTTCTCCTCCTACCCCCAATCCCTCCCAATGAGTCAACTCTTTGCATGAGGTGGCCAAAGTACTAGAGTTTCAGCTTTAGCATCATTCCTTCCAAAGAAATACCAGGGCTGATCTCCTTCAGAATGGACTGGTTGGATCTCCTTGCAGTCCAAGGGACTCTCAAGAGTCTTCTCCAATACCGCAGTTCAAAAGCATCAATTCTTCAGCACTCAGCTTTCTTCACAGTCCAACTCTCACATCCATACATGACTACTGGAAAAACCATAGCCTTGACTAGATGGACCTTTATTGGCAAAGTAATGTCTCTGCTTTTGAATATGCTATTTAGGTTGGTCATAACTTTTCTTCCAAGGAGTAAGCGTCTTTTAATTTCATGGCTGTAATCACCATCTGCAGTGATTTTGGAGACCAAAAAATAAAATGTGATACTGTTTCCACTGTTTCCCCATTTATTTGCCATGAAGTAATGGGACCAGATGCCGTGATCTTCATTTTATGAATGTTGAACTTTAAGCCAGCTTTTTAACTCTCCTCTTTCACTTTCATCAAGAGGCTTTTTAGCTCCTCTTCACTTTTCTGCCATAGGGGGGTGTCATCTACATATCTGAGGTGATTGATATTTCTCCCAGCAATCTTGATTCCAGCTTGTGCTTCTTCCAGCCCAGCGTTTCTCATGATGTACTCTGCATAGAAGTTAAATAAGCAGGGTGACAATATACAGCCTTTACGTTCTCCTTTTCCTATTTGGAACCAGTCTGTTGTTCCCTGTCCTGTTCTAATTGTTGCTTCCTGATCTGCATACAAATTTCTCGAGAGGCAGGTCAGGTGGTCTGGTATTCCCATCTCTTTTAGTATTTTCCAGTTTATTGTGATCCACACAGTCAAAGGCTTTGGCATAGTCAATAAAGCAGAAATAGATGTTTTTCTGGAACTCTCTTGCTTTTTCCATGATCCAGGGGATATTGGCAATTTGATCTCTGGTTCCTCTGCCTTTTCTAAAACCAGCTTGAACATCTGGAAGTTCACAGTTCATGTATTGCTGAAGCCTGGCTTGGAGAATTGATAAAGTAGACTTTTAATATTAGAACCTTTTGTTCTGTGAAAAATAACATCAGGAGAATGAGATTACAACTCATAGACTGGGGGTCCATTGAAAAATATTTTCAAAAAGCATATCTATAAGGGACTAGTACACAGAATAAACAACTCTCAAGAGTCAACAGTAAGAATGAAACAACTTGATTATAAAATGGACCAAAGACCTTAACAAATATTTTACCAAAGAAGGTATACAGATGGCAAATAAGAATATGAGCATATGCTTCACATCATATGTCACCAGAGAATTACAGATTAAGATGAGAACCAACCACAAACATTCAGTTCAGTTCAGTTCCTCAGTTATGTCTGACTCTTCGCAACCCCATGAATCGCAGCATGCCAGGCCTCCCTGTTCATCACCATCTCCTGGAGTTCACTCAGACTCATGTCCATCGAGTCAGTGATGCCATCCAACCATCTCATCCTTGGTCGTCCCGTTCTCCTCCTGCCCCCAATCCCTGCCAGCATCAGAGTCTTTTCCAATGAGTCAGCACTTCTCACGAGGTGGCCAAAGTACTGGAGTTTCAGCTTTAGCATCATTCCTTCCAAAGAAATCCCAGAGTTGATCTCCTTCACAAACATTAGAATGGCCAAAATAAAAACACTGACAATACCAAATGCTGTCATGGATGTAAATGAACAAGTACTTTCATTGCTGATGGGAAAACAAAATGGTACAGGCCACTTTGGAAGACAGTTTGCCTTTTAAAAAAAATTAATCATACTATTACATAATCCAGCAATCAAGCTTCTCGATATTTATCCAAAGGAGTAGAAATATTATGTCTAAGACTTGCTGCCCACACAAAAACCTGCACATGGATATTTATAGTAGCTTTGTTCATAATTGCCAAAACTTGAAAACAACCTAGATGTCCCTAAGTGTGAATAGATAAATAAACTGTGATACATCCAGACAATAAAAAAAAGATTTTTCAAATTTGGAAAACTCAGCAGTGGCCACAGGACTGGGAAAGGTCGGTTTTCATTTCAAATCCAGAGAAAGGCAATACCAAAGAGTGTTCAAACTATCACAAATTTGCACTCATCTCACACGCTAATGAAGTAATCCTCAAAATTCTCCCAGGCAGGCTTCAACAGTATGTGAACTATGAGCTTACAGATGTTCAAGCTGGATTTAGAAAAGGCAGAAAACCATGGTCAAATTCCCAACATCCACTGGATCACCAAAAAAGCAGAGTTCCAGAAAGACATCTACTTCTGCCTTATTGACTATGCCAAAGCTTTTGACTGTGTGGACCACAACAGACTATGGAAAATGCTTCAAGAGATGAGAATACCACAACACCTTACCTGCCTCCTGAGAAATCTGTATGCAGGTCAAGAAGCAATACTTAGAACTGGACATGGAATAACAGACTGGTTCCAAACTGGGACAGGAGTATGTCAAGGTTGTATATTGTCACTCTGCTTATTTAACTTATATTCAGAGCACATCATGTGAAATGCTGAGTTGGATGAAGCACAAGCTGAAATCAGAATTGTCAGGAGAAATATCAATAATATAATGCAGATGACACCACCCTTGTGGCAGAAAGTGAATAATAACTAAAAATCCTCTTGATGGAAGTGAAAGAGGACAGTGAAAATATAAGCTTAAAACTCAACATTTCTCTCAGAAAACGAAGATCATGGCATCTGGTCTTATCACTTCATGGCAAACAGATGGGGAAACAATGGAAACAGTGAGAGACTTTATTTTGGGGGGGTTCCAAAATCACTTCAGATGGTGACTGCAGCCATGAAATTAAAAGAAGCTTGCTCCTTGGAAGAAAAGCTATGACCGATCTATATAGCATATTGAAAAGCAGAGACGTTACTTTGCCAACAAAGGTCCATGGAGTCAAAGCTATGGTTTTTCCAGTGGTCATGTATGGGTGTGAGAGTTGGACTGTAAAGAAAGCGGAGTGCTTAAGTATTGATGCATTTGAGCTGTAGTGTTGAAGAAGACTCTTGGGAGTCCCTTGGACTGCAAGGAGATCCAACCAGTCCATCCTAAAGGAAATCAGTCCTGAATATTGATTGGAAGGACTGATGCTGAGCTGAAACTTCAATACTTTTGCTATTTGATGCAAAGAACTGAATCATTGGAAAATACCTTGATACTGGGCAAAGATGAAGGTGGGAGGAGAAGGGGACAACAGAGGATGAGATGGTTGGATGGTAGCACCTACTCGATGGACATGAGTTTGAGCAAACTCTGGGAGTTGGTGATGGACAGGGATGCCTGTCATGCCGCAGTCCAAAGAGTCCTGACTCTTCGTAAACAGTCAGGCACAACTGACTGACTGAAATAAACTGTCTAATATGTCACTGTAAAGTTCATTGGCTGTAACAAATGAGCCATTATGGTGGGGACTGCTGGTAATGAGATAGGGTGAGTGTCTAGGGAATCATGGAATACTTAGTAAAGCCCTGTACCTTCCCATCTACTTTGCTGTGAGGCTAAACGTGTCTAAAATATAAAGTCTTAATTTAAAAGTAATGATAACTGGATAGGCAAAAATTATATAACATTAATTAGCATTTAAATATAGTATACTGATTGTGTATTTATATAATTTGCCCCATTGTTTTTTTCTATTGCGCTTTATTCCTTTTTTTCAGTACCCATATTCATTTCTAAAATCTACTAGGACTTTGAGGTTTTAGGAAGATTACTCATTTGAATGAAAATAACTAAGTAACATTCATATCTAATTTGTAAGGTGGTGGCCACCTTACCATTGCTGCTAAAGAGATCATTTGCAAAACTTGATCTTGTCCAAGCTACTAACATGAGATTTTAGTGTCATTGCTGAGGATAAGTCAGTATTAACATTGAGGAGATAATCTAAGTCAAGCATTTTCAGTAGAACTTTTTATTGCTATACATCTTTTCTAGAATTTCAAGTTTACTATTGATATTATATTTTGATAATTTGTCAAACATAGTTCAATATGAAATTGAGATGAGGCAAAAACCTTTTCAGAATGAAAATAATTTTGGCACACTAAAACCTTCATATCATTATGTTTATAGGCATGCTCACAAATACTCTGGGTTTCTCCAAATTATCACAGGTCTGTTCCAAAAAAGCAAAACACAACAACAATGAAAAAGCCAAAGAGCTCCAGCTTCTCTGCAGATACTGTATTAGTCAACTAGGACTAGAATAACAGCTTACAACAGACTGGGTGGCTTAAACAGCAGAAATATATTTTGTCATAGATCTGGAACCCAGGAGTCCAAGATCAAGGTACTGCCAGAGTTCGTTTCTGGTGAGAACTGTCTTGGCTTTCAGACCACTGTCTTGCTGTGTCCTCATATGACATGTTCCCTGTGCTTGGGCTTAAAGAGATAGGAAAGAAGAGAGAGAACATGTATGAGATAGCACTAGCTCTCTTTCTAAAAGAACATTAGACCTATATCGGATTAGAGCCTATGCTCATGACTTCATTTAGCCTTTCTTAAAGGCCTCATGCTTTCCTGGTGACAGAGGGTAAAGAATCTGCCTCCAATGCAGGGGACCTGAGTTGGATCCCTGGGTCAGGAAGATCCCCTGGAGAAGGAAATCACTGCTCACTCCAGCCTGGGGACACACACACACACACACACCCCATCTCCAATACAGTCACACAAGGGACTAGAGCTTGAACATAAGAATTTTGGGGAGATACATTTCATTCCATAACAAATACTTAGGGCTTATGCTAAATTTTCATACAATTGGGTTAGCCAAAAAGTTCATTTGGGCTTTTCCACAAGATGATGATTGTCTCTTGCTCTTCAGGAGGATTGCAGTGCAATTGATCAAACTAAGCAAAAATGTGCACTTTATTTTAAAATGTATAATGTGTATAAACCTATATCAGAACCTTTGAAGAATAATTTAAATCCTTCATTAAGTTAAGTGTTAGTTGCTTAAATCCTGCATTATGTCAAAACAAATACAGCAGATGCCAGTTTATATTTTTTTTTTCTTCTGCTTATAACTTCTTATATATGTCCAGGTTAGAACAAAATTACTTGAAATGTAGTCTTTAGGAGCCATCTGCCACTCTCATTCTCAGATTCTGTTGAGTCAACTCAGATTTCCTGTAAGAAAATGTACTCCTCTATGACCATTCTAACAGATGGTTGTTATTTCGATGGCTTTCCAGCTGGTTCTGTATTTTAAATGTAGTGTGACCCTCTGAGAAAGTGCCCACTGAGAAAGTGATCTTTTTCTTTGCTTCCTGTTTTTTAATTTCCATCCACCTGAAACATTCATTCATGAAAGAGATTTTATGGGAAAATTGTGACATCCCCTAAGGCAGTCCCATCAGATTATCTGCCATGTAGCTGTACTGTAAGCAAAACTAGATCTAGCAGCCTAGCAGAGTTTCAGGTTTAGCAAGATTGTATGATGTATTTTTTCTTTGACATTTTCAGGGTAATGTTCTTCTTTCCTTTCATCCACAGCTATATTAGAATGGTAGTGTTGAAAATGAGTATCCCCTTCCTCCATACAGATTTCAGTATGTTTTAGGCTAAGGGTGTAAATTTTCTATACTGCCCAGGGTTGCAATAGTTGATTCTGTGTATGTATTTTTGTGGGTGGGGTTTGTATTTAGATTGTCAAATTCTTGTTGTTGCTTGCCTGAATACTGTTAAATATAAATGTGTATCAGAAGCTGCAGTTTAGTTCTAGATATGAGGGTTTTCTATATTTAATTTTGCTGTATCATTTTATTCCTTCTTTCAGAATTAATATGTAATTGTAACATTAACTCCTATGAAGTAAAGATACATGGTGTTATGAGGAAAAGGGCAATGGTCAGGAAGGTCAGAAAGGCTTTCTTGGGCAAAGGATTTTTCCTAGATATCTGAACTGTGAGGAATAATGAATTAAGAAGTGGCATGGTAGGCAGAGCCCAGAATTTGTAGCAAAAGTACATTATTGAACTTTTTAAGTACAAAAGTCTTTTGAACTTTTTTTGAATGACTATTTAGTTTTTTGAACTTTTTCTAAATAGCAAAGAAAGAAAATGCAGAAATTTGGTCAAGGTGTTACTTCACCTGATTTACACATCTAAATATTAATAAATAGTTTGCTCATGGATGAACAGAGTACAATAATGGATGCCAGGAGACCATTTAGAAAGCTATTGCCTTCATCTGGGTAAGGGACGATAGAAATCAGTCCAGAGAGTTGGAGATGTTGCTGGAGAGAAAACTGGCTTTAAGAAATATTTATCAGATAGACTGAAAGACATGCTGATTAATAGGATATGGGAAATGAAGGAAAGATATTAAGGATGAATCCAATCTGAATGTAATCACTAATCAAATTTGGTTATAGATATCAAAAGTTTAATTTTAAATATGTGGAATTTGAGATACACCTAAGACAACTAAGTGTTCAATATCACCTAAGAAATTGAATGGGAGTAGAGCATAGAGGCAAGAGAATTATTCATATGTATATATACATATGAATACCTAAAGAGTAACATTCAATGCTGAAATAAATGTTTAAGGTTTATTTCCATTTACATACTTGTTTTTCATAGTTCCAGTATAAATTATTCACTACAAATAAATTTCACATGAACATAATAAAAAATCTTTTAAACCCTCCTGACTCTAGAAGTAAGAAATTGGCTTTAGAGGTATTAAATCTTCATTGACAAATCTTCATTGATGGATAATAGGACCAAATGTTTGCAAATTTTTAAAGTTTTAGACTTTTAAGATTTCTTTTTTATAGCAGATATTATTTCTGTTGTAAAAATAAAAAATCAAGTATTTCTACTTTATTTATAACTTGGTATAATGAATATGGATTCCTTATTATTTTAAAAGAATAATAAAAATTATTAAAAGGAAATAAAAGGACAGGAAGATATAAGGAAAAGAGTTGACAAAACTCAATTTTTAGAAATCATAATAGGCTATCAATGGTTACAGAGTTAACATTACCATGCTTTAAAAGCATCCTTATTTAAAACAGAGATTTGATGTTTCCATGAATCCCATGGTTGGTCATCACACTTAAAGAAATGGAGAAATCATTCCACATTGCACTTAAACTTTATGGAGCATTTTGCAGTATCATTTAACTAGTTTTAGGTTTTATGTCTATCATAGTAGTTGTCCTCCCACAAAGATGGTAAAAATAGCACAATGGGAATAAGTCTGTAATCAAGCTTTAAAGGCACTGTAGGAATCACATAACCCAACAAATTTGGTATATGACACTTCCCCTATGAATTATTAAGAAGCAAAGGAGTGCTGAATCATTTACTGCATGCAGGAGTGGGGTACTTCCAAAACGCCACATGAATAATCATTGCACATTTGTGAGCAGAAAAGCAAATATAAGAAATAGTTTTTCATCTTCCCTGCCTTTGCATAACCATTTTAATGTCTAAAGAATGCTAGAAGTACAAGACACAGAGGTTCTCTTCAACTTCATACTTCATCAGCTGTATTGAATATGTTATTCTTATAGAATAACACCTCATGTTGTAAGCATTAGAAAGACTATATTCTTAATTATTGAGTTCCACTCTTGAAGCATTTTAAAACTTGGTTCTTGTCAATCTATACCTTTAAATTGCTGCTATTAAAATCTTGGTTATTTTCAAAGAGAGAGAAGAAGCAAAACCCATAGAAAGGCCAGGGCAGTTAGTAGGTAGAGGAGAGCAAAATATGCCATCTCTAAATCAATTTCTTTGTTGTGAGGAATAACTTAGGCTGATTATTTTTAAGGCCCCAGATACTCAGAAAGAACCTTTGAATTCTCCCTAACTGCTTGAAAGAGTATAGAGAACCTGAACCAGGAAGAGATGTATCATCAGAGATAACTGTAGTATGAACTAGGTGTGGTGGACAGGGAGGAACCTAGAAAAGTCTATTTGTTGAAAGTCCTGCCAGTGTCCCTTGTCTCTACACAGTCCTGTAAAATTTGGTTTACCATTTGCTTTTCCATTTCCATGTAAATTGCCTTCCTCCCCTTTGGAGTCTCAAGTCACAACTCTAACATCCTATTTTATCTGCAATTGAAGATGATAATTAAGGTGAGGGCTTGGGTTGTTTTGGTGAGTTACTAAGTTTTCCTGGGTCTCTACCATGTATACATGTTATTCAGCTTTTGTTTTCTCCTGCTAATCTGTCTCATAGAAATTTAATTTTTTTAGATCAGCCATGAGCTTCCCTGAAGGCTCAGAGGTTAAAGCATCTGCCTGCAATGCTGGAGACCCGGGTTCGATCCCTGGGTCGGGAAGATCCCCTGGAGAAGGAAATGGCAACCCACTCCAGTATTCCTGCCTGGAGAATTCCATGGACAGAGGAGCCTGGCGGGCTACAGTCTATGGGGTCAAAAAGAGTCAGACACGACTGAGCAACTTCACTTCACTTCATGAGAATCTAGAAGTGTAGAGGAAAAATTTTTTTTATTCCTCATATATGACACGGGGTTCCTTACATTATTATCCACACATATCTGTTTTTTTGTTTGTTTGTTTGTTTTATATTGTTTCTGTGGAACAGAACATTTGCCAAGAGTACTAATTTCAGACTTTAGTTTAGAACACTATTGTCCAGTAAGATTATAATGAGACACACAAATATGAATCATATTGTTAGGTAGTTAGAATAGGAAAAAGGAGTCGAGAATCATGGTGGCTAAAAGACAAAGAAGGGAAAAGCCCTCAAAAATAGAACAAAGGAAGGTCCAAGGATTGGAGTGAGAACTTCAAGTAAAACAAACAGCCTTCCTGGCTAGCCCAATTTACATAGGGCAGGCTCAGGGGGAGGAGGAAAAACATATAATAAGAGGAGCCAAAATTGGGCCTCTGGTCTCTCTTCTTTTCAAGTCTTTTGGGTCAGCCTGACCTCACACCTCAGGGGAGTATTTTCCTCTGCTTGCCAAATAAAACTGAGCTGTAACACTGGTCCATCCGTTGCTTCAAATTTTTGCTGCAGCAAGACAGGACCAAGGAAATTACAAACTCCCATGACACCTATGGTGCCATTTCTTGGATTTAACCTGGCTGAAACAACCTCGGCTTGGCCCCCGTGAGGCCCAGGCCAAAGACAGCAGAAGCCCAACTTAGTGAAAGCTCCTGCAGTGGAAGCTGAAGTCGAAGAAAATCCAGCTCAGTGTAAGTGACAAGAAGCCCAGCGTGCTGAAAACTGGGACAGCGAAAACAAACTCGGTCAAAAGCCCATGCAGCTCAATCTCAGATTCCAGAAGACCTTTGGTTGGGGTAGGAAGTCCTCACCCCTATGGCTGGAAGGACATATGGCTAACAAAATCTTAATTCCTTTACAGTCTCTCATTTCTTGTTTTCTCAAACACCATGCAAATAGGAGAGTGGCAGTGGGTGCAACTGAGGGACTCTGGCAGAGGCTACTTAGTAGCTGTTGTCCAAGCCGGTAGGGGTTCTTCTGTCCTTAATCTTCTTGGTGCCAAGGATAAGGCCAATGAAAACTGTGAGCACAGGTCAGGTATTTAGCAGATTTTCTGGCAGGTTATGAAGGGGATTCCTCAGCATGTTTTTCCCACTGCTTTTCCCCTCCCATCCTTCAGCTCCTCTCTCCATCTACACCACTGCTTACAAAGTATTGGGTAGGTCATCATCTTTCCATTTCTGAAAGCTGTGCTTGAAACCATTTACCTAAGATTGGGACTCAAACCCATATGGTAGAGACTCTGTGCTATGCTTAGTCACTCAGTCTTATCTGATAGGAACTTGAGCTGGCCAAAACCCATGGTGCCTGGTTTTAGGACCTAATGAAGCTCAGGCTCTTGATTGTCTCATTGCAAAAAAAAAAAAAAAAAAAAAAAAAAAATCAATGAGATACACAGTGACAGGTAGGAGGTAGATTTGTCCAGATTTAGAGAGAAATGCACTCCACAGGGTATAGGCCACCGCAGAGGGCAAGAGTAGGGGGCTGTGGAACGTGGCATGGTTAGTTTTTTAGAGCTGGGTGATTTCAGATGCTAATGAGTGGGAGGATCATTTCAACAATTGGGGAAACACCCACTCCTTGGTCTTTTGACAGTGTCTTGAAACTGTCCTAGTACCTCTGGGTGTGTCATTTAGCTTGCAGATTGAGGATCAAAGTTTAGTTGAAATTGACTTGTCCTCTTGGACCCATTTGATTTTAATTGGCTTATGTTATGCCCTTGTGCTATGTCATTCTTTCGAAAGTTGTGCCCTGCCCTCTTCCCTCCTGTTTCTTGTTCTTTTCTTGAGCCCTATCTAGGTCAACAACATTGCCTCTACAATCATCTTGAGGGAAAGCTAGAAAATAGCTGCCCCTTGGGAGGGAAATACTGTATAGTATCCAATCTCTCTAGTTATGCAGGTCTTCATCTTCCAAGTTTCCTACAATATGTGCAACAACAACATCTCTCAGTGAACCTGCTAGGGTGGGTGACAGGCACACAATGCCTGCTAGAAGTTCATCTGTTGGTGGCATCCATTCAAGGGCAATTGGGCTTCCAGGGATAATGTTTGCCACTTTGGGAGTTAGCCCTGCAGGCTGTTGGGCCCAAACCATTACCACCCTTCTAAAGTTACAAACATTCCCCTGATCAAATCTCCACTCCACTTTTGTGGAACATATGGTTTGCTGCCTCTTATCAATTTGTTCTTCAGCCATTTACTAACTCCCAAAACCAGGACACTGCCCCACTGTAGGCAACATTGCTCCACCCTGCTTATTATTAAAGTACTCTTAATGCCTCTAACAGGACCAGATAACCCACTCCTTTGTCATTACTTCTGTTATTACCTAAAGTGGGTCTATGACAATGAAATGTTTCCCATTGGAGACACCCTAAGCTGTTCTTATGGAGAACTAGGGGAGGGGAGGAAACCAGTGACTTACATTCCCTCAGATCAATAAGAGGATAAGGTTTATGGCTATTTCCCAGGTTCCCAGTCTCAGAGCACAGGCTTGGATTGCTTTACATCATGATATCCATTCCCATCCATGGTTGACAAACCAGCAATGAGTTAAGATCACAACCCCTTAATCCTACCAGAACTGGTCACACTGGAGACATTGGGGATACCCAGCTCCAGTTCGGGGATCCCAGGAGGTTGACCTGCCTCAACCTGCCTAAGTATCTGGTCTTCAAAAGATTGACATGCCTCAACCTCCTTGGGAATCTGCCAGTTCTGGGGTCCCAGGAGGTCAACATGCCTTGACCTACCCAGGGAGCCAATTCTCAGGAGGTTAACCTGTCTCAACATGTCTGGGGATTCAATCTCCAGGAGGCTGTCATGCCTCAGCCTGCCTGGAGATCTGCACCCTGACCTGGGGATGCCTGGTTCTCAGGTTGAAAAGTACTGGGTAGGATAAGCTTCAAAAAGACTCATCCCTAAGAAGTCTGCCCATGGAAATAGAAGGAAGCCTATTAGTTGTGGGACTTGCCTGGTCTCAGCAATAACTCAGGAGCCCAGCAAGAACCCCATTGCCTTTCTAGAAAGGCTAAAAGAGGCCCTCCAAAAGTTTACCAATCTGGAATTAGACTCTTATGAGGGACAGGTGATTTTAAAGGACAAATTCCTGTCCCAGTGTATATCAGACATCAGGATAAAGTTGTAGCAGCTACAGCAGCAGGACCCTGTTTTTAGATGAGATGGTCCAGACAGCCACGAATACCTTTCATAACAGAGAACAGGAGAGGGAAACCAAGGCCCAGGAGAGGGAGAAAAGGAAAGAGACAAGGCATGCCCAGATGCTGGCCACCCTCCAAGGAAGCCCTATGGGAAACCCCAAGTCCTTGAAGGACAAGGCACGAGGCAAATGCCTAATCTGTAGACAGGAGGGGCATTGGGCCAAAGAGTGTCCAAATGGTGACAAGTCTCCTAAAACAGCTTATAAATGTCATCAGTTGGGACATTGGAAGGCACTCTACCCTTGGGAACCAAGAGTCTCAAGGTCAAGCATCAAGTCTTCCCTCATGATGGTTCAATAGTACTGAAGCAGCCCACTCAAGCCAGCCCATCTGTCACAGATGACTATCATGGTGCTGGAGCCACAGATACAGCTGAATGTGGCAGATAGGTCTGAGAATTTTTTGGTTGACACAGGGGCTACTTACTCTGTCCTGACCTCCCACACTGGAGCCTTCTTCTCCAAAATCTGTACAATTTGGGGTGCTACAGGAAAAATGATTACAAAAAGATTCACTTGGGCACTTTGTTGATGGGGTGGACAAATATTTTTCCCACCAGTTTCTGGTGGTCCCTGAGTGTCCTACTCCCTTACTGGGAAGAGATCTTTCCCCACCTTCTAAATCTTGCAGCTATTGCAGTCCTGATAGGAGATGCTTTAAAACTCTGTCTTGGGGGCAAGCTAACTATTTTTACCAGCCACCAAGTGAAAGAACTCCTGGAAGGGAGAGGCAATTTATGGATGTCTGATCAAAGTATCCTCAGATAACAAGTAGTGCTGATGGAAAATCCAGGCCCAACTCTACCCCCTTGTGAGGTTCTTAACTCAGCCACCCTCTTGCCTACTCCCTAGGGCGATCTCTCCCCTTTCACTTGTGCCTGGAAACTGTACCACTGGACAAAACCCTGAGAGGGATTATCAGAAGATCCTCTGACCAATCCTGAGGAAATCTGGTACACTGATGGAAACAGCTTTTTCTTGGATGGAAAAAGAGCCAGATATGCAGTAGTCTCCAATATTGAGACCATAGAGGCTAAACCTTTGCCACCAGGTACTTTGGCCTAATTAGCTGAGCTCATAGACCTGACTTGAGCTTTAGAGCTGGGAAAAGGAAAAAAAGTAGCCATTTACATTGACTTCAAGTAGGCCTTTCTGGTGCTACATGCACATGCTGCTATTTGGAAAGAAAGAGGCCACTTGACCACCCTAGGGTCCCCAATCAAGAATGGTGATCAAATCCTTAGTCTCTAGTCCATCTGCCCGCTGAGGTTTCAGTCTCCCATTGTAAAGGACACCAAAAAGGGAGCACGGAAGTGGCATGAGGGAACCAAGCAGCCAATCAGGCAGCTAAGAGAGCAGCATTACAGAACAATGACCTAATAGGGGTTGCCACCTTAGTTCCACAGACTCATTTGCCAGAAACTCCTTCATATACTGAAGGCAAGACTCTTAATACTAAGAGTGATGGCTTTCAAGATCATATGGGGTGGTTCCAAAAGGAGGGACTCCTTTTCCTGCCTGGGAACCTCCAATGAAGGTTAACTCCTTGCATGCCACCACTCAGTTAGGGGAAAAGGCCCTCCAAAGATCACTAGAAATATCCTTCAGAGGAACAGGCCTCCAAAGGACTATAAGGCAGGTAGACTCCTCTTATCCCACTTGCCAATTAAACAACCCCCAAGGATTTCAAAGACCCCAGCTGGCCCAGCCTATCCAATGGCATGGGACCTACCCAACAGAGGACTGGCAGATGGACTTCACCCAGATGCCAGTTTTTCAAGGGTATAAAGATGTATTAGTCATGATAGATACAGGCACAGGATGGATTGAAGGCTTTCCCACCCAGACTGAGAAGGCTGAGGAGGTGGTAAAAAAACAAAACAAAACAAAAGAAAAACTGCTCCATGAAATCATTTCAAAATACGGTCTGCCAAGGTCATAATAAAGTGGCAATGGGAAATAATTTACTTCCAAGGTCACCCAAGGGGTCTCTAAAGCATTGGACACTGCTTAATATCTCTATTGTGCCTGGAGGTCTCAGGATTCAGGAAAAGTAGAAAAGAGCCCACCAATTCTTAAACTCAGCGATAAAAAAGATAACCCAGGAGACCTCCCTGGGATGGAAGGAGGCTTTACCAATAGCTCTCCTCTACATCCATATCGCCCCTAAGGAACAGGCTGGTCTTAGTCCCTATGAAATGCTATATGGGAGACCCTTTGTTTATGTCAATGACCTCTTCCTAGATCCAGAGGCTCAGACCACTGGGTCTTATACCATGGCCATTGGGCAATTCCAATAAGATATACACTTGTGGGGTGTCAACCAGGGCCCAAAAGATTCTAAAGAGACACCACTATATGCTCCAGGCACTCAAGTCCTAATGAAAGTTGAAAGATGGGTCCCCACAGGCTCAAGTCCAACCCACACTCCAACCCTACCCTGTAATACTGTGTGCTCCTCCAGTTGTCCAGGTACCAGAACTTGACACTTGGCTTCACTACTCATGAGTAAAGCTGTGGAAGAAAATGGAAGAGGATTCTCAATACACCAGTGAACCCCTGGGAGATCCTGGATACCTATTCAGGATAACAAATGAGTGTCATTCTAATGAACACCCCCAAAATTAAGTTTCAGGGGATAAGATTTCTCAAGATAGCTCTAAAGAGCCAGCCCAGCTTGGTAGGGGCAACATAAAATAGACAGGAGATAGATCTCATGATCCCTGAACAAGGAGGGACTTGAGCCATCTTGAATGAGACATATTGTCTGCCCCTACTAATCTCTGTTATCACCATATTGATGCTGCTTGTGATTGCTCCATGTATTCTCAATTGTCTAACCAGTGTTGTCCTGCTCAGGTCAACAAGCTACAACATGCAGTGCTAGTTCAACAAGGATGTATGAAACTACAATGACCACAGAAAATATCACTCACCCTTAGGAATACATTGCTATAAGGACGCTGAGACTTGAGACTAGCAAGAGCGGGAGGCCCAGTGCCCCTCGCCGGCCCAGCTCAGCAGGAAGTAGCCAGAGAGACCTTGATGCCTCTATTCCCAAAGAATTTGGCCTACCATCTCTTGAGGGGAGGATGTTAGGTAGTTAGAATAGGAAAAAGAACTCTAGAATGATGGTAGCTAAAAGACAAAGGAAAAGCCCGTGAATGTAGAACAAAGGAAGGTCCAAGGACTGGAGTGAGACCGTCAGGTAAAGTAAACAGCTCTCCTGGCTAGCCCAATTTACACAGGGCAGGCTCAGGCAGAGGAGGAAAGCCATATAAAAAGAAGAGACAAAATTGGGCCTCTGGTCTCCTCTT
Organism: Budorcas taxicolor; assembly: GCF_023091745.1. Taxonomy (NCBI): domain Eukaryota; kingdom Metazoa; phylum Chordata; class Mammalia; order Artiodactyla; family Bovidae; genus Budorcas; species Budorcas taxicolor. The sequence goes on from NC_068916.1 coordinate 75,994,862, forward strand.
CCAGTCTTTTGGGTCAACCTGCCCTCACACCTCAAGTATGTATTTTCCTTTGCTTGCCAACTAAAACTGAGCTGCAGTGCTGGTCTGTCCGTCGCTTCAAATTTTCAATGCAGCAAGACAGAACTGAGGAAATTACAAACTCCCACGACAATATGTAATTTTAAAAAATTTAGAACTGTACTACCTATCTGTAGGCAAAATTATTTTAATATAGTCCATTTTATTTTAGCAAATACATGAAAGTGTTATCATTGAAACACCTAATGAATATAAAAACAGATGTTTTACATTGTTTCTGTACTAAGATGTCACCATCCACTTTGTGTTTTAAACTTGTTGCACATCTTAATTCAGACTAGCAACACATTTCAAGGGCTCAATAGCTACAAATAATTAATAGCTACCATATTGCATGCATAATTCCAGGTACTCAAACATGACATATTCGTAATTTCTGATTATCCCAATAGATATGTGGGACTTAAGAGACAGGAGTAAAGATCTCAGGTTTAAAATCTAATAACACTTCAAAAGCAAAAGGAGAGATAGGTATTAGTTATTAACATACAACCTAGACTCATTACTTATGTATGAAATCGTTGAGTGAAAACTTTTGTGACTATACCAGAGTAAAATCCTAGTAGTAACTGACTGACAAGGCTCTCAGTTCTGTAGGTAAATCAGAAATTTGAAATAAGAGTTATTCATATTTGATAGTGAATGAAATAAGCAGACGTCTTAATCACCAATGGAGAGAAGAGAGGGCATCAGAATGACATATATGTTCAATGAAAATTAGTTAGAAATAGAAATGTCTCAAAACTTAACCACAAAATTATCCTTAGAAGTTAGGTTTGTATCTATATTTAATTATCTCCTTTTCCCGGGAAAGACCCTGAAAATGGTTCTACTTTTTGACTTCTTATTAAAAACTCACTCAAATGAGTTGAGAGTCCATTATAATATTGCCTGGGGATTACAGAAGAAAAAAATATCAGAATGTTATTTTTCCTGTTTCTTAGTTATAAAAGCATAAATATCTTTTTTTTTTAAGAAAATTATACATATTACAGTAAAACTGCCCAGATAGCACAAGGTTTACCAATATGTTCTATCTAAGTATTATTTGGCATTCATTTGCCATCTCCTCTTAGTGGTTTTGATTATTTCCACAGTGTCTATATCAGCAGCAGGAAAAGCACACCTTAAAGTAAGATATTATCAAAAGTAGCAAAATTAATATGTTAGGAATTAGCATACATGAATTATCTCAGGAATATAACTAGGTAACTTCTCTCTTTGAATATATGATTTAGTATTTCAAAATATAGATTGAGAATGCAGTCTTGTTTATAGAAAGTAAAATATTCATATGTTTTACTTTCTGACATACTTAATAACCTTTAAAAGCCAGACATTTGGGAATAACAAATTATAATGGGTCATTCTTTAAAATTTCACCAAGTAAGAATACTGAATTTGTCTGCAGGGCTAAATAAAACTTCAGTATTATAGTACCAAGTATTTCAAGGTCCCAAAATTTATCCAGTCACCTTTACTGTTTAGAATCTCAAGTGTAGAATAGCAGCACAAGAATCACATACCATTTTATTGACAATGTAGTAGCTTCTTAAGTCTTTTGAGTCTCTTTTAAAGTTGTATCAATAGTTACCAGCAGTTAGTTCAGCTCTTCTCTAGAAAATGCATTAGTTATGTGAGATTTTTTTTCCAGTATGTGTGAGTTCTCTGGCACACACAGATCTATTTGACATCTTCTTCAGAAGGTAATGTCTATATGTAGCATATGTTGTTGCTGTTGTTGTTAAGTCATTAAGATGTCTGACTCTTTGCAACCGCATGGATTTTAGCCTGTCTGGTTCCTCTGTCCATGGGATTTCCCAGGCAAGAATACTGGAGTGAGTTGACCTTTCCTTCTCCAGAGTATCTTCCTGACCCAAGGATTGAACCCAAGTCTCCTGCATTGGCAGGCAAATTCTTTACCACTGAGCCACCTGGGAAGCATGTAGCATATGAATATATATGAATAAATAAACTTTCTGAATTTATGGTATGAAACATTACAGAGATTTTCTTTTTCCTTTTAAATTTTTACAGTGTAGCAGGAATTCTAGTTTCCCTGTGAAAATAGGATCGCTAATATTTAGTAATTTTTTTAAAGTTTATCTTCTGTTAACATGAAATACCTTTGCTGCCCTGGTGTGATCACTCACCTAGAGCCAGACATCCTGGAGTGTGAAGTCAAGTGGGCCTTAGAAAGCATCACTATGAACAAAGCTAGTGGAGGTGATGGAATTCTAGTTGAGCTATTTCAAATCCTGAAAGATGATGCTGTGAAAGTGCTGCACTCAATATGCCAGCAAATTTGGAAAACTCAGCAGTGGCCACAGGACTGGAAAAGGTCAGTTTTCATTCCAATCCCAAAGAAAGGCAATGCCAAAGAATGCTCAAACTACTGCACAATTGCATTCATCTCACATGCTAGTGAAGTAATGCTCAAAATTCTCCAAGCCAGGCTTCAGCAGTACGTGAACCGTGAACTTCCAGGTGTTCAAGCTGGTTTTAGAAAAGGCAGAGGAACCAGAAATCAGATTGCCAACATCTGCTGGATCATGGAAAAAGCAAGAGAGTTCCAGAAAAACATTTATTTCTGCTTCATTGACTATGCCAAAGCCTTTGACTGTGTGGATCACAATCAACTGTGGAAAATTCTGAGAGAGATGGGAAGACCAGCCCACATGACCTGCCTCTTAAGAAACCTGTATGCAGGTCAGGAAGCAACAGTTAGAACTGGACATGGAAAAACAGACTGGTTCTAAATAGGAAAAGGAGTATGTCAAGGCTGTATATTGTCACCCTGCTTATTTAACTTGTATGCAGAGTACATCATGAGAAAAGCTGGACTGGAAGAAGCACAAGCTGGAATCAAGATTGCTGGGAGAAATATCAATAACCTCAGATATGCAAATGACACCACCAGAAAGTGAAGAGGAGCTTAAAAGCCTCTTGATGAAAGTGAAATAGGAGAGTGAAAAAGTTGGCTTAAAGCTCAACATTCACAAAACGAAGATCATGGCATCCGGTCCCATCACTTCATGGCAAATAGATGTGGAAACAGTGTCAGACTATTTTGGGGGGCTCCAAAATCACTGCAGATGGTGATTGCAGCCATGAAATTAAAAGACACTTACTCCTTGGAAGGAAAGTTATGACCAACCTAGATAGCATATTGAAAAGCAGGGACATTACTTGCCAACAAAGGTCCATTAAGGCTATGGTTTTTCCAGTGGTCATGTATGGATGTGAGAGGTGAAGAAGCTGTGAAGAAGCTGAAAGCTAAAGAATTGATGCTTTTGAACTGTGGTGTTGGAGAAGACTCTTGAGAGTCCCTTGGACTGCAAGGAGATCCAACCAGTCCATTCTGAAGGACATCAGTCCTGGGTGTTCTTTGGAAGGAATGATGCTAAAGCTGAAACTCCAGTACTTTGGCCACCTCATGAGAAGAGTTGACTCATTGGAAAAGACTCTGATGCTGGGAGGGATTGGGGGGATGAGGAGAAGGGGACGACAGAGGATGAGATGGCTGGATGGTATCACCGACTCGATGGACATAGGTTTGGGTGAACTGCGGGAGTTGGTGATGGACAGGGAGGCCTGGTGTGCTGCAGTTCATGGGGTTGCAGAGTCAGACACGACTGAGCAACTGAACTGAACTGAGTGTCTTGGAAACCTTCATTTCTAATCACTTTCCTCCATGTACCTGCACGACCTTAATACCAAATTTCTAGACCATTGTATTCATCTTACTATCCTCCATAACAGTTATATTTCCCAAAATCTTAAACTCTTCATGTGAAATCCTCTCTTCTTCCAACCTTTGAATTCCTTCACTGGCACTGCTACTGAACCTAGTTATTGACCTTCCCTCTCACTTCAGACTCCTCCTAGCATCCCCTCTGATTACCTTCTACACTCCCTCTATACCTCCATCACCAATGACCTTTAGAACTTTGAGCTCCCTTAATAGGTTATTTTGTAGCTGGTTTTTCTTTTCTGTTCATCTAGCTTGGACACTTTCATCTCTCAGTTCAACCATGATCTTGTAGGGCTTTCTATTCTTTTGTTCCCCTTCATCATCCATCACCTTGGTGGCTCAGATGATAAAGAATCTGCCTGAAAAGCAGGAGACCCAAGGTCGATCCCTGGGTTGGAAAGATTCCCTGGAGTAGGAAATAGCAACCCGCTCCAGTACTCTTGCCTGGAAAATCCCATGCATAGAGAGACTGGTGGGTTACAATCCACGGGGTCTCAAAGAGTCAGACATGACTTAGTGACTGAAAAAAAACAAGGATCAGTCCAAGCATTTTATTTGTCTTATCCTTATGTCAGTTCCTGAGGACTGCTAGAGAATCATCACATAGCTATTGGATCTGGTCCATTGGGGCTGTGAGTAGAGACTCTTCCGTCCTAGCTGCATTCTTAATAATGCCTGACAGTCTTTTCCTTTTCTGCTTATTGTCTCCAGTTTGTTTGTTTGTTTGTTTTTTTGGATGTGGCTATTCTAGTGTTATCAAGCTCAGATGCCATCAACAGATGTCTTGAACTATATCCTGACTGAGAAAACAAGTCAACAGTGACTAAATGCCTTAGCTGCCTCTAAAACAGAGTCTTCACAGTCAGAAATACTAGTTTATCTCCCTTTCGTTCCTCCAGTTTCCAAAAATGATCTTTTAGGGTTAGTTTTTCACCCATGTTCTTAATCTCTTTTCCTCTCACATATTCTAGGGTCTTAATTCATCAAACTTTTCCTCACTTTTTTGGATCTGCAAAACACTCCTTTCATACAGACACTTTCTTAAAGCAAAGTAAAATGTTTCTTAGTCCCTGTCACAAGTAATCCCCCCTGCAGGGGTACATTTCCCACAGGTTAAATTTCCATCTTGGTCCTTTTCACATTCATATTTTAAAAATGACTGCTTTCCACATTTTCTTACTTAGCACTTTGCCCACTGTAACCCATCTCTTGTTTTTCCCATTTCAAATACGCTTTGCAGTATTGACTATCGTACTCCCTTTATGTCTTATCCAGTGGACTTTCCCTAGTGCTTATATATCTGAACACTTAAAAAGCATGCACATAGGACTATGGCGTCCTTAAAACTCTCTCCTTCATTCTGTAGGTTAAACTCTTACTTCTACATGACTAATGATAGACTGATTTATTGAACAAAAGGATCGATCCTTTTTATTTGACTTGTCCCTTCAATGCTGGTATATTCTCCCTGGTTCAATTCTTGTCAATTTACTTCTGCAATTTGGCATTCTTTCCATAAGTAATATCTTGCATGACTTTTGTCTCACATGTAACTTAAAGGCTAAAGTTCACAAATATATAGCTAAATTAATATCTAGCCTTATAGATGATGATAAAGATAATGATGGCTTTCAGTCAAAGCCCACCAAGTGCTCTCCTACAGCTGAACACAGTTGGATTTACTGTTCACTCCACGACTGAGTGACTTCACTTTCACTCCTTGAAGAAGGCAATGGCAACCCACTCCAGTGTTCTTGCCTAGAGAATCCCAGGGACAGGGGAGCCTAGTGGGCTGCCATCTATGGGGTTACACAGAATCGGACACGACTGAAGCGACTTAGCAGCAGCCAGTGAGGGAGAACACGTGAGTGGAGCTGAGGGACACATCAGTAAGAGGAGTTTTGAAGGGAATTAAGATTGGGTTTGTCTTAGATAATTTTGAGGAGAGTTCAAGGAAATTGAGTTTGACTCTGAATTGGAAGCTATTGGAGATCAGGCCTAAATCTGTGATAGAGTATCTTAATCTAGAAGGAAGGAACTATAAACCTAGGCTAAGGCTCTGATTGATAAAGAAGAGCAGCTTGTCATATCAGCCCTGAGAAGGGTTGCTTTTGGCATTTCCAGTTTGTATAATGACCATATTTTTGTTTATGCTTATACATGATTATGAAGTGGTCTTAATTTTATGTTTTTGTCTCACTTCATCATAGTCACAAAGTGACCTTGTTGGATCTTGGTGTTTTTCGTGAGATTACTTTTATTCACAAGAGAGTATTATGTCCTTAGCCAGGTCAGCCAAATGCCAGGCCAGCTCCTAACAACACCAGTTCCTTGGTGTTGAGTCAGTTAGTTCTTCAGTATAAGCAGATGATTTTTTTTTTCCTCTTTCTCAACAGCAATGATGGTAGTGATGCCAATAACAGGTATGTTAAGTCTTATAATCCCCATAACATTACAAAGTAGGTCCTATGATTTTTCTTTGTTTTACAAAATGAGGAAATTAAGACCCCAGGATGGGCATAACTTAAGAAAGTGACAAAGCTGATCATTTGTAGAGACCAGCTATATCAGTTACATTTTACATACCATTGCATAGCTTCCCAACTGCATCGTCTCCAGGACTTGGCCACTTATTTTGTATTATCTTCCTTGTGATTGATTCTCACAGGTACAACTCAACAGTATCTTCTGTGCATGCTGTATTTCTCTTGCTTTCTATACCAGGTCATCTCTGCTGCCACTGAGGTCCTTTGGTATCTTGGTATGACCAAGCTGATAGGAGAACTAAAGGATAATTGTACATGAGAATTATAGATTTTGGAGTGAACATTTCACTAATGTTGTTGAGACCTGGTTGAATAGTCTCCTTTTCTTCTTCTACATGGACTATCTTGAAATGCAAAATTCAAATGGCCTCTTAGAGGATTCTCCCTTAATCAGAGTGTCAAGTGTGTTTGACTTAATATTGAATGTTTGCTTCCCCTATATCAATGACTCATTCAAATTTCTCCTCACTTCTGCTTCCCTGGAATTGTATGCCTAATAAATTAGTGGTATTTAAGCTTTTACACCAGGTTTTGCTGTTTGGAGAAGCCAGGCAGTCGGAATTCAATGTGTGAAACCTCCATCTGGATTGTCTAGTCTCCTTCCGAGCAGAGAGGTTGAAAACCTCAGCTTTAAGAGAAAAGAAAAAAAAAAATCTCAGTTGGAATCTGGGTATTGCTCTTCATAAGCAATGTGACTTTGAACAATTTGTTTGATCTTTCTTACTCTGTCTTAAAAATTGTGGATAACAGTAGAGTTGACACTTCAACAACACAGATTTGAGCTGCACAAGTCCACTTAACTGGATATTTTTCAATAAATATGTACTATAGTACTGTGTAATCAGAGGTTGGGTTGGATCACTGGATATGGAACCACCAATACAAAGGGTTAATTGTAAGGCCATGCATGGATTTTTGACTTTTTAGGGTGGGGAGTCAGTGCCCCTAAGCCCTTGGGTTGTTCAAGGCCCAACTATACTAATTCTAAATAACACTACCTCCTTACAATGAGTTAGGACACATTTAATAATGTTTGGTCTGACTAGCACACTAATACATAATAACATACATATCATCCTCAACTTATGATAGGGCTTGTCCCAATACACCCATTGTAATTTGAAAATGTTGTAAGTCTAAAAAAGCATTCAGTATACCTAACCTGGGACTTCCCTGGTGGTCCAGTGGCTGAAAGTCTACCTGCCAATGCAGGGAACATGGGTTCTATCCCTGGTTTGGAAGGATTCCACATACCATGGGACAACTGGGCCTGTACATCACAACTACAGACCCCATGCTCTGGAGCCTATGTGTTGCAACTACTGAAGCCTGTGTGCCCTACAGCCTATGCTTTACAACAAGAGAAGTTATGGCAATGAGAAGCCTGTGCATTGCAACTAGAGAGTAAGCCTGGCTCACCACAACTAGAGAAAGTCCACATGCATCATGGGAGACCCAGCATAGCCAAAAAAAAAAAAAAAAAAAGATACACCTGAGCATCATAGCTTAGCTTAGCTTGCCTTAAAAGTGCTCAGAATGCTTAAATTAGCTTACACTTGGGCAAAAGTATCTAACATAAATCCTATTGTATAATAAAGTATTGACTATATCATGTAATTTATTGAATACTGTCCTGAAAGTGAAAAGCAGAATAGTCTTACGGATACAGAATGGCTGTAAGTGCGTCAGTTCTTTACCCTTATGATGGCATGGCTGAACGGGAGCTGTGATTTGCTGCCACTGTCCAGCATCACAAGAGAGTATTGTACTGCATATTGTTAGCTGAGGAAAATCAAAATGCAAACTTGGAAGTATGGTTTCTATTGAATGCATATTGCTTTTGCACCATCGTAAAGTCAAATTGTAAGTTGAACCATTGTAAGCCAGGGACTGTGGATGTAAGGATTATCTTTATTATTATTGCTAATATCCCTCAAAATATTCTCCTTCTCCTGTGTTCCAATGTTTGCTAGTGTTAAAACTATAACCTACCATCCAACTAAACAAATCTTAAGGAAATCATTGACTCTTTCATCTTCTTCAACCCCTTTTCCCTCCAAATTTCCACCACATAATTGCTCAATATATCAGTACTTATTTTACCCCTCAGATTTCCCCTCATACCCATTTAAAAATTAACCTTATTATTTTCATCATGATGGTCCTAGCCCAGGTCTTTCCATCGTATCACCATAAAGAACAACAGTAGTATATTGATTTTCCTTGCCTAGCACATCACACTCTATAGTTTCCTTAGTTTTTTAAACCATCATCATATTTCAAGACCAATACTACTGTATTGTAAATATTTCTCTATGTCTCTCAAGTACTTATCAACCTTGGCCCCTATTGACATTTTGGTATGGATAATTATCCGTTGTAAGGGAAAATATTTCTTGTATATGCAAAATGTCCTTTGCATTGTAGGACTTATAACAGCATCTCTAGCCTCTATCCAGGCAATAGCACCCTCTCCCCAGTTGTGACAAAGAAAAATGTCTCTCGACATTGCTTTAAGTCCCTTGAGGGGAAAATCATCCTTTATGGACATCCTTTATAGACAGAGGTTGTGTTTTATTGACAGAAACTTCTGACCTAAAGTTCCTTGTTGGAAATATGACAAATGTCAAAGGAAACTATGAATAAATGAATGAAATTCTTCTCTAAAATCTGCATTTTTTAATCTCAGGAACTGCCCTTTGGTCTGTGCTTCCTTGGCGTTTGCATTCTGCTATGCATATATCTTTCCCCCTGTTATATTGTATGATTTCCTTATTTCCTCAACACCTATAGAATGAGTGGAATGTAGAGTTCTTGATAAATACTTACTTAGTTATATTTACTTAGTAAATTAGCATCTATAAATTATTCTATTAATATGTTCAGACCACATGTTTTGTGGGTATTATGTAAAAATTGTTGTATCCTGTAACATCATGCAGGCCTTTCCCTTTGTAGCATTTTTGCCAACTATAATTAACAGCTACTTGTATTCTGAGTTATTTAATATCTGTCTATGAATTATGTGAGAGTAAAGCCATGTCTTCTTTTTTGTTTTGCCCCCCAGCTGGCTAACACAAAACTTTGTGCAGAGTAACACATTCAGTAAACTGAAAATCTTTGTCCAATGAATGAATGAATGAGTGAATGAAAGAGATTCATGCTGTTGCTATATGAAATGGAAAATTTATGCCCTTGGAGAATTTGGCTCAATATATGTATCACGGTTCACTGATTTATGTGATGCATCAGTATTTGAACCCATATTGTATCATGTAGTTTGGAAAGTTTCATCTTTGTCAAATTAGTGAAAAAATAATGTGTCCCTCTAAATCACCTCACAAAATAGAGAATTTGAGGATGTCATAAGTCAGTGCACATGTTTGATATCCCAGGCTTGCAATCTCCAGTAGCTCAGCATGTTCATTTTTTTTTCTAGTACTAATGAATTAGCCCACAATTTTAATTGACATATTGACCTTGAAAACTGCACAAAATGATCTCATCTGCCAGCCCATTATCTATGGCTTTATTAGCCAAGGAAATTTGACAATAAAACATGAGTCATAATTAATCTATATACTGATACTATAAATTATACTTCTATCAAATAAAGGTAACCAACATAATTCTGATCACTGGATCTCATAAAAACATTTTGGTCTTGTATTCCAAATAGAAAAGGTTTGTTATGCTATTGTCTGAAACTACTTCTTAACCTATAATTTTTTCATCTCAAAAATGAATGTTTTATAAGCATTTCAAGGAACAGAGTATTGTTTAAGATCTTAAGTTTAGTGTCTTTTAAAGAATGTGCCCACATCAGAGGAAACCAGCATGCTATCTTAAAGAATATTAAGACTAAGAGGAAAAAAAAAATCTCCTTCATATATATTGCTGTGTATTTTCTTTCCTTATGGTGGATTCCTATAGTTCCCAATAGGGATCCCAATTTTTAGAATATGCAGTAGATATCTATACTATTGAAGTTAAACCTCAAAATTGTTCAGGAGAAGCTGAGATATGGTCTTTCATTTAATAAGAAATTGAAAGCAAAGAAATCATAGTAAATATCTACAATAAATGACCTCTAATGGAAGTGTACTATATTTTTTACTAACTGACTTAGAGTGTTCTGATGGAAATATTACGTCAAAACAAATTTGAAAGTGATCCTAACCATAAGCAGTCGTATTAGGAACCTGTTGACTCTTCTATACCATTCATAACTTAATGAAAAAGACAATCTTTTCTCACAGAAGTGTATAACTGTGTTCCCAATAGGGAGTAAAAATTACAAAAGTAATAAATTGTCATTTCAACTTAAAAGGTACCCATATTTATGTGGACATTTTATTTTAGCTGAGAGTTTCTCTATTATGCATGCCTTCATTGCTTTTCAGCTTTTAACACACAAGTATTTTCCAGGACATAAACTGAGTTATTATTTTGTTTATTTCTAGTGCCAATAGAGTCAAATTTCCAAGATACTAATGCTTAGTCTTCTGTTTCTCTTTTGAATCTCATTCCCATCTGTCTCTTTGTTCCTGTCCTGCAACTCTTAACAATGTGAAAGCATCCAAACTGCCTCAACATGCAGAGTTTCTTGTGGTGCTGTTGCCTCTGCCTAAAATGAACCACCTACTGTTTGTATTCCTGGAAAGCTCTTCTTTGCCTTTCAAATTTCAGCTCAAACCAGCATTCTTCCTCTTTGAAGCTACCATTGACTCTTCCCAGCCAGACTTAGGGGCTTATTCTTTCATACCTGCTTTGACCATTTCATCCCCTCTTTCTACTGTAGAAAGCAAATTATCAGAGGTTTAGTGTCAGTATCAGTGGACCTAGAAGTGTTACTTGCCTCTGAACTGATTAGACAGCATTTAGGAAATATCTTTAATTCTTGACCCTTGAGCAACATTGATGAATAAGAGCACATACAGAGAATAAAAAAGTCTTACAGCCATTATAACATGAACTTCCATTTCTACAGTTATAAAATGGTGATAATAATATCTGGTACTTTTATAAAACTGCAGTAAAATGACACATAAAAATGCTTTGTTGCCTTGAAAAATAAATTTTTCTAAAAGTGTTCCATACCTGTTTTACCAATTTCACTCTCCTATTTACTGCCCACCATTTGAAAAAATAGACTCCCCTCTGTGCACTCATTTCCTCTGGTTATAAATAAACTTGTAATGAAATTACTATATTTTATTTTTACTTAATTTTTATCTCCTTGATTGAAGATAAGCTTCTTAATGTCAATTATTTGTGAAATTATTCCTATATTCTTTAATTCCCACAAGTAATACTAAGCCCATAGTATATAGTCTTTGAAGGAATATGAAGAAGAATAGAAAAAAATTAGTTTCCACCAAAGGAAAATATTATTGTGTTGTTTCAAATAGCTAAAGGGCCACAGAAGGCCCTTCATCATGTGTAGCTCCAAATGATAACCCAAAGAAAAGCATAGGTAACAGATTTCATTTCACTACTGGAAGGATGGTGAGAATTAAAGGGAAAAAAACACAATCTTTTATCCCAGTATCTAAATAACCTCTGTTAACTGAAATATAAGAAAGTAATTCATACAAATGACTAGTAAATAGAAATGATTAGAAATATATAAACTAAAAACAAAAGCCTAGTCTTATCTTTTTGAAAACCGCTCTTTATAATATCCTTCAGGAAGTCATTCTACATATAGGTGTGTATTTATGAAAGTATTCACATTTTACACTGAAGGTAGTCCACCTATTCCCTCTTCTGAACCCTCTGTCTTTTATATAAATACACAGTATCCAATTTCACTTCCTTACTGGTAAATATTAAATTATTGAGTTTATTTGTGAATGTGAAGACTCTTGAGAGTCCCTTGGACTGCAAGGAGATCCAACCAGTCCATTCTGAAGGAGATCAACCCTGGGATTTCTTTGGAAGGAATCATAATGAAGCTGAAACTCCAGTACTTTGGCCACCTCATGGGAAGAGTTGACTCATTGGAAAAGACTCTGATGCTGGGAGGGATTGGGGTCAGGAGGAAAAGGGTATGATCGAGGATGAGATGGCTGGATGGCATCACTGACTCGATGGACGCGAGTCTGAGTGAACTCCGGGAGTTGGTGATGGACAAGGAGGCCTGGAGTGCTGCGATTCATGGGGTCGCAAAGAGTCGGACACGACTGAGCGACTGAACTGAACTGAACAATGTTGTTATGGGGAGGATATTTGAGAATGCAGGATACTTTGAAATATCTATCTTGAAGAATTTTTCTAAGGATTTATGTTAAAAGGAAGCCAAAGAAATGGACTTTCTTGTGAGGTAACAACGGTGTCATGAGTGTAACTTTTCAGAGGCTTTTCTTTAGGATATTCCTGCACTGGAAGTGAAATTAGACTAAATGATTCTGAAAACCTCTTCGTAATTCTAACATAATAATCAACAAATTTGTCTGTTGCTATTTACACCAAGTAGTTCTTCTCAACCTTAACTGTGTATGACAGTAACCTCGAGAGTTTTTAAAAAATACTAATCCTCAGGTCACAACCCTGATGAATTAAATCAGAAGTACTAGAAATGGGACTTAGGCCTCTTTAAGGTTCCTGGGTTATTCTAATGCACATTCAATGTTGAGAATTACTGATATAAATGTCATGTCATTAACATTGTAAATTTGAAAAATAAAAGGAATGACAGCAGCAAGGTACAAGAGCTTTAAGGAATTTATTTTTGTATCGTCTACCGAAATGTGGGGAGTATAAGAGTAACTTACAGAGTAGAAACAAATTAGAGAGAACCTTAGGCAATGCTAGTACAAGACTTTGGTAAATGCTGGTAATTTTCTCAGAGAAAATACTCCTCTCTGTCACTTTTCTCTCTGCCTGTGCCACAACAGAAGAGAAAAGGGTCCATATCTGTCTGCACTCTTTCTCATTGTTATTCATTGGTCCAAGGAAGCTGAGATGGGCATCTTAGTTTATTTAATCAGTGGTTCTCTACAAGAAGGTTAGGAATCATCTTTGTGTATCAGAACTGATATGTAGCAATGTCCATCAGAAGAGATTAGTAGGCTTCTATCAGGGTAGACGCTTCAGGGTAGAATGAAAGCAGAAGCTGGGTTAAGTAATTGGGTTCTTGTTCAATAAAAGTGCTTGTTTGTGCTGTGTAATGAAAGATCTTTGGTGCAATAGATGTCTGAATCCAAATACCCTTTGGATTTTCTGATGGATAAAGAGATAAGGGTGAAAGAGATTTAATTTAGAACTATTGAAAAACTTTAAAGAGATTAGAAAAATTGGTAAATGCACTTTCTTTTTAAAAATCAGGACTCGTTACTTTTCAGAATTAGATATTTTTTTAAAAAATTGACAATAACACTTTTTTGTTAATTTTGTTTCGACTGTCTTTTTTCCTCATTTCTGTTTGTCATCATTAACTGACCTTTAAGACTCAGGTTATGAAGAAGATAATGGAGAACTGTTATCTCTCAGCCCACGGACCCTAACCTGAATTTAGGAAATGGTAACACTTTCTGGTCTCACTGAAGTGGCACATCAGAATGATAGGCAGAGCATTGGTGAATAGAGTTATTTCCATAAAGTCAATACTCACTACTACTATATCTGAGCTTCTGTCAAAAAAGAAATTGACATTTAAACTAATATTTTTAAAGAGTGTACTCTAAAAGCATATCTAAACCAAAAACTTTGTGAGACATCAGAGCAGTGTAGGTGTGAAGTGGGGTGGTATTTGGTGAAACATATTAATCTTAATAAAATCATTTATGTTTTGGGCATTTTAAAACTTTGTCCCAGATAATTTTAATAAGTGATTATTTGAATCTACTTACTTTCTTTGGGAAGAAATTATATTAGAGAAATGAGTAATAAACAACACCTTTACTTTTCATTTTACTCATCTTATCTCTAACCTGATTAGATATAAGTCTTTTATTGGGGAGGGGGTAAGTCATGAATTCACAGCTCAACAGAGAAGGAAAAGAAATCTCTTGACTGGACATAATCTTTAAACTCATTTGTTTTTGTTCAGTTGCTGTCATGTCTGACTCTGACCCCATGGACTGCAGCATACCAGGCTTCCCTGTTTTTCACTATCTCCTGAAGTTTGCTCAAGCTCATGTCCATTGAGCTGGTGATGCCATCCAATCCTCCTTCACCTCTGTATCCTCTTGCCATCAGTCTTTCCCAGCATCTGGGTCTTTACCAATGAGTCAGCTCTTTGCATCAGGTGGCCAAAGTATTAGAGCTTCAGCATCAGTCCTTCCAATGAATATTCAGGGTTGATTTCTTTTCAGATTGACAGATTTGATCTCCTTGCTGTCCAGGGGACTCTCAAGAGTCTTCCCCAGCACCACCATTTGAAAGCCTCAACTCTTCAGTGCTTAGCCTTCTTTATGGTCCAACTCTCACATCTGTACACGACTAATGAAAAAAAAAACAAAAACCATAGCTTTGACTATACAAACCATTGTTGGCAAAGTGATGTCTCTGCTTTTTAATATTCCCTTTACTGCATGGTATGTTACAGGGTTTTGGTCTCTGGTGCAAATCACGTACTGTTTTTCCTCTTAGCCTCTTCATTTCACATCCATGTGTTATACTCTCTAAACCTCCCTTCATTGGATGGTCTAGATATTCACAGTTCATATTATTTTGTTCTTTCCTCAGGTTTCCCCCCTTTCCTCCCTTCTCTCTTCTATTTCTCTGCACACACACATATATGTACATACCCCATTTTATCATTACAGCTCAAATAAATGAACACTTGTTGAAATAACCTTGGTTGCCCTAACCTTGGTGTTGCCTAGCAAGCAACACAAAACAGCTGAGCTGGGAAATACAAACACTGGGTTGAAGCAAAAGTTCAACCTAAAATTTTCTGTGTCAGTCTCAGCAGCTCCTAAGCACTTTAGAGATACATTTTCTTTCAGTGGAGGGTCAAAGGCACAACAGATGATGCATGGCAGTGCTGTAAGTGGGAGTCTCTTCTGATGAAAAACATTGCTTGCAGCCTGTGGGTGTCATGTGAGGGACTGAATTAATAATACTTTAAAAGAGAGGCAACTGGCTTCTGGAGAGCAACCGCCTTTTAAAAAACAAGCAAACAACAACAACAAAAAATTCAGGAGCTGGGCTTCCCATTTCTCTCTAAATGAAGAAGGAGACCTTCTCCTTTTTCCCTAACTGTTGACTTCAGTTTGGAACTGACAAGTTAAAACAAGATGAGAATCGGATTGCTTCTGCCTATCTCATTCCTTCAGACTCAAGCCGACAATGTAATTAATGTTGCTGTAGGAGAAAGAAAAAGCATTTTTGATGAGCACTTGTTTCCTCTTTGTCTTTTACAGATGCCTATCTTGAGAGGGTAACTGGTCTTTTTGACGTATTAGTAAGCAAGGTATCACACAAGTGCCCTTGATGAATTTCATGTGTTAATTTATAGGTAAGCCAAGGTTGCCTTTGTCTTTTTAAAAATATTTTTATGGTACACAGAAAGTGAAAGAAATTACATGAACAAACATAGTTTCTTCAACTGGCCCTCCCTATAATGTGTGATTTTCTTCAGCACATTGGCTTTCTGATTGTATTTCTTTGGGGAAATTAGCTACAGCCAAGTGTTTGTTACACTAATAGTTACCTGGTACCTGTTATAACTAGTTCCCCTCAGTATAGAGTTTCATTTCTTTTTGCCTAGATTATCAAAATAGTCTTTCAACAGCATTCCTACAAATTCCAGTGGACTTCCTACCTTCTCTTGTTAGGTTTCATGCTCAAAGTCTTTCAATTTCTCTTTCTTAGTTACCAAGTTAATGATGAATGCATTATTTTGGCACTCAACATTGTCCGTAGCTAGACCAAATATATTTGCTTTCCTACTCTGTCACATATATGCTCCAACTTTTGGTCTCTTAATTAAATTATATAGTGAGAGTATTCAGGCCTTGCCTATGATATTCAGTTAACATGGGTTGCTTTTGTGGTGCACATATTTACTATTCTATTCATTTATCAAGATCCATCTTAAATGCTGTTTCATTTATAGTTTTTTTTTTCCTTTTTTCTCTCATTTACTCTTCTTAGCATCCCATGCCCACCACCTTCTACAACTATGGAAACACCATCATAATTTATTATTTTTTTCTTTCTTTGTTTTTGTACTATGACAAATGCCTAATACCTTGTGATATATTTATCCCCATACATTTCTATCTGCTCACAAGCACCACAGAATAGGAATAATGTTTCTTTTTATACATAATATAATTACATAATTTTAAGATATGTTTAATGGTTTGGATACTTTTTAGAGCACATATAAAAGTCTTTTTCTTACCTTCATTTTTAAAGAGCCTGATTAGATTATTATGACAAAAATTTAGTGAGGATGCATTTGATGTCTTCTATAAACAAACATCCTGTCAAGAAGACAAACTAATATCTGTTTTCAATGGCAGCAGATTTTCTTGCTAGTAATAATGGGAAACAGATTAACCTCCTACTTTTTTAGTCAAAAGAGGATTGAGGGTATTTATCATGCTTTGATTTGTTATCTCTGAATCTGCAAAGGTAGTTTGGCTATTTATAGTCAAGGTAATATGTTATATATTTTCAGGGTTGCAGATGAGGACATTATATTACTTCCCTTGGGAAAGTGGCAAAGTGGACATATAATACAAGTAATTATGGATGCAAAAGAAGGATAATATGGAAAGATAAAAGATGGCATTAAACATGAACTATCTTGTTACACAATAGGTGACACCATTCTCTATAGAGAAAGCTACGTAGAATAAAAATTCCAAGATTCTCATAATTTTGTGATCATAATTGTAATTTGAAATGGTTTCTACTTATAATAGGAATCAATATTTGGTCTTGTGTATCCTAAGTGTATTAGAACTATTTCAGTTCAGTTCAGTCACTCAGTCGTGTCCAACTCTTTGTGACCCCATGAACCATAGCACGCCAAGCCTGCCTGTCCATAACCAACTCCCAGAGTTCACTCAGACTCATGTCCATTGAGTCAGTGATGCCATCCAACCATCTCATCCTCTGTCGTCCCCTTCTCCTCCTGCCCCCAATCCCTCCCAGCATCAGAGTCTTTTCCAATGAGTCAACTCTTTGCATGACGTGGCCAAAGTACTGGCGCTTCAGCTTTAGCATCATTCCTTCCAAAGAAATCCCAAGGCTGATCTACTTCAGAATGGACTGGTTGGATCTCCTTGCAGTCCAAGGGACTCTCAAGAGTCTTCTCCAACACCACAGTTCAAAAGCATCAATTCTTCGGTGCTCAGCCTTCTTCACAGTCCAACTCTCACATCCATACATAACCACAGGAAAAACCATAGCCTTGACTAGACGGACCTTAGTTGGTGAAGTAATGTCTCTGCTTTTGAATATACTATCTAGGTTGGTCATAACTTTTCTTCCAAGGAGTAAGCGTCTTTTAAGAACTATTTAAACATCTTTAATTTGGGAAAACTGGGGAATATGAGAATGAGTCATTCTCTTTCAGCATTTAGTTTCTCTGAAATATAAGAAATGTACATAATGTTAATTTTAAGTAATAATTTTGTTCTAAAGAGTATGTAATTGACTATTTAGAGTATAAAGTAAAACTGTAAAATTTAGATCCATGAATCAAGGTAAATGGGGCATGGTCATGCAGGAAATGGTAGCATTGAATATTGACATCCTAGGAATCAGTGAACTAAAGTGAACAGGAATGGGCAAATTTAATTCAGGTGACCATTATATCTATTCATGCGGGCAAGAATCCTCTAGAAGAAACAGAGTAACTTTCATAGTCAACATAAGAGTCTGAAATGTAGTACTTGGGTACAACCCCCAAAATGACAGAATGATCTGGGTTTCTTTCCAAGGCAGCATCAGAATAATCCAAGTCTATGCCCGAACCACTAATATTAAAGAAGCTGAAGAAGACCAGTTCTATGAAGACCTACAACACCTTCTATAAATAACAACAACAACAACAAAAGGTGTCCTTTTAATTATAGAAGATTGGAATGCAAAAGTAGGAAGTAAAGAGATACCCAAAATAACAGGCAAGTTTGGCCTTGGAGTACAAAATGAAGCAGGGCAAAGACTAGTAGAGTTTTGTCAAGAGAATAAGCTGGCCATAGTAAACACCGTTTTACAGTAACCCAAAAGATGACTACGCATGGACGTCACCAGATAGTGAAAACCAAAATCAGATTGATTGTGTTTTTTGCAGCTGGAGAAGCTCCATATGGGCATCAAAAATGAGATGTGGAGCTGAATGTGGATCAGATCATGAGCTCTTTATTTCAAGATTCAAGCTTAAGTTGAAGAAAGTAGGGAAAACTACTAGGGCATTCAGGTATAACCTAAATCAAATCCCTTGTGATTATACAGTGGATGTGACAAATAGATTCAGGGGATTAGGTCAGGTAGAAAGAGTGCCTGAAGAACTATGGATGGAAATTTGTAATATTGTACAGAAGGTAGTGACTAAAACCATCCCAAATTAAAACAAATACAAGAGGACCAAGTTCGTGGTTGTCTAAGGAGGCTTTACAAATAGCTGAGAAAAGAAGAGACATGAAAGGCAAGGGAAAAAGGGAAAGATGCACCAAACTGAATGCAGAATTCCAGAGGATAGCAAGGAGGGATAAGAAAGCCTTCTTAAATAATCAGTGCAAAAAATAAATGAAAACAATCGGAAAGATAAGACTAGAGATCTCCTCAAGTAAATTGGAGACATGTAGGGAATATTTCAAGCAAGGATGGGCATGGTAAAGGACAGAAACAATAAGAACCTAAAAGAAACAGAAAATGTTAAAAAGAGGTGGCAAGAATACAAGAACTATACAAGAAAAGTTTTAATGATCTGAATAACCATGATGGTGTGGTCATTTACCTAGAACTGGACATCCTGGAGTGTGCAGTCAAGGGGACCTTATGAAACATTACTATGAACAAAGCTAGTGGAGGTGATGGAATTACAACTGAGCTATTTAAAATCTTAAAAGTGCAGCACTCAAGATGTTGGAGAACTTAGAAAACTGAGCAGCAGTCATAAGACTGGAAAAGATCAGTTTTCATTCCAATTCCAAAGAAGATTAATGCCAAAGAATATTCAAACTGCCACACAATTGCACTCATTTCACAAGCTAACAGGTTTATGCTTAAAATCCTTCCAGCTTGTCTTCAGCAGTATATGAACTGAGAACGTTTAGATGTGCAGCTGGGTTTAGAAAAGGTAAAGGAAAGAGATCAAATTGCCAACATTTGTTGAATCATGGAAAAGCAAAGGACTTCCAGGAAAACACCTACTTCTGCTACATTGACTACAGTAAAGCCTTTGACTGTGTGGATCACAACAAAAATCTGTGGAAAATTCTTAAAAAACTGGGAACACCAGACCACCTTACCTGTCTCCTGAGAAACCTGTGTTTGATTCAAGAAGCCAACTGTTAGTACTGAACATGGAACAACTGATTGGTTCCAAATTTGGAAACGAGTACCCCAAGACTGTATATTGTCACTCTGCTTATTTAACTTATATATAGAGTTGTTTAGTCGCTGAGGTGTGTCTGACACTGTGATCCTGTGGACTGCAGCACGCCAGGTTCCCTGTCCTTCACCATCTCCCAGAGCTTGCTCAAACTCATGTCCACTGAGTTAGTGATGCCATCCAACCATCTCCTCCTCTGTCGTCCCCTTCTAATCCTGCCTTCAATCTTTCCCAGCATCAGGTCTTTTCTGATGAGTCAGCTCTTCGCATCAGGTGGCCAAAGTATTGGAGCTTCAGCTTCAGCATCAGTCCTTCCAATGAATATTCAGGACTGATTTCCTTTAGGATTGACTGGTTTGATCTCCTTGCAGTTCAAAGAACTCTCAAGAGTCTTCTTCAACATCACAGTTCAAAGTTCAGTTCAGTTCAGTCACTCAGTCGTGTCTGACTCTTTGTGACCACATGAATCGCAGCACGCCAGGCCTCCCTGTCCATCACCATCTCCCGGAGTTCACTCAGACTCGCGTCCATCGAGTCAGTGATGCCATCCAGCCATCTCATCCTCGGTTTTCCCCTTCTTCTTCTGCCCCCAATCCTTCCCAGCATCAAAGTCTTTTCCAATGAGGCAACTCTTTGCATGAGGTGGCCAAAGTACTAGAGTTTCAGCTTTAGCATCATTCCTTCCAAAGAAATCCCAGGGTTGATCTCCTTCAAAATGGACTGGTTGGTACTCCTTGCAGTCCAAGGGACTCTCAAGAGTCTTCTCCAACACCACAGTTCAAAAGCATCAATTCTTCGGTGCTCAGCCTTCTTCACAGTCCAACTCTCACATCCATACATGACCACTGGAAAAACCACAGCCTTGACTAGATGGACCTTAGTTGGCAAAGTAATGTCTCTGCTTTTGAATATGCTATCTAGGTTGGTCATAACTTTTCTTCCAAGGAGTAAGCGTCTTTTAATTTCATGGCTTCAGTCACCATCTGCAGTGATTCTGGAGCCCCAAAAAATAAAGTCTGACACTGTTTCCACTGTTTCCCCATCTATTTCCCATGAAGTGATAGGACCGGATGCCATGATCTTAGTTTTCTGAATGTTGAGCTTTAGGCCAACTTTTTCGCTCTCTTCTTTCATTTTCATCAAGAGACTTCTTAGCTCCTCTTCACTTTCTGGCATAAGGGTGGTGTCATCTGCATATCTGAGGTTATTGATATTTCTCCCGTCAATCTTGATTCCAGCTTGTGTTTCTTCCAGTCCAGCGTTTCTCATGATGTACTCTGCATAGAAGTTAAATAAGCAGGGTGACAATACACAGCCTTGACATACTCCTTTTCCTATTTGGAACCAGTCTGTTGTTCCATGTCTAGTTCTAACTGTTGCTTCCTGACCTGCATACAGATTTCTCAAGAGGCAGGTCAGGTGGTCTGGTATTCCCATCTCTTTCAGAATTTTCCACAGTTGATTGTGATCCACACAATCAATGGCTTTGGTATAGTCAATAAAGCAGAAATAGATGTTTTTCTGGAACTCTCTTGCTTTTTCCATGATCCAGCAGATGTTGGCAATTTGATCTCTGGTTCCTCTGCCTTTTGTAAAACCAGCTTGAACATCAGGGAGTTCACGGTTCACGTACTGCTGAAGCCTGGCTTGGAGAATTTTGAGCATTACTTTACTAGCATGTGAGATGAGTGCAATTGTGCAGTAGTTTGAGCATTCTTTGGCATTGTCTTTCTTTGGAATTGGAATGAAAACTGACCTTTTCCAGTCCCGTGGCCACTGCTGAGTTTTCCAAATTTGCTGGCATATTGCATGCAGCACTTTCACAGCATCATCTTTCAGGATTTGAAACAGCTCAATTGGAATTCTATCACCTCCACTAGCTTTGTTTGTAGTGATGCTTTCTAAGGCCCACTTGACTTCACATTCCAAGATGTCTGGTTCTAGATTAGTGATCATATCATCATGACTATCTGGGTTGTGAAGGTCTTTTTTGTACAGTTCTTCTGTGTATTCTTGCCACCTCTTCTTAATATCTTCTGCTTCTGTTAGTTCCATACCATTTCTGTCCTTTATCGAGTCCATCTCTGCATGAAATGTTCCCTTGGTATCTCTAATTTTCTTGAAGAGATCTCTAGTTTTTCCCAATCTGTTGTTTTCCTCTATTTCTTTGCATTGATTGCTAAAGAAGGCTTTCTTATCTCTTCTTGCTCTTCTTTGGAACTCTGCATTTACATGCCTATATCTTTCCTTTTCTCCTTTGCTTTTCACCTCTATTCTCTTGACAGCTATTTGTAAGGCCTCCCCAGACAGCCATTTTGCTTTTTTGCATTTCTTTTCCATGGGGATGGTCTTGATCCCTGTCTCCTGCACAATGTCACGAACTTAACCTTATGTATTTTTCAACAATAAATGAAGACTATAATATTCAGAAGACAGAACATATTTTTAAAAATATGTTTTAACTACAAAAAATAAAAGAATTGGAAAATATATGACTTAGAAGTTGGATATTTCAAAATATGAATGTTAAAAAATAAATATTCCACCCAAGTATTGTAAAATTGGAACAAAAAGGAGACAAATTTTATTACAGAAGTTTGTTCAGAAATTCTATGAAGGATGAAGTTTAGGATATCTTTCAACCTGTTGAGAGAATAAGAAAATACAATTAATAAAGGAAAGGACAATAGAAAAAAGGTTAAATTCATATTTACAAATAGTGGATATTCCTAGAGAAGAGACTGGTGGAGTAGAAGGAAGAAAGGCAATATGAAAGACATTGAAAAGAAAGCATTTATCAGCAGATTGATGTCTGAACTTTAGGCCTTATCCATACAACCAGTGGATGAATGAAATTAAGAACTACAGAAAGAAAATTGTTATTAAATTCCTATTTATGTATCTACATTCCAACAATTTAATAACTCAATTAAATATAAATAACTATTAAACTATAATTTCCATACAAAACATAGAATTAAATAAAAATCCTTATAGGTATGATTAACACATAAATAAAAAGCCAGAAATTATTCCTAGTAGAGAAAATAAGTGATATTTTTAAATTCATAATAAGTTTTACATTGGTGTTTACATTCGCCTGTTATGCTTCAGAAGCAGGAAAGTCTATGTAGGAAGACAAGATATTGGTGTGAGAGAGGTTGAAATTCAGATCAGCAACTAAAGGGATAGAGATAGAACACAGTGCAGAAATTCTGAAAAGGTCAAAGAAAGTGGTCAAAGAAATCATCAGTGAGGATGGGACTTAAGAGTAAGTTTCTGAGTAATTCATCATCAAGGAGATATAGGTTTAAATTCTACTTCTGTCATATGCTAGCTTGAGACCAGAGACTAAATATCTGATCTCCCTGAATGTCATTTCTTTGTCTATTGAAACAGAAAACATGAAACAAAATAGTGTCATGGGCTGCTCACTAGGACTAAGTGAGATATTGGGCACAAAGCATTTGACACAGCTTCTGGTACATGATAAATTCTTGATAAAATCCTCCTCAAAATTAATTGTTGTTGTTGCTATTATTTTCTTGGGCTATCTAAGTAATGCTTTGGAGTAATTTGCATATAAGCTAAGTGTTTTCATTGGAAGAAGCTTGATATACGGGGCCCAGAGAGTAACATTTATCAGTTATGTGGTATAACCATACTGTATGCCTGAACTTCATATGTGATTAGTTTGACTTGGTATCTTAAGAATGGCATTGACTTTGGTTTTCCAATTTCTCACCATTCTGTATGGTCATCTCTACAGCTTTAGAGAAGTATTTGAATTGCCTCATTTAACTTTAAAAACACCAGGACTTTTTATTTCTATAGCATACAGTTTGTTACTAAAATGCAGATATGCCTGGTAAATAAAGCACTTTAACATACTTGTGGTTATTTTATATTTTTATTGAAAACATTGGTTTAAATATAACTCAGTGCAGATTTTGATGGTCAGGGGTGAGGGTAGAAATTGAGAAGGACGAGATCGACGAAGGCACTGGTTCACCAGAGTACTCACCCTAGATAGTGATAAGTGTGTAAAAACATAATATCGATTTTTCTGTAAATAGGTTTACAGGTGCATTTGAGTCAAACTTAACCTGATAAGCTGTATATTTTGTTTTGTCATGAAGTAGATGGAAAAATCTTTTCAAAGGCATTTTTGTCTTACATAGAGATTGTTTTTTACCTTTAATCTCAGGTCATTTATTAGTGTTCAGTGATTCTTCACATAGGGATCCGAAACAGGCATCCATCAGAAATTTTGGCATAAATGAAGTGGTTTCTCCAAATATCTTCTGACATCTCATTACATCTTAAAGAATTTGTAGATACATTTATTGGAATTATGAGAATGCAACAACATAAATCCTGGAGAACTACAGTTTAACTAAATCTTAGGAACTTCTTGTCCGATTTTCAACGTTATTCAGAAGACACTTCTATAAGTTCCCAGTCATCCAAGTCTGTGCCCCAACCATTAATCCTGAAGAAGCTTAAGTTGAACGGTTCTATGAAGACCTATAAAAAACTTCTAGAACTAACATTAAAAAAAAAAGTTGTCCTTTTCATCATAGGGGACTTGAATGCAAAAGTAGGAAGTCAGGAAATACCTGGAGTATCAGACAAGTTTGGCCTTGGAGTACAAAATGAAGCAGGGCAAAGGTTAACAGAGTTTTGTGAAGAGAACGTACTCGTCATAGCAAACACCCTCTTCCAACAATGCAAGAGAGGACTCTACACATGGACATTACCAAATGGTCTATATCAAAAATTAGATTGATTTTATTCTTTACCGTCGAGGATGGAGAAGCTCTATACAGCCAGCAAAAACAAGACCTGGAGCTAACTGTGGCTCAGATCATGAACTCCTTATTGCAAAATTTAGACTAAAATTGATGAAAGTAGTGAAAACCACTAGACCATTTAGGTATAAGCTAAATAATATCCCTTATGATTATACAGTGGAAGTGACAAATAGATTCATAGAATACCTGAAGAATTATGGACGGAGGTTCATGACATTGTACAGGAAGCAGTGATCAAGACTATTGCCACGAAAAAAAATTGCAAAAAGGCAAAACGATTTTCTGAGGAGGCCTTACAAATATATGAAAAAGAAGAGGAGCTAAAGGCAAAGGAGAAAAGGAAAGAGATACCCATTTGAATGCAGAGTTCCAAAGAATAGCAAGAAGAGATAAGAAAGCCTTCCTCACTGATCAATGCAAAGAAATAGAGGAAAACAACAGAGTGGGAAATACTAGAGATCTCTTCAAGAAAGTTAGAGATACCAAGGGAACATTTCATGCAAAGATGGGCACAATAAAGCTGAATGATGCTTTATTGATGAATTTATCGAAGAATTGATGCTTTTCAACTGTGTTGTTGGAGAAGACTCTTGAAAGTCCCTTGGACTGCAAGGAGATCAAACCAGTCAATGCTTAAGGAAATCAGTCCTGAATATGCATTGGAAGGACTGATGCTGAAGCTGAAGCTCCAATACTTTGGCCACCTGATAAGAATTGACTCATTGGAGGAAAAACTGCAGCTGGGGAAGATCGAAGGCAGGATGAGAAGGTGATGACAGAGGATGAGATGGTTGGATGGCATCACCGACTTGATAGACATGAGTTTGAATAAGCTCCAGGGAGTTGGTGCTGGACAGGGAAGCCTGGCGTGTTGCAGTCCATGGGGTAGTAAAGAATTGGACACGACTGAGCAACTGAACTGATGTGTCCAACAGCTATTGAAGAGACAACCTTTAGTAATTTTAAAAGTGTGATTAGAATTGACTCAAATATAATCTTGCAAGTAAGTCGGGAAGTGTGTTGGAGTGAAAAGAGGGAGGTAAAGTGTACGAGAAAATGAAGATAGATTTTTTTGAAGGTCTCTCAGAATGCTTCAGCTGTTGAGGTTTTGCTTTGTTTCATTGATTGTTGCAGATACTTATCTCTCATAACTGGTAACAGTACCTAGCCTAGGCTGTTACATACAGCTCTCAAGCCTACTATAAGCTTCATCATTTGGCTCCCTAACCTCTTTTATGTTTTTTAAGAATTTTAGAACAAAATTATAACCTGGGCTTTTCCGTATTTCCATCCTGGAACTGAACATTCTCTGTCATCATGAGAGAGAGAAAAGTTGACTGGAAAAGGAGAAAGCATAACATGTAACTCTCTTCAGATGTCCTTGGCAGAAAATCTAGGATAAGAAAGTCAATAAAAATTTTTAAGTGACAACAAACACAGTGAAATTTGTGTAACAAGATGTTCTACTTGGGTAATTTCTTAGAATAAAGTTTGTGATAGACTTAAGGTAATCTAGCCAATCACCGACTATGATGGAGTGAAAAATTAAGTTTGAAAAATAAGCCTGGCAATAGTAACAATTACTTTTGAGTCACCACCTATTTGGATGGAGTTCCAGTATAGGTATGTTAGTACTTTATTTTCAGAAAATTGTATTGGTATTTCAAAGATTGAATAGCTCTGGGAAGATTTAGAAAATTTGTTGTTGCAATCAAAATTTTTATTTAAAAACTTTTTTTATATTAATAACTGTATATTCCTGTGATAATCATAGTACCTCACCCTAGTATTTGAAAATTCAATAGATCGTTTCAAATTAAAAAGAATAGTTGAGATGTACTTACCCCTCCTATCTCATCTCTTCCCTCTCTCTCTTTTACTGTTTTCCATTGTTCTGTTTCTCCTTCAGCTATATCAAGCTCTTTTGAATCGAAAGACATTACATATAGTATGTCCTCCGCAGACATTGCTCCCCCTACTCTCCATTTTTACATGGCTGCCTACTTGTTGCCATTAGATGAAAGATCAAAATTTTCTTTTTGTTTCACATACTGCCTGTGTGTGCACATACCTACAGTCATTTTCTTCATAGTACTTAAATGTTTAAATGGAAGAATCTTGTCTGTTTTTTCTCATTTGTTGTCAGTCTCCAGCAATTTGTACAGACGAGTTACCTTTTTGTCCTCACTAGCTTAGTGTATAAATTAGTATCTACTTGGAGTGAGGACTCCACAAGCATTTGTTGAATGAATGGAACCTTTTAACAAGGCAAAGACGATAATTATTTGCCTAGATACCCAGGAAATGTTTTACAGTTATATCTTATTTAATGTTTTCTCTAACATTTTGTTGACTTTGGCTGCTGGATTTTGGCCATTTCTTCATTAGCTAGTATTATGATGAACAGGACTTAAATAGGTATATGTCATTACTATGTAGGTCTGCATGGGACTGAAGATTATTGTAGATACACTACTAAGAGGTAGCAAATTTGTGTTAAAATTTGTATAGACACACTTTTTAACACTTGGGTGTTGTGTGATCTGGATATTTATCATTAAATTTAGCTTAATGTATTGTTACCACTTGGTAAATATATTTAAATCAATTCCTATATTTTTATGACTGAAGATAGCTGTTGATACACACATATATAGCAGAGTTTTGGAGGCCAGAATACTTATTTATGAATCATTGCATATTTAACTGTCAATGATTTGTATTTAGAAAGCATTTATGTTTAAATATGTTCTATATTAGACAACTACCAAATGCCTAAGTCCTACTGCATATTTTAAATTTTCCAAGGATGGTTGAAAGTGTAAGATGCTAATTATCTTTTTCTGATGTGTTGGTGCTATTAAAATCATATCATGATAACATCATTTACATATAAATCTTGTTAAAATTTCAAAGCCTAGTGCTGAAAATATAAAATAAGTATATTTAATATAATTGACATTAGATTGCTATTTTCCACAATTTTTCTGAAGGTAATAAGAGAGATCCACTTTTGCATGCCTCTTCAAACAGCATTTTGAATTCTATCAACATCACACTCCTTTTATCCCCAGTAGCTGAAGTCCCAAAAGACTATCTCACCACAAAAATAACATCTGAAATATCAACTCTATGCATATAAATTCGGTTGGAAGGAGAAAACTCTTCATGACTTTAGAGATGTCAATTTTATTACAAACTGTTTCTTCTACACACAGCTATGTGAGCATGTTAGAATATATGTGCAAATTAATGTGTAATTCTTTCATTTTCCATTATAACTCAGTGTGCAAAAGAACTGTATAAATGCAAGTATACAGCAAAATCAAGGATTCCACAGACTGTATACCTGTTTATATGTGGATTCTTTATATCTTAATTCTAAATTTATCTCAGAGAATTCAGGTTAACAAATGATATGTAAGCACTCATCATCCCAAAGTTCTACTCTTTTTTCTTTTTCTTTTTTTGTCTTTGATTTCTTAAAATCTTACAAACCAATTAAAAATTTCCTACCTCTCTCTTCTTCCTCCCACTTCTCACCTATACATACACACATAATAACAAACCTGAATTTCTCATTTTTATTCCTTTTTTGTTTTAAAACAAAAAGTTAGCATGATCTTCCTGGTCATTTATACTTAAAAGCATGTATTCAAATCTACTTTCTCCTCATCTCACACTTTCATTAATAAATAATAATGAATTAAAATCCACCTATGGCACACATGCAACCAGTTCATTTCCGTCTCTCTGTTGTTCTCTAAATCAAGACAGCCTGGATTGTTTTTTCAGTTTTCTTTTCCCCCTACTTGCCAACTGATTTATCCTATATAGCTCACTAGGGGGGAAAAAAAAAATAGAGCGCAGCTACAATTATGATGCTTGTCATCCTACAAATGCTCCATGACTCTTCATTACAGAATAAATGTCATACCTTTTTATCACACTTTAAAATCAATCAATTATACTTCTTGCAAAAATTCAAACTGAAAAATATGCAGAGAGAGGGATAAAAATCCTTCTTCATTACTATCAGTTTCTTATAATACCACTCCGTTCTCAGTTAACATCTGACAATTAATTAGGATAGCATGCTTCCATATCTAGTTTTGAATGGCACCTGTGTGTATGTGTGTGTGTGGGTATAAGTAGTTTGTGACTAGATTAAAAACAGATACTGGTATAATTAATTCATCATTCACTTTTTAATAACTAGATGAATTCAATTTATGTAGCCATTTTGTTTTTCATTAGAAAAGTAGATATAGCGTTTTGAACATAGAAACCTACTGTAAATTCACTAATTGCAAAAAATTGTTAAATGTATTGTTTATATTTTACCAGTATAAAGACCAAATATTAATTTTAATATATTTTAGTTTATAAACTTGTAAATTGTTAAAAATAATTAAAGTTTTTTTTTTTTTTTTTGGTCTAAGTGTCTTATTTACTGATAGAATCAACGTAGAGTTTTAGATTAGGTGCTCAATAAATATTTGAATCATTTAATATATTATAAGGGGAAATCCCTGGTGGCTTAGAGGGTAAAGCATCTACCTGCAACGCAGGAGACCCGGGTTCAATCCGAGACCCAGGTTTGATCCCTGGGTCAGGAAGATCCCCTGGAGAAGGAAATGGCAACCCACTCCAGTACTCTTGCCTGAAAAATGTCATAGATGGAGGAGCTTGGTTTTTACATATCATTTTAATTGACTTAAAAAACCTGGGGACATAGAACAGATTTTAAACATGTTCTGATATGTTAACAATATTGGACAAAGTGATCTTTATTAAAATATATGGTAAATAGGGAAAAAATGACCTATTTTCCTTGTTATCCTTCCTATTCTTACTCTGATGCCTGTTATTAAAATTTTAAAATATGCATTTTTAACAAGAACTCTACATAGTTCATATGCACAATTGAGTTTAAGAACTATTGCCTTTCAATGATTTCCAGTTAATACTACTTAATATTTGTGATTTAGAATGTATTTTTCAGGTTGAATTGAAATCTAGCCAGAGTTTATAAAGAACTCTTAAAACTCAACAAAATTTTACAGATGGTTAATAATGTTGAATATCCTCTCATGTGCTTATTGCCACTTGTCTATCTTTTCCAGAGAAATTTTTCTTTGGATTATTTGCTCATTTTAATTGGATTATTTTTATTGTTGACTTGTCAGAATTATTTATATATTCTAGACACAAGTCCTTTATCAGATTTGCAAACATATTTGCAAATATATTCTTCCACTCTGAGTTGTCTTTTCACTTTAATGCTATCCTTTCAAGTACATTTGTTAAAAAATTATGTTCAAATTTTTAATTCTTTTAATTTGGTTGCTTGTGCTTTTAGTATAATATCTAAGAAACCATTACTAACTTCAATGTGACAAAGATTTAAATTTATGCTTTTTTCCAATGAGTTGTAGTTTCAGTTCTTATATTTAATGTATTTAATTCAGGTGTATTATTTTTGTATATTAAGTGGTAGTCCAAATAAGTGGTAACCCAAGTTCATTACTTTGTACATGTATGTCCAGTTATTGCAGCACCATTGTTGAAGGGTATACTTCCCACACAGTGCTTTTGGCACCTTGAAAATGAAATGTAAAGGTGTATTTCTGGACTCAATCCTACCTGATTGATAATTGTCTCCTTGGGCCGATACTGTCATACATTCTTGATTATTACAACATTGTGGTCAATTTTGCAATGGGAATTGTGAGTACTCCAATTTAGTTCTTTTCATGATTGTTTTGACTGCTCTGGGTCCCCTGTATTTCCATATCAATTTTGGGGTCAGATTGTGAATTTATGAAAGACAAAAAGGCAACTGTAATTTTGATAAAGATTACATTGAACCTGTAAGTAAATTTGGGCATTGTTATTATCATAAAAGCATTAAATTTTAAATCCATGAACCGAGGATTTTTCTATATATTGAAGTATTTTTAGTTTCTATGATATTAGTTTGCAGTCTTACACTTCTATTATATTTATTTCTATTTATTTTACTCTTTTTAGTTTTATTGTAAATGTAATTGTTCCTTTGCTTTAATTTCTTTATTATTATTAGTGTTTAGAAATATAAGTAAGAGTCAGACACGACTGAATGACTTCACTTTCACTATCTTTCAATCTTGCTGAACTCTTTTATTAGATCTAAAATGCACTTTTGGTATATTTTTTAGAATATTCTATGTGAAAAACTATGTCATCTGGAAATAGAGATAGTTTACTTCTTACTTTCTTATATAGACAAGTTGTATCTCCTTTTCTTACTAATCATCCTTGCTAGAACTTCCAGCACAATATTTATAGTGCTAATCTTAAATGGAAAAAGTATTAGTTTGTCATAATTATGTATGTTAGCTGTAGATTTTTGTGCATGTTCTTTACTAGGTTGAGAATTTTTCTTTTTACTCCAAGTTTGTTGACAGTTTTAAACATGAGAGTGTTAGATGCTTATTTTGCATTTATTGAGATTATCGTGTAATTTCTGTCCTTATTCTATTAAAACTATGTGGACTTCCCTGGTGGCTCAGACGGTAAAGCGTCTGTCTACAATGCAGGAGACCCAGATTCGAGCCCTGGGTTGGGAAGATCCCCTGGAGAAGGAAATGGCAATCCACTTCAGTACTATTGCCTAGAAGATCCCATGGACAGAGGAACCTGGTAGGCTACAGTCTATGGGGTCGCAAAGAGTCGGACACAACTGAGCAACTTCACTTTCATTGTATTGGTTGATTTTCATATGTAGAAACAACCTTCCATTCCTAAGATAAATTCCATTTGGTCATAATACATTCTGAATTTTGTCTGCTGGTATTTAGTTGAGCATATATAAGGGATATTGGACTGTACTTTTTTCTCCTTGATATCTGTCTGATTTTGATATCATATTTGCCACATAAAATAAGTAAAGAATCATTTCCTTCTCTATTTTTTAAAATAGTTTGTGAAAAATTGGTGATAAATCTTTAAATATTTAATAGAATTTGCAGTGAAGCCATAGGGTCCTAGACTTCCTTTGTTAATGTTGCTTAGGCACCAAGTTGTGTCTGACTCTTCTGTGACCATAAGGACTGTAGCCTGCCAGGCTCCTCTGTTCATGGAATTCCCCAGGCAAGAACACTGGAGTGGGTCGCTATTCCCTTCTCCAGGGGATCTTCCAGACCAAGCATTGCACCTGCATCTGCTGCTTCACAGGTGGATCCTTTACCACTGAGCCACCTGGGAAGCCCAGACATCCTTTAGGATTTTGTTTTTTGTTTTAATTACCAGTTCAGTATCTGTTCTTGTTATAGGTCCTTTCAGATTTCTTGTTTCTTTTTGAGTCAGTTTTGGAACGTTGTATATTTTTAGGGGAATTCGTACATTTTATGTAGATTTTCTAATTTGTTGGCATAGTTCATGTAACTAATACCCTATATGATGTGTCCCTCTATGAGCCATGTCGTGTAGGGCCACCCAAGTTGGACAGGTCATGGTGCAGAGTTCTGACAAAACATGGTCTACTCTAGAAAGGAATAGCAGACCACTTAAGTATTCTTGCTTTAAGAACCCCGTGAATAGTACAAAAAGGCAAAAAGATATGCCACTGAAGATGAACTCCCCAGGTCAGTAAGTGCACAAGATGCTACTGGAGAAGAATGGAGAAATAGCTCCAGAAAAAGTGAAGAGGCTGAGCCAAAGCAAAAACAACAGCCACTGGTGATGAAAGTAAAGTCCAATGCTTTAAACAACAGTATTGCATAGGAACCTGGAGTGTTAGGTCCATGAATGAAGTTAATTTGGAAGTGGTCAAACAGGAGATGGCAAGAGTGAACATTGACATTTTAGGAATTAGTAAATTTAATTCAGATGACCATTCCATCCACTATTGTGGGAAGTAATTCCATACAAGAAATGAAGTACCACTCATAGTCAACAAAATAGACTAAAATGCAGTACATGGGTGTAATCTCAAAAATGACAGAATGACCTCTGTTCCTTTCAAAGGCAAACCATTCAATATCACAGTAATCCAAGTCTATGTCCCAACCACCAATGCCAAAGAAGCTGAAGTTGAATCGTTCTGTGAAGAGCTACAAGAACTTCTAGAACTAACACCCAAAAAATATATCCTTTTCATCACATGGAACTGGAATGAAAAAGTAGGAAGTCAGAGATACCTGGAGTAACAGGCAAGTTTTGCCTTAGAGTTCAAAATGAAGCAAGGCAAAGGTTAACAGAGTTTGGTTAAGAGAACACACTGGTCATAGCAAGCACCCTCTTCCAACAACACAAGAGATGACTCTACACATGGATATCACTAGATGGTCAATAAATACCAAAATCAAATTGAATAAATTATTTGCAGCCAAGATGGAGAAGCTCTATAGAGTCAGCAAAAACAAGATCAGGAGCTGACTGTGACTCAGTCAGCAATAAACTCCTTATTGCCAAATTCGGACTTAAATTGAAGAAAGTAGGGAAAACCACCAGACCAGTCAGGTATGACCTAAATCAAACCCCTCATAATTATACAGTGGAAGTGACAAATAGATTCAAGGGATTAGATCTGATAGAGTGCCTGACGAACTATGTATTGCCAGAGGTTCATGGCATTGTATAGCAGGCAGTGTTCAAAATCATCCTCAAGATAAAGAAATGCAAAAAGACAAAATGGTTGTCTGAGGAGGCCTTACAAAGAGCTGAGAAAAGAAAAGTGAAAGGCAAAGGAGAAAAGAAATGATATTTCCATCTGAATGCAGAATTCCAAAGAATAGCAAGGAGAGATAAGAAAGCCTTCCTAAGAGATCAACGCAAAGAAATAGAGGAAAACAATAGAATGGAAAAGACTAAAATCTCTTCAAGAAACTTAGAGATACCAAGGGAACATTTCATGCAAAGATGGGCACAATAAAGGACAGAAATAATATGAACCTAACAGAAGCAGATGATATTAAGATGAGGTGGCAATAATACACAGAAAAACTATACAAAACAAGAACCTCTTGACCCAGATAACCACGATGGTATGATCACTCACCTAGAGCCGGACTTCCTGGAGTGTGAAGTCAAGTGTGCTTTAGGAAGCATCTCTGTGAAAAAAGCTAGTGGAGGTGATGGAATTCCAGCTGAACTATTTCAAATCCTAAAAGATGATGCTGTGAAAGTGCTGAACTCAATATGCCAACAACAGATTTGGAAAACTTACCAGTGGCCACTAGACTGGAAAAGATAAGTTTTCATTCCGGTCTCAAAGAAAGGCAATGCCAAAGAAAGATCAAACTACTGCAAAATGGTGCTCATCTCACACGCTAGGGAAGTAATGCAAAAATTCTCTGAGCTAGGATTCAACAGAATGAGAACTGAGAACTTCCAGATGTTCAAGCTGGATTTAGAAAAAGGAGAGGAATCAGAGATCAAATTGCCAGCATCTGCTGGATCATCGAAAAGGAAAGAGAATTCCAGAAAAACATCTACTTCTCTTTTATTGACTATCCTTTTAAAGCCTTTGACTGTGTGGATCACAAAAAAACTGAAAAATTCTTCAAGAGATAGGAATACCAGACCACCTTACCTGCCTCCTGAGAAATCTGTATGCAGGTCAAGAAGCAACAGTTAGAACCAGACATGGAACAATGGACTAGTTCAAACTGGGAAAGGAGTATGTTAAGGCTACATATTGTCATCCTGCTTATTTAAGTTATATGTAGAATGTACCATGCAAAATGCCTGCCTGGATGAAACACAAGATGGAATCAAGATTTCTGGGGGATATATCAGTAACCTAGATATGCAGATGACACCAAAATTATGGCAGAAAGTGAAGAGAAACTAAAGAGCCTCTTGGTAAAAGTGAAAGAGGAAAGAGAAAATGTAGACTTAAAACTCAACATTCAGAAAATGAAGATCATGACATCCGGTCACATCATTTCATGTCAAATAGATGGGGAAACAAGGGAAATAGTGACAGACTGTTTTACTTGGTCTCCAAAATTACTGACGACTGTGACAGCAGCCATGAAATTAAAAGATGCTTGCTCCTTGGAAGAAAAGCTATGACAAACCTAGACAGCCTATTAAAAAGCAGAGACATTACTTTGCCATAAAGTTCCATGTAGTCAAAGCTATGGTTTTTCCAATAGTCATGTATGGATGTGAGAACTGGAACATAATGAAAGCTGAGCACTGAAGAATTGATGCATTTGAACTGTGTGAGGTTTTGAAGATGCTTGAAAGTCCCTTGGACTGCAAGGAAATCCAACCAGTCCATCCTAAAGGAAATCAGTCCTGAATATTCATTGTAAGGACTGATGTTGCAACTGAAGCTCCAATACTTTGGCCACCTGATGCAGAAAAGACCATTCATTGGAGAAGACCCTGATGTTGGGAAAGATTGAAGGCAGGAAGGGAAGGAGATGACAGAGGATGAGATGGTTGGATGGCATCACTGACTCAATGGACATGAGTTTGAGCAAGTTCTGGGAGCTGGTGATGGATATGGAAGCCTGGTGTGCAGCCGTCCATGTGCAGAGTCAGACTCAACTGAGCAAGTGACCTGAACTGAACTGAATAGCCTATATTTTAAAATCTGTAAATTTGATTATTTCTCTTTTATTTCTGGTTATAAGAAGTTGTCTTCTCCTTTTTTTTTCTATTTTTTTTTAAATTTTTACTTTATTTTACTTTACAGTACTGTATTAGTTTTGCCATACATTGACATGAATCCACCACGGGTGTATACAAGCTCCCAATCCTGAATCCCCCTCCCATCGCCCACCCCATATCATCTCTCTGGATCATCCCCGGGAACCAGCCCCAAGCGTCCTGTATCCTGTATTGAACATAGACTGGCACTTTGTTTCTTACATGATAGTATACATGTTTCAATGCCATTCTCCCAAATCATCCCACCCTCTCCCTCTCCCTCAGAGTCCAAAAGTCCGTTCTATACATCTGTGTCTCTTTTGCTGTCTCGCATACATGGTCATCATTACCATCTTTCTAAATTCCATATATATGTGTCAGTACACTATATTGGTGTTTTCTTTCTGGCTTACTTCACTCTGTATAATCGGCTCCAGTTTCATCCACCTCATTAGAACTGATTCAAATGTATTCTTTTTAATGGCTGAGTAATACTCAATTGTGTATATGTACCACAGCTTTTTGGTTCTTAATTGTTGATGTAGCTAATGGTTTGTAAATATTCTTGATTTTTTTGAAGAGATTTGTTCTGTTTATTTTCTCTGTTGTTTTTCTTTATCCATTTTCATTTGTATCTGGTAAAAATCATTATTTCCTTCCTCCTGCCTGGTTGTGGTTTCAGTTCAGTTAGTTCAGTTATTCAATCGTGTCCAACTCTTTGCGACCACATGAACCAGGCAGGGCAGGCTCTCTGTCCATCACCAACTCCCAGAGTCCACCAAAACCCATGTCCTTCGAGTCGGTGATGCCATCCAAACATCTCAACCTCTGTCGTCCCCTTCTCTTCCTGCCCTCAATCTTTTCTGGCATCAGGGTCTTTTCAAATGAGTCAACTCTTCTCATGAGGTGGCCAAAGTATTGGAGTTTCAGCTTTAACATCAGTCCTTCCAGTGAACATCCAGGACTGATCTTCTTCAGGATGGACTGGTTGGATCTCCTTGCAGTCCAAGGGACTCTCAAGAGTCTTCTCCAACACCACAGTTCAAAAGCATCAATTCTTCGGCTCTCAGCTTTCTTCACAGTCCAACTCTCACATCCATACGTGAACACTGGAAAAACCATAGCTTTGACTAGACATACCTTTGTTGTCAAAGTAATGTCCCTGGTTTTCAATATGCTATCTAGGTTGGTCATAACCTTTCTTCCAAGGAGTAAGCGTCTTTTAATTTCATGGCTGCAATCACCATCTGCAGTGATTTTGGAGCCCCCAAAAATAAAGTCTGACACTGTTTCCACTGTTTCCCCATCTATCTGCCATGAAGTGATGGGACCAGATGCCATGATCTTCATATCCTGAATGTTGAGCTTTAAGCCAACTTTTTCACTCTCCTCTTTCACTTTCATCAAGAGGATTTTTAGTCCCTCTTCACTTTCTGCCATAAGGGTGGTGTCATCTGCATATCTGAGGTTATTGATATTTCTTCAAGTAATCTTGATCCCAGCTTGTGCTTCTTCCAGCCCAGGTTAAGAAAGTACTGTTGTTAGGTAATCTTAGTCATAGTCACAAATTTAAATCTATTAAGTAAATTGAGAAAGACATATCTATAAACAAACAAAAACTATTCTCACTTGGTACTTATTTCAGATATTCATGGTTCATTTAGCTTTTGAAAAATTAATAACTATAATTTGCAACATTACCAAATAACTCATTATCTAAAGAGTTTTATCAAAAAGAAAAATTATTAAATTAATAATCTATTTGTAATAATAAAAAACTCAGCAAAGTAGGAAAAGAAAGGAACTTTTCTAATCCTTTAAAAATAACCAAAGTATCTCATAACACCCCACTGAAGACACCAAACTCAACATACTTAATTGCCCAAAAGAACATTAAAATCTTTACTTTCAAGTACAGGCTCAAGATGTGGGTTCTCAGTATCACCGATGCTGTTTAATTTCATTCTGGAAGTCTTAGAGCAAACAGGCTGGAAAAAGATATAAAACCTAAGGGAACTAAAGAGAAGATGCCAGCTTTCATTGACGTGGGTAATATGAATATGTGTTAGGAAATCATAAAATTTACAAGCATATTATTAAAATTAAAATACTTTAGCATACTTTCTTAATATTATATATTATATCCACAGCATACTCTCCTGTAAATAGAATTAATTAATTATAGTTCCATGCAATATAGAAATGAATCATAAAAAACTATAGAGTTGAAAACACAGTTAAACAATGTTTGAAGTATGAATAACCAGCTAGTAAAACTATAAAAGAGGAATTAAGAAGGTAAAAGTGAAAGTAGATTTAAAGGTTCAATTGGGAAGAGGTGTAATAGGAAAAGTAAAGCACTTCTGGACCGCAGGCATCTTTGCTGTGATAATTACATGGCCAATCTCTTTATAATTATGTGCTAAGCTAATCATTTATATTTTATAAACTTTCCTCTATTGTATTATTTTACAAAATATAGTCTAAAAAATAACTTGGACTCAAGGATAAGTTTGGAAAAGTTATAGTATGTAGATGGACAGAAGTGATAAAGTCAGCTCCATTTCACAATCAAAGATTACTTGATAAATTAACTGTGTAAAGGGTATTTTGCTAATAGTTGTCTTAATTTAAAAACATATATATATATATATACTCATATATATTATATGTATATATACATAATCTTCTGTAAGACCAAGTACCAAAGGGATACAAAATACAAGTACTTCAAAGATTATTACTTTGATTTGAGATTTCATACCTCATATTTAGAAAATTTTTTTGGAAAAACACATTTGCACCTTCTGGAAACATAGCTTGAGTTTAATCTGCGTTATCTGGGGAAAAGAAAGATAGACACTGAGGTATGATTTAGACTTAATTATATATATTTGCATGAATTCTTTAATTTTAAGAAACTACATTATCTTGTGAATAGAGTGTTTACCACTAATTGTGTTTTGGTTTTAAAAATGAATACGTGGAAAATAAGCTGTACTTAACATTCTAAAATAGTATTTCTATTAGATTTTTAAAAAGAATTTATGAAACAATGGTGGCAGTAACTTTATTGATATTCCATTTTATAATATGTTTTCATCTCCCAAACCATCATAAAAATAGATCAGTGTAACATTAATAAAATGGCATTTTTTGCTGAAAAACAGTAGGGACAGTTGTATTTTTGCCTGAATTTGAGAACTGTATATACTATGGCTACAGTAGCTACAGAGGCTATTTGTCTGTATTTAAAGAAGGATCAATATCCAATTCTTAGATGAGAGCATCTTCTTTTGAAGATGTGGTAGAGAATGTCAGACCTAATTAACTTGATCTATTATAAGTTTATCAAAAATATAATGGATGACAGCATCAAACTGTTTCATAATTACTACTCACAGATGGCCAAAGTTTCATAAAAAGATCATATATGGCATAGTACAGTCTTTTTCTATTTGAGGAGAAATAAATCTATTGGAATTCATTATATTGCTGTCACCTGTAAAAAATAATACAGGGAGTTTTCTAAAATCTATGTTCCCTCACAGAATATTATTTTCTTCCTTTAGATGCCATTTGGTTATAATTATTTTGAATCATGAATGTTTGCTACAATAGGAAGAACATCAAATGAAAGATATTTCTACAGCACTTTGCTTATAAAGTTCTGAAAATCAAAACAAAATTTTCATTTATGGCACCTAATATTTTAGCATGTTTAAGAATCATGTTAATGGCTTTTTTGTTTATTCTTAATGCAATTCACAAGTCTCTTCTTTTGAAAATTAGACTGTTCTACCACACAGAATGTTCCAGTGGCTGGCACTGGTATGAAATAGCTCCATTCCAGATTAAGATAGAACTGTTATATAAGTAGAATTTAATATTCAGAGATCATTTTATAATTCTAAATTAGTAAAATATTAAACATACAAAATACATTGTTGGCAATCCTATGCATTGAGGGTTTGCTACACTGCCATGGACACCACTTAATATTTTCCTGTGAATCAAGCAGCCTACTGTTTCAGTTCAGTTCAGTTGCTCAGTTGTGTCCAACTCTTTGCGACCCCATGGACTGCAGCACGCCAGGCCTCCCTGTCCATCACCAACTCCCAGAGTTTTCTCAAACTCATGTCCATTGAGCCAGTGATACCCTCCCACCATTTCATCCTCTGTTGTCCCCTTCTCCTCCCACCTTCAATCTTTCCCAGCATCAGGGTCTTTTCAAATGAGTCAGCTCTTGTCATGAGGTGGCCAAAGTATTGGAGTTTCAGCTTCAGCATCAGTCCTTCCAATGAATATTCAGGACTGATTTCCTTTAGGATGGACTGGTTGGGTCTCCTAGCAGTCCAAGGGACTTTCAGGAGTCTTCTCCAACACCACAGTTCAAAAGCAACGGTTCTTTGGTGCTCAGCTTTCTTTATGGTCAAACTCTCACATCAATTCATGACTACTGGAAAAACCGTAGCTTTCACTAGATGGACCTTTGTTGGCAAAGTAACGTATCTGCTTTTTTTTTTTTTTTTTTAGGTCTATGATATGTTTTGAGTTAGTTTTCTATTTTTTTTAATTAATTTATTTTTTAAAATATAAATTTATTTATTTTAATTGGAGGTTAATTACTTTACAATATTGTATTGGTTTTGCCATACACCAACATGAATGCTCTCTAGGTTGGTCATAACTTTCCTTCCAAGGAGTAAGTGTCTTTTAAATTCATGGCTGAAGTCACCATCTGCAGTGATTTTGGAGCCCCCAAAAATAAAGTCTGTCACTGTTTCCACTGTTTCCCCATCTATTTCCCATGAAAATGTGGGGCCAGATGCCATGATCTTAGTTTTCTGAATGCTGACTTTTAAGCCAACTTTTTCACTCTCCCCTTTCACTTTCAAGAGGCTCTTTTGTTCTTCTTCGCATTCTATCATAAGGGTGGTGTCATCTGTGTATCTAAGGTTGTTAATGTTTCTCCTGGCAATCTTGATTCCAGCTTGTGCTTCATCCAGCCCAGCATTTCTCATGATGTACTCCGTATATAAGTTAAATAAGCAGGGAGACAACATACATCCTTGACGTACTCCTTTCCCTATTTGCAATTGGTCTGTTGTTCCATGTCCAGTTCTAACTGTTGCTTCCTGATCTGCATACAGATTTCTCAAGAGGCAGGTCAGTTCAGTTCAGTCACTCAGTTGTGTCTGACTCTGCAACTCCATGAATCACAGCACACCAGGCCTCCCTGTCCATCACCAACTCCCGGAGTTCACTCAAACTCACGTCCATTGAGTCAGTGATGCAATCCAGCCATGTCATCCCCTTCCGTCCTCTTTTCCTCCTGCCCTCAATCCCTCCCAGCATCAGAGTCTTTTCCAATGAGTCAACTCTTCGCATGAGGTGGCCAAAGTACTGAAGTTTCAGCTTTAGCATTCCAAAGAAATCCCAGGGCTGATCTCCTTCAGAATGGACTGGTTGGATCTCCTTGCAGTCCAAGGGACTCTCAAGAGTCTTCTTCAACATCACAGTTCAAAAGTATCAATTCTTCGGCTCTC
This sequence comes from Budorcas taxicolor, assembly GCF_023091745.1. Classification (NCBI taxonomy): domain Eukaryota; kingdom Metazoa; phylum Chordata; class Mammalia; order Artiodactyla; family Bovidae; genus Budorcas; species Budorcas taxicolor. The sequence goes on from NC_068916.1 coordinate 76,035,772, forward strand.
AGCTTTCTTCACAGTCCAACTCTCACATCCATACATGACCACTGGAAAAACCATAGCCTTGACTAGACATACCTTTGTGGGCAAAGTAATGTCTCTGCTTTTGAATATGCTATCTAGGTTGGTCATAACCTTTCTTCCAAGGAGTAAGCGTCTTTTAATTTCATGGCTGCAATCACCATCTGCAGTGATTTTGGAGCCCAGAAAAATAAAGTCTGACACTGTTTCCACTGTTTCGCCATCTATCTGCCATGAAGTGATGGGACCGGATGCCATGATCTTAGTTTCTGAATGTTGAGCCTTAAGCCAACTTTTTCACTCCCTCTTTCACTTTTCATCAAGAGGCTTTTTAGTCCCTCTTCACTTTCTGCCATAAGGGTGGTGTCATCTGCATATCTGAGGTGATTGATATTTCTCCCAGCAATCTTGATTTCAGCTTGTGCTTCTTCCAGCCCAGCATTTCTCATGATGTAATCTGCATATAAGTTAAATAAGCAGGGTGACAATAGACAGCCGTGACATACTCCTTTTCCTATTTAGAACCAGAGGCAGGTCAATGGTTTGGTATTCCCATCTCTTTCAGAATTTTTCAGTTTCTTGTGACTCACAAAGTCAAAGGCTTTGGCATAGTCAATAAAGCAGAAATAGATGTTTTTTTCTAGATCTCTTGCTTTTTTGATGATCCAGTGGATGTTGGCAATTTGATCTTTCGTCCCTCTGCCTTTTCTAAATCCAGCTTGAACATATGGAAGTTCACAGTTCACATGCTGTTGAAGCCTGGCTTGGAGAATGTTGGCCTACTATTTGTTCATACATAGTTAATATATATCCATCTGGTCTGTTCTAATACATTTATAGAATACAGAGTTTGATTTCTAAAGCAAGTTCTTAGGAGTCAAATGCTTCAATAGTTGAAATATATTCCATTAATAAAAAACAAATCTTATAAATAAAACTCATTAAGAGAAATTATGAGTTTTTATTATGGCCATCAAATTAAATGAACATCTATGAGGGGAAGGCATACACAATTCAAACAAAAAGTAAAATTACATATTTTGAATTAACTATGCACCTTAGGGGCTTCCCAGGTGGAGCTAGTGGTAAAGAAGCCACCTGTCAAGGCAGGAGACTTAAGAGAGGTGGGTTTGATCCCTGGGACAGGAAGATTTCCTGGAGGAGCCATGGCAAACAACTCTAGTATTCTTGCTTAGAGAATCCCATGAGCGGAGGGTCCTGGTGGGCTGTGGTCCATAGGGTTGCAAAGAGTGGGACATGGCTGAAGCAACTTAGCACACATGCACGCATGCATACACCTTAGGGATACGATATCAACAAAAATGCCTTTACTTTAGATTGCTGTCTAATTATAAGCCTTGTAGGAGTTAAATTTTAATCAAATATATGTTTTTATGATGATTTAAACTAGGTTGCCATTAGGATTGCCAGTAATCCCCCAAATATTTATTGAGTATATTTTATAGTTCAGGTGATTTTCTCTAGGTTTTAGAGATGAAGTTGTGAAGTCAGAGCAGTTACTTCTTTTCAGAGTTTATATTCTGATGGAGAGAGGAGAAAAAAGATGAGATGACTTCAGATAGCAATAATCTCTATGATAAAATAAAATTATGTACAACAACCATGCCTGCAGGTATACTTATTTAGATATTGTGGTTAATAAAGTTCTCTTTGAGATATGACAATTACATGAGCTGAATTCTGTTCTAGAGATTGACTATATCAAGGTCTAGAAAAAGAACTTTTCAGGCAGAATGAACAATGGGGGCAAGAGCCATAATGTAGTCATTATGAGAACAGTTATAAGGCCAGTGTTGGTGAATCCTAAAAAGCAAGGTGGGGAAATGGTAAGATATATAGTGAAAAAGTAGACAAGGACTAGTTTACTAAAAGGGCCTTTTTGTGACATGGCAACAACTTTGAATTATAGTCTCCATATAATAGGAAGGGAATATTATGATCTGAGTGACATTTCAAATGCATTTCAGTTTGGTATAGAGAATAAATTACAGACACCAGTTATAGGTTATTACTCTGGTTTAGACCAAATGTGTTTGCAATAGCTACAAATACTGCAATTGTTTAAAATTATCTTTGCCAGGGGCTGTTTATCTGGGGATAAAATATCTTAGGAGAGAAATTGATTTGAATCTTTTTTTTCTTTTAGTTTCAGATGGTTTGAATGATGTGTTTAATCTATGTTCTATGTAATCTTTTGACAATACTTTTCAGCTTTTTATAATAAAGTAAAAAAAATAAAGCAATGATATATATATGCATATATGTGTGTATATATATGTATATATAAAAATCTTGCTAACATTTTTTAGATATAGTAGTTTATATAGTACAAGCTTTTTGTATGATAAGCTAAAGGATTTTATGTGGGACTTTTGGAAAGAATAACAGGCTCTTCAAAGAACATAAAGACCAAAAATATTTCCAACACTCTGTTTTACTCAAATTATTTTCTATTGATCTTTCTCTTAGGTATGGAAAATTATTACTTTTTCTAACTCTTAAAAACCATCTTCAATTCTGTAATTGATTAGATTGAGCTCCTCAGATTTGTTTAAAGAAACATTGTTAGAAAAATTTATTGATAGATATCTTCAAAAAGAGGATCCCATCTCCACCTATGTTGAATCAGTGGAGCCTTTAATGTGGTAGCCTACATCACTGTACAGTTTTAAAAGAAAGAATACAAGCTGAACTTCTCATGCATATTTCCATATGGGACAATTTTTCCTTCACATAGTGCTATTGACCCCTATCCCACAGAACACCATTTGAGAAGGCGCACACACACACACACACACACACACACACACACACATACACACATATACATATATATGAAAAGTCAAAGTGATAGTCACCCAGTCATGTCCAACTCTTTATGACTCCGTGGCCTGTAGCCCACCAGTCAAGAATATTGGAGTGGGTAGCCATTCCCTTTTCCAAGGGTCTTTCCAATCCAGGGATTGAACCTGGATCTCCCACATTGCAAGCAGATTTATTATAGTCTGAGCTACCAAGGAAGATATACACACATACATATGTACATAAGCACACATATATATGTATATAAATCTTATATATAGAAATATATGTATATATTCTGTTTTCTTTAGCTGGCTTTATATGAATACTGTTTATAGTTGCTTGAAATATAGGTTCAGTCTTGCTACACAATAGGTCATCATTAAGGCCATCTCTCTTTTTTTAGGGAAACCTTGATTATTTTAATAACAATTTCTTTACTGTTTATTGTGCTAGTTTATCTTCTTATTACATGATTTGATTTCTGTCATGATCTTACATGGTTTTCATATTATTCTGGAAGATAAACTGTAAAAAATTACCTATAATTCAATAGCTAGCTCCATTTTCCATTCAACATTAAATGTTCTCTTTTATATTAATTAGATATAGATAATAGCCCAAATGAATAATCAATGAGCAGTCAACCAACAGATTAGCAATTTTTAGCTATGGATAGTTGGGATTGGTATTATTCTTGGGGTTATCTCATTGAAGGAAAAAATGTGTGATATAGTCTAGGAAATATGCTGGCACATTATGAGAAGTCCAAATGTTTTACAATATGCTGAACAAAATCATCTTGATTTTTTAAAAGTAGGTTTATTCAAAAAAATAAAGTAGGTTTATTCATCAATAAATGTATAAAAGCAAATAAACAAAAAGAAATACTTGTTCCTCACATTAATGTAGGACGTTTCCATTTCATAAACATTTATTTTCTACTTTCCAACAATAAAAGAGCTTAATGGTAATATTGTTACACTGATTTTTTCTTTGCCCTTTATTTAACATTTAATATTATTTTAAAAAATTGTAGGTAAACTATATCATGTTCTGTTTTTTTTTTTATAGTCACATTTTGAGCTTAGTGCTAAAACAAGTTTAAAGCTAATAAGCAGAGAAAAATACATAAGAAGAAAATAGGATAATCTTAGAAGCATAGTTTAACCAATCTCTTTTGAAGAGAAGATGTATCCATATGCTCTGCCTAGCCTTATTATCTCAGTCACTAGTACTGGACACCCCTTCTCTGTGCTATGGCTTGTCTCTTTGTATTAGTATTCAGTGGCTCTCTTCTTCCTGAATACACCATTCAAAATTATGACATATTAATCACAGACATTAGGGATGGAAATGATCTATTACTGTAGGTCATCTAATACCCTCCAGAGGCCAGTCCTTGCTGTATTATCCTGTGCTTTTCACGGGTTATTTGAAATGATTCAAGAAAATGAAGATTTCCCCCATTTCCTTATTATGCAATCAGTTTCCCCATGGAATTCACTCTGCTTTGATACTCTAACCAGTTGCTAACAAGCAAACCATTTCTTGACACATGGAAAATTACACAGACTTGTAATACCTCAGGCACATTGTGCTCTTTAACACTATTATTAATATGTTAACAGGTAGAAACTTATTATCATCTGACCGCTTGGGGTGTGAAATATCTCATACTCATTTCATTTTCAAGTCTTTGTAGTTTATAGTTACACTTGATTAAAGGTGGTACTGTGAACACTTCAAGTTGTTTTAATTCAAGATAAAAATACTGTGAACTACATTCAGAAATGTATTAGATATTGATTCTCACATGGCCTTAGCCTCTGTCTAATATGAACCCAAATGCAAAAATTTTGAAACAGTATGGAAAAATCAATTATCAACCAAGCTCTAGCCAAAATTAGTAAAACAAATGTTTTGAAAGTGCTATGGAACAGTAATAGGAAAATACTAGAAGGCAACTTAAAATACTGATATGTTAGGTTTCCAAATAGAGGGTTTGAGAAGATTGATGATGGGGACTATTCTTTTTAGGTTGTAGCTTATCTGTTGTTCTTTTTCAGTCGCTAAGCTGTGTCTTATTCTTTGAGACCCCGTGGACAGCAGCATGGAAGGCTTCCCTGCCCTTCACTATAGTTTAGCTGTATTGCTCTACATTCTCAAGCCAAGTACATCCTGGAGAAGAATGCTTACATTAGGGATGCTGTGGTAAAAGAAATATCAGTGTCTTACAGGTGCATGGTTTACATTTTTAAGAATGCTTTTTCCTAATTTTGGTGTTTTTTTTTTCTTTCTGATTTGTTCCTATAACTCAAAATGGAGTATGGCAATCAAATAGCAAATAGCAGTAGCACCTGGAAATAAATATGATATTTTTATCCTAAGTAATATTAAGGGGAAGATTGTACTTACACAATAAAACATTATTTATCTTAAATATAAATAGAAAGTTGATACAGTATGTAGCCATTTAAAGGATGAATCTGTGATGATATTATCAGTTAATCTCATATCTCCTTAATTATGTTTCACAATGGGCCAGTTGAATTTAGTCTAATTTAGTCATTGTTAGCCTAAAGTTGGAGCCCAGCCTAGAGACTAATAGCAAATACAGAAAGAAGCAGGATAGATTTCATTCCCTAGAAAGTCTAGTTCTACAGAAGCTGCCTTTTGCTCCAATAAATGTGACCTCATGTCCTTATGTTGTGTTCTCAAATTTTCACTCTTAAGATTATATCACTCTCAAAGTTTGTCAAGAAAGAGTTTGTCTAACTGAGCTTGAGACATGTTTGTTTCCTCCATGTACTGGGGAGAAGGAGGATTTGGTGTTTTTTCTGTTGGTAGGAATTAACTCCACCCCACCAAGTCTATATATGATTGGAAATCTCTGAAAGAGAGATATGAGTATAGAAAGTGGGTAGAGGTAACTGGGGCTTCTTTTCTGGTGACACCATCTTTTCTCATAGGGTTTTAACAATCTGTCAAAATATAAATTTTATATAAAAGCTAATGTTGAAAATGTCATGATCTGAAAATTATAATAATTTCTTTCATTTGTATAGTCATTTTTATTCATTGTTCAGGAAAAAATAAGGCATTTACCTCAAAAGTTTTGTCCATAATGAAATGTCATAGAATATAATCTCCTCTTTTATAGTATATGAAGAATAATATTATGAAACTTATAAGGCTATTTTAAAGGTTAAATATGGCAATAAATATATGGCACATAGATATATCTGGCTCTTAATAATGAGTGCAGTTTGTGTCTTATTCTTGAGAGCTAAAAGTACATTTTAGAGTGTTGTTGCTGCTACCAATACTACTTTCGATAACAACAATATTGTTATTCTTCAATTTTCTTGCATGTAGTGTATAGTAATGTGAAGTTGTACAGTCTGAATTTCAGATTAAATTTGATCACCACTAGTAATTTACTGTAAACATACACATGTTACTATGTAGTACACTTACAATAGATATACACAGACCCCATTCTCTGCTGTAAAATTTAGTCTACGCTAATATCCACATGTAATGAATACTCATAACTAAGTTTATATTATTTGTTGATTGTCTTAACTTTGCCAGTTGCCTCCCCTTGCAAAATAGAGGAAAATGAAGGTAGTTGCACGTTTTATCCTGTTTAGTGCTGTATAGGCAGTCTTTACCAGTGCCTGGCACATGGTAAATTCCTAATAAACTGTTGCAAACTATATTGAGTCCCCAGAAACACAGGTTCAGTTCACTTTACTCTTCTGAAGCATTTTTATTTCAATGTCACAAATGTATTCATTTGGCACATTCCTTTTTCTCCCCAATCAACACTCACACAGACACACAAACACAAACATACACATACAAATATACACACTTACACACACATTACCCAGATTTTAAAATTAGCATATGTAGAAGACATAGATGTTTCTTAGTTGATTGTTGTCTTTGCTAACTCTTGCATACTTCATGCTTATATTTCTTATTTTAAAGCATATTCGTATTTTAATGAGTTATATAGATAATCAGCCTCTAATTGTATCAATTCTTTACTAGCAATGACTCTTAGATTCTTTATTTTTCCACTTTGATTGCCATGAACTTTGTCTAAGCTCTCAACACCTTTATTTTATACTTTGGTTTCTGCACTATCTTCTTCAACTCTAGTCTTTGCTGTATCTGTTTAAGTTATATTCTCCTCTATCCCATATGAATCACCTATGAATCCATATTGTTTACCAAGGATAGGGTCCTCCATGGACTCCTCTATTCATGCCCTTTCTTTTCCTTAAATTCATTAACAAGTGGTAGGAAAAAATTACAAGTTGAAAAACAGCATGAGGAACGAGAGAGTACAAAAAATGAGAATGCTATTGTGAGAGGCACAAAGGAGAAAAACTGATTATAGTGTTGGGGGGCACTCCATATTAGGTTGGATTGCTGTTAACCTTATATACACAAGAACTGACTTTTGATTCACTGACACATTTAAAGCGGTAGGAAAAGACAGTATTGTAAAACATGCCAGATACGCCAAAATAGCAGCAACACTGTAGTAATAGTGGCGACGGCATTAAAAGCTCATTCTTTCCAGACACTTTCCTAGGGCTTTGTCCCCATTATTTCATTTATATCTCTTCATAATCTTTTAAGGAACCTATTACACAATATATAACATGGCTAACTTTTGCCTTCTATTTGTTATAATTTACAGAAGAGATAACTGAGACATAGCGATATCAAGCAACATGACTAAGGTGAAACAGTTTCACCAAGCAGAACTTGTGGTTGAACTTGAGATTGACACTGAAGCTTGAGCGCCTCACCACACTGTACTCTTTCTCCAATGCCATAAACATATAGACTATTATTGGTGAATGAGTGATAAAAATAAATGAAAGTCTATTATAGAAATTAAGCTCTAAGAAGATAGGAGGCAGGTACATTGAATGACACAAAAGGATAATGTGTCTGATCTTTAATTTATAAAATATAAAGTCATTTGCAAAATTAAGTAAAACCCACTAAAATCTTAGAAATATATTCCTACTTGACAGTAGAGAACTAATATATAGATGAAGGTGCTGAAACAATGTCTAGGAGCTGTGAAAAGATCTGGCTTTTTCTGGAATATTTTACATTTAGACTGGTAAAGTTAAAATTGTATACTAATCTGACTGGGAAGTGGATTGGAGCAGGACTATGATTTGAATGAAATTTTGCCCATGTATTTAAGTTACTTGTGATAAAGATTTCTTATCCAGAAACATGAAGCTTCTCTAGTCTTTCTCATTCACACTACTCCATCAGAAACCAAAATGTATTTTGTTTGTTTTGTCAAGATAAGCAGAGTAAAAGTTAGGTAGGAAAAGTAAAGTTAGGTAAAACTTCTGTATGATAATATCCATGATAAATGTCTCAATTTTAGCATTAGTAATTTATGCAGAAATGGGAGCTATTTAAATAGTTTATGATTAGTTGAAGAGTATTCTGTGGTTTAGACTGGTAAATGATGCTATTAGAAGCCTAATCTTTATATTTAGTAGTAAATATTTTAATAATGAATATATACCAAGAAATAAAGTTGTCTCCATTCATTTCTAATGCTATTAAACAGACAGTGACCATTCAAACAAGACAGAAAGGAATTGACCTGACATATGAAAAACAGTATAGTTGAATTAACACTGACTTGGATATTTTTTAGTAGAAATAAGTTGAACCTGTGGAATGGATTTTAAATGGCACTTGAAAGAAAAAATAGACCAGCCCATAATTTGAACTTATCTATTAATAAGTCTTAAAGTTTTAGTATGTTTCATTCTGTATAATCCAAGGATATTGCAAAAAAATAACTAAAATAACAGGCAATTAATATCTTGAAATTAAATGTCCTGGGAAAAAATTTTTCATTATTTATTGTGATAAAATAAGCACTATTGGTAGTACAAAAGGCTTACAAAAGTTGCTGACTTCTCATAGGCAACATGTAGATCTTTTTCTTTTGCCTTTTCTATTTTACTTGCCTTTCTGGGAATTTTTATGGGAATTGATAGTTTATATAGTGCTAAAAGATACTTGTATTTCCTAATAGTATATATAAGAAGACTTTATCAGCTAGATTCATTTCACGATAATCTTGCAATTAATTTTAATTTCCTAAACATGAATATGTATGTACAGTTGTGAGTTGTCTTGAATTTATATAAAAAGTAAAATTGGCTTTTATCAGGTTCTTATTTTATGAATATACTTTTAATAGAGAAACTAAAGCTTGAAGAGTTTAAATTGTGCAAAATCACACAGCTAATAAGAGAAAATCTCAACATTTGAGTTCAAAATATATGACTCCTATGTAAATCTCCTAACCATAATGCTAGATTCATATGCATCTATCTTTATCTTTCAGTTCTCTAAATTTGTAAGGTTCTCAAATGCAAAGCACACGTGTTGCTGAGGGGTTTTTTGATGTAGATTTTTTAATACTATAGATAGTAATAAACAATTTTTGCATGTTTTAATGTTGTAATACCAGACATATAAAATGTGCATAGAAGAAACGTAAATCTTAGCACTGAGGCAGAATTTGTGCTGGCTTGTGACTTACTTCTTAAGGCCAATATGACTGATGATATCTTTATAGTTTTCCATTTTAATAAAGATCTGTGCATTCTGTTTTGAAACAACTCCAATGAACCTATATATCTGAAAATTTTCTTTATTTTCCTTTTTAGATTTCTCATGGTAATAATATGAATATAAAGTATATCCTTAAATGTTTCTTTATAACTTAGAAATATCCAAATGTTGAATAAACTTCTCAGTCTCTGATTATAAAAGGTTCATGCAAAGTAAATTGCAGTTTCCTCTAGAGAGATGTGAGTTTATAAAGATTAATTCCTGTATCATTTCTCTACATCAGCCTAAATATTTTTCACTTCCCAGGGCAGCTCAGATGGTGAAGTGTCTGCTTGCAATGTGGGAGACTCAGGTTCAATCCCTGGGTCAGAAAGATACCCTGGAGAAGGAAATGGCAACCCACTCCAGTACTCTTGCCTAGAAAATTCCACAGATGGAGGAGTCTGGTAGGCTACAGTCCATGGGACAACAAAGTCGGACAAAACTGAGCAACTTCACTTTTCACTTTTATTATTAACTGGAATGTATTAGAAATATATAGAGATTGAACACAAATGGTTTTGTTAAATGGTCAATATATTATTATAAGGATCTTGAAACCCATAGCAATAACAATAATGATAACTATGACTTATTTAGATCTTACTAATATTGCTACACAATGCACTAAACATCTCGCATATTGAGTTATTTCATCCATTAATTATTTATCGACTGCCTGCCATATCCGACATATTGTTGTAGGTGCTTGCAATATAGCAATGAAAAAGTCAGAAAAGTTCTTGCCTTTATGTAATGAATACTCTGCTGGACCTCAGTACCTACTGGGAAATAAGTAACATTTTATCCTACTTTTTTTTTTTTTTTTTTTTGCTGAGAGCTCTAAGGTTTCCTCAGAAAGTAAGTCACTTTCCGAAATCACTTTGCAAAGCCAGAATTCAACTCATGTTTGTTTGGTTCCCAATTACAAGCACTAAAATACTGATTAGTCATGCATCAATATTATACTTCAGATGTTATCTAAATGTTATCCAAATAGCTCATGTGTTAATACTTTGTCTTTTGAATTATGCTTTACATTTGTCATCTCTGACTACTCAGTTCTTTTTTGGGCTTCATGTACTTTTGCCTATGATGATGTGGGCACACCCTATGTGTACTGCCTTTATAATAAAAATATTGAGCAATATGAGAATCATAAACTACACAGGAGGCTGGATTATAGGTGGAGCTGTTCAAAAGTATTGCTTTAATAGTATGAACTTTTGTCTTTTTAAACAAAATAAACCTATCCCCAAAAGTGAATACCTTGTTTGCTAAGTATTATTCAGGGTATAATTTAAATTAAGTAATTATGCAGTAGTCTAGAAATCTATCTCATATAGTGATAAGTGTTACGTGATGTCACTTTTGAGAAGGGAAAATAGAGACATTCTACTTAAATAGTTGAGTAATGTGAAAGGAGTATATCTATCTATAAACTATCTATTATATCTATTTATCTGTTAAAGAAATTTTCTCTTTCAACCTCAGGAGCCTAGAACTGAGTCAATCTTATTGTTCAGTCACTCAATCATGTCCAGCTCTTTGTGACCCCATGGACTGCAGCACACCAGGCTTCCCTGTCCATCACCATCTCCCGGAGCTTGCTCAAACTCATGTCCATTGAGTCAGTGATGCCATCCAAACATCTCATCTTCTGTCATCCCCTTCTTCTCCTGCCTTCAATCTTTCCCAGCATCAGGGTCTTTTCCAGTGAGTCAGCTTTTCGCAACAGGTGGCCAAAGTATTGGAGCTTCAGCCTCAGCATCAGTCCTTCCAATAAATATTCAGGACTGATTTCCTTTAGGATTGACTGATTTGATTTTCTTGCTGTCAAAGGGACTCTCAATTCCCCAACACTACAGTTGAAAAGCATCAGTTCTTCAGTGCTCAGCTTTCTTTATGGTCCAACTCACATCCATACATGACTACTGGAAAAACCATAGCTTTGACTATGCAGACCTTTTATGGCAAAGCAGTGTCTCTGCTTTTTAATATACTTTCTAGGTTTGTCATAGCTTTTCTTCCAAGGAGCAAACATCTTTTAATTTCATGGCTACAGTCACCATCTGCAGTGATTTTGGAGTCCAAGGAAAAAATCTGTCCTTGCTTCCATTGTTTTCCCCATCTATTTGTCTATTTGCTGTGAAATGATGGGACCAGATGCTATGATCTTCATTTTTTGAATGTTGAGTCTTAAGCCAGCTTTTTCACTGTCCTCTTTTGGCTTCACCAAGAGGCTCTTTCATTCCTCTTTGTTTTCAGCCATAACTGTGGTGTCACCTTCATATCTGAGGTTACTGATAATTCTCCTGGCAATCTTTATTCTTGCTAGTGCTTCATCCAGCCCAGCATTTCACATGATGTACTCTACATAGAAGTAAATAAGCAGGGAGACAATATACATCCTTGACATTCTCATTTCCCAATTTTGAACCAGTTCGTTGTTCCTTGTCCAGTTCAAATTGTTGCCGTCAATTTTAGAAGTAAACAAAAGATTTTGTTTCTGTGTTCTTCATGCTCTGCCAATCACAACCCCAAGGATGTGGTTAATATCTAAGGCAAAGTATTGTTAGGATGTCTTGCTTTTGTTTCATGGGCTTCAGATAATAATCAGCAGCAATCTTCACTATAGAATTCATCACTGGATTTTATGGTGATGGAGAGGGTCCTTAGGCTTCACTAGCATAATTTGAAAACTTCAGTGGTAAACAGTCATCTTGAGAGCATGTTATAAAGGGAATTCTGGGTTGTATGCTATTAACAGTCATAGGATAGGCTTTACGTGGAATCTTCATTTTCAGTAGGAGCTTAAGGTAATTCTAAGAGTTTGTTTCTGGTCTCTTACTGGGTAACAGGCAGCTTTACTGAGTAAACAGGAAGTATTGAACTTACATGCAAAAATAAATAAATAATTGAAAAGAATAATTTTCCTTCTTAAACATTATTCCTACCATTTGTGACACTTACTTGCCTTTAATCTGCTTATATTGATGGAATTTGTAAACTTCAAGTATTCCTCACAGACCTGTGCTGTCATTGAAATATCTGATACTTGGAAATAAGCATAAATTCTTTCTTGATAGATCAAAGTTTACATATACATACATTAATAAAATTAAATCAGATATTTAGAGTGGATGGGTTTTCTGTGAGATAAGACAAACATTAGATGAGCTTACTTTTAAATTATTTTTAATGCCATTTTCTAGCTTTCACAAATTGTTTTTGTTTTTGCATTTGTGACACTACGATTTATAAGAAATATTTTAAGAAGAAATATATATTTGGTCTTAGTCCCTATCTATCACCAGAGATCCTAAAACCTTGGAATTTCATAAATGACAGAGTAATAAGGGTGAAAAGAGTACCTTTTGTTATTTATAACATGTCCCTTTCAACCAATACTGAGGTTGTGTTACTGAGGTAACTTTTGGAAAACCCTTAAGGAGGGGCTGGTTGCCAGGAAAAATGATCCAGGAAAGGAAGAAGGCCTGGATATTGAGTTCAGGGATGATTTACTGATACCTGCCCCTGTAATGAAGACTTCATAAGAGCTTTAAAGGACAGGCTTTGATGTGCTTCCTGAACTTTGGTTGCTGAACCAGAATGAATCTAAAGACTGGAACAGAAGCTCTCATATTCAAGACCCTTCCAGACCTTGCACCATGCACAGACATATCCCTGAGATACTGAACATTTGCTTCCAGACCACTGCAATAAAGTGAATTTCTCAATGCAGTGAATCACATGATTTTTTGGTTTATCAATGAATATAAAAGGTATATTTACCTTGTACTAATAGTCTATTAAGCGTTCAATAACAGTATTTCTAAAGAAAATAATGTGGATACTTAGTAAAAACTCTTTACCACTAAAAAATGCTAACCATCATCTGAGCATTCAGTGAGTTGGAATCTTTTTGCTAGTGGAGGGTCTTGCCTTGATGTTATGGCCACTGACTGATCAGGGTGGTTGCTGAAGGTTGGGGTAGCTGTGGCAGTTTTGAAAATAAGACAGAAAGAAGTTTGCTGTGTCTATTGACTCTTCCCTTTGTAAATAATTTCTCTGTGGCATGCAGTGCTGTTTGATAACTTAAAAAAATAATTTATTTATTTTAATTGAAGGCTAATTACTTTACAATATTGTAGTGGTTTTTGCTATACATTGACATGAATCAGCCATGGGTGTACATGTGTTCTCCATCCTGAACCCCCCTCTCACCTCCCTCCCCATCCCATAACTTTTTCCGCAGTAGAACTTCTTGAAAAAATTGAGTTAATCCTCTCAGTTCTGCTGCCTTAACTTACAATTAAGTTAATATAATAGTGTAAATACTTTGTTTTCATTTCAAAAAATTTCACAGCATATTATTGGGGATAGAGTCCATCTCAAGAAACCATTTTCTTTGCTCATTCATAAGAAGCAACCCCTTATCCATTAAAGTTTCATCATGAGACTTCAGGAATTCAAGTCATATATGCAGATTCTTTCAAATCTATTTCTCTTGCTGTTTTCACCAAATCTGCAATTATTTTCACCCTTGAAGTCTTTAATACCTCCAAGACTTCAGGAGAGTTGTAATCAACTGCTTCCAAATTTCTGTTCACGATGATTTGACCTCTTCTCATGAATCATAAACATTATTAATGGCATCAGAAATGGTGAATCCTTTCTAGAATATTTTTAATTAAATTTTCTCAGACCCATCAGAGAAATCATGAGCTATGGTAGCAATAGCCTTATGAAATGTATTTCTTTAATACTAAGACTTGAAAGTCAAATTTATTCTTGATCCAAGAGCTGCAGAATGGATGTTATGTTATCAGGCATAAAAGCAGAATTAATCTCATTGAACATCTCTATCAAAGCTCTGGGGTGACTAGGTATAGTGTCAGTGAGCACTATTTTGGATCTTTTTTTTTTTTTCTGAGAGTAGGTCTCAATAGTGAGCTTTAACTACTCAATAAACCACGTTATCAGCGGATGTGCAGTCATTCTGTCTTTGTTACTCCACAACCGAAGTATTTTTAACATAATTCTTGAGAGTGCTGGGATTTTCAGAATGGTCAATGAGCATTGGCTTCAACTTAAAGTCACCAGTGGCATTAGTGCCTAGCAAGAAAATTAGCCCGCTCTTTTAATGTTCTGAAGGCAGGTGTTGACATCTCTTCTCTAGATGTGTAAGTCTCAGATGGCATGTTCTTCCAGTAGGTTATTTTGCCTACTTTGAAAATCTGTTGTTTAGTGTAGCCACTTTCAAGAATTTTCTTAGGTAGATGTTCTGGATAACTTGCTGCAGCTTTCATATCAGTACTTGAGGCTTCATTTTGCATTGTTATGTTATGGAGGTGACTTCTTTTCTTAACCCCCATGAACCAACCTCTGCTAGCTTCAAACTTTTCTTCTGTGGCTTCCTCACTTCTCTTAGCATTCATGGAATTGAAGAAAAGGCCTTTCTTTGGATCAAGTTTCTTTTTAATGGGATGTGTGGCTGGTTAGATTTTTTGTCCAGATCACTGAAACTTTGTTGTCAGCAATAAGGCTGTTTTGCTTTCCTATGAGTCATGTGTTCACTGGAGTAGCCCTGTCAATTTCCTTCAGGAACTTGTCTCTTGTGTTCACAGCTTGGTTAAGTGTGAAGAGACCTAACAAGAGACCTAACATTGGCTTATCTCAACTTTCAACATGCCTTGCTTGGTAAACTTAATGATTTGGAGTGAGAGCTTTTGATTTGAAGCGAGAGATGTGCTACCCTTCCCTGCCCATGAACCCTTGGAGGTGTCCTAATTTCAGTATTGTTGTGTCTTGGGGTTAGGGAGAGGACAGTAGTTGGTTGGTAGAGCAGTCATTAAAACACATTATTAAATATTTGGCACCTCAAAACAATAATGATAGAAACATCAAAGATCACTGATCACCATAAGAAATATAACAATAGTGGAAAAGTGTGAAATATTGTGAGAACTACCAAAATGGGACACGGATACATAGCAAGTAAATGGTGTTGGAAAAGTGGCCCCATAGACTTACTCAATGCAGGGTTGCCACAAACCTTTAATTTGTAAAAACTGCAGTATCTGTGAAGTGCAATAAAGCAAAGAGTGATAAAATGAAGTATTCCTCCATCTTTTAATTAGCCTACTCACTTATGTCCTTGAATATCCTGTGTAATAAAGCAGTAAGTTGATTAGTAAACTGGTTTCCAGAGTTCTGGAAGCGAATCTGGTCCAGGCTCCCCAATCTCTGGAATCTTATGCCAGATGATCTGAAGTGGAGCTGATGTAATAAGAATAGAAATAAAGTACGCAGTAAAGTCATAGGCTTGAATCATCTTGAAAGCACCCGAACAACCCAATCCATAGAAAACCTGTCTTTCACAAAACCGGTTTCTCTTGCCTGGCAAGTCGCATGGACGGAGGAGCCTGGTGGGCTGCAGTCCATGAGGTCGCTAAGAGTTGAACATGACTGAGCGACTTCACTTTCACTTTTCACTTTCATGCATTGGAGAAGGAAATGGCAACCCACTCCAGTGTTCTTGCCTGGAGAATCCCGGGGATGGGGGAGCCTGGTGGGCTGCCGTCTATGGGGTCGCACAGAGTCGGACACTACTGAGGTGACTTTGCAGCAGCAGCGCCTAGAAGGTTGGAAACCTCTGCTCTAAAGAGCTAGTAGAACCCAGAAAGGACCAATAGAAATCTTCAATTCATAGCCTGTCAGTCAGAAGAACAGGTAACTACCTGAACTTGTGATTGGCATCTGAACTGGGGGCGGTCTTGTAGGACAGTGTCTTCACCTGCGGAATCTGACAGTAGGTTGACAGTCAGAACTGAGCTAAAGTTGTAGGAAACCCACCCAAGGTTCAGTGTAAACTGTAGAATTACTTGGTGTTGTTGGATAATAAACAGCAGAGAGTGGAAATACTATATATTAACTTGAATATTTTTAAACAGCATTTTTCGTTTATGCCCCTGTATTCTTTGTCAAGATCATAGTTTGACTCAAACTCTTCTCTGCCTCTTTCTCCACTTATTTTTGCCTCCCAATTCACTTCCCAGTTTCTTGGTACTCTGCAAGTACCTACTGGTTTTCAAGATCATTTGATTAAAGAAAAAAAATCCCAAGTTTATATTTTCCAAATATGTCCTTCACTTTTGGTCCTGAAACACAAGTATAAATCTAAAACTCTCAAATATTATAATGCAGATCATCAGAGGATAGTTTAATATGAAAAAAGAAAAAAATTAACAAAAATATTTTATGCAAATATGTTTAAAGTTGGTTGCTTTTACATTTTAATTCAAAATTTTGATAGATATTTTATAATACAGTTTTGATTTATGTTATAATTAACTCATATTTTTAATTTAAAATTTAGCAAGAGATATAATATGAAAACTTTGAAATTCATAAGAAATCTTATTTGTATTCTTATTTTTGATATTTTGGCTGAGAAAAGAGTGGTTTGATTCAATGAGTATAATAGTCTCAACTAAAAAAAAAGAAATTCCACAACAACACTGTTTGCAGTTTTTGTAACACCTACGTGTTCTTATTGCCTCCCTTATGACTCTGTTTGGAGCTATGCCAGTGTCATAAACTAAAAGAAAAAAACAAAAACAGTGCAGTGGAGTTTTTAGTAAAGGTAGAGTAAATAATTCGGACAAAGTTTTTCTGCCGAGGACGACTAAATAATAGAAAATGGAGAGATGTAATAGAAAGCAACAGAATTAATAGGTAGCTACCAAAAGGAAGATTCATGCCAGAATGTTTTTCCCCATGGATGTTTTCCAGTTCCTGAATGAGTTGATAAAGGGTTGAACAATTCTTCTGAAAGCTTTTGTGAACTAAGAGGGAAAGGATAGGTGTCCAGGGTGACATCATAAGGATATGGAAGAACTGAATGTAGTACCCAGCAGTGATTGCAGCTCAGTTTTTTATTCTCTCATATCTGGAATTGAACTGAGGTAATCTTACTGCTGGTCTCTCTAGAGACAGGCAGAACAAATATTAAAACTCTGGAGTAAGATGTTATCATCTGAAAAGTCAAATGATCTATAAACATTAAAAAAAACAAAAAACAAAAAACAAAAAACAGTACACAGTAGAAAAAATCACCAAGGAGTTGAGAACGCATGATGAAGAAAAGTAATAAAAGCAGTAGAAGATAGAAACAAGCCCACTAAGTTTCGAATGGTAAGGTTATTAGACACAGATCTTGAAATAATGATCTCTCTCTGTCAAAAGAAGCTAAAGCAAATATTGAGTATTTACAGAAGACCAAAAAATTTAAAATACCAAGTAAAAATACAGAATTTCAATAAATTCAAATGAAGAAACCAATAAGATAAGTTCAACACATGCTAGACACAGTTGAAAAGAGAATTAATCCAAAGAGGATATCTTAGAAGTAAATGTCCAGAATGAAGCACAGAGAAGCAAAAAATGAAAATTACAGAATAATGGAATGTGACATAGATCACACAGAAAGCAGGCCTTCCTTTCTGAAATTGTAATCCAAGGAAAATTGGATAGGAAATGGGGCAGAAGTAATATCTGAAGATGGCTCTGAACTGAACGAAACTGGAAAAAGGCATCAAGTTATCAAGTCACAGAATCGGGAGCACTACAAACCTCAATATGATAAAAATAAATTGAAACTCAGTTTTATATTTAAAAACTGCTGAGATAAAAATATAAAGAACTGGAGTTAAAATCCATCAGACATGTTATGTTCCAAAGAACAGTATGATTAACAATTGAATTTTCAATAAAAATGATGGAAACCAGAATACATTGTATTGACATCTTTAAATGATGAAAGAATACAAATTTCAACAAATTTTATACTCAGCAAAACTGTAATTCAGAAATATAGTGAAAATAAAGATGTTTTCAGAAAAAATGAGAAATGAGAGAATTTATTACAGGAAGATGCACAGTAAAACACTAAAGAAATTATTTCAGGAGAAGGAAACTTGCTTCAAAGACAGCAGCAAATTACACAGAAATAAGAATACCAGGAAGGGGGAAATATCTGGGTATATCTGTAAGAATATTAACTTCATTAAACAAAAATAAGGATGTCTTATAAGGTTTAGCACGGCTTACAGTAATAGAGGTTAGGCACATGAGTTAGAAAAAAAAAGAGCTCGTAACTAGAATAAAAAGAGGGAGAGAGTGAATAATAAAAGCTTTCAAGCAAAAAAGTTGAGAGATGGAAAATAAGAAAACAGAAAAATGGCATATATAGAGATGATTGAAAAATATGGTATATTTAAATTCAGTTATATAAATATATATGTGTATATATATGCAGATACTACTCTAATGGCAGAAAATAAAGAGGAACTAAAAAGCTTCTTGATGAGGGTGAAAGAGGAAAGTGAAAAAGCTGGCTTGAAACTCAACATTAAAAAACCAAGATCATGGCATCTGATCCCATAACTTCAAGGTAAATAGAAGGGGAAAAAAGAAAAAGAAAAAAAAAAGTAGAAGCAGTGACAGATTTTATTTACTTGGGCTCCAAAATCACTGTGGACAGTGACTGCAGCCATGAAATCAAAAGGCTCTTGTTCTTTGGAAGGATAGCTATGACAAACCTAGACAACACTTTAAAAAGGAGAGACATTCCTTTGCTGACAAAGGTCTAATTAGTCAAAGCTATGCTTTTTCCAGTAGTCATGTGTGGATGTGAGAGTTGGATCGTAAAGAAGGCTGAGGGCCAAAGAATTGATGCTTTCACACTGTGGTGCTGGAGAAGACTCTGGAGAGTCTCTTGGATGGCAAGGAGATCTATCCAGTCAATCCTAAAGGAAATCAGTCCTGAATATTCATTGGATGAACTGATGCTAAAGCTGAAGCTCCAATACTTTGGCCACGTTATGCAAAGATCTGACTAATTGGAAAAAAACCCTGATGCTGGGAAATATTGATGGTAAAAGAAGGGGGCTGTAGAGGATCAAAGTAGTTTCCCCAGTTGGTCAGGAATTTAAATAAGCTCCAGGAGATAATGGAGGACAAAGGAGCCTGGCATGCTACAGTCCATGGGATCACAAAGAGTTAGACACAACTTAACAACTGAACAGCAACAACAACAAATAGATTAAATGTTTCAATTAAAACACAAGGATTTTCAGATTGCAGAAAATAACTTCTAGAGTAACATGTCAAAAATATAAAGATATACAGTTTGAATTAGTGAGTTGTTAAAAAATGATAGATATTATCAAAAGAAGAGGGAACAAAAGGTAGTTCATACAAAATACTTGAAATTCTGAGTTATATTAATGATAGTGATATTATAATTAAAGGTAAAAGAGATAAAGGTAGACAGTCCATATCAATTTTAATTCACTGATGAGATATAATATGTCTAAAATTATATAAATTATTTAGTATTCAGTAATATATAAAAAAGAAAATTTATAGCACTCTAGCAGAAAAAAAGCAGGTCCACAAAGATAGTGGGAACTGTTTATAAAATTGGATCAAAAATCAGTGCTATAGAATATTCAAAAAACAATTAGCAAACTTGATAAAATGGATATTATGTATAAATTGTTACACCCAACAAATACAGAAACAAGCATTCTTTCAAGTACACTCATTTACAAAAGTTACATAGATACTGGGTTGTTTTTACTTAAGGCCAAAAAATAGATATCATAAAAAGAAAATGCTTTAGCCACAAATTATTTTTATAAAAACAAGTTATAAAGTTAAATAAGCCTCAATATATTTGGGAACTAAGGGAAATACTTTTAAATAACTCAAAAGTCAAAGTGAAAAGCCATAATATAGACTAGAACAGATTTTAATCTGAATGATAATAAAAATAACACACCAAACCTTGCAGAAAAATCTTTGCTTAGAATTTTTCTCTTTCACTGCATGAATTTGAAAAGAAGAAAGACAGAATCAATGGGCCAAGCATCCTTCTCAAGAAGTTATATAACAGTAATTTGTATGTTTTCCAAATATAGGAGAATTAGAGTAAAATAATAGAGTTAATAAACCAGAAAGAATAAAATAACACTCAAAAGATCCATAAAACTGACAAACCTTGGTGTGTTTAGGGAAAGAGAGACAGACAGAGCCGAGAGAGAAAATGGCCAATTTCAAGAATAAAATTCTTAGAAATTCTAACTAATTGACATTCTGAAAAAGACAAAACTATGGAGATAGTAAAGAGATCATTGATTGCTAGGATTAGGAGTGTTAGGGTGAAGGGCATAATTGTGGAGGACCAGGAATTTTTGGACAGTGTAAATATTTTCTCTGATCCTATAATGATGGGTACAATGAATATACATTGTCCAAATCCATATAACAGAATGGGCTTCCTAGGTGGCTCAGTAGTAAAGAATCTGCCAGCCAATGCAGGAGACACAGGTTTGATTGGGAATATCCCCTGGAAGGGAAAATGGGAACTCACTCCAGTATTCTCACCTGGAGTAATCTCATGGACAGAGGAGCCTGGCGGGCTACAGTCCATAAACTAGGAAAGAGTTGGACACGACTGAGCAACTGAGCAGGTATGCAGCACATATAATATAGAATACCAAGCTGCTGCTGCTGCTGCTAAGTCGCTTCAGTCGTGTCCGACTCTGCGCGACCCCCATAGATGGCAGCCCACCAGGCTCCCCCGTCCCTGGGATTCCCCAGGCAAGAACACTGGAGTGGGTTGGCATGTCCTTCTCTAATGCATGAAAGTGAAAAGTGAAAGTGAAGTCGCTCAGTCGTGTCTGACTCTTAGCAACCCCATGGACTGCAGCCCACCAGGCTCCTCCATCCATGGGATTTTCCAGGCAGGAGTACTGGAGAGGGGTGCCATCGCCTTCTCCTATAGAACACCAAGAGTGAATCTTAATATAAACTATAGACTTTGGGTGGTTGTTATGTGTTGTGACATATGGACCACTCTGGTGTGGGTTGTTGATAATGGGAGAGGCTTTGCATGTGTGTTGTTGTTTAGTCGGTAAGTCATGTCCTACTCTTTGTGACCCCATGGACTGTAGCCCACCAGGCTCCTCTGTCCATGGGATTCTTCAGGCAAGAATACTGGAGTGGGTTGCCATTTTCTCCTCCAGGGGATCTTCCCTACCCAGGGATTGAAACCTGCATCTCCTGCTTGGCAAGGCAGATTTTTTTTCTTTTCCTTTTTTTTTTTTTAACCACTGAACCGTTACAGCCCATGGAGTCGCAAAGAGTCAGACATTACTTAGGGACTAAGTAACAACAAATGTATGTGTGAGGGTATTGAGTATATGAGAAGTCTCTGTATGTTCTTGATTTTACTGTGAAACTAAACTGCTTTAAAAGATAAAACTTTAATAGAAAAGTTCTCAGAAATATATGAGATAAGAGAATGTAATGAAATCTTGAAATCAATAATATGGCAATTAAGCCGACACAGTAGAAATAGTAATTTGAGTAATCCTATACATACTGACTAAATTTAATCCCCAGTTAAAAGCCTTTCAACAAACTTTTTTTCTTCAAATATAAGGAAAACATTTCAAAGCCATGCAAAACAAAAATTTAGGTCTAGATGCTTTCGTTTGGTGAACGATTACAAATATTTAAGCAATAAATAATTTAGTTTTGTTCAAAACCCTCTATGGGGAATAAAAAGCCCACAGCACAAATGTTGTGATAACAGAACACTTCCGGAAAGGACATTTTTATGCCTATCTTAAGTATGAATATACAATTCAGAATATAATAAATATTAGCAAACTTAGTTTAGGAAGTTACTAAAAAGGGTGATACATCATAACTGCTGCTGCTGCTGCTAAGTCACGTCAGTCGTGTCTGACTCTGTGCGACCCCATAGACGGCAGCCCACCAGGCTCCCCTGTCCCTGGGATTCTCCAGGCAAGAACACTGGAGTGGGTTGCCATTTCCTTCTCCATTGCATGAAAGTGAAAAGTGAAAGTGAGGTCGCTCAGTTGTGCCCGACTCTTAGTGACCCCGCTTACTGCAGCCTACCAGGCTCCTCCATCCATGGGATTTTCCAGGCAAGAGTACTGGAGTGGGTTGCCATTGCCTTCTCCGACATCATAACTAGTTTAATATTATTTGGAGAATGTAAGGTTAGTTTAATATCAGAAAATCTATTAATGTAACATTAACAGGAAAAATAAGAATTATATCATCTTAAAAATGTTACAGGATAATATTTGATAACATTTAATTTACATCATTTCATATATACTCATTATTTTTCAAAAGTAGAAAATCAAGAATAAAATGAATGCCTTCAGTCTAGTAAATGAATATGACAAAAAAAAAAGTGCTATCACAAACATAGTGCTTGATATTGAAATTTTTCAGTTCAGTTCAGTTCAATCACTCAGTCCTGTCTGACTCTTTACGACCCCACGAATTGAAGCATGCCAGGCCTCCCTGTCCATCACCAACTCCCAACGCCTACCCAAACTCATGTCCATTGAGTCGGTGATACCATCCAACCATTTCATCCTCTGTCGTCCCCTTCTTCTCCTGCCCTCAATCTTTCCCAGAATCACGGTCTTTTCAAATGAGTCAGCTCTTCACATGAGGTGGCCAAAGTACTGGAGTTTCAGCTTCAATATCAGTCTTTCCAATGAACACCCAGGACTGATCTCCTTTAGCATGGACTGGTTGGATCTCCTTGTAGTCCAAGGGACTTTCAAGAGCCTTCTCCAACACCACAGTTCAAAAGCATCGATTCTTCCGTGCTCAGCTTTCTTTATAGTCCAACTCTCACATCCATACATGACTACTGGTAAAACCATATTTTAGTCATCCCTTTAAAATGGAGACATAGGTACCTGCTACTACCAGCCGTTAGAATCTTATTGGAGATTTGAACAGTTCACCAAGCTAAAAGAAGAAACAAAAAGAATGGAACTGAAAAGGAATCTTCTTTATCCACATATAATAATGTATAGATATAAACAAAAGAATACAAATAAAGTATTAAAATCAATAAACTACTTTAGCAGATTTTCTGTATGCAAGTTAAATCATAAAACTCAATTGCAAAGGAAAAGAAATTCTAAAACAGCATCATTTAAAATAACATAAAACATATCAAATAATAAGTCTAGCAGACAAAGAGAAATACCTCTCTGGAAGAAACTACAAAACATTATTGAGAGAATGTAAAGGAAATATATTGATGTGTCTATCATGTTTATGGAGTAAAACATTCATTATTGTAAAAATTCTAATTTTCCCTAAGTTCACCTTTAGAGTCACTACAATCTCAATAAAATTCCAGTAGAGGAGTTTTATGGAATATGATGGACCTACCCTAAAACTGACATGAAAATGCTAAATGCTAATAATAGCCATTACACTCTGCCTCAAAGAAGAAGGGCAAAAGGGAGGACATGCTCTATCAGATATCAGGACTGATATCACATTGCAGTAAAGGAAACATGTGTCATTTCTGCAAGAATAGATAATCAGTTGAACATAAAATACTACAGTGAATAAATAGATTTGTTCATATATGGACCCAATTCAACTGTAAGTGGCAATGTATAGCAATAAGAAATAAAATTGTCTTCACAAATGTTGGAGCAGCTGTTGATTTTCTGTATGGAAAATAGTGCAACTTGATTGCTACCTTGTACCATATTGAAAAATTAATTCCAGGAAATTATAAATTTAAGTGGGAAATAACAAAACTTCTAAAAGATACTATTGAAGAATATAATGGAATGGGGCAATATTTCTTAAATAGGACACACAAAATATAAACCATAAAAGAAAATATTGATATATTGGACATTAGATTTAAGAACTTATTTTCAAGCAATGCCAGTAAAATGAAAAAAAAAAAAGTTCACAAAGTGGTAGAATTTATTTACAATACATAAACAGGCAAAGGACTAGTATCCAGAATATGCAAAGAACTGCTACTAATTAAGAAGAAAATAACCCAAAAGAACTTGTAAGAAATATGGGAAAGATATCCCATAAGATATCCAGACGTCAAATAAAAATCTGAAAAAATTCTTAAATCTTACTGGTATTCAGGGAAACCTGATGAGACACCACTATGTATCCATTGAAATGGTTAAAATGTAAAAGTGTGGCAAAAGTGTAGAACCCCAGGAGCTCTCATACATTACAGAAGAGAGAGTAAGGGGAAATCAATGTAGTGCTCTCTCCTAATTGTGAATGTTTGCATACACCATTTTCTAGCAATTATACTCCTGCTCAGTCGCTTAGTCATGTCCGAGTCTCTGCAACCCCATGGACTGTAGCCCTCCAGACTCCTTTATCAGTGGGATTTTCAAGGCAAGAATACTGGAGTGGGTTGCCATTTCCCCCTCCAGAAATGATACCCCTAGATATGTAGCAAAGAATAATAGGTATAAGAGACATGTACAAGAATATTCACAGCAACATTATGTAGAACATTTGGATAAATGGAATTGTCATGCATGCAAATAATAGAGTGCCATAAATTAATGAAAATGAAAGGTCTCTAGCTACACTGAGCAATATGACTAAACCTTACAAAAATAATATTGGTTGGATGATACCAGACATAAAAGAATATGATATCATTTATACATATTTCAAAAATTAAGCAAGTGGGTATTAGAGTTTTAAGCTAGATTTGTATAAATTATAAAGAATATATAAAGTGACTGCTATGAAATTCAGTTATCATTTAGCTGTTGGGAATGGATAGTTGGGAGGGAGTATGGGATTGGATTTCTAGGTTGCTTGCAATGCTCTATTTCTTAATCTAAATGATGAATACACAAGTATTTATGATAAAATTTTATGCTATATTTTTTTACAAGTGATATTTTGCAATAAAAAGGTTTAAAGAAAATATATTTAAATTTCAGTATCTTCTTTCAGAAACACCTAATAGATTGTCGGGGTGAGGACTATATGGAAAAACTGTACATACTAACAAACCAGAGCTGTGGTCAAGGTTACCTCCATAAGTGACAACGTACTGCACCAAGGCAAATTACTAGTATCAAGACATGTCAATCAGGTGTGCAGTTCTGCAGAAACAAACATTCACAGCAGCAGCTCTCAGCACCACTGCTCTGGACAAAACAAACTAAAACCCAAACCAAATCAACAAACAAAAACTCAGAGAAACTAAACTTGTGAAGGCAGTTCTCAGCTTTACGTTCTGTCAGGAGACGTCTTTGCACAGTTGCATGCAATTCTCCTACATGGTCTCTCCAAGTGGCCATCTCTAATGCAACTCTAATGTACCTGCCAAACAGAGCTTTCAAGGGTGGGATTAATTGGCTTTCATGACCAGTATTTAGTTGATCACTAAGACTGTGCCATGGTTGGGATGGTAGTGATTAAATTACTTTCTAAACTAATTGAGAAAGTTTCACAGCTTGTTAGCAACACTTACAATAAAAAGGCCCTGTTGTTGAAAGATATACATGGATTTTTAAGATCAAATAAAATCAAATGTTGCCTTCAGTTGTTTAAAGTTTTTTTAATACAAATTTATTTATTTTAATTGGAAGTTAATTACTTTACAATATTGTATTGGTGTTGCCATACATCAACATGAATCTGCCACAGGTATACACGTATTCCCCATCCTGAACCCCCCTTCCTCCTCCCTCCCCATACCATCCCTCTGGGTCGTCTCAGTGCACCAGCCCCAAGCATCCAGTATCATGCATCGAACCTGGACTGGCGATTCATTTCATATATGATATTATACATGTTTCAATGCCATTCTCCCAAATCATCCCACCCTCTCCCTCTCCCACGGAGTCCAAAAGACTATTCTATACATCTGTGTCTCTTTTGCTGTCTTGCATACAGGATTATCATTACCATCTTTCTAAATTCCATATATATGTGTTAGTATACTGCATTGGTGTTTTTCTTTCTGACTTACTTCACTCTGTATAAAAGGCTCCAGCTTCATCCACCTCATCAGAACTGATTCAAATGTATTCTTTTTAATGGCTAAGTAATACTCCATTGTGTATATGTACCACAGCCTTCTTATCCATTCATCTGCTGATGGACATCTAGGTTGCTTCCATGTCCTGGCTATTATAAACAGTGCTGCAATGAACATTGGGGTCCACGTGTCTCTTTCAATTCTGGTTTCCTTGGTGTGTATGCCCAGCAGTGGGATTGCTGGGGCATAAGGCAGTTCTATGTCCATTTTTTTTTAAGGAATCTCCACACTGTTCTCCAAAGTGGCTGTACTAGTTTGCATTCCCACCAACAGTGTAGAGGGTTCCCTTTTCTCCACACCCTCTCCAGCATTTATTGCCCATAGACTTTTGGATCACAGCCATTCTGACTGGCGTGGAATGGTGCCTCATTGTGGTCTTGATTTGCATTTCTCTGATAATGAGTGATGTTGAGCATCTTTTCATGTGTTTGTTAGCCATCCGTATGTCTTCTTTGGAGAAATGTCTATTTAGTTATTGGGCCCATTTTTTGATTGGGTCATTAATTTTTCTGAAATTGAGCTACAGGAGTTGCTTGTGTATTTTTGAGATTAGTTGTTTGTCAGTTGCTTCATTTGTTATTATTTTCTCCCATTCTGAAGGCTGTCTTTTCACCTTGCTTATATTTTCCTTTGTTGTGCAGAGGCTTTTAATTTTAATTAGATCCCATTTGTTTATTTTTGCTTTTATTTCCAATATTCTGGGAGATGGGTCATAGAGGATCCTGCTGTGATGTATGTCGGAGAGTGTTTTGCCTATATTCTCCTCTAGGAGTTTTATAGTTTCTGGTCTTACATTTAGATCTTTAATCCATTTTGAGTTTATTTTTGTGTATGGTGTTAGAAAGTGTTAGTTTCATTCTTTTACAAGTGGTTGACCAGTTTTCCCAGCACCACTTGTTAAAGAGATTGTCTTTAATCCATTGTATATTCTTGCCTCCTTTGTCAAAGATAAGGTGTCCATAGGTGCGTGGATTTATCTCTGGGCTTTCTATTTTGTTCCATTGACCTATATTTCTGTCTTTGTGCCAGTACCATACTGTCTTGATGACTGTGAATTTGCAGTAGAGGCTGAAATCAGGCAGGTTGATTCCTCCAGTTCCATTCTTCTTTCTCAAGATTGCTTTGGCTATTCGAGGTTTTTTGTATTTCCATACAAATTGTGAAATTATTCGTTCTGGCTCTGTGAAAAATACTGTTGGTAGCTTGATGGGGATTGCATTGAATCTGTAGATTGCTTTGGGTAGTATACTCATTTTCAGTATATTAATTATTCTGATCCATAAACATGGTATATTTCTCCATCTATTAGTGTCCTCTTTGATTTCTTTCACCAGTGTTTTATAGTTTTCTATATATAGGTCTTTAGTTTCTTTAGGTAGATATATTCCTAAGTATTTTATTCTTTTTGTTGCAATGGTGAATGGAATTGTTTCCTTAATTTCTATTTTCTCATTATTAGTGTATAGGAATGCAAGGGATTTCTGTGTGTTGATTTTATATCCTGCAACTTACTACATTCATTAGTTCTAGTAATTTTCTGGTGGAGTCTTTAGGGTTTTCTATGTAAAGGATCATGTCATCTGCAAACAGTGAGTTTACTTTTTCTTTTCTAATTTGGATTCCTTTTATTTCTTTTTCTGCTCTGATTGCTGTGGACAAAACTTCCAGAACTATGTTGAATAGTAGTGGTGAAAGTGGGCACCCTTGTCTTGTTCCTGACCTTAGGGGAAATGCTTTCAATTTTCACCACTGAGGATAATGTTTGCTGTGGGTTTGTCATATATAGCTTTTATTATGTTGAGGTATGTTCCTTCTATTCCTGCTTTCTGGAGAGTTTTTGTCATAAATGGATGTTGAAATTTGTCAAAGGCCTTCTCTGCATCTATTGAGATAATCATATGGATTTATTTTTCAATTTGTTAATGTGGTGTATTACATTGATTGATTTCTGGATACTGAAGAATCCTTGCATCCTTGGAATAAAGCCCACTTGGTCATGGTGTATGATCTTTTTAATGTGTTTGTTGGATTCTGATTGCTAGAATTTTGTTAAGGATTTTTACATCCATGTTCATCGGTGATATTGGCCTGTAGTTTTCTTTTTTTGTGGCATCTTTGTCAGGTTTTGGTATTAGGGTGATGGTGGCCTCATAGAATGAGTTTGGAAGTTTACCTTCCTCTGCAATTTTCTAGAAGAGTTTGAGTAGGATAGGTGTTAGCTCTTCTCTAAATTTTTGGTAGAATTCAGCTGTGAACCCGTCTGGACCTGGGCTTTTGTTTGCTGGAAGATTTCTGATTACAGTTACAATTTCCATGTTTGTGATGGGTCTGTTAAGATTTTCTATTTCTTCCTGGTTCAGTTTTGGAAAGTTGTACTTTTAAGAATTTGTCCATTTCTTCCACGTTGTCCATTTTATTGGCATATAATTGCTGATAGTAGTCTCTTATGATCCTTTGTATTTCTGTGTTGTCTGTTGTGATCTCTCCATTTTCATTTCTAATTTTATTGATTTGATTTTTCTCCCTTTGTTTCTTGATGAGTCTGGCTAATGGTTTGTCAATTTTATTTATCCTTTCAAAGAACCAGCTTTTGGCTTTGTTGATTTTTGCTATGGTCTCTTTTGTTTCTTTTGCATTTATTTCTGCTCTAATTTTTAAGATTTCTTTCTCTCTACTAACCCTGGGGTTCTTCATTTCTTCCTTTTCTAGCTGCGTTAGGTGTAGAGTTAGGTTATTTATTTGATTTTTTTCTTGTTTCTTGAGGTATGCCTGTATTGCTATGAACTTTCCCCTTAGCACTACTGTTACAGTGTCCCACAGGTTTTAGGTTGT
This sequence comes from Budorcas taxicolor, assembly GCF_023091745.1. Lineage (NCBI taxonomy): Eukaryota > Metazoa > Chordata > Mammalia > Artiodactyla > Bovidae > Budorcas > Budorcas taxicolor. The sequence continues at coordinate 76,065,095 of NC_068916.1, forward strand.
TGTGTTTTCATTTTCATTCATTTCTATGCATATTTTGATTTTTTTGACTTCTTCTGTGATTTGTTGGTTATTCAGCAGTGTGTTGTTCAGCCTCCATATGTTGGAATTTTTAATAGTTTTTCTCCTGTAATTGAGATCTAATCTTACTGCATTATGGTCAGAAAAGATGCTTGGAATGATTTCAGTCTGGTTTTAGCAGAACATCTGGTTCAAGTCTCAGGTATTAGGGAGGATTATATATAACTTTATATAACAAGCATATTTGAAGTATTTGGCTATTAAGCCCATTTAAGATATTAGAAAGTATACTGGACTTATAGATAAAATATATCTAATGAGGTTAACTCTACAATATCAGCCTTTTAGATATTATATCACCCTTAAATTTAGGCTCCACTTTATTCAGTGAAGTTCTCATGCTGCTATGAAAATTTTCTCTCTTATGGTTATAAAATTCCAAAATGACTTTCTGCATAAAAATAGCAATTGTTATTTAGTTTCTCCTCAACATTTTGCTCTCACTTTTTTCAAGGTCCCATTTAGGTTATCTTTGATTTTTGAGACTCTCCATTCTATTTCCTTCACTTTTTGTTTCCTTTATGCCACTCTTATAGCAATGAAACCATAATTTGTCTTATAACCCAATCGCTTTTATTTTTGTTGTTCAGTTGCTAAGTCACATATGATTCTTTGTGACCCCATGGACTGTGGCATGCCAGGCTTACAAATATTTCATTATCTCTGGGAGTTTGTTCAAACTCATGTCCATTGAGTCGGTGATGCCATCCAATCATCACATCCTCTGTTGCCTCCTCTTCTTGCCCTCAGTCTCCCCCAGCATGAGAGTCTTTTCCAATGAGCTGGCTCTTAGCATCAGGTGGTCAAAGTATTGGAACTTCAGCATCAGTCCTTCCAATGAATATTCAGAATTAATTTCCTTTAGGATTGATAGGTTTGATCTCCTTGCTGTCCAAGGAATGCTCAAGAGTCTTCTCCAGCAACACAGTTTGAAAGCATCAGTTCTTTGGAGTTCAGCTTTCTTTCTGGTCCTGCTCTCCCATTCATACATGACTACTGGAAAAACTATAGCTTTGACTATGTGGACCTTTCTTGGCAAACTAATGTCTTCCCTTTTTCATATACTAGGTTTAATAGGTCTAGGTTTGTCATAGCTTTCCTTCCAAGGAACAAGCATCTTTTAATTTCATGGCTAGAGTCACTCTCCACAGTGATTTGTAGCCCAGGAAATAAAATCTGTCACTGTTTCCATTTTTCCTCCTACTATTTGCTATGAAGTGATGGGACTGGATGTCAAATTTCTGAATATTAAGTTTTAAGCCAGTTTTTTCCCTCTCTTCTTTCACCTTCATCAAGAGGCTCTTTTGTTCCTCTTTGCTTTCTGCCATTAGGGTGGTATAATCTGCATATCTGAGGTTGTTGATATTTCTCCCAGAAATCTTGATTCCAGCTTGTGATCATCTAGCTAGATGCTTTTAATACAATTTTTATTATTCCTGTATTTTTCTGATTTTATTATTTTTTTCTGTTGTTGACTTTTTTCTATTATTGAGCACCTACATTTTTTGTCTTAGGTTTTCTGTTAGCTCTATTTTCCCCGAGTCTCAATCACTCCATAATTTTAATTATCATCTATTACTAGTAGCTGCCAAGTCAGTTTTTATACCCTAGATAACTGTAGTAAGCAATATATGCATATTAACAGTCTTTACTCCTCAAAGATATCCCAGAACTTGGTGACTGCTAGGGCAACCTCTTTCATTTATTCACCCTAAGATTTATTGAAAACAGTTATTGTTAGAAAAGAAATTTCTAAGTTATTTTAGCAGTGACATTAGTGTGTGGGAAAGCATGTTTGGGTAGGAAGAAATAATTTCTACTAAGTAAATGTCTAAGGAATATAGATTCCAAACTAATGAGTAACTGTTCAAAACAGAATAAAGGGATAATTTCTGTTCAGGATCAGAATAAAGGGATAATTTCTGCCCTCCTTTATTTGAATTTGTTGGCATCTTATTACATTTTATCTCAATTTATTTCATCTAAAAATCTCATTGTTTTGTGTATGAGTCATGATTCTTTTTATTAACCCTCCAGTACAGGAAATCTCAATTATTTGATCTTTCACCAATATAAATATTATGAAAGTATGAAAGAACTGTATTTATTCAATAGCTAAACACAGAAAAGAAACAAAAAAAGGTCTTTTTTTTACTGTGAAAAATGTTATATATTTGTACCTCCTCAGAACCCTCTTAAAACATATATTCTTGAAAGTGAAAGTCACTCAGTTGTGTCTGACTCTTTGAGACCCCGTGACTGTAGCCCTCCAAGCTTCTTTGTCCATGGAATTCTCCAGGTAAGAATACTAGAATGGATTGACATTTCCTTCTTCAGGGGATCTTTCCAACACAGGGATCTAACCCTGGTTGGTCTCCTGCATGGCAGGCAGATTCTTATGAAATGTGAAATACAAAAAAAAAAAAAAAAAAAGTTTTGAAAATGAAAGGTGAAAAGACTTAGTGTCTGCTTATATGAAAATTATTTAAATATAAAGTTACAAAAATACTTTTTCACATTCAAGTGCAAATGGAAATGTTTGTATATATTGTTGGTTTCATAAATTCTTAATCTTCAAGACATGCTAAATATTTATGACATACTAATAGTATAGAAATCTTTGCCCCCCACCCCCAATATGGCACCCTCATAATGTAACTGGGAATACTTAAATTTGAACAAGCATCAACATTCCCTGCAGGATTTGTTACACTCAGATCACTGGGTGTCACTCTCAGAGTTTCTGATACAGTGGTAGATCTGAGGAAGAGACTGAGAATTTGCATTTCTAGCACATTCCTAGTTGAGGCTTCTTAGAAGACCACCCATTGGGAAGCTTAGGCATATAATATTAATAACACTTTAATAGTACTTTCTTTCACATCTATTTTAAAAACATTCTATATGTTTAATATGCCACATCAATAGATATTTGAAGAAAGTAAAAAGTGTAGCTTGATTTAGGGTCTGCATAATGCTATTCTTTTCACAGAATTTTTATTTAAACCTTGACCAAGCCATTTGCACATTTAAGATAAAATCATTTACACAAAGCTTCAGGGAGTAATTTTATTGTATTACTTCCTAGACCAACATGCTTACTGAAATATCACAAACTTTCAAGTCTCTTCACTGGAAACAACACTGCAAAGGACAACTTATTTGGTGAACTATTTCAGAAAGAGCTCCAACGTCATGAGTGATTATTATGCACAGCAGGTGTAAATGAATTATTTATCAAATATGTTTTCATTATTTCTCAGTGAAAACACTGAAGATCTTTTTCCAAGCACTCAATTTCAACAGTCATTTGTACACAGTGCAGGTCTTTACTTAGACAAATATTTATGGATATGCTTTCATATGAAAAATGAAAGAGTTATTACAAATACAAACACTGTACCACATTTTAAAAGCTTAAAGTGAATAATTAGTAAATAATTATTCCATTTGATAAATAATTTTATTCATTGCTCACTTTATCTCATTTTATATTTTAACATTTGGCACATTTTAAAGAATTTATTATATACCCCTTTCTTAGAAGAAAACAGTTATCCTAAAATCATAAGTAGTTTATGCAACTTCATATTATAATGATGACAGATACTGCAATGATGTTGCAGCTTTCAAGTTAAGTGTCAAAGAACAGATATGCTTAGGGAAACAAGGATTTTAACTATTTCTGTAAAGGTCTTCCATACATATGTATTAATGGTATGGAGGCTATAGCTCACAGAGATTTATTAGACTAGTTCAAAATTGGGCAAGGTATATGACACAGCTATACATTGTCAACCTGCTTATTTAACTTATATGCAGAGTACATCATGTGAAATGACAGCTGTATGAATCACAAGCTGGAATCAATATTGTTGGGAGAAAATTCAACAACCTCACATATGCAGATGCTACCACTCTAGTGGTAGAAAGTGAGGAGGAACTGAAGAGACTCTTGATGAGTGTGAGAGTAAAAATGCTGTCTTGAAACTCAACATTGAAAAGAAAACTAAATCATCATAGCATGCAGTCCCTTCACTTCATGGTAAATAGAAAGGGCAACAGTGGAAACAATGATAGGTTCTATTTTCTTGGGCTCTAAAATCACTGCGGACGGTGACTGCAGCCATGAAATTTAAAACAAACAAACAAAAACCCACTTGCTTCTTGAAAAGAAAGCTGTGGCAAACCTAGAGAGCATATTAAAAAGCAGATATATCACTTTGCCAGCAAAGGTCCCTATAGTCAAGGCTGTGGTTTTTCCAGTAGTCATGTATGGATGTAAGAGTTGGTCCAGAAGGCTGACTGGTAAAGAATTGATACTTTCTAATTGTGGTGCTGGAGAAGACTCTTGAGAGTCCCTTGGACTGTAAGGAGATCAAACCAGTCACTTCTAATAGAAATCAACCCTGAATATTCATTGGAAGGACTAATGCTGAAGCTGAAGCTCCAATACTTTGGCCATCTGATGTGAAGAGCCCACTCATTGGAAAAGACCCGATGCTCAGTAAGATTGAAGGCAATAGGAGAATGGGGCAACTGAGAATGAGATGTTTAAATAGCATGACTGACTCAATGGACATGAATTTGAGCCAGCTCCTGGAAACAGTGGAGGGCAGAGGAGCCTGGTGTGCTGCAGTCCATGGGGTCACAGAGTCAGACATGGTTTAGCGACTGAACAGTGACTAAACAGCAACAACAACAAATAGTTTAGTCATCTTTACATAGTCCCCACATCTTTGGGGTATTATCAATTCTATTGTTTTTACTTCATATTACATATAGTTTCTTGAATGTAAAAGGAAACAAAGCAATAATAAAAACATGAGTTACATTTGTGGCATTTTCTAACTGTCCATTTTACTGTATAAATGTAGGCTTTAAACAAAGAGCTTGACACAATTGAGAAGAAAAGAATCAAGATTCACCCGTTTTCTCCCAACTAAATTAGTTGTTCTAAGTCAAAATATAGCACTAGAGGCTTTCTTACTTTTCATTTCAATACATTGTATGATGTTTTAATGTGATGTTTTAATGTATGATGTTTTAATGATGTTTTACTGTGTTTTAATGTGTAAGCTGACTTGATTAGTCATGTTAATTGACCATTCTGTGGCTTAAAGTTCTAATACATGTGTGTATGTATGTCTTAGTTGCTTAGTCGTGTCTGACTCTATGCCACCCTATGTCGCCTGCCAGTTTCCTGTTCATAGGATTCTCCAGGCAAGAATACTGGAGTGGATTACCAAGCCCTTCTCCAAGGGATCTTCCCTCCCCAGGGACTGAGCCCACGTCTCTTATGTCTCCTGTATTGGCAGGTGGGTTCTCTACCACTAGCACCACCTGGGAAGCCCAACGTCCTCACAGAGTTTAGGTTTAAAACAGAGTCTGAAGAAATCTGATGGTGATCATACATGTGAGAAATTACTTACTAGTTCTGTATCATTCAGTCATCCACTAGATAGTAGCAGGAGATTTGAACTAGAGAATAATATTTTTACAAAATTTAATTTGAATATTAAATCTAAATAAATGTTAAATTCAAAAAAAGATACCCCATGTCCAAGGGCAAAGGAGAAACCCCAGCAAGATGGTAGGAGGGGCAAAATTGTATTTAGAATCAAACCCCATACACACCAGACATGCTCCAAGGGCTCAAATAAAATCTTTGTGTACACCAGGAGACCCCACAGAAACTGAGCCAGACTTGCCTTTGAGTGTTTGAGCATCTCCTGTGGAGGTACTGGTCAGCAGTGGCCTGTCACAGGGGCAGGGGCTCTCAGTAACACAGACCAGGGTATGGCATAAGCCCTCTTGGAGGAGGTCACCATTAACCCCACCAAAGAGCCGCCAGAACTTACGCAGGACTGGGGAAAAAAAAATCTTGGAGGGCACAAACAAAACCTTGTATGCACCAGGACTCAGAAGAAAGGAGCAGTGACCCGCCTAAGAGACTGACTTAGACTGGCCTGTGAGTGTCCAAGAGTCTCTGGTGGAGGCGTGGGATGGCGGTGGCACACTGAAGGTTCCGAGGCACCCAGTGCTGCCGTGTGTGCACAGGATCTTTGAAGGAGGTCACCATTATCTTCATTCAGTTCAGTTCAGTTCAGTTCAGTCACTCAGTCGTGTCCGACTCTTTGCGAGCCATGAATGGCAGCACGCCAGGCCTCCCTGTCCATCACCAACTCCTGGAGTTCACTCAGACTCACGTCCATCGAGTCCGTGATGCCATCCAGCCATCTCATCCTCTGTCATCCCCTTCTCCTCCAGCCCCCAATCCCTCCCAGCATCACAGTCTTTTCCAATGAGTCAGCTCTTCACATAAGGTGACCAAAGTACAAGAGTTTCAGCTTTAGCATCATTCCTTGCAAAGAAATCCCAGGGCTGATCTCCTTCAGAATGGATTGGTTGGATCTCCTTGCAATCCAAGGGACTCTCAAGAGTCTTCTCCAACGCCACAGTTCAAAAGCATCAATTCTTCAGCACTCAGCTTTCTTCACAGTCCAACTCTCACATTCATACGTGACCACTGGAAAAACCATAGCCTTGACTAGACGGACCATTTTTGGCAAAGTAATGTCTCTGCTTTTCAATATGCTATCTAGGTTGGTCATCACTTTTCTTCCAAGGAGTAAGTGTCTTTTAATTTCATGGCTGCATTCACCATCTGCAGTGATTTTGGAGCCTGAAAAAATAAAGTCTGACACTGTTTCCACTGTTTCCCCATCTATTTCCCATGAAGTGATGGGACCAGTTGCCATTATCTTCATTTTCTGAATGCTGAGCTCTAAGCCAACTTTTTCACTCTCCACTTTCACTTTCATCAAGAGACTTTTTAGTTCCTTTTCACTTTCTGCCATAAGGGTAGTGTCATCTGCATATCTGAGGTTATTGATATTTCTCCTGGCAATCTTAATTCCAGCTTGTGCTTCTTCCAGCCCAGCTTTTCTCATGATGTACTCAGCATATAAGTTAAATAAGCAGAGTAACAATATACAGCCTTGGCATACTCCTTTTCCTCTTTGGAACCAGTCTGTTGTTCCATGTCCAGTTCTAACTGTTGCTTCCTGACCTGCATATAAGTTTCTCAAGAGGCAGGTCAGGTGGTCTGGTATCCCAATCTGTTTCAGAATTTTCCACAGTTGATTGTGATCCACACAATCAAAGGCTTTGGCATAGACAATAAAGCAGAAATAGATGTTTTTCTGGAACTCTCTTGCTTTTTCCATGATCCAGTGGATGTTGGCAATTTGATCTCTGATTCCTCTGCCTTTTCTAAAACCAGCTTGAACACCTGGAAGTTCACGGTTCACATATTCCTGAAGCCTGGCTTGGAGAATTTTGAGCATTACTTTACTAGCATGTGAGATGTGTGCAATTGTACGGTAGTTTGAGCATTCTTAGGCATTGCCTTTCTTTGGGATTAGAATGAAAATGGACCTTTTCCAGTCCTGTGGCCACTGCTGAGTTTTCCAAATGTGCTGGCATATTGAGTGCAGCACTTTCACAGAATCATCTGTCAGGATTTGAAATAGCTCAACTGGAATTCCATCATCTCCACTAGCTGTGTTCATAGTGATGCTTTCTAAGGCCCACTTGACTTCACATTCCATGATGTCTGGCTCTAGGTGAGTGATCACACCATCGTGATTATCTGGGTCGTGAAGATCTTTTTTGTACAGTTCTTCTGTGTATTCTTGCCACCTCTTCTTAATATCTGCTTCTGTTAGTTCCAGACCATTTCTGTCCTTTATTGAGCCCATCTTTGCATGAAATGTTCCCTTGGTATCTCTAGTTTTCTTGAAGAGATCTCTGCTGCTAAGTCGTTTCAGTCGTGTCTAACTCTATGTGACCCCATAGATGGCAGCCCACCAGGCTCCCCTGTCCCTGGGATTCTCCAGGCAAGAACACTGGAGTGGGTTGCCATTTCCTTCTCCATGAAGAGATCTCTAGTCTTTTCCATTCTATTGTTTTCCTCTATTTCTTTGCACTGACCACTGAGGAAGGCTTTCTTATCTCTTCTTGCTATTCTTTGGAACTCTGCATTCAGATGCTAATATCTTTCTTTTTCTCCTTTGCTTTTTGCTTCTCTTCTTTTCACAGCTATTTGTAAGGCCCCCTCAGACAGCCATTTTGCTTTTTTGCATTTCTTTTCCATGGGGATGGTCTGGATCCCTGTCTCCTGGAAAATGTCATGAATCTCTGTCCATAGTTCATCAGGCACTCTGTCTATCAGATCTTGTCCCTTAAATCTCTTTCTCACTTCCACTGTATAATCATAAGGCATTTGATTTAGGTCTTACCTGAATGGTCTAGTGGTTTTCCCTACTTTCTTCAATTTAAGTTTGAATTTGGCAATAAGGAGTTCATGATCTGAGCCACAGTCAGCTCCTGGTCTTGTTTTTGTTGACTGTATAGAGCTTCTCCATCTTTGGCTGCAAAGAATATAATCAGTCTGATTTCGGTGTTGACCATCTGATGATGTCCATGTGTAGAGTTTTCTCTTGTGTTGTTGGAAGAGGGTGTTTGCTATGACCAGTGCATTTTCTTGGCAAAACTCTATTAGTCTTTGCCCTGCTTCATTCCACATTCCAAGGCCAAATTTGCCTGTTATTCCAGGTGTTTCTTGACTTCCTACTTTTGCATTCCAGTCCCCTGTAATGAGAAGGACATCTTTTTTGGGTGTTAGTTCTAAAAGGTCTTGTAGGTCTTCATAGAACCATTCAACCTCAGCTTCAGTGTTACTGGTTGGGGCATAGACTTGGATTACTGTGATACTGAATGGTTTCCCTTGGAAACAAATAGAGATCCTTCTGTCATTTTTGAGATTGCATTCAAGTACTGCATTTCAGACTCTTTTGTTGACCATGATGACTACTCCATTTCTTCAAAGGGATTCCTGCCCACAGTAGTAGATATAATGGTCATCTGAGTTAAATTCACCCATTCCAGTCCATTTTAGTTAGCTGATTCCTAGAATGTTGACATTCACCCTTGCCATCTCCTGTTTGACCACTTCCAATTTGCCTTGATTCATGGACCTGACATTCCAGGTTCATATGCAATACTGCTCTTTACAGCATCAGAACTTGCTTCTATCACCAGTCACATCCGCAGCTGGGTATTGTTTTTGCTTTGGCTCCATCCCTTCATTCTTTCTGGAGTTATTTCTCCACTGATCTCCAGTAGTATATTGGGCACCTACTGACCTTGGGAGTTCCTCCTTCAGTATCCTATCAGTTTGCCTTTTCATACTGTTCATGGGGTTCTCAAGGCAAGAATACTGAAGTGGTTTGCCATTCTCTTCTCCAGTGGACCACATTCTGTCAGACCTCTCCACCATGACCCGCCCATCTTAGGTGGCCCCATGGGCATGGCTTTTTTTCATTGAGTTAGACAAGGCTGTGGTCCTAGTGTGATTAGATTGACTAGTTTTCTGTGAGTATGGTTTCAGTGTGTCTGCCCTCTGATGCCCTCTTGCTACACCTACCGTCTTACTTGGGTTTCTCTTACCTTGTACGTGGGGTATCTCTTCATGGCTGCTCCAGCAAAGCACAGCCGCTGCTCCTTACCTTGGACGAGGCGTATATCCTCACCACTGCCCCTCCTGACCCTCAACATGGAATAAGCTCCTCTAGGTCCTCCTGCACCCGTGCAGCCACCACTCCTGTGATGTGGGGTTGTTCCTCCTGGCCGCTGCCCCTGGCCTCAGGCGGGGGGTGGGGGAGGTATGGCTCCTCTAGGCTGCCGCCCCTGACCTCAGACGTAGGGTAGCTCCTCTTGGCTGCTCCTGCGCCATGGCAGCCTGGCACTCTCGGCCACCGCCCCTGACCTTGGATGCAGGGTAGCTCCTCTGGGCCACTGCCCCTGACCTGGGATGCAGGGTAGCTCCTCTGGGCCACCGCCCCTGACCTCGGACGTGGGGTAGCTCCTCTCGGCTGCCACCCCTCAGGCAATGGGTCCTCCCAGCTTCTACCCCTGACCTCGGTCGTGGGGGAGCTCCTCTTGGCTGTGCTCTGTGTGCTGTCACAGCCACCCTCAATGGGATAAGGATAACAGAATGAAAACCACAACCACAGGAAACTAATCAAAATGATCACATGGACCACCACCTTGTCTAACTCAATGTAACAATGAACCAAGCTGTGTAGGGCCACCCAATATGGATGGGTCATGCTGGAGAGTTCTGACAAAATGGTCCACTGGAGAAGGGGATGGCAAACTACTTCAGTATTCTTGCCTTGAGAACACCATGAACAGTATGAAAAGGCAAAAAAATAGGATACTGAAAGATGAACTCCCCAGATCAGAAGGTCCCAATAAGCTACTAGAGAACACTGAAGAAATAAGTCCAGAAAGAATGAAGAGATGGATCCAGAGCAAAAACAGCACCCAGTTGTGGATGTGACGGGTCGTGAAAGTAAAGTCCGATGCTGTAAAGAACAATATTGCATAGGAATCTGGAATGTTAGGTCCATGAATCAAGGTAAATTGGAAGTGGTCAAACAGGAGATGGCAAGAGTGAACATTGACATTTTAGGAATCAGTGAACTAAAATGGACTGGAAAGGGTGAATTTAACTCAGATAACCAATATGGATGTGAGAGTTGGACTGTGAAGAAGGCTGAGCACCAAAGAATTGAAGCTTTTGAACTGTGGTGTTGGAGAAGACTCTTGGGAGTCCCTTGGACTACAAGGAGATCCAACCAGTCCATTCTAAAGGGGACCAGTCCTGGGTGTTCTATGGAAGGACTGATGTTGAGGCTGAAACTCCAATACTTTGGCCACCTCATGGGAAGAGTTGACTCTTTGGAAATGACTCTGATGCTGGGAAGGATTGAAGGCAGGAGGAGAAGGGGACGACAGAGGATGAGATGGCTGGGTGGCATCGCTGACTCAATGGACATGAGTTTGTGTGAACTCCAGGAGTTGGTGATGGAGAGGGAGGCCTGGCGTGCTGCAATTCATGAGGTCACAAAGAGTCAGACACGACTGAGCGACTAAACTGAACTGAACCATTATATCTACTACTGTGGGCAAGAATCCCTTAGAAGAAATGGAGTAGGCATCTCAGTCAACAAAAGATACAAAAATGCAGTACATGGGTGCAATCTCAAAAACAACAGAAGGATCTCTATTCGTTTCCAAGGTAAACTATTCAATATCACACTAATCAAAGTCTCTGTCCCAACCAGCAATGCTTGAAAGCTAAAGTAAAATGGATCTATGAAGACCTATAAGGCCTTCTAGAACTAATACTCAAAAAAGATGTCCTTTTCATTAAAGGAGACTGGAATGCAAAAGTAGAAGTCAAGAGATACTTGGAGTAACAGGCAAATTTGGCCTTGAGGTATAAAATGAAACAGGGCAAAGGCTAACAGAGTTTTGCCGAGAGAACACACTGGTCATAGCACATATCCTCTTCCAACAACACAAGAGAAAACTCTACATATGGACATCACCAGATGGTCAGTACCAAAATCAGACTGATTATATTCTTTGCAGCCAAAGATGGAGAACCTCTATATAGTCAGCAAACAAGACTGGGAGCTGACTTGGCTCAGATCATGAACCCCTTCTTGTAAAATTCAGAGTTAGTTGAAGAAAGTAGGGAAAACCACTAGATCATTCAGGTATGACCTAAATAAAATCCCTTATGATTATACAGTGGAAGAGACATAAAGATTGAAGGAATTAGATCTAATAGAGTGTCTAAAGAACTGTGGACAGAAGTTAATGACATTGTACATGAGGCAGTGATCAACACCATCCCCAAGAAAAAGAAATGCAACAAGGCAAAATGATTGTCTGAGGAGGCCTTACAAATAGCTGAGAGAGAAGAGAAGCTAAAAGCAAAGGAGAATAGGAAAGATATATCCATTCTATTGCAGTGTTCCAAAGAATAGCAAGGGGAGATAAGAAAGCCTTCCATAGTGATCAATGCAAAGAAATAGAGGAAACAATAGAATGGGAAAGACTAGAGATCTCTTCAAGAAATTAGAGATACCAAGGGAACATTTCATGCAAAGATGGGCACAATAAAGGACAGAAATGGTATGGACCTAATAGAAGTAGAAGATATTAAGAAGAGGTGGCAATAATACAAGAAGAGCTATACAAAAAAGAGCTTAATGCCCCAGATACCCATGATGGTGTGATCACTCACACCAGAGTGATCCTGGACATCTTGGAATGTGAAGTCAAGTGGGTCTTAGGAGCCAGACATCCTGGAATGTGAAGTCAAGTGGGCCTTAGGAGGCCCGTCACTACAAACAAAGCTAGTGGAGGTAATGGAATTTCAGTTGAGCTATTTCAAACCCTAAAAGATGATGCTGTGAAAGTGCTGCACTCAATATGCCAACAAATTTGGAAAACAGCAGTGGCCACAGGACTAGTAAAGTCAATTTTCATTCCAATCCCAAAGAAAGGCAATGCCAAAGAATATTCAAACTACCACAAAATTGCCCTCACCTCACATGCTAGCAAAGTAATGCTCAAAATTCTCCAAGCCAGGCTTCAACAGTACATGAATCGTGAACTTCCAGATGGCCAAGCTGGATTTAAAAAGGCAGAGGAACCAGAGATCGAATTGCCAACATCTGTTTAATCATCGAAAAAGCAAGAGAGTTCCAGACAAAACATTTACTTTTGCTTTTTGACTACGCCAAAGCCTTTTACTGTGTGGGTCACAGCAAACTGGAAAATTCTTCAGTATATGGGAATATCATACCACCTTACCTGCCTCCTGAGAAATCTGTAAGCAGGTCAAGAAACAACATTTAGAACTGGACATGGAACAGACTGGTTCCAAATCAGGAAAGAAGTACCTCAAGGCTGTATATTGTCACCCTGCTTATTTAACTTATATAGAGTGTACATCATGAGAAATGCTGGCTGGATGAAGCACAAGCTGGAAACAAGATTGCTAGGAGAAATATCAGTAGCCTCAGATATGCAGATGACACCACCCTTATGGCAGAAAGTGAAGAAAAACTAAAGAGCCTGTTGATGAAAGTGAAAGAGGAGAGTGAATAAATTGGCTTAAAATTCAACATTCAGAAAACAAAGATCATGGCATCTGGTCCCATCACTTCATGGCAAATAGATGGGGAAGCAACAGAAACAGTGACAGACTTTATTTTGGAGGGCTTCAAAATCTCTCCAGGTGGTGGCTACAGCCATGAAATTAAAACACACTTGCTCCTTGGAAGAAAACCTATGACCAGCCTAGACAGCATGTTAAAATCAGAGACATTACTTTACCAACAAAGGTCTGTCTATTCAAAGCTATGGTTTCTCCAGTAATCATGTGTGGATGTGATAGTTGGACTATAAAGAAACCTGAGCACTAAAGAACTGATGACTTAGAACTGTGGTGTTGGATAAGACTCTTGAGAGTCCCTTAAACAGCAAGGAGATCCAACTAGTCCAACCTAAATGAAATCAGTCCTGAATATTCATTGGAAGGGCTGATGCTGAAGCTGAAACTGCAGTAATTTGGCCACTTGATGTGAAGAACTCACTCATTGGAAAAGACCCTGATGTTGGGAAAAATTGAAGGTGGGAGGAGAAGGGGACAACAGAGGATAAGATGGTTGGATGGCATCACCTACTCAATGGACATGAGTTTGAGTAAGCTCCAGGAGTTGGTGATGGACAGGGAAGCCTGGTGTGCTGCAGTCTATGGTGTTGCAAAGAGTTGGACATGACTGAATAACTGAACTGAACTGAATTTGAATATTTGATATACCTCTTAGAATTACTTAATTTTTAAAAAAGTTTTCACTTCCGGTCTACTCCTGGTTCCTCATACTGAATTCAGAAGGGGAATTAGTTTAATGTGAATGTAGAAAATGCTTTTTTTTTTTTTTTTTTAAGCAAGGACATATTTCTTTCCTTTTTCATAAGTAGTAGCAGCTATGAAACTATGTACATATTTTTTTTCAATCTTTAGTTACAAGTAAATAATGGATAATTCCTATCTGTAGTATTAGTTAGGAGAAAGGAAACATGTTGGCAGGCTAAGTATATGAAGTGTGTTTTTCATTTCACCATGGCATTCTTTAATCCAAGTATGTAGATAAAGGAATCAATTCCAAGGGACTCTTCTAGAGTCCACACATTAGAAAAAATGTTGGCTTTTTTCTATCAGCTGGTATTCTGTTAATTAAGTAATAAGTCTGTGTCCTGCTGTTGATATATTGTCAGATTGTTCGTTATCACTTGTATATTTTATGTCTGAGAAGGCTGGAGAATCTAAATGCATTGCTCTAATAGGAAACACTTCTGATATCACTGTCAGTTGATTGCTGCCACCTGAGAGAAGACAATTATAGTAAACTGGGGACATTTTCCAGAGTTATAACCGACAAAATGTGCTCTTAAGCTATTTAAATGGAACCTGACTCTTGATCAGCAGTTTTGCTGAGGAGGGGGAAATAAAAACCAGCAGTATGAAAGGAAAATCTTGTTATCTAAAGAATATGGAGAGTTTTATTCTCTCTCAAGAGTAAGAGGATATGAAGATGGGACTGTAGGTTAGCTATTCAGCTCCACACAAAATTTTCAAATTCTTCAATTATTTCTTCTTTCTAAAAAACATAAAATTATAAAAAACAACAACAACAAAACAAGCAAACAAGGAAACAAATAACAAAAATAAAAGGAACAGAAAGGGAGATAAATGTTTGGAAGTTGTAAATAGGAAACAGTATCTTCAATAACATAAATCAAGGCAAGTCAACTGGTAGTATTAAATGATAAAGAGATGTTTCATACCCTTTATTTCCTGAGGAATATGCATGAAACCTTGTATTTGATAAATAAGGATCTAAGCTAAAAATATATGAAAGATTCTTTAGAAATCACATTTTTTCCCCACAGAATTGTTGCCTTCTCTGATACAAATGAGTACTTTGTACATACACATAAAAAGGGATTTTTCTCCTAGTTGAATTATTTTCATTGTGATGTGAAACAAGACATTTATATGAATTTTGATGTAGATTTTTGAAAACAGAAAAAAATCAGACTCCCATCAGCTGGATATTTTAAAAAGAGAAAATATCAAGCTTTTGCCTGATTCTACAAGATCCAATTTTTAAAAATATAATATATAATTTATTAGTAATATAAGAATAAACAAAATTGTAAGAAATGGCCAGTTTCCTAGTCTGGTCTTAAATAAGAAAATGAAAAAGAATCCTCATAAGCTGAATTTTCCTCACTTTGGTCAAAGTAATTATGAAGACTGCATGAAATCTAAAATGGAATTGGATTATGAATAGATAATCACTTTTAACTGAGTCAAAAATCTGAATTTGTTTTAAATTTTGGACAAAGTGAAAAATTACAAATATATTGCAACATTCTATCTCATGTTATTACATAGTATACAGAAGATAAACACATTTGTTAATGCAGTTGTTTCCTGCTGTGTGTACTTCATGGTTTCAAAACCATGGTTGCTCATATGGTAATTTACTTCTGTCTAGCAGATACCAGTTAATAACATCGAACATCACACAAGACTAGGGGTCAAAGAAGCTTATGAACTCTTCTACTGCCTCATCCTAGCATCACTCCTTCCCTTAAAATTACAAAACAAAAAACAGTTAAATCCTTGACTTAAAGTAGATGCAAATACCTTAACGTGTTCCTCCTCTTCCTTGCCTCCTGTAATTAGAGCATATTTTAAAGTTAAGGAAGAGAGAAGCTCCATAGTCTAAATTTCAGCAAATATTAGCTTATGGTGCTCTATCCCTCTGTATGTTTTTCTCTTTCTCTCTATTCTTTTTCCTCTCTGTAGACAAACAACAAAAATCTCTCTATATATACATATATCATACAAATATCTATGTATATACATACATATGTTTATTTGAAAGACTATAATTCAATATATAATAGGAAAAATCTAACAATGAGAATAATCAAATGAAAATTTCTGATAAATATTGTTTTAGTGATTCAGTTCAGTTCAGTTCAGTCTCTCAGTCATGTCTGACTCTTTGAGACCCCATGAATTGCAGGATGCCAGGCTTCCCTGTCCATCACTAACTCCCAGAGTTCACCCAAACTCAGGTCCATCAAGTCGGTGATGCCATCCAACCATCTCACCCTCTGTCACCCCCTTCTCCTGCCTCCAATCCCTCCCAGCATCAGAGTCTTTTCCATTGAGTCAACTCTTCACATGAGGTGGCCAAACTACTGGAGTTTCAGCTTTAGCATCATTCCTTCCAAAGAAATCCCAGGGCTGATCTCCTTCAGAATGGACTGGTTGGATCTCCTTGCAGTCAGAGGGACTCTCAAGAGTCTCCTCCAACACCACAGTTCAAAAGCATCAATTCTTTGGTGCTCAGCCTTCTTCACAGTCCAGCTCTCACATCCATACATGACCAATGGAAAAATCATAGCCTTGACTAGACAGACCTTAGTCGGCAAAGTAATGTCTCTGCTTTTGAATATGCTGTCTAGGTTGGTCATAACTTTCCTTCCAAGGAGTAAGTGTCTTTTAATTTCATGGCTGCAGTCACCATCTGCAGTGATTTTGGAGCCCAAGAAAATAAAGTCTGACACTGTTTCCCCATCTATTCCCCATGAAGTGATGGGACCAGATGCCATGATCTTCATTTTCTGAATGCTGAGCTTTAAGCCAACTTTTTCACTCTCCACTTTCACTTTCATCAAGAGGCTTTTGAGTTCCTCTTCACTTTCTGCCATAAGGGTGGTGTCATCTGCATATCTGAGGTTATTGATATTTCTCCTGGCAATCTTGATTCCAGCTTGTGTTTCTTTGATTAGTATTAAATATTAAGGAAATGGCAACACACTCCAGTACTTTTGCCTGGAAAATTCTATGGACAGAGGAGCTGGTAGGCTACATACAGTCCATGGGTTTGCAAAGAGTCGGATACAACTTAGTGACTTCACTTTCTTGTTCATTAAATATTACATCTGATCAAGAAACCAAAATACAAGCAAAAAATGTTTAGGCAACAGTTATCATAGTTAAGTAAACAGTAGAAACATTCAAAGAAAATGTAGGATTAAAGAAGATACTAAAAATAACTATAAAAGTGAGAATATATTTATATTCCCCTGAAGGAGGACAACCCACTTCGCTATTCTTTATTATCAACATTCTCCACCAGAGTTATACTTGTTACAATGGATGGATCTCTATTGACACCCAAACATCATAATCACTCAAAGTTCATAGTTTACATTATGGTTCACTCTTGACATTGTACATTTTGTGGGCTTGGACAAATGTGTAACAAAATGTGAGGCTCCCCAGGTCATTAGTAGTAAAGAACCCATCTGCCAATGCAGGAGACTTGATATCTGGGTTTGATCCTTGGGTCAGAAAGATCCCCTAGAGGAGGGCATGGCAACCCACTCCAGTATTCTTGCCTAGAGAATCCCATGGACAGAGGAGCCTGGAGGGCTACAGTCCATAGGGTTATGAAGAGACAGATACAGCTGAAGTGACTTGGCATGCTTGCATACATATAACAACATGTTATGTGGTATTATGGTATTTTCAAAAAATACAGAGTAATTTCACTGCCCTAAAACCCCTCTGTGCTTAGTCTACTCATCCTTACTTGTAAAGCTGCTATAAATGTCCATGTGTAGGTTTTTGTAAGGACTTAAGACTGTGACAAAAAATTTTAACCCATGTGGGTAAATACCAGGGAGTGGGATTCCTGTATTGTATAATAAGAGTATGTTTAAGTTTGTAACAATCTGCCAAATTGTCTTCAAATTGGCCTTGCCCGTTTGCATTCCAGCCAGTAATGAATGGGAGTTCTGATAGTGATGCTTCTTCACCCAGCACTGTTGTTGCCAATGTTTCAGATTTTGGCCACTTTAATAGGTATGTTCTGGTGTCTCACTGTTATTTTAATTTGTAATTTCCTGGTGACATTTGACATGAAGTATATTTTCATGTTTATTTGTCATCTGTATATTCTATCTCTTGTCTGCTAAGGTCTTTGGCCCATAAGGTTTTTTTTTTTTTTTAATTGTTGTGGAGAACTATTTGCATACTTTGGACATCAGTCTTTTATCAGATATGTCTTTTATAAGTATTTTCTCCCAGTCTTTGGGTCATCTTCTCATTTTTTGACATTATCTTTTACAGAACAGACATTTTCAAAATTTTAATGATGTCTAACTTATCAACTATTTCTTTCATGGATCATGTCTTTGCGTTGTATCTAAAACATCATTACC
This sequence comes from Budorcas taxicolor, assembly GCF_023091745.1. NCBI lineage: Eukaryota > Metazoa > Chordata > Mammalia > Artiodactyla > Bovidae > Budorcas > Budorcas taxicolor. Next base: position 76,083,413 of record NC_068916.1, read on the forward strand.
ATACGCAAGGTCTCCTAGGTTTTCTTCTATGTTAGCTTCTAGGAGTTTTATGTTTTGTTTTTTACATTTGTGTCTGTGATCCATTTTAGGATTGCTTTTGTACTTAGTCACTCTTTATTATTTGCCTTCCTTCATTCTAGCTTCCTTGTGTGCTCCATATTCTTCCACTTGAACAATTCTTTTCAAAATATCCTTTACTACAAGCCTGATGGTGATTAATTCTCCCAGCTTTTCCTTTTTATTATTTACCTTGTTTTTGTCTGAGAATATCTGTATTTCATTTTCATTCTCTGTAGATGTTTTTGCTGGATGTGGAATTCTATATAAATGGCTTTATATATTTTTATTCATTTATTTTTCAGATTTTTGAAGAATAGCATTCCATTGTTTTCTGGATTTTGTTTTTCTAGTAAATCAATTTCATTCTAGATGTCAGTCCTTTGAAGATACCTGTCTTTTGTCCTTAGCTACTTTTAAGATTTTGGTCCATTTTGAAATAATTTTTGTAAAGGAGATAAGCTCTGTGTCTAGATACATTTTTTTTTTTTTGCATCTGGATGTTCAGTTATCTAGCACCATTTTAAAGTATATTTTTCTCTTAAAGCACAGGCAAAAAATGTAAGTGAAATCTGTCAAATATTGACATGTATCTATTTTAATATTTTTCCTTTCCAAGCACAATTTGTTGAAGAACTTTCAAAAGAGAACTAAATAAAAATTAAACATTTGTCAGGTACAAATAACAAAATCATTGCAAATTGGCTTAATGAAATAGAGAATTTGTTTGCTTACATAACTGAAAGGTATGTTTAGTGTCAGATAAGGATAAATTCTAGATCTCAGTGTATGTCAGCAGGTTCTTTTCCGTGTTTGTTTTTCATTCTGTAATCAGTTACTTTTCACAGAAGTCTGCTCTGTAGTACAGTAAGGAGAATGACTTACAGCCTCACTAATTCATATTAGAATTTCAGGACTAAATTTGGCCCAATTAGAATCATATGCCACATTTAGAGGTTTGCAAGGCAGTGATTCATATAAACCCAGGTCACATGCTTGTCCCCTTGGTCTTGAGGGAAATTTATAATGTTACAAAAGTTTCAAGAGGAATCTAGGGAAAAATAAAATAAAATCAACTATATGATGGTGAATACTTGTGTGTTCATGAAGGAGCATGTGTGAATGTTCAGCATGATATGAAAGAATGGAAATTAGCAATATTAGCATCTATATGTTTATCACAGCACATTGTTCTAGCTTTACTAAAAGGGCTTTACATTTATAAATTTGTTTTTGCCATCTTGAGTAAATGTGAGTAAGCTTGTCTTTTGAAGGGACCCGAGATGTTCTATAAGCTCTGAGGATGTCTGGCCTCTAGTTAAGAGTATCATTATGCTTTCCTATCCTCATTTAAAGGTTTTATACAAGCATTTTGATCCTTCATCAGCTTCATTCTTTTCAGACTATTTTATTTTTAAAAAAGATACTTTACTCTTTTTCCAACAACAATCACATTCTGACACCAACTTATGCTGGTTCAGAACTTGTATTTAGTGAATTAGTATTGATTTTAAAACAGGATATTCTTAGAAGTAGAAAGCCTTTGGTTTAGCATAGAATAACCAGTGTTCCAAGAGAGAAAGCTTTCACTAAAATGTTGCTAAATGTACTTAAAAAGCCAAGATAATGCTTTAGATGGCTGAAACCTTAATGTACTGTTGCCTTGTTTATCATGGTTTTGCCATTCCATATGATTTTACAGCTTTTGGATGGTCACACATGGGTAGGTAGTGATGTTTCTGTGTGCCCAACTCACATTTATTATCATACCCAATATTATTCCGGTTTATGCAGTATTCTGAGAGTATCCAGAATGGCATAAACATTACAGTGCTTTAATCTTTTACATTAGTAAATGGAAAGTTGAGTTCACTATCACTTTCAAAATAAATGATTTATTCACAACATTTGGTCCATTAACTATAGTAACAAGTTTCACAACCCTGTAATAATAGACACTATTATCTGGCCTGATGGTTGCATGCTCAATTTTGCTTTAATAGAGTTGTTATCCGTAACATATCTCTTTGCTGAAATTTCTGATAGATTGTAAGTAACTAAAGGGAAACCAATATGGTTTTATGAAAAAATTCTGTGGGCTAACATGTCACTCATGGAACAATAACCTAGAATGGATGACAGTTCTCACACCAACTGCTTGACATCTGAACAGCTGCCAGTGCCCTAGGAAATGTCACACCATCGGATATAGGCTCTGAGTGTGTGAGTAGCAACAATGTATCTGGTAGAGGCCAGCACCCCAGGCCATGACTAACACCCCAGGCCCTATCATCCCATAAGCTTGAAGCTGGGGTTGAGCTGTCAGTTTAATAAATGAATGGCCTCTTTGTTTTGATCAGTATTGTCAAGGCTTATTTCAAAAAGGTACTCTGATTCCTCTCACAGTCTAGCCCAGCCAAAGTCAATTGGTACAATTTCAAGGTGAATTTATTCATTCTTTATAAAGTTCTGTGCACGAATATATCAAGACAGTTGAATAAATTGAAATAAATAGACTTGGAGTTACATATTCTCCCAGTAATTGAAATAGTTTCCCCCCAATATATTTATAGTAATAATTCTACCTTTATGAAACTTAGTCCAGCTACAGAAAGGAAAGCACAGAATTACCATTTTGATAACATATTTGGAAAATGCAATTGGGGCTAATATGTTGATAAGGGCATCTGAAAGTTGTCCTTGCCTTTAACCATTCCATGTTAAACTTTGAGTAAAGCACTAGCTTTACCACTTAATAAGGATGCCTGATTAGCCTGCATTGATGTGCAAATATTTACCTTGAATTTGGACATTTCTAAATAGAAATGCATAAACACTAGCTCTTTCTGTTTTACAGTACTTTGGATTTGAGTTGCATACACACTGAACTAAACATATACACTGAACTACAAAATATCAGCATGGATGTCCATCTGAAAAGAGCAAATCTAGTTAATTTGATGTACCCAAATAATTTAACATATGTCAACTGTCATCTGTCACCCGTCATCATCGCAGTTTTTTAACAGTATATGACAGTTATGACTTACAGTGTCAAAGCTCTTTTTTCCCCTTTATTTTGTGAACAGTCGGAAGCTACATCATAGTCAGAAAGGGTTACTGTAACAGAAAAAGCTCTCCTGATTATAGTAGACAAACCTCCCCAACTTTATCTGTGTGTGATGGAGAGAGAATTAATATCACATACTTACAGCATGCTGTTCTTAAAAGGATTTTCAAAGTATAAAATATCTTATCTGAAAGTTTGGTTCCCCTTAAAACCATCAGTAAGCCTTGGGAAATGCTGCATTCTGAGGTTTGAGAAGGAAAATGGTTTGACTTGATAATGAAGGACACCTGGGAGTGATTGGCATTTGCTAACAGAAAAGTCAAATAATTGAGGTATAATGGTAAGAAGGGGTTTAGGGAACAACTTAGTCCAATGCTAATCCTTTGAAAACTTGAAGCAATGTCTATGATTTCTTTTCTCCCTCTGACAAGCAATCTATAAAAGTGATCAAACTGATCAACTGAGAACGCTGTTTCCCTTCCTTTATCTTTTTTTATCTTGCTTTTTAAAAGCAAATTGAAGCTCCCTCACCTGTCCATCAGGGTGCATATAAGCTCTGAAGTGTGACCCCTGGGCAAATAAGCATTTCTTACCCACTGTCTGGAACATTATTATTTCATAAAACATAAACAAAAATGAGTGAGTTACATTCAGGCTGAAGAGATGTATGGCTTGAATAATATAGGTTTCAGAAGAATATTTTTACCTCTAGGTCATTTAAAAAAATATATAGCTAAGTTGCTATTGATTAAAAGTCATCTTTCAAAGCTCTTTCAGGAACACCCAAATGAATGTGTTGAAAATCTCAGCTCTGATTTTTGTAGATGGATGTCTAAACACTCATAACACATAATCAAAGCAGTACCTTTAATGATGGTGAACAGATATCATACCTATTTCAGAGTATGAGCCTCACCTTAAACAGAAGGGAGCCTGTGGGCCTGAAAGAAATAGCCATGTTGCTTTGCAATTAGGAGTTCTCCTGTTGGCTTAAATTGCTTGTTGGTCATCAGTACTTTAAAAAGGGAAATTATGTTGAGGAAGAAAAGACTGTTAAACTCTGAGAACTAATTGAGAACATGAAAATGGCAATTGCCTTCCATTTCTAGAGACTGAGTTGTGTCTTAACACAAAATGATCCCTTGAATAAACAATTAGACTAGTATTGCCTCAGGAGACCATGTCTAAAAACACACGTGAGTTTCTCACTACCCATGCTTCTTGCCTTATATCTTAACCTGAGACTAAACAGCTGTTATTTTCAAGGATTTTTTTTTTTTTAGCAAGTGTTCATATGAGAATTTTATTCCTTTCCTTTCCAGACAAAGGACTTTGAGTAGCCTGCGTCCTGATGCTGTTGGTTATCCAGTTTCTCTGTAATGTTGATGGAAGCATCTATTCTCCCCATTATTTGAAGCATCACAAAGAACCTCTAGAACAGCAGTCAGCAAACATTTTCTGTAAAGGGCCAGATGGTAAATATTTCAGGATTTGTGATCTCTGTTGCAGCATTCACCTCTGCCGTTGTAGTGTGACAGTGGTCATATACAATATTTAAATAAATGAATGTGGTTGTGTTCTATTAAAAAAAAATAGGTGGGTAGGCTGGATTTGGCCTGTGGTCTGTAGTCCTGTAAATTCTGCTCCAGAATAAGAAACATCTAACTAGTAAGAATCTATTGCTGTTATTCACGTCAATATATTAGTACGAGATATTGCTATCACTCCTATGAGTTGGGATAATTCCTGATGAATATTTGTATTAATCTCTTAAACAATACAACCCCTTTATTAATCTGATTACTCTACTCTTACAGTTGTACAACAGAATAGCAGTCATATATCAGAGCTTACTGTTTAGTTACATGTTACAATATGCTGCTACTGCTGCTCCTAAGTCTCTTCAGTCGTGTCCGACTCTGTGCGACCCCATAGATGGCAGCCTACCAGGCTCCCCCGTCCTGGGATTTTCCAGGCAAGAACACTGGAGTGGGTCGCCATTTCCTCCTCCAATGCATGAAAGTTAAAAGTGAAAGGGAAGTCGCTCAGTCGTGTCCGACTCTTCGCGACCCCATGGACTGCAGCCTACCAGGCTCCTCTGTCCATGGGAGTTTCCAGGCAAGAGTACTGGAGTGGGGTGCCACTGCCTTCTCCGGTTACAATATAATTTCTCTATTTTTTAGCAGTGGCTTTACTGTATGAACTACATAGTAGAGATTAAAGTACCCTCTGTGAGGGAGCAGAATAAAATCAAATAAACCACTAGATAAAGTATCTACACTTGTGATAAGTATTTTGTAGGAAAAAAAAGAATGGATCTTGAGATGAAAAAATAATGGTGGTAAGGTTCTACTGTATATTCGGTGGTTTAGAAGCCTCTTACCTATTTCTCTTTACTATTTAAGAATAAGTGAGTATCAGAGTGGGGCCATGCCTCAACCTGAGTCCAGTGGCAAGAACAATTAAGTATATTGGAATATTTTTAAAAGATGACTAATTTTCTGAATTGGTAAATATAAAATTCAAAAGGCAAAAAAAAAAAAAAAAAGTAGTAAAAGTAAGTTTTCTTCCCCACATGCCCCAAACAATGCAGCTTCCTTTCCTAGGTACAGTGATTTGCTAGTTTTTTTTTTTTTTTTTTTTTTTTATTCATTATATGAATGAACTTAGCTTCTGGAAAATAAGACTTGGAAAAGAGATAGAGATATACCAATTTCCTGCCTTTATTATACATTGATAATATCAGTGTCAGGGATGAGGAAATCCCCCCTCTACCCCTCTTAAATTCTAATCAATTGGACTAATAATAAAACTGATGCAAGGAGAAGAATAAACACACTTGAATTTGTGCACATGGAGGTCTCATAGAAATAGGGACCTAAAAAGTAGCCAAAGCAAGCAAGTTTTATACCTTTGTAGACAAAGAAAACAATAAATTTATGAGGAGTTGACAGGATGAAGAAATTTAGGGTTTGGGTGCTTAGTGAAGATTCTATATAGAGTTTGGGTTTGGGGGTAGTAAATTAAAGAAGTAGCAAAGTTTGTTTATACTGGCTTCTTAGCCCAGAATTCTCTATTCTGGTGGTAAGGGTTTGTTTCAGGCTTTTGGGGAAAGAGAAAAAGACAGTCAAAGTGTCCCTCTTGCTTTGGCCTTCTCTAAAGAAACATTAACTGAAAATAATCAATATGTCATATTCTGGGGTGGGCTTCCCTGGTCTCCAACAAACATATACAAACTCAATAATATATTTAGAGCTTAAATATTTGTAATGGTTTGTTTTTCTACAGAGGTACAGTGATTGTGGCTCAGATCATGAGCTCCTTATTACCAAATTCAGACTTAAATTGAAGTAGGGAAAACCGCTAGACCATTCAGGTATGACCTAAATCAAATCCCTTATGATTATACAGTGGAAGTGAGAAATAGATTTAAGGGCCTAGATCTGACAGATAGAGTGCCTGATGAACTATGGACGGAGGTTTGTGACATTGTACAGGAGACAGGGCACAAGATCATCCCCATGGAAAAGAAATGTGAAAAAGCAAAATGGCTGTCTGGGGAGGCCTTACAAATAGTTGTGAAAAAGAAGAGAAGCAAAAAGCAAACGAGAAAAGGAAAGATATAAGCATCTGAATGCAGAGTTCCAGAGAATAGCAAGAAGAGATAAGAAAGCCTTCTTCAGCGATCAATGCAAAGAAATAGAGGAAAAGAACAGAATGGGAAAGACTAGAGATCACTTCAAAAAATTAGAGATACCAAGGGAACATTTCATGCAAAGATGGGCTCAATAAAGGACAGAAATGGTCTGGACCTAACAGAAGCAGAAGATATTAAGAAGAGGTGGCAAGAATACACAGAAGAACTGTACAAAAAAGATCTTCATGACCCAGATAATCACGATGGTGTGATCACTCACCTAGAGCCAGACATCTTGGAATGTGAAGTCAAGCGGGCCTTAGAAAGCATCACTATGAACAAAGCTAGTGGAGGTGATGGAATTCCAGTTGAGCTGTTTCAAATCTTGAAAGATGATGCTGTGAAAGTGCTGCACTCAATATGCCAGCACATTTGGAAAACTCAGCAGTGGCCACAGGACTGGAAAAGGTCAGTTTTCATTCCAATCCCAAAGAAAGGCAATGCCAAAGAATGTTCAAACTACCGTATAATTGCACTCATCTCACCCGCTAGTAAAGTAATGCTCAAAATTCTCCAAGCCAGGCTTCAGCAATATGTGAACCGTGAACTTCCTGATGTTCAAGCTGGTTTTAGAAAAGGCAGAGGAACCAGAGATCAAATTGCAAACATCTGCTGGATCATGGAAAAAGCAGGAGAGATCCAGAAAAATATCTATTTCTGCTTTATTGACTATGCCAAAGCCTTTGACTGTGTGGATCACAATAAACTGGAAAATTCTGAAAGAGTTGGGAATACCAGACCAGCTGACCTCCCTTTTGAGAAACCTGTATGCAGATCAGGAAGCAACAGTTAGAACTGGACATGGAACAACAGACTGGTTACAAATAGGAACAAGAGTACGTCAAGGCTGTGTATTGTCACCCTGCTCATTTAACTTATATGCAGAGTACATCATGAGAAACAAGCTGGAATCAAGATTGCCAGGAGAAATATCAATAACCTCAGATATGCAGATGACACCACCCTTACGGCAGAAAGTGAAGAGGAACTAAAAAGCCTCGTGATGAAAGTGAAAGAGAAGAGTGAAAAAGTTGGCTTAAAGCTCAACATTCAGAAAATGAAGATCATGGCATCTGGTCCCATCACTTCATGGGAAATAGATGGGGAAACAGTGGAAACAGTGTTAGACTTTATTTTTGGGGGCTCCAAAATCACTGCAGATGGTGACTGCAGCCATGAAATTAAAAGACGCTTACTCCTTGGAAGAAAAGTTATGACCAACTTAGATAGCATATTCAAAAGCAGAGACATTACTTTGCTGACTAAGGTCCATCTAGTCAAGGCTGTTGTTTTTCCAGTGGTCATGTATGGATATGAGAGTTGGACTGTGAAGAAGGCTGAGCGCCAAAGAATTGATGCTTTTGAACTGTGGTATTGGAGAAGACTCTTGAGGGTCCCTTGGACTGCAAGGAGATCCAACCAATCCATTCTGAAGGAGATCAGCCCTGGGGTTTCTTTGGAAAGAATGATGCTAAAGCTGAAACTTCAGTACTTTGGCCACCTCATGTGAAGAGTTGACTCATTGGAAAAGACTCTGATGCTGGGAGGGATTGGGGGCAGGAGGAAAAGAGGACTGCAGTGGATGAGATGGCTGGATGATATCACTGACTCGATGGACATGAGTCTGGGTGAACTCTGGGGGTTGGTGATGGACAGGGAGGCCTGGCGTGCTGCGATTCGTGGGGTCACAAAGAGTCGGACACGGCTGAGCGACTGAACTGAACTGACAATTAAGAAACACATAAAGCTGTATGAGATACCTGTATTAGAAGGCAATATTCTGTAGGTCTGTGAGTAGAGGCACTAATTGCCATTTTATTCCGGACTGTTTTGTCAAGGAGGTTTGTACGGCAAGTAGCCCATGGAAGATAGAGATGGTAAGTCCCTGTGGAAGGAGAGCAGGGGCAGTTATTAGTCAGCATAAATGATTCAGGTTCTTAACCTCAAGATTCCTCAGCTGTGATGCAAGCACAGAGGACATAGAGCATCCATTTGAGTCCTTCCTTTTCACCCTTGTGGGACTTGAAAGGAAACTGATGGTAACAGGCAACTCAGGGTGCTTCTGTCTCATGATAAAGTGGAAAAGTGGTTCATTTCTGCCTTGGAAATCTCTAGTCTTCTGCCAGCTTCCATGAAACTGTGGCAAGTTAACTGTTTTCTCAGAAGTAGGGGAAAATCTCAGATCCTTCATAGTTCATGATAATCTGTAGCAAAAAGTCCTAGAGTTGGAATTGGGGTGGAGGGGGAGATTAAGTAAATTGCAAATGCATTTTAATAATTATATTAACATATTTGAGAGTGCCTGTTTCTCTTTCTCCAATCTCACTAACAAATTGTGTTATCCAACCTTTGATAATTTGCCAGTTTGCTGAGTGAATATGAAATATTAATGGTGTTTTACTTTGTATTACACCACAAGCAAGTCTAAATATTAACCAAGTACTTAATAGCTGTGGATTGTCTATTTTTATCATTCAGTGATTTTTCTTTTTAAAAAGCTGATTATGTAGAGCTTTGTAAGTACTAAGAATTTACTTTTTGTCCATCATACATTCCATGTATTTCCTTCTAATATTCAACTATTTCTTTTACTTTAAGATTTTTCCTGTGAGTCAGAATTTTAAAAACTCGAAGTGAACAAACTTATTAGTCTTTTCCTTAGGGCTCCTGGATTTATATAATATTTTGCCTTTCCTACTCAGATTATGTAAAAAGGTTTTATATACAATTTGTAAGTTTTGCTACTCTTGCCAATTTTCTGAATTTAGTTTGTGCATCTAGGTCTTTGATCCATCTGAAACATGTTTTCAAACACAGATTAAGATACAGATCCAACTTATTTCTTTTTCTGGATTGGGATGTATTGAAAGAACCAATACCATGTTAGAAATCTTAATTGAGATTTGTAATAAAAAAAAAGAATTTCCTCAAGAATAACTTAATCACACACTTGAGATAAACTATTAACTGAATTTACTAAACCGTTAAATTAAACATTTCAACTAATTACCAATATACTATTGAATTGTAAAGTTTACTTTGGCCAGGAGGCCTTCTTCACAGAGGGAGGGAGTTGATATATGTTCTCTAGTGAGGTCATGTTTTAGGCCTGTTATTTTGATTATCTTTCTCTCCTTTCCTCCTTCTTTTCCTGTACACCTCCTTTTTTCTCCCCTTCCTTCCTTCCTCACTTCCTCCCTCCCTCCCTTCCTTCCTTCCATTTCATGAATCAGACAAATATACCTCAAAGACCAATTATTATTTTTTATTACAGTGCTGTCCATATTTTATAAGCTTCCCATTTTTTAATCTCTGAGATTCTTCCTTTCCTTCTGTGTCTTTCCTTTCTTTGGCATTTTACTGCATTCTGCTGCTAATTGGTTTTTCTTTCTTGTGTCTTCTGTAGATTTCCACTCTGTGCAAAGCCCTTTACTGCTGCTGCTTTTTAGAAGACCTCTATCCCCTTCTGGGTTCTTATTACTCTCTTAGTTATTCCCTGAATACTTGTAAACTTATCTGAAACTTTCTGTGCTATTTCCTAGGCATAATTCCTGCAAATAATCTTAAGGTTTATCTCTCTTGTTTTGAGGGGTACTTTTTCCCTTTAAAGTTTTTTTTAAGTTAATTACCCTCATAATATAATGGTCATCTGAATTAAATTCACCCATCCTGGTCCATTTTCATTCACTGATTCCTAAAATGCCAATGTTCAGTCTTGCCATCTCCTGTTTGACCACTTCCAGTTTCCCTGATTCATGGACCTAACATTCCAGGATCCTATGCAATATTGTTCTCTACAGCATCAGACTTTGCTTCCATCACCAGTCACATCCACAGCTGGTCATTTTCGCTTTGGCTCACTTCTTCTTTCTTTCTGGAGCTATTTCTCTACTCTTCTCCCATAGCATATTGGGCACCTACCAACATTGGGTGTTCATCTTTCAGTGTCATATATTTTTTTGCCTTTTCATACTGTTCATGGGGGTTCTCAGGGCAAAAATACTGAAGTGGTTTGCCATTCCCTTCTCCAGTGTACCACGTTTTATTAGAACAAAACCATCTTGTGCAGCCCTACCCAACATGGCTCATAGTTTCATTGAGTTAGACAAGGCTGTGATCCAAGTGATCAGTTTAGTTAATTTTCTGGTTTCTATTCTGTCTGCCATCTGATGGATAAGGATAAGAGGCTTGTAGAAGCTTCCTGATGGGAGGGACTGGCTGGGGCGAATCTGGGTCTTCCTCTGATGGGCAGGGCCATTCTCAGTAAATCTTTAATCCAATTTTCTATTGATGGGTAGGGCTGTGTTCCCTTCCTGGAGTTTAGCCTGAGGCCAAAATATGGTAGGGCTAATGGTAGAGTTAGGTCCTCCTTCAAAATGACTTATGTTTGGACTGTTGTATTCAGTGCCCCTGACTCCAGGGCAGGCCACTGTTGACCCATGCCTGTGCTAGGGAGGCCTGGACACTCATAGGCAAATCTGGCCCAGTCTCTTGTGGGGGTCACTGCTCCTCATAGTCAAGTGGGTAGCCATTCCCTTTTCCAGGGGATATTCCCAACCCAGGGATGGAACCCAGGTCTCCCGCATTGCAGGCGAATTCTTTACCAGCTGAGCCACCAGGAAAGCCCCTAGAGTGGAAGTGATTATACAGTGGAAGTGACAAATAGGTTCAAGGGATTAGATGTGAAAGATAGAGTGCCTGAAACTATGAATAGAGGTTCATAACATTGTACAGAAGGCGGTGATCAAAACAATCCCAAAGAAGAAGAAATTCAAAAAGTCAAAATGTTTGTCTGAGGAGGCCTTACAAATGGCTGAGAAGAGAAGAGAAGCAAAAAGCAAAGGAGAAAAGAAAAGATATATCCATCTGAATGCAGAGTTCCAAAGAATAGCAAGGAGAGATGAGAAAGCCTTCCTAAGTGATCAATAGAGACAGAAGAAAACAAAGAGAAAGCAAAGAAATAGAAGAAAGCAAAGAGATAGAAGAAAACAATAAATGAGAAATACTAGAGATCTCCTCAAGAAAACTAGAAATGCCAAGGAAATATTTTACACAAACATGGGCACAAATAAGGGTCAGAATGGTATGGAAATAACAGAAGCACAAGATGGCAACAATACAAAGAAGAACTCTACAAAAATGATCTTAATGCCCCAGATACTCACAATGGCATGATCACTCACATAAAGCCAGACATCCTGGAGTGTGAAGTCAAAAGGGCCTTGGGAAGATTCACTACGAACAAAGCTAGTGGAGGTGATAGAATTCCAGCTAAGATATTTCAAATCCTAAAACATGATGCTGTGAAAGTGCTGCACTCAGTATGCCAGCAAATTTGGAAAACTTAGCAGTGGCCACAGGACTGGAAAAGTCAGCTCTCATTCCAATCCCAAAGAAGGGCAATGCCAAAGAATGTTCAGACTACCTCACAACTACACTCATCTCACATAGTAGCAAAGTAATGCTCAACATTCTCCAAGCTAAGTTTCAACAGTACATGAACCAAGAACTTCCAGATGTCAAGCTGGATTTAGAAAAGGCAGAGGAACCAGAGATCAAATTGCCGACATCCGTTGGGTCATTGAAAAGCAAGAGACTTCCAGAAAAATATTTATTTCTGCTTCATTGACTATGCCAAAGCCTTTGACTGTGTGGATCATGACAAACTGTGGAAAATTCTTAAAGAGATGGGAATACCAGATCACCTTACCTACCTCCTGAGAAATCAGTATGCAGATCAAGAAGCAACAGTTAGAACTGGACATGGTACAACAGACTGGTTACAAATCAGGAAAGGAGTACATCAAAGCTGTATATTGTCACCCTGTTTATTTAACTTATATGCAGAGTATACCATGTGCAATGCCAGGTTGGATGAAGCACAAGATGGAATCAAGATTGCTGAGAGAAATATCAACAACCTCAGGTATACAGATGACACCAGCCTTATGGCAGAGAGTGAAAAGGAACTAAAGAGCCTCTTGATGAAAGTGAAAGAGGAGAGTGAAAAAGTAGTCTTTAAATTCAACATTTGAAAAATGAAGATCATGACATTTGGTCCCATCACTTCATGGCAGATAGATGGGAAATCAATGGAAACACTGACAGACTTTATTTTCTTCTGCTCCAAAATCACTGCATATGGTGACTCCAGTCATGAAATTAAAAGACTCTTGCTCCTTGAAAGAAAAATTATGACCAACCTAGACAGCATATTAAAAAAACAAAGACATTACTTTGCTGACAAAGGTCCATATAGTCAAAGCTATGGTTTTTCTAGTAGTCATGTATGGATATGAGAGTTGGACCATAAAGAAAGCTGAGTGCTGAAGAATTGATGCTTTTGAACTGTAGTGTTGGAGAAGACTCTTGAGAGTCCCTTAAACAGCAAGGAGATCAAATCAGTCAATCCTAAAGGAAATCAGTCTTAAATATTCATTGGAAGGACTGATGCTGAAACTGAAGCTCCAATATTTTGGCCACCTGCTATGAAGAACTGACTCACTGGGAAAGACCCTGATGCTGGGCAAGACTGAAAGCAGAAAGAGAAGGGGACGACCAAGGATGAGATGGTTGGATGGCATTACTGACTTAATGGGCATGAGTATGAGCAAGCTCCAGGAGATGGTGATGGACAGGGAAGTCTGGCATGCTGCAGTTCATGGGGTCGCAGAGAGCTGGACACGACAGAGCGAGTGAACTGAACTGACTGACCATCATAATATATAGTTATATTTATTTTGGAACCATGGAAAAGACTATGAAACTTTTGGCTAAAAGGGAATTACACCCATATGTTTTGTCAGTTATTCTCTTTGTCTCACTCATCTCTTTACCAAATATTTTAATAAAATAGCTCATATGTCTTTACTTATATTATAGCTACTTTTATTTATCCTGTTCCTGAAAAGCAAAATAACCTTACAACTAGATACTATTGCCTCTGACAAATTTCCATCATCCTGTCCATTTATGTGTAGGCCATGACTCCATAATCATGCTTTTTATAGGGATTCTCTTCCTATCCTCTTCAAATGAATTGCCTTTATTTCAGGAGAGTTTGTGCATTTTCTATTTCCTTTCCAGCAGGCCAACTTCTTCCTCATCTACCTTTTTAATCCTTCTTAGGCCAAAGAAACCCTTGTTCCTCATCACCTTTGGTTTTGATAGCAATTAATCACAATATGAAATTTAATTTTGTTAATCTCTGTATTTCCTTTTAGTCGTTTTATTCCATGCAAAGCTATAGGGATATTATGGAAAGAAAAAAAAAAAAAGCAGAATATGTACTTTCTAAGTGCATGCCTGTCTAGTAATGGACTCTTGGCTCAGTCGAACTGGGTCATCTCCATTTGAAAAACAAGGGAGTTTGACCATATCTGTTGTTCAGACTACTGTGCTGTCTAGAACCTCAGTGTTACATCAGGGTCCACTGATCACATGTGCAGGCTCAACTGTGCACAACAGTGTCACTATACCCCATAGATACCATGCATGCTGAGAAAATATTGGCAAGGTATAATAATAAATGATTGTATGACAAAATTAGTATGTTACATGAGTGTCCAACTAATAGAATAGTCTTAAAGGAGACTATATATTTCAAATAGGCACAGAAGCACCATGTGGAGCAATAGCATTCCTGCTCAGCCTCAGAAGCTGGAGTGAGGGACTCATCAACTATTTACCCCAGATTGCCTCTGCTGTTATCTTTGTATATATTGGGGCTCCTTATAAGACTCCATTTGAATAAATGGTTATACTGACACTGAACAGTGAGAGAGAGAGGGAGAGAGAGCAAACATCTTTTGAGGAGTCTTCAACTAGATAATCTTTAATGCCATTTCTGGTTCTAAAATTCTTTAATTTATGACTTATTGATAATAAATAAATTTACTTTTAAAAATTATTTTTGAAAGTCAATATTTTAATCTAACAGTTAATTTGAATTGTTAGAAAAGATTCCCTCCCTTGAGTAGTCTCTAATAGGAACTAAATTATTTTAAGAGGAATTGCAATGGGATAGTAGAAACATAAGATTTTAGGTTTCTTAAAAACTAGGAGTTTTCCATATATAATGATGCTTTTTTGTAATTTGCTGCTGCTGCTGCTAAGTCGCTTCAGTCGTGCCCGACTCTGTGCGACCCCATAGACAGCAGCCCACCAGGCTCCTCCGTCCCTGGGATTCTCCAGGCAAGAACACTGGAGTGGGTTGCCATTTCCTTCTCCAATGCATGAAAGTGAAAAGTGAAAGTGAAGTCGTGTCCACCTGTTAGTGACCCCATGGACTGCAGCCTACCAGGCTCCTCCATCCATGGGATTTTCCAGGCAAGAGTACTGGAGTGGGGTGCTATTGCCTTCTCCTTTTTGTAATATACTCACATTAAAACTAAAATGTAGCCTATTACAATGAAAAGTTATATTTTTTATTGTTTTCTAAATGTAAAATAAAATTCAAGTGATAACCTATAAATGCATTAGCTTGTGCTCTTAAAGGTAATTCAGGTTTGAATTAATGTTTTTCTAGTTTGTAGTTAAAGGAAATACATTTTTTGCTGCACTTTTGCTCTCATAAAAGTTTTCTAATAAGAATTATTTCTGTTTCTCAAGCAATATTTTAAAGTAGACTAAAACACTTTTGTAAAATGGCATTTAAATGTGTCCTTAATTTTATATTTGGAGTTAGGTTTTGTAACCAGTAAATATGCTGCCATAAAAAACAATTACAACTTTGTTAAAATATAGTAGAAAGAATTTCAGTACAATTGGCAAGTAACAAAATAAAATAAGAATTAGTATTTTTAAAAGACCAGTATGAAAGCACTTTATTGTAAATAGTGAGAGTCTGAATTTGTTGTAACATTTCTGACATAAATTTTGCAATATTAATGAAGATACTTAAAATGCCTATGTATGAAATTTATTATCAAGAAATATTTAGAGATAAGAATACCTAAGTATTAAAAATATATTTATCATATTAGAAAAAAAGTAATTTAATGTTAGCAAAACAGAAAAGTAATATATAGACTATATGGAAGATATATGTTATAGTTATTAAAATAAAAATTAAGCAATATTTAAAGACATGTAACATGTTTATTTTAAGTAAAAAGAAAGATTATCATATATTTCATGTGACCATTATTTTGTTTAAAATCCATACATATAGAATTTAAACTCCAGACCTATGAATGTTTAAATATTTAAACATGAATTTAATATTTAAATTTAAGTGTTTAAACATGAATTTGTTTAAATTTCACACATATATTTAAAGCTGGAGAAAAAATTCACCAGAATATTTTCAGTAGTCAAAGACATGACTATTAAAGATTATTTTATTCTTCTTTTTCTTTACTTTTCAAATATGTAATGATATATATTTATTTACATTAAGAAAAATAATTTAAATAATTAATATTGAGATTCTGCCTTATGAATTCACAGAAAAAATCTGAATGTTATAAACTGAATGCTTGTGTCTCCTCCAAATTTATATGTTGTAGCTCTAGCTTATGGTGGCTTTAGGAGGTGGGGCCTTTGGCAGATAACTAGGTTTAGATGAGATCATGAGAGTGAAGGCCTCCAGATGAGATTCATGAATGGCCTTATAAGAAGAGGAGGAGCTCTCTATGCTCTAAGAATACATCAAGAAAGCGGTCAACTGCAGGCCTGGAAGAAAGCTCAACCATTGTGGCACCCTGATTTTGGGCTTCTCAGCCTCTAGAATTGTAAATAGTAAATGTGTATTATTTAAACCACCCAACTCATGGTATTTTTGGTTATATAGACCAAGCTAAGACACCAAGCTAACTCATCATTCAGAAAACTAAAATCATGGCATCCGGTCCCATCACTTCCTGGCAAATAGACAGGGACACAAGGGAAACAACGAAGCACTTTATCTTTTGGGCTCCAAAATCACTGCAGATGGTGACTGCAGCCATGAAATTAAGACGCTTGCTCCTTAGAAAAGCTATGACCAACCTAGACAGCATATTAAAATGCAGAGACATTACTTTGCCAACAAAAGTCCATCTACTCAAAGCTATGATTTTTCCAGTAGTCATGTATGGATGTGAATGTTGGACCATAAAGAAAGCTGAACACTGAAGAATTGATGCTTTTGAACTGTGGTGTTAGAAAAGACTCTTGAGAGTCCCTTGGACAGTAAGGAGATCCGACCAGTCCATTCTAAAGGAAGTGAGTCCAGAATATTCATTGGAAGGACTGATGCTGAAGCTGAAACTCCAATACTTTAGCTATCTGCTGCAAAGAACTGACTCATTGGAAAATATTCTGATGCTGGGAAAAATTGAAGGTAGGAGAAGGGGACGTCAGAGGATGAGATGGTTGGATGGCATCAATGACTGGATGGACATGAGTTTGAGCAAGCTCAGGGAGTTGGTAATGGACAGGGAGGCCTTGTATGCTCCAGTCTATGGTGTTGCATAGAGCAGGACACAAGTGAGTGAATGAACTGAACTGAACTGAACTGAACACTCTGGGTTTCTGTTACTTCTCAGATATTATTATTTAAAAAGCTTATTATCATTTATGTAGATCAGCATGGCATTTTTACTTATAAAGCTAGATTTGTTCTACATTTCCACATCACTGCATCTGCTAGTCATTAGCAGACAAATGTGGGTTTATGGGTCATAGTATGAGAACCAATGAACGAGGGTATCCCTCGGATGTGGGAAGGGAACAGGGCACATGTTTTCATATGCAAGGCAATCGTATTTCTTCTTATTCCTCCTTTTCTCCTCATCTTCCTCCTCTTCTTTTTCTTTGATTTTCTTCTTCCTGTACTTAGACAGCAAGTTAGTATGAATTACATTAACACTATAAATTTTATCCATTTGTTTAACTTTTTCTGCTGCTGCTGCTGCTAAGTCGCTTCAGTCATGTCCGACTCTGTGCGACCCCATAGATGGCAGCCCACCAGGCTCCCCCGTTCCTGGGATTCTCCAGGCAAGAACACCCTGTACAGGAGGTTTTGGAGCCCTGAGTGTAGTTTGGTTCCATGAGCTCTTATTCCTGCTGCTCCCTCTAGGCATGTGCTACTTGATCATCAGATCATTGCAGCATCAATCAATTTCAGTCTTCTGCCACCACTCTGAGAGCTGTGACCATCTCTCTTGGTCTGCTTGGAATAGGAAGCCGAACATTTCATTAGGCTCCACACCTCCCATCTTAGGTTATAGCCTGTTAGGGAAAGGGGGATTTGCCCCCATTTCTTATGAGCTCTTTTGGATGATATAATAAATAAATTGATACAAGATAGATTAACAGGAGAGGGAAAAAAAGAAAAGACAATTTGATTCAATGCCTGGAAATCTCATAGAAATGGAACCCTCAAAGTGGCCAAAACAACACTATCATTTTTGGACAAAGAAATGATTACTTGTGAAGATTTAGCAAAGTGACTTGGGCTTGGGATAGCAGACTGTTGAATAAGTAAGAAAGTTTGTTTGTACAGCTTTCTTAGCCTTGAATTACCTTCTCTGGCTTCCTTTAAACATTTTATAACACTTATAAAATGATTTCCTCTCTTGTTTAAGGTGAATCCTATTACCTAAAGTAAAAGAGTCTTACCTAATATAGGCATTTAAATTAATTATTAAAACATGGTCACTGGATTCAGGAAAAACATTATCTAGAAATGTAAGGAAATATTTAGTGCAAAGATACAGACCATAAATAGACAATTAAAATTAGAAGGAGCTGAAGATCATTGAAATGTAGTATTTGAGAAAGGCTTAGGGAATATAGGTCCTTAAAATTTAAGAAGAGTTTCTATATGTGAAGAGGATAATATAGGTCATTCCAGGAATAGGAAATATGAACAGAAACATGGAGTTTAAACAAAGCGAGAAGAAAAGAAATATTTTTTTAACTGGAACTTGTATACTGATTGCTTGGAATAAGCTTGCATATTTTGTGAGGCACAAAGGAAGGGTTTAGAATCTGGCTTTAGACTTGATGCAGTGGGCTTTGTTGGAGGTGGTGTATTTTTTCCTTACTCTTGTGTTTTTTAAACAGAGAATGACATGATTAAGTATGCTCCTAGGAAGATGAGTCAGGTAAGAAAATTCCAGATGATTTAAGAGCCTAACATGACTGAGTGACTGAACTGAATTAAACTGAAAGAGCCTAGAGCCTGATGGAAGAGATGAATTAGGATGCTGTATCAATTAAGAGACATTTAGCTTTAGGTCACAGAAAAAAATAAAACTAACTTTATGGTTTAAGAAAGGAAGGAGGGAGGGAAAGGGAGAGAACAAATTGAGTTTATCAGGTCATGTAACGAAAACATCCATATGTGGAGTTGCAGTTAGAAATGATGACTTTGAGGACTCAAATGATGCTATTAGGACTAAATTTTCTCTGGAATTTGCCTCACTTTGTGCTGGCCTAAACCTAGAGCTGCACATCGTCACATCTGCCAGTTCCAGTCTCCCTTCTCTGGATGTAAAGATGCCTATAGGAGCTCCAACATCAATCTCTCTGAGGCTCATGTCTCACAGTAAAGATTTGGACACCTTTCTAGATTCGTCCCCAAATTATTGGACTTCATTCTCATAGATCGTGGGCTGGATCACATGTCCTGGATCCCAGGACAACTGCTTTGGTTGGAGGATACAGTTCTTTGATTGGTTATATTTGGATCAAATGTTGACCCACATGATGTAGAAAGATTTAATGTTTAACTTTGATTTATTGTTCAATGCCATTATTTTGTTCCAAAACTACCTTTCATAAATTCTTGTTTTGTGATGAGGAAAGCAGTATCATTTGTAAGATGAAAATAATTTACTGAGTTTTCAGTCATAAAAATGTATTTAAAAGACACAATTTCAGACTTAAGATTTTTTAGTACAGTGTTACTTTATTAAGTATTCCAGAACACACTGCATATGACATATTTCTTCCTACTTCAGACTTTCATAACATAACCCCTTGAAATCAGGAGTTTATAATGGAAATACTGATGCTACCTTAACTCTGCTAAAGTGAACTGTGCTGCTGTGATAAGAGGAAAATGTATGTTTGCATTTGGAAGACTCATCATCTTTCCAAATCATGATTAGTAGGTGGCAGGACAATATAACACTGAATTGTATGCAAAGATAGCCCAGATTTGAAATATGAATCTCTTGTCAGTGCAAGAGATGAAGATGACAGTTGTAATCTCTTCAGATTCATAATTTACTAAGTTGTAGGCAGGTTAGCAGTGATTGATCATACCTGGGCAGGGTGTTAGCAATTTTAAAATCATTTTATTGCATTACGCAAATAAGAAATTTAAAAGTTTTAGGCTGTCCTTATCTCTATTGTAAGTAACTCTTGGGTACAAACTTACCTGTAGAAACTATATCTACAAAGAGTATGCTTATATCTATCTATCTATCTATATAGCCTATCATTTTGTATATCATATATTACACAGTAGATTGTTTAGGTATGAAAAATATTCCATTATTGTGAGGATATAAAACACTTACTACAGAAAGAAGTGTGGCAAAGAACTATAGGTTTTGCTACTAAATAGTAAAATGAAATTTCTCACTGCCCCTATAGTCAACAAAGAACATTTTGAGATGAAATTATTCAGGGTACAGTAACAGAGGCAGAAAGGCAGAACTTGCTCCCTATTAAAAAATAAGAAACTATTGTGGTCTATCGTAGCGAGGGATGTGTTCTACTCAAAACCATCAAGGAAAGGCATAGGAAGACAGCTGAACAATGTAGATAAAGGGGTTCTCAGTGATGGCTTTGTGTAGGCTTCTGCTTTATTGTTAACTATAGAAAGCATTGTCAAATTGGTGTGGCTTAGAACCTAGCAGAGGGAGTGTCCTTGGAAATATCAAAGGACATTTCCTTTTCCTTCAGGAACCTCTCATTTTACCATATCTCTGATTTACTTGCAATTTTAATTCTTAAGTGTGATTGTGTGATGAATCAGAGTAATAGTCTCAGCTAAGCCTATATCACTTTGAAAGCTTACATGAAGGATGGTACGAGTCCCTGGGGAGGATTCCTCCCCAAACCTCCAGCTTTCTATAGCCACAGTCCCTACCTGTATAGAGGAATGTAAATCTATGAAATACAGATCAATTTGCTATAGACAGTTAGAAGGAGTAATTATCCTCCTGGCATTTCTTCATTCCATGGAAATCAGGTCGATATCCAAGATCAAGTCTGACTCAACAAAGGGGAGATTTTACAAAGACTTGTGGGAATTAAAATGCAATATTTATATGAGACTGCTTCCTTCTCAGGTTGGCACATGACAGAACAGAGTGTCACGCAGAATAAGGAACAAATTTTATAAGAGACAACAAATCAGGAGTCTGCAAGAAGTGACTGCGCCCTCTGCCCCCAGTCTCTTCTCCTCTGCAAAGAGATTCATGAAAGGACAGCAGTGCTCTTCTTGGCAGGCCTCCTGAAGGTATATTCCAGAAAAGGAAATCAGACTTCCTGTTGTTTTCTCTTTTATTAGGGCATGCATAAGAAGGACTTGTTAGTGAGGGGACAAATTACTTTTGGTGTCAGCTAGCCTAGTAGTATAAACCAGCTGACTTTATGAGCTTCCTGGAGAAATTTTCAGTTTTTCTTCCAGGAAAGAAGTTACTAGCTTATACGTATGATGTGAAAGAAATTCCTGATCTCTGGCAAAGTTATCATTGAGGCAATCCAGAGAGAGCATTTAAGGGTATTTTCAGGATATTCTACGAAAATAAATTCTTAACTTCCTTCCACTATCATCTTCCCAAGTTGTCCCTCTCACCTATTTGACACTACTGTAGGAGAAATTGGAAGAAATCCAAACACTGTAATTTTTCCTTGTCTATTAATATTCCACATAGATCATGACATATATTGTTAACAACACTACACTCAACTTCGTTAGTTCACAATTCAACATTTTGTTTGTATCTGAAGACTGGGAAAAAGCCAACAAAAAACCGAGTAACCTTCATTGCTGTTTACTCTGTTGCATGCTGTGCTTCGTTGCTCAGTCAGGTCTGACTCTTTGCAACCCTGCCAGGCTCCTCTGTCCATGGGGATTCTTCAGGCAAGAATACTGGAGTGAGTTGCCATGCCCTCCTCCAGGGATCTTCTCAAAGCAGGAATCAAACCCAGATCTTCCATATTGCAGGCAGATTCTTTGCCATCTGAGCCACCAGGGAAGCAAAGAATACTGGCCTGGATAGGCTATCCCTTCTCCAGGGGATCTTCCCAACCCAGGAATTGAACCAGGGTCTCCTGTATTGCAGGAGGATTCTTTATCAGCTGAGCTACCAGGGAAGCTTGGGACCTAGTATTGAGGGCTTTTTTTTCTTTTTTTAAGCAAAGGCATTCTAGGTCACCCAGGAAGAAAGGCACAAAGGAAAACGATTATGCAAATATACGCCCATTTGCAGCCGTTCTGCTTTTCAGGCTCAGGCAGAAAATGAATAGATGTGTAAAACGTGAAGTTTTCTGCGGACTGCGTGTCCGTTCTTCTAACATTTTCTCTCTTACTGCTTCTGACTGCTCACACTGACCTCCTTGGCATTCCTAAGACGCACTAGCGCCTTCGACCCTTTGTTTTTCTTCCTCTCTCGCTCTCTGGCTAAAACGCTTTACCCATAGATATAGGTATTACTTCCTCCCTTGTTTACTCATATCTCTGCTCAGAGTTCATCTTATCTGTGAGGCCATACTACTGGTTAGTACAGGGCAGAAAAAAGGTTTTATCAGTGTTTATAGGTTAGAAAACCAAAGAAATAGTAATAAAAATGATCACTAATACAATGGAGGAGAAAACTATTAAGATTCAAGGGAAACAATTAAATTTGGGGACTAACTGAGTTTTAAGACAGCACTGTGAGCAGCCCGAAAACTAGGTGGGGGAGCATAAGAGATTTCAGGGTTGGCAGTAGTTTGGAATTTGTCAGGGTAAATAGGTGAGTTAAAACCATTTAGATAAAGAGTTCTGAGAGCCAAGAACAAACCCTCAGGAGAACAAACATCTAGTGGGTATAACTTAAAAGAATATAGAACAACAGAAGAGAAAAGAAAGCTGACATACAGAGGAGACAAAATTAAAGAGGAAGAAATTCTCCTCTCCCCTTTCAGGTTCTTCTGCCTGGTTTAATAATTCAACTGGCATGAGACAGATTAACAGAAGGAAATAAAAAATAAATTTAATAACTTGTATATGAGAACAAACTAGTCAATCCTAAAGGAAATCAGTCCTGAATACTGTTGACTAAAAAAGATTTACAACTTGAGAGATCTGAGTTAAGTTTTATTTGGGGCAAAATGAGGACGGCAGCCTGGGAGGCAGCATCTCAGCTCTGAGAGACTGCTCCAAAGCGGCAGTGTGGCGAAGGTCAGTATATAAGGTTTTGATGAAGGGGGAGTTCCATACCATGAAATATCCATTTTACAAAAGGTTTGTTGTTGTTGTTGTTGTTAGTCATGAGGATCTGAGGTCACCATGAAGGGATTTAGTGGTTCTCTAGATATGAGGAGATGCAAGGAATGAGATCATAAAATCTGTTCCTAAAAATATCCAACTATCTAAAAACCTGTCCCACCAGATTCCCTGGAGCACAGAGTGCCTCATCCCATCCTGAACTCCCTCAGGGTTTGTTGAAGATCAACAGCTACTGCACCATGGGTTTCAATCTCCATACGGGCAGATGGTAAATGCCTTTGTTGTTCAGTGGTTGGTAACGCTCTTGGTAAGTGCCAATTTGTAGTTGACACAACCCCCTTGTGGTCATAAATCCAACCATACTTTGGGGGACATTTCATGACCATTTTGTACTGTGTTGCAGGGAAGGCTCATCCCCAGTTCTGAAGAAAGTTTTTGTTGATAGGCCATTCAGTGTGCTATTATTGGACTAGGTGTTAATGGTCAAAGATCTCTGGACACCTGTCTTCTAGTTATCATCCAGGAAAGTGTTCCCCTTTCTTTGCATCTTCCCATATGCAGAGTTACACTATTACAATCATTGGTCATATATTGAGCTATACATTTGATCAACTGCTTCAAGTCTAGTCATCATTATTTTCATTGACAGCTCAGTCATACACTTGGTAATACAAGAAATAACAATCTTGTGAAAGAAGCAAATACAAATGGTATAGTTAATAATATTAATGGAAATAAAGGTAAATACTTTAATTTTTTACCATGAGCCTCCCACACCAAACCGGTTTTATTTATTTATTTATTTTTTTAAGATCATGAAGACTAGGGAATGAGTCACTTAAAGCAGAAATTTTATTTTTCATGTGGTTCATCAAATGTGTTACATTAAAGGATTTATCAGGTATGAAAATATAGCATTCATTTTGAATTATAGCACAGACATCTCCCTGAGATACTGTAAGGCTTTGCAGTTGTGTAGCACTGCCTTTCTCATCATAGAACTCTCAGAATTCAATAGGCTAATAGCCCGATTACTATCATTTAAAGCTTATGAAAGTTGTTAGATATGGCCGATTGCATCCTCTAACCCCACTGCAGGCACACATACACACGTACAAAAAGCTGTTAAATGATCAAACCAGTAGAATACAGATCTTTGACCCATTGAGATCATACTAGTGGTAGATTGTTTGGGGATACCTCTAATTTCTTAACATGTTTGACCTTAAATTCATGGGAATACCAGGCTACACCTTCATATTCATCCCTGTAGATGTCAAGGCCATAAATTAGTGCCACAAATCCACTGAATTCCATACGAATCACTCTCTCTAAGGGTAATAATAGGCATAGTTCCTAAAGCACCCAGTCTTGTCTCATAATTACCAGGATGATCATTTTTAGTATGATTTAAGCCTTCCCAACATAGAGTAGCTTTTAAACTTAAATGACCATCAGTTCAGTTCAGTTCAGTTCAATCACTCAGTCGTGTCCAACTTTTTGAGATCCCATGGACTGCAGCATGCCAGGCCTCCCTGTCCATCACCAACTCCCAGAGTTTACTCAAACTCATGTCCATTGAGTCGGTGATGCCATCCAACCGTCTCTTTCTCTATCATCCCCTTCTCCTCCTGCCCTCAATCTTTCCCAGCATCAGGGTCTTTTCAAATGAGTCAGCTCTTTGCATCAGGTGGCCAAAGTATTGGAGTTTCAGCTTCGACGTCAGTCCTTCCAATGATAACCTAGTGTTAACCATGTAGATCCATCCCATAATCTTGGGAGTTTCCCTTTCAATAGATGAGAGATTAATGTTTTTCTTTTCTTTCTTTCTTTTTTTTTTTTTTTGAGACTTATCTCGTCACTCTGGTTGAATTTGAATGACACTAAGAGAAAACTTAAATCTATGGCTAACATCAGAGCAAGTATTCTTAACTGGCCAGGTGAGAGGATCCCACCTAATAATATCATGAACAGATAGAACAGGACTGAACATTCAACTAAAATAAATTTCCTAGGGGGTATTCAATCAGAGCCCTAGAGAAAAGAAATCCACCAAGGTAACCCAGAGGTACTAGACGCAGGTAATTGGCCACAACCCAACAAGTGGGTTGAGTTTTAAATTAGCATAGAATCATGTCCATGATAGAAAACATTTGATTGATAGGCATAGGTCCAAGGAATTAAGAAAACATTTTAAATGATTATACAAGTCAGATCACCATCTTGGGCAAGCGGGGTCTACTTCTGATGTCATCTTGTTCTTGTCCTAGTATTGTGTAGTTTCCTCTGTTTGAGCATTGCTTTAATGTGAGTTTGAGATCAGCAGTCCCCTCTATAGACCAGCCCAGCTTAGGGGTTTTTGGAAGTGGGAGTTAATGCAAGAGTCAGTTTTCCCTTCAATTTCACGGTGCATGAGCTAGTTAAGAGTACCTGATAGAAAGTTCCTTCCATTCAGGTTGAAGACAGGTCCTTAAATTATGTTTTCTCCCTGTGTTGGTTGCAGGTCATGGATGAGGCATCTGATCTTCATCCAAAGACAGACTACTGAGATAAGCTTCAAAAACAACCCTAGAGTGTCCTTTAATAATTCAATTAAATTTTACATTAATATAACCTAACAGTAAAGAACTATCCAGGAAATGAGTCTTAGTAGAGACAAACCTCCATTAAAAAATAGTGATTTAACATTCACTGAAACATCTTTTTCTCCCTAAAATCACCCATCATCTTTACCAACTATAACCAAATTAAGACTTGTTTGTGATATAGGTCTGGTCTCAATACTCTTGGACTGATGATTTATATAACCATAATTGATCCTAGACATTTTTGCTTTACTGAAACTTTTATAAAGTCTCAGACTGAACTTTTAAAATAAAACCTTTAGGGTTAGGAAAGTCATGCCAAAGACTTATCACAGATTTTGCCTAAAAGATCTAAGTAAATTCCTCCCTTCTCAAGATCTCCAAAATGCCACGAAATTTCTGTACCTGTTAGTGAGATAACTTTCCTAACTCATCTAATAAATTTGCTGGAAACTAAGAGTTCCCAATCTCTGAAGGGTTCAGATAGAGAGAAAACATTAAATGTTTCAATTTGTTTATAAACTATAATTTTACCAAATTACAGTCATAATTAGTTTGAGGAGAAGGTTTTTCTTACACCTGGAAAACACAGATTTAACCAAGTAATTTTTAAGATCAGCTCAGTTCAGTTGCTCAGTCGTGTCTGACTCTTTGTGACCCCATTGACTGCAGCACACCATGCTTCCCTGTCCATCACCAACTCCTGGAGTTTACTCAAACTCATGTCCATTGAGTCTGTAACGCCATCCAACCATTTCATCCTCTGTTGTCCCCCTCTCCTCCCACCTTCAATCTTTCCCAGCATCAGGGTCTTTTCAAAGGAGTCAGCTCTTCACATCAGGTGAAAGTATTGGAGACAAAGTGTTGGAGTTTCAGCTTCAACATCAGTTCTTCCAATAAATATTCAGGACTAGTTTCCTTTAGGGTGGACTGGTTGGATCTCCTTGCTGTCCAAGGGACTCTCAAGAGTCTTCACCAACACCACAATTCAAAAGCATCAATTCTTTGGCTCTCAGCTTTCTTTATACTCCAACTCTCACATCCATACATGACTACTGGAAAAACCATAGCTTTGACTAGACTGATCTTTGTTAGCAAAGTAATGTCTCTGCTTTTTAATATGCTATCTAGATTGGTCAGGAGAAATATCAATAACCTCAGATATGCAGATGACACCACCCTTATGGCAGAAAGTGAAGAAGATAAAGAGCCTTTTGATAAAAGTGAAAGAAGAGAGTGAAAAAGTTGACTTAAAGCTCAACATTCAAAAAACTAAGATCATGGCATCCCATCACTTCATGGCAAATAGATGGGGAAACAGTGGAAACAGTGGCTGACTTTATTTTTCTGGGCTCCCAAATCACTGCAGATGGTGATTGCAGCCATGAAATTAAAAGATGCTTACAACTTGGAAGGAAAGTTATGACCAACCTAGAAAGCATATTAAAAAGCAGAGACATTACTTTGTCAACAAAGGTCCGTCTAGTCAAGGCTTTGGTTTTTCCAGTAGTCATGTTTGGATGTGAGAGTTGGCCTATAAAGAAAGCTGAACATCAAAGAATTGATGCTTTTAAACTGTGATGTTGGAGAAGACTCTGAAGAGTCCCTTGGACTGGAAGGAGATCCATCCAGTCCATCTTAAAGGAGATCAGTCCTGGGTGTGCTTTGGAAGGAATGATGTTGAAGCTGAAACTCCAATCCTTTGGCCACCTGATGTGAAGAGCTGACTCTTTGGAAAAGACCCTAATGCTGGGAAAGATTGAAGGCAAGAGGAGAATGGGACAACATAGGATGAGATGGCTGGATGGCATCACCAACTCGATGGACATGAGTTTGGGTGAACTCTGGGAGTTGGTGATGGACAGGGAGGGCTGGTGGGCTGCAGTTCATGGAGTCGCAAAGAGTCGGACATGACTGAGTGACTGAACTGAAAGAAGCCTGGTGTTCTATAATCCAATGGAGCTGCAAACAGTCAAACATGACTGAGCAACCTAACTGAACTGATATGTCAAAGAGATCCAGAAAAACTGGATAACTCTCCAAAATTTAATCCTGACCTTAAATACCATCCTCAGCTAAAGACAAAAGAAATTAGGGGTAGTTTGAAATTCCAAAGGGAAGGAAGGCAAGTCACAGGGAGGAGGAAAACAGATGTTTCATAAAGAAACATTTGCTGGACCCTGCAGACTGTGAGACACAGATTAGACTCTGATCTCTGAATTTTTCCCAACAATTATCTCATATTCTTTGCAGATATCTTTGGTAGTAGATCTATTCTTTTAACAGATCTACTGTCGAAATACTTCAGACAGTAAGAGGAAATATCAGAGTTTCTTCCTGTGTCTTTTGAGCCTTTGATTGTTTTCAGCTCAAAATAATTTGTGTGCCAGAAATATTTTGGGTTGGTAAATTTTGTTCCCCTGCTATGTGTAGCTATAATTAAACAAGATAATTTGAAATATAAAAAAGATAAATTAAAAAATAGTTATCAGGAAATTTTTGAAAGGGAAGTATCAAGCAATGGCTAAAAACAGATTCTGAGATTTATAAATTTGTCAGAAAATTAGAGAGTCCATTTAGTAGGAAAGTAGTTGATGATATCTGTTGACAGTGAAGACAGTGGATGCCCAAGTTGGAAAAAGTTGCTGTATCTGCAACTTAGATGGAGCAAAGTGGAGTTGGGTATTATAAATTTGGAGTAGGCCCACACATACAAGAAGTATACTTTCCTGTTGCAACATTTAAATGAGGAAATAAAAAGTGTTTGAGTTGACAAGACCAGAGATTGATATACAAATCTGGAAGGGCAGGAAGACAATGGAATCAATCATTTATATAAAAGGATTCCTTAAGTACAAAGAGAATTCTGAAAATTTTAGTTCTGTTTTGTACTTATAATGAAGTTCCTAGGGCTAAGGGCCATGTAAGCTAGGCTCTTTATACAGAGCCACAGTGTTGAGTACTGGAGTGGGTTCATATTAAGCATTTTATATAGAATGTTCTAACTATGAAATATGGATGGCAATCTTTGGAACAAGTGTATAGCTAAGGTTTTATTTTTTCCAGTATTTTATATATCTAAGGACATTTTTCAGGGTAGTTGGATCATCTTATTATATTACCAGAATATAGGTAGAATAGTTAGGTCAATGAATTTTTTAAAAAGTCTACTATTACTAAAATTTTAATTATAATCCCATAACTAATAATGACAGTTGTGTGTATATATATATATATATGTTTATATATATATGTTTATATATATATGATACATATAAAATTTTATCAAGTGCTTAGTGTGTGTAAGTTCAGTTCAGTCACTCAGTCATGTCTGACTCTGTGACCCCATGAACCACAGCACACCAGGCCTCCCTGTCCATCACCAACTTCTGGAGTTTACCCAAACTCATGTCAGGCCCTTTAAAATTTTATTTGATTATTTCATTTGATATATCAAAAAAACCCACAAAAGAATTCTATGTATTCCCTGGTGGCTCACTGGTAAAGAATTTCCCTGCAATGAAGTAGACCCAGGTTTGATTCCTGGGTAGGGAAGATCCATTGGAGGAGCGAATGGCTACCCATTCCACTATTCTTGCCTGGAGAATTCCATGGACAGAGAAGCCTGGAGAGCTACAGTCTATGGGGTTGCAAAGAGTTGGACAGAACTAAGAAGCTAACATTTTCACTTTTATCCCCAGGTTAGAAATTAGAAAGCTGAAGCACTTGTGACTTTTCTGAGGTCAATCAGTTAGCAAATGTCTGAACAGGAATGATGTATCACGCTTACACAAAATTGGCCACACACCTACACCCACACCCACATACACACACATATTGCCACATGATACTGTGCTGCTAGTAAAGATTTAGGATTCTTTTAATGAGATGACCTTGTATTTGGTAAGAAACTCTTCCATTATCCAAATTCTACTACTTATTAAATCAATTTTATTTGCATACAAACCAGTTTGTTTCTAGCTTAATCTTTCTCATAGTATCCTTTTAAATGCAGCTAGCCTTGAAATCCCTCCCTAATCCTACAAATTCATTGGATACATTTTCTTTCTTCCCAGTTATCTCAGGTGACGGCTTTATTAATACTATGCAGTATATGTCACCATTTTTTCCATCCTTATACAATAGTTTCCTTATCAATCTCCTAACCTCTTATAATAATTTCTAGTAACTTTCTGCCTTGTTTCAAAACCAATGTTATATATGGTAGGGATATTTTGCATAAATTGTTATACCATTCCATATTGCCACAACAGTGCTGTTTAATCGACCAGCCAAGTATTCAGTGGCATACTTAGTTACTCACACATGTTTAGGGTGACTGTGGTTGGCAGATCCAGGTTCCAACTACAGATTGGGTCCAAGTTTCTCATTTTTCCCTGGATGAACAAGCTAGCTTTGACATCTTCCAGTAATGTTAGGAATTATAAAGTAATGTTGGGGCTTCCTTCATAGCTCAGTTGGTAGATCATCTGCCTGCAATGCTCAGATGGTAAAGTGTCTGCCTACAGTATGGGAAACCCAGGTTCAATTCCTGGGTTAGGAAGACCCCTGGAGAAGGAAATGGCAACCCACTCCAGTATTATTGCCTGGAGAATCCCATGGACAGAGGAGCCTGACAGGCTACAGTACACGGGATCTCAAGAGTTGGACATGACAGCGACTAAACCACCACCCGTATTGTTAGGAGAGCAAAGAGCAGACAAGCTCAGTCACAGAGGCACGCAACAAACCTCATTTTGTACTATGTGTGCCAATAGCTCATTGGCCAAAGAGACTTGTATGATCATGCTCAGAGTTAATAGGCAGGTAGATATGCTTCACCTATCATGAAATCAAGCCAAAGGTACAGATGCACAGCATTAGTATCAGTTCAGTCACTCAGTCATGTCCAACTCTTTGCGACCCCATGGACTGCGGCATGCCAGGCCTTCCTGTTCATCACCAACTCCTGGAGTTTAACCAAACTCATATCCATTGAGTTGGTGATGCCATCCAACCATCTCAACCTCTGTCACCCCCTTCTCCTTCTGCGTTCAATCTTTCCCAGCATCAGGGTCTTTTCAAGTGAGTCAGCTCTTCCCATCAGGTGGCCAAAGGATTGGAGTTTCAGCTTCAACATTAGTCCTTCCAATGAACTCTCAGGACTGATCTCCTTTAGGATGGACTGGTGGATCTCCTTGCAGTCCAAGGGACCCTCAAGAGTCTTCTCCAACACTACAGTTCAAAAGCATCAATTCTTTGGCACTCAGCTTTCTTTATAGCCCAATTCTCACATCCATACATGACTATGGAAAAACCATAGCTCTGACTAGATGGACCTTTTCTGTCAAAGTAATGTCTCTGCTTTTAATATGTTGTCTAGGTTGGTCATAGAATTATGCCCCATATTTAATTTTCTATAATGGGATTTTACCAGTATTCCTCTGGTTGATAAAGAAGATAGAACAACCAAAAACTATCATAATTTTGACTGTTGTTTTATCACAAAATTATTTTTATAACTCTTGAATATTCACTTTAGTAACTATATACTACAGAATATAAATTATTAAATTACTAAATTTTGTCTCACCTTATGAATTGAGATTAGAACATACCGATAGAGTGATAGTTTTTAACAAACTAAATGTTTTGATTTTTTGATTTTATAACATTTCTAGAATCTAAAGCAGTGCATAGAACATGGTACACACTTATGAAGGATTTATTAACTTGAATCCTTAGTCATGTGTAACTTGTTTTCAATTAATATAATAAATAAACTCCAAGTATGGATTTTTCATCATTTTCTTTCCAGTGTGAAAGTTCTGTATTTGTGTGGTAAATTAAATGCAAACCAAACAAAATGGAAAACTTTTCACTCCAAGTTCTACTTCCTTGTCACCTTTCATACGTTGCTGCTTGTTGTAATTGGATTTTTAAGCATTGCAAATAACTTTGTATAAAAATATAGGCATTGTTTTTAAGCACTTCTTCTTAAACAAATTCTCTGCTCTTCAGAGGAAGTGTTGTGAAATAAAATGTCCAGTCATCAGAAGCCTGCTAAAACCTTTCAACCTCTGTTGGCCTTTCTCTTTTCCTGAGTGGTTGCAGTATTTGTCTTGTGCTGCTGGAGGCTACCCGTGGTAACTTCCTGTAGCTAAGTCAAAACTCTTAGATTCTTAAATCCTGTGACTCTAATTAATAGCTGTGCTACATTAAAACTAAGATGTTCATTCCCCTGAAAATGTAAAAACCTGATCTAAGTGAGCTGTATCTAACTAATCCTTTGGTGTATTCCCTGCTTTTGAAGAATCGCATTGTGACTCCCCAGCTTCAAAATAAACTCAACTTTGGTCTTCTCTCATTCAGACACTTTCTAGTTCAAATAATCCCTGCTTTTTAGTTTGCATTCTCTTAGCTACTTATCCAAAAATTTGGGCTTTAATATTATGAAGAATTTTTCTTTCAAGATTTGAGAAGGCCTATAAGAATTCAGCTATTTCTGTTATTAGTGTTTGCTTTGCTTCTTTACAAAACACAGAAGAGTTGGAAAAGATGATTCCAGGAGGTCTACATAAGTTTACTAACGTTCCTGGCTACCAGCTCCTTGAGTTTACAACCAAGCTGTTGGATAGCGATCCTGTCATTATGGTTGGTCAGTAAGGATCATATTTGAGAAGAAGAGCTGTCCAGGAGATCAGAAATCCTGGACAAACCTCTGGCACTTCCTGTATCTCTGCTGTATTGTGACTGCTGTTTCATTTCTGTTTGGCAAATTGCTTGCAACTTTAGTTTCATCAGTCTCAAACTTGAAATCATATAGGGGAGGAGATTCTGGGAAAAGTAGTTTTCAGTATAACCATGTTAATAGAGTAACCCACTAGAGTTACCAAAGAAATTGAGGTTAGGTGTTCAAAGACATGAGCAAAATAAAAATCTGGAGATAATGTACTGCCAATAGTTGCAAAACAGAGCTGAATGATGAGAAATATTAGTTAGCATGATGTATTACAGATTCATACAGATATATAATGAATCACATATGTAATTATTTTGCATGCTCAGTTGCTCAGTCATGTCCGACTCTTTGCAACCCCATGGACTGCAGCATGCCAGGCTTCCCTGTCCATCACTGTCTCCCAGAGTTTGCTTAAACATGTATCCATTGAGTGATACCATTCAACCATCTCATCCTCTGTTGTCCTTTTCTCCTCCTGCCTTCAATCTTTCCTAGCATCAGGGTTCTTTTCCAATGAGTCAGCTCTTTGTATCAGGTAGCCAAAGTATTGGAGTTTCAGCTTCAGCATCAGCCTTTCCATTCAATATTCAGGGTTGATTTCCTTTAGGACTGACTGGTTTGATCTCCCTGCAGTCCCAGTGACTCTCCAGTCTTCTCCAAAAACCACAGTTCAAAAGCATTGATTCTTCAGCACTCAGCCTTCTTTATGGTCCAGCTATCACATCCATACATGACTACTGGAAAAATAATAACTTTGACTGTACAGACATTTGTCAGCAAAGTAATATTGTTTGTTTCTAATACACTGTCTAGGTTTGTCGTAGTGTTTTCCCCAAGGAGCAAGCATCTTTCAATTTCATGGCTTGAATCATTGACCACAGTAATTTTGGAGCTCAAGAAAATAAAATCTGTCACTGTTTCCAATTTTTCCCATTCTATTTGCCACAAATTGATGTGACCAGATGCCATGCTCTTCGTTTTTTGAATGCCGAGTTTTAAGCCAACTTTTCCACACTCCTATCTTACCTTCATCAACAGGCTCTTTAGTTCCTATACACTGCCTGCCATTAGAGTAGTATCATCTGCATATATGAGGTTGTTGATATTTCTCCCAACAATCTGGATTCAGGTTTGTGATTCATTCTGCCCAGTATTTTGAGTGATGTACTCTGCGTATAAGTTAAATAAGCAGGGTGACAACATGCAGCCTTGATGTACTCCTTTCTCAATTTTAAACCAGTCGGTTGTTCCATGGCTGGTTCTGGCTGTTGCCTCTTGACTTGCATACAGGTTTCTCAGGAAGCAGGTAATGTGGTCTGGTATTCTCTTTTACATTAAAAATTTTCCACAGTTTATTGTGACCCACACAGTTAAAGGCTTTAGCATAGTCAATGAGCAGTAGAGGTTTTTTGGCCAATGTTAGCAATTTGATCCCAGCTTGTACATCTGAAAGTTCTTGGTTCATGTACTGCTGAAGCCTAGCTTGAAGGTTTTGATAATTTACTTGTTTGTATGTGGAAAGTCCCCAATTGTACAGTAGTTTGAACATGTTTTGTCATTACCCTTCTTTGGGATTGGAATGACAACTGACCTTTTGTAGTCCTGTGGCCACTGCTGAGTTTTCCAAATTTACTGGTATATTGAGTGCAGCACTTTACCAGCATCATCTTTTAGGATTTAAAATTGCTCAACCGAAATTCCATCACCTCCACTGGCTTTGTTCATAGCAATATTTCTTATGCCCCACTTGAGTCCACATTCCAGGATGTTTGGCTCTAGGTGAGTGACCACACCATTGTGGTTTTCTGGATCATTAAAACCTTTTTTGTATAGTTATTTTGTGTATTTTTGCCATCTCTTCTTAATCTCTTCTGCTTCTGTTAAGTCCTTGCCAGTTCTGTCCTTTGTTTTGCCCATCTTTGCATAAAATATTTCTTTGGTATTTCCAAATTTCTTGAGAGATCTCTAGTCTTTCCCATTTTGTTATTTTCCTCTATTTCTTTGCATTGTTAATTTAAGAAGGTGTTCTTATCTCTCCTTGCTGTTCTCTGGAATTCTGCATTCATCTGACTGTATCTTTCTCTTTCTCATTTGCCTTTTGCTTTTCTTCTTTTCTCAGCTATTTGTAAGGCCTCCTCAGATAACCACTTTGCCTTTTTGCATTTCTTTTTCATGGGGGTGGTTTTAATCCCTGCCTCCTATACAATATTACAAACCTCCATCCATAGTTCTTCAGGTACTCTGTCTACCACATCTAATCTCTTGTATCTATTTGTAACCTTCACTGTATAATTATAAGGGATTTGACTTAGGTCATACCTGAATGGTCTAGTGGTCTTCCCTACTTACTTTAATTTAAGCCTGAATTTTTCAATAAGTAGCTCAATACCTGAGCTCTAGTCAGCTCCCAGATTGTTTTTGCTGACTGTATAGATATTCTTCATCTTTGGCTGCAAATAATATTTTCAATCTGATTTCAGTATTGACTATCTGTTGCTGTCCATGTGTAGAGTCATCTCTTGGGTTGTTGGAAAGGAATGTTTGCTATAACCAGTGTGTTCTCTTGGGAAAATCTGTTAGCCTTTGCTCTGCTTCATTTTGTACTACAAGGCCAAACTTTTCTGTTATTTTGGGTGTCTCTTGACTTTCTACTTTTGCATTCGAATCCCCTGTAATGAAAATATATCTTTTCCTGTTGTTAATTCTAGGAAGTCTTGTAGGTCTTCATAGAACCATTCAACTTCACCTTTTTGGGCATTAGTGGTTGAGGCATAGAGTTGGATTACTGTGATGTTGAATTATTTTCCTTGGAGATGAATGGAGATCATTTTGTCGTCTTCAAGACTGCACCAAAGCACTGCATTTTGGACTCTTGTTGATGGTGAGGGCTATTCCATTTCTTCCAAGGGATTCTTCCCAACAGTAGTAGTTATAATTGTCATGTTAATTATATTTGCTCATTCTCATCCATTTTAGTTTACTGATTCCTAAAATGTTGATGTTCAGTCTTTTCATCTCCTGCATAAAAATATACACATACATAATATGCAATTACATATTATATACATAATTACATATATAATATGTAATTCTATAAATATTGACTGAGTTTATTAAAGACTAAATGTGTAGAACAGCATTTAACACATAAGTAGAACTTAATTTTATTTCCAATAAATTTAGTAATTAGGAATAATTTAGTCTATTAATATCATGGATACTAGAGCCAGCATAATCTTTCAACCATTGCCTTAGATTTATCATATCCTAATTTTTTGTATTTTGAAATACAAATTGATCTAAATTCTGAGAAAATTAAAGCATCATAATTCATACATTAAACTAAGAACAAACCACATTTGAAGATTTGGGACAAAGCTTTATTATGAAATTTAATAAAACAGAATTAGATTCAATAAATATTGCTTTTTAAATTAATTGGGTTCCTGATATGACTGACTTATTATATATAATAGAATATATGAGGCTGTTATTTTAAGTGAAATTCTAGAGTTTGCAATGTCCAAGTATTTAAACTTGGCAAGTGAAAGAAGGGAATGCTATAATTATGTGCAGCATAGAGTTTTTGTGAAGTTGGATAGTTCTTACAAATCTTGCCTGAAAATTCCAAACAAATTAGAATTTATAGTATATTCATGTAATAGCTATAATAAATATGGAAACAATTTTACTTACATAACATTTGCTAAAACTATTGTACACAGAAATTTTTAAAGACTTACAAAGGAAAAAAAAGGAAATA
This sequence comes from Budorcas taxicolor, assembly GCF_023091745.1. NCBI lineage: Eukaryota > Metazoa > Chordata > Mammalia > Artiodactyla > Bovidae > Budorcas > Budorcas taxicolor. The sequence goes on from NC_068916.1 coordinate 76,119,765, forward strand.
AACTTCTATATATTTCAGTTGTTAGAAAAATCTCAAATTTTTAAAACTGTTCAAGGAAAAACAATTAAATAGATGGATGCAGTAAAGCATGACTATTAAATTTTCTATGTCCATAGGGGTGTTAGGCATGACATATTATGATAAAGATTGGATTAGAAGTTAAAGAAATTTTTATTTTAGAAATGAGAAAAATAACTTACATTATATAATTGCCTGTTCCAGTTTTTGGACTCCTGCCTTCTTCCTGCCATGCTCTAGTAAACTGTATTTTAGAAAAGGGCATAGTATTATAGCATTTCACAATATAACAAGATTGCATATTTGTAGAATGCTAACCATGGCATATTTCTCAACTGTTGCCTGTAATGAGTTATATTCTTCTTTGAAATCTTTTAGTGTGTGTTTTCCTATTAGTGAAACTACACTAAAATCTCATGGATAAATATATATGATTGACATTTGCTATGTGCATGTAGATGAGGCAATGTTAGAACCAGGACACAGGACTAACAATACAAAAATGCATTATAAGGCACTTGATAATATTTGAGAAATTTTAATATTAAATTATAGTTAGAACAATCTTAGTTTGATAATGCCTACTTATTTCTTTTCAATGTAAATCTGGTATATCAAAATCAAAATTTGGTCAACTATGACAAACTTAGTAAGTAGAGTGAATTTGAGAAAATTATCCTGGGATTTAACCATATTTAATTAAATTGAAAATGTACTAATGATGTTGAGAATGTTGATTTACTGCCTTATTCTTTTAGTAAACATGTCAGAAATCAGGCTGAGTTTCAGAGAAGATTATGAAAGTATTAGTAAATTCTTCCTGTAGTTGAGAAGATTATCAATTGATCATAATTGAGTGACTTCTCATTTTATGTAACTAAAAGGCATACATTTTAAAAAACTAATTTAAAGTGATTACCGAAACTTTTCAAATAACATGAACTACTCTTTTTTTTTGCAGGGGGTGGGGGCGAGGAGCTGGCTTATTTAGCTTTAAATATTCTATATATGTGTTAACTAATTTTATGTGTCAACTTAGCCCTTGGTACTCAGATATTTGTTCAAATATTATTCTAGATGTTTCTCTGAAGGCATTTTTGTAGATTAAATTAACATTTAAGTCAGGCTTCCCTGGTTGCTCAGAGGTTAAAGACTCTGCCTGCAATGAGGAAGACTGGGTTTGATCCCTGGGTCCGATCCCTGGGTTGGAAAGATCCCCTGGAGAAGGAAATGGCAACCCGCTCCAGTATTCTTGCCTGGAGAATCCCATGGACAGAGGAGCATGGCGGACTACAATCCACGGGGTCGCAAAGAGTCGGACATGACTGAGCGACTTCATTTTCTCACTTTCACTTTCACTTTCAAGTAAAGCAGACTACCTTTCATATTGTGGGTAAACTTTCTCCGTTTAGTTGAAGGCCTTGACAGTAAAAGACTGATATTTCTGAAAGGAAAGGGAATTCTGACAGCAGATTATCTTTGGACTCGAACTACCGCGTCACCTCTTCCCTGGGTCTGCCGCCTGGCAGCCTACTCTGCAAATTTGTAGACTTGCCAAGCCTCCACCATGTCCTGAGCCAATTTTTAAAAATCTCTCTCTCTCTCTCCTCCCTCCTTTCCTCCCCCTCTCTCTGTCCTTCTACATCCTATTGATTTTGTTTCTCCAGAGAGCTCTGAACTCTTAATAATACATGATGCTGTTGAGATACCATAGTTGTATTCTGAACACTTTTTCACATTTTCATTGAAGGCACCATGATAAGTTAGAGGCAGGCAGAGTTATTTTTAGTTTGATAGGTTTCATTTCTGAGAAAAGAATGGGCTAGGAGTTGCATATAAGTGATTTTTAAAGTTTTTTGAAAGTTTCACTGTGGAATTATGTTTTTCTTTTAAATGTATAAAAAGTGGAATTTGATAAAGGTGTACCACATGAAGCCAGGTAGGAGTTATCTAAGATAAGGGTATGCTTTAGATGGGTTAAAATACTTAGTCTTATTCCTAAATTACCACAGTGCTAAAAGTAAAGTAAATATAAATAGGACTTAGTGTATTGAATAAATAATATTTTATAAGTAGAAATGTGATTTCTATTTCCTTTTACTCTTTTAAACTTAGTTTTAGGAGAAAAATATGATAAAACATATTTATTCTTAAGTTCTGTCCACTTTAAAAATATTTTTGCTAATTTGTTCTACTTAAAAAGAAATAACAAACACTGATTTTCAGCATCCAGTTCCTCCAAGTCAGGCAGATCAAAGTTTCACTGTGTTTGAGGTGCATCATTGAACAGAAAGCCCCAGGAACCATATGTTCTACCTGTTTCTTGCCTCTTCCCCAAAACTTCACCTGAATTAAAGAGATGAATAACAACTGCTTTTGATCACACATCAGGAAAGGACATCCTAAGTATATTAATAATTTCTGTTTGAAACAAAATCTTGTCATTTGCATATGTAACCCATGGTGACTATTGAATATTCTCTTTAATTAATTTGGGTGCCCTTGATCTACTTGATGAACTGCCCTGTGTATTCACATTTGCTGCTACAAGAATGATAAAACAAATGCAAACCTTGAAAATCTTCCCAAAAGATAAATATTCTTTTGAATCAACACAGATGTGTTTAGACCCTAATATGTAATTAGCATAAAATGCTGAGTTAAATCTTCAAATATTCCCATTACTTTAACTTTTTGCACTCAAGAGTGTTCTGTGTACAATATAAAATTTTCCTTTCAGAGAATCAATGAAATAGTATTTATTTACTGCCTGTCTGTCTATTATTTATCTAGAAGATATAAAAGTAATACTTTAGCTCTTTTATCTCCTCAAATAGTTTTTGTAGCTTATTATGTTTCCAAGCATGCATTTAAATCAAAATCCTCAATCATCCCATTTTCCTTTAACAAAACAAATTATCAAGTGTTATTATTGCAAGATTGCTGTATCATTTTGAAAAAAATTGTCACATTTTACATGACTGACTTGAAAAGTATTTGGATAGTACTATAAAGCAAATAGTTATTCCTCTTGCCTTATAGGTTGACCTATACAGTTGTTTCTGTATAAGTTTCATGTATTAAGCTTTTCAAACCTAAAAATCTAGTTCTGGGGTGGAAAAATCTTCACCTTGTACAAATGAATTCAAGGTGAAAGTTTTGTGAGGTAAATGGTGCAATGAGCAACAGACTTAGGAAAAGCCAAAAGTTGCTTTTGTTTAAAATTCTTGTAGGTGCAAAAGGATCACAATGGGTATTGGAAAGAGTAGCACGCTGGTTAATGTACTCCCCCTAAAAACATGATCCAACCTACTAGTTATTGTGGTCCAATCAGTGCCTCAAAACTGACAGATAAACTTAGCAATTCCTGGATAAAGAGCAAGAAGCATATAGAGGCTTCAATACACTTGGCTGCTTAAATTTAAATGAAATAATTTTTTTAAAAAATTAAAAATTCTGTTTCTCAGTCACATATCAAGTGCTTAACAACCAAAAGTGGATAGTGGCTACTATTTTGAGCAGTGCAGAATAGATTATTCTGAACCCATTTTTTTGATAAAATAATAGCAGTTCAGCTTTGTGTGCTACATTGACATTTAAAACTACTTTCTCATATATTACCTGTTTATTACAAAGCTGATGAAAAGCAAGTAAAGAAGTTCTATATTGTTTTCTTAAACCTGAAGTTCAAAGAAATTACCTCTATATGGCTAGTAAAAGGCAGGATTGTGAATGTAGCTTAAATATTCTGATTCTTAGAGGCAAACATCAAAAAAAATATTCCTGACTTTTTGGGTAGATATCAGTATAACATCATGCATGTATATATATTTCAAGATGGTTATTCTAAAAAGCACACTTTTGTATGTATAGGTCTTTAAGTTTATATCTAATCAATATTCTTTATTATTGTTATTTTTATTATTCAGCAGTACCTAAAAGACACTAATTCTCTTCTAGACTTCATGCCCAGCGTGAAGTAGTCATATCTTGACCAAGGAAGGAAGTGAAAAGCAAAAATTTTATCATAGATTTTAGCATAATAATTGTTCATTGTTTGTGCCACAATTATAGTACATGGATTAATAATTATAATTTCTGAACCTAATAATTTATGCATTAATATTTTGTCTCTGTCATGTCTTTAATTTTTGCAATTAATTGTTTTAATAACAGAAAGGTTAATTGTGCTATTCATCAGAATTGCTTGCTGTGAAATGGTAGACAAATAAGAACTTTACAGATAAAGGGCATACATACTAATCAAGCCTGTCATTTCTTTAGAAAGTAAGCCTGCTGTGACAGCCTAATAGATTTATTTAATTTGCAAAATCTTGGGGTTCAGAAAAGCTCCCACTAAGACAAATGGAATTGTAACAAATTGTTAAATTTATGTTTATACCCAACCATATCCAGAAATGCATATATTTTTCTATGTCTAGGTATATGCATACACACATTTGTGTACAGCAGGCACACATACACATTCTATAATCACTTTCATTAAACTATAGCCTAGAAAACAAGGTTTTGTTCTAAAATCATAATCTGATACTATGCTTCTTAAAATTATTAGTATATGATAGAAAAAGCATTATTATAACATATTCTTATCAGTTCAGTTCAGTGGCACAGTTGGGTCTGACTCTTTGCAACCCCACGAACTGCAGAATGCCAGGCTTTCCTGTCCATCACCAACACCCAGAGCTTATTCAAACTCATGTCCATCAAGTCAGTGATGCAATCCAACCATCTCATCCTCTGTCATCCCCTTCTCTTCCCACCTTCAATCTTTCCTGGCATCAGGATCTTTTCTAGTGTGTCAGTTCTTCACATCAGGTGGCCAAAGTGTTGGAGTTTCAGCATCAGCATCAGTCTTTCCAATGAATATTCAGGACTGATTTCCTTTAGGATGGACTACTTGGATCTCCTTGCAGTCCAAGGGACTCTCAAGAGTCTTTTCCAACACCACAGTTCAAAAGCATCAACTCTTTGGTGCTCAGCTTTCTTTATAGTCCAACTCACATCCACACATGACTACTGGAAAAAACCAGAGCTTTGACTAGATGGACCTTTGTTGGCAAAGTATTGTCTTGCCTAGATCCAGGTACTCCAGGGTGAAGAAGGAAATGGCACAGATCACTTCCTGTTGTTTCAGGTCTGAAGCCAAATGATTGTTTTTGTACAGGTCCATATATCAGTGAGGTTTGTATTATCTTGTTCTTATTTTCACCAAATTTCTGTCCAAAATTTTAGTAGAATTCCAGTCTCTTGCTTCCAATTAATTCCTTGGTTAAGTAGCCATGAACATAATTTTGTTTTGATATAGGTCTAAGCCTGGGACCTCTTGTCATTTACTTCTTATTTTAAAAGCTTCAATTCTAATTACTGTGATCAGTAATTGCTGTTCCCTAAAATTTACCTAAAATCAATAGCTTTACTGCTAAGCTTCTTTCTTAAACTCTTGACCCTGAAAACAATGGCTTGAGTGAGAAGACAAGTCTTTTCCTGTCCTTTCTAGGAGGATATAGACTTTATCTGGAGAAGAAAATGGAGAAGGGAATGGCAACCCACTCCAGTGTTCTTGCCTGGAGAATCCCATAGACAGAGGGGCCTGGTGGGCTACAGTCTATGGGGTTGCAGAGTCAGACACGACTAAGCACGATTAACACACACACACACACAGTTTCAGGTTTAAAGTCATCATAGACAACCATTTGAATTTAGAGTGCAGAAGCAGTTGGTTTTTTCTTGGCCCTGGACGGTTCCTATTTGTGATATTTAGTCACACAGATTGCAGGGTAAGGACACATAGCAGAATGGTTTGCTCTACTTTGAGTTTATCTCTATTTTATAGAAATTGCAGGTGTAAAATGTCTATCTGTGGCTCAGATGGTAAAGAATTTGCTTGCAATGTGCAAGACCTGTGTTTGATTGCTGGGTAGGGAAGATCCCCTGGAGAAGGGAATGGCAGCCCACTCCAGTATTCTTGCCTAGAGGATCTTATGGGTAGAAGAGCCTGGCAGGCTGTACAGTCCATGGGATCAAAAAGAGTTTGACATGACTGAGCAACTAACACTTTCATTTTCAAAAGTGGAAAAAAGAGAACCAGTGAATGCCAACACACACCCTGCCATTTACCTCTGTGTTCCAGCTGGTTTCATTTCTAATCATTTGTGAACTAACCACATCTTACAAAAATGGTCTTTACCTTTCTTCAGGGATAACATTTTATAATGCCATTTTGAGTAAAGATTCTTTCCTTTAAACATGGGTTTTGCCTTCTCATTTGGAAGCATTGATCACATAGATGGTCTAGTATTAGGGAATAGAGAAGCACCTGTTTTACTCATGCTACAGGAAAAGTTAGCTGTATTATGAAAGCAACTACACTAGTCAACTAAATTCTGAAGTTTGCTATTATCAGTTCTTAATTGAAAAGTTTGATTGGTAAGGGGAAGAAGAGGAAATAGTCACCAGTTCAACCCATTCATAGACAGGCTATCCCAATAACAACCCCAGACATCTGTCATCCATTCAATAAATATTTTCAAACCCTATTATATGTCAGGAACTTTAATCCATTTGGGGAAACAAGGATGAAACAAGATTAGTACAGTCCTTCCCCTCAGAAACTTTAAAACCAAGTCTATCATGGTAGACAGATAAAATTTAATTTGAAAAATAAATCCATGATGTTATAAGAAATTTGGAAGAAATAAGTAGGATGCTACTATATTGATGACAAACACTGACTAGATTTTGTTTTACTCCAGGCAGTATTATGTTTTATTTTATTAGTTTATTTAACCTAACCATCTATGAGGTGTTACTATCATCTCCATTTTATAAATTATGAAAGTGAGGCACAGAGAGTCTAAATAAATTGTTCACAACCATAGTTTTCGGTGGCAGAATGACACTAATCCTATTATTTTAAATAGAGTCCATGCTCTTCTTCATCATGATACTATACTCACTTTCTTAAGACAATAAACTGGGGAAGACTTGTTTTCAAGGGAGATAGAAAAAGTATGGATGACAACCAAGTTAAGACCTAAAGCCTGAGGGAGAATCAAATGTGAAGAGTTGGAAAAAATTGCTTCAGGCTAGTTTAACTGCATGTAGGAGGAGCTCAGGATGGAAATGGGGAGGGTATGCTAAGCAAACTGAAATAGGCTTATATTTTTGGAGAACTGTGAACAAAAAAGGCAGGTGATGATAAGGCAAAAAATTTTCAGGCCATGATAAAAATTTAGATTTTATTCCAGGTGCAAAAGAAGCCACTGAAGAGTATTAATTTTTTTTTTTTTTTCCATCTGGCAAACATTGCTGTCCTTTTAAAAGGGTTTTGAAATTTATAGAATACTATAGCAGAATGGTTAAAACTGAGAAAATTTCTTAAAATATCACATCTGGTCATTCTGTCTTCACAGAAAATCAAATCAACATGATTTCAAATATTTTCAGAAAAAATGCACTTTAGGTGGAAATCATTTCATTCATACACATCCGTCTTTTGCCTTGTGGCTTCTCAGTGGAGTACATAGCCACAAACACTTCTTGTTTCTTCAATCAGACAGAAAGAAATGAACAGATGGGAGATCAAAGGAGCAGCTGAGCAAAGAATCTGGCAAAATATGCAGCAATTTATAGGTAGATGAATAAAGATTTGAAAGACTAGTGTAGAAAGAGACTATAAAAATTATTCCTAACTTCTATGTTATGGATATTGAGATATCTTCTGATCTTTTCTGATAGGGATTAGTACAAGAAGTATAACTGATTTTTAATAAGTGCCTAGTATAGTACCTTCTCATGGAAAAGTACAAGGCAGTTGATCTTGAAAGGATGTTAAAAAAAAAAAAAAAGTAGACATGCCTTTTATATGAAACTGTTTCCCATTAGAACTAAGCATGAAGCTTTACTGCGTGTGTCCCAGGTCTCTTCAGTGGTGTCTGACTCTGTGATGCTATGGACTACAGGCTACCAGGCTCCTCTGTTCATGGGATTCACAGACAAGAATATGGGAGTGAATTGCCATGCTCTCATCTGAATCATTACTTCTGGAAGTTTATTAGAAAATATGCTTCTTTAATCAAGTCCATTCATCTTCTTCCATAATCAGCAGGTATTTCTACCAGTGAGTGATTCTATGCAAAGAATTTTTTTTTAATTTTTAAAATTTTTATTTTTACTTTATTTTGCTTTACAATACTGTATTGGTTTTGCCATACATTGACATGAATCAGCCACGGGTGTACATGAGTTCCCAATCCTGAACCCCCCTCCCACTTCCCACCCCATATCATCTCTCTGGATCATCCCCGTGCACCAGCCCCAAGCATCCTGTATCCTGTATCGAACATAGACTGGCGATTCGTCTTTTACATGATAGTATACATGTTTCAATGCCATTCTCCCAAATCATCCCACCCTCTCCCTCTCCCTCAGAGTCCAAAAGTCTGCTCTACACAACTGTGTCTCTTTCGCTATCTTGCATACGGGGTCATCATTACCATCTTTCTAAATTCCATATATATGTGTTAGTATACTGTATTGTTGTTTTTCTTTCTGGCTTACTTCACTCTGTATAATCGGCCCCAGTTTCATCCATCTCATTAGAACTGATTCAAATGTATTCTTTTTAATGGCTGAGTAATACCCCATTGTGCACATGTACCACAGCTTTCTTATCCATTCATCTGCTGATGGACATCTAGGTTGTTTCCATGTCCTGGCTACTATAAACAGTGCTGCAATGAACATTGGGGTACACATGTCTCTTTCAATTCTGGTTTCCTCGGTGTGTATGCCCAGCAGTGGGATTGAATGGAAGACATAGTTCAGGAGTAAAGTATGCTTAAAGTATTTAGTCTAGATTTCCCTAATCTCGTTCTATTATGTTGCATACTTGTTTTCCTTCATTCAGTGTTATTATATATTATTTTATGTAGACATGTCCTAACGTCCTCTGAAGTTAGAAATTATTTTATTCATCTTTCTTGGTCTTACTACACCACTGAGCATACACTCAATAAATAGCACATTGTTTAAAAAACAAGAAAAATAAACATTTTGACAAAATTTGATAACTTCCAGCTCTAAATTCCTTCCTCCATAGTCTACATAAATAAGAATATTATGTACATACACACACACACACACACACCTTGTATTTTTTTCAGTGAACATGAAAATAAAACCTAGTTTCTGGGAGAAAAGTCTATTTTGGTACTTTCCATTTCCTACTTAAACTCTTTGCTTCAAGATTTGTTAGGGTAAAGAGATATCTCAGCACTTTTTTTTTTTTTTTAAATTTGTTAACATATGTTTATTAATTCCTGCAACTGTAGTTTCTATTTATTCATGCCAAAGTTTAAAATATATCTACTCAGAGAGGGGAGCATCCATAATTTTTAAAGCTCTTTTAGAAATATTTTAAAGGGAACAGCTAATACAATGTTTAATGGTGAGAAACTAGAAACTTCCTCCCTAGGATCAGCAACAAGGAATAATGTCCTCTCTCACAAATCATTTTCAACAACAACACAATGGAAGTACTAGCCAAGGCAGTAAGACAAGAAAAGGAAACAAACAGTAGACAGATTGAGAAGAAAGGAATAAAACTTCTTTTTCTTGGCAGATGACATGATTATCTATGTAGAAAGAATTGACAAAAAAAAATGCTTCTGGAAATAATAATTAATTATAGCATGGTTGTGGTAAGATCAAAATTGCTATACAAAATCAGTTGCTTCCTGGTAGACCAACAATGACCAAGTAAAATTTGAAATAAAAAAAAAATTATATTAGAACCTCCACAAATCAAATACTAAGGTGCAAATCTAAAAAAATATGTCCAAGCTCCGCAAGAGGAAATCTATAAAACTTTAACGAAATAAATCACAAAAGAACCCTGTGAAAAATATTTTATATTCATGCATGCTAAGTCACTTCAGTCTTGTCCAACTCTTCATAATTTTATGGTCTATAGCCCACCAGGCTCCTCTGTCCATGGGATTTTCCAGGAAAGAACATCAGAGTGGGTTGCCATGCCCTCCTCCAGGGGATCTTCTTGACCCAGGGATTGAACCCATGTCTCTTAGGTCTCCTGCATTGGCAGGCAGGTTCTTTATCACTGGCACTACCTGGGAGTCCGTATTAACGGATAGGAACACTCAAATTGTCAAATGTTAGTTCTTCCCAACATGATCTATGATTCAGTATAATCTCAGCAAGTTATTTTGTGGTCATTAGCAAACTGATTCTAAAATTTATATAGAGATGCCTAAGACCCAGAATAGCCAAGACAATATTGAAGGAGAAGATCAGTGTTGAAGGATTGACACTTTCTCACTTAAAGACTTACTTTATAAAGCAACAATAATCAAGACAGTGCAATAAAAAAAAAAATAGAAAAATAGATTAATAGAACAGAGCAGAGAGCCCAGATTAGACCCATGCAAGTGTAGTCACCTTGACAAAGGAACAATGGTAATACAATGGAGGAAAAAAATAGTCTTTTCAGCAAATGGTGTTGGAACAACTGGACATCCACAGGCAAAAAAAAAAAAAAAAAAAAAAAAAGAATTTCAGACACAGAACTTACACCTTTCACAAAAGTTGACAGAATATGAATCTGAATGTGAAAAAATATATATAAAATTCTAATAGACAACATATACAAAAATCTAGAAGGCCTTGGGTTTGGCAAGGCCTTTTCTTTTATTACAACTTTTATAGATTTATAATTAACATTTTGTGTTATGTTCATTGGGCTTTCCAGGTGGCACTAGTGGTTAAGAACCTCTCTGCCAATATAGGAGATGTAAGACATGGGGGTTTGATCCCTGGGTCAGGAAGATCCCCTGAAGAGAGGCATGGAGGCCAATCCAGTGTTCTTGACTGGAGAATCCCATGGGCAGAGGAGCCTAGTGGGCTACAGTCCATAAGGTTGGAAACAGTTGAACATGACTGAAGCACTTTAGCATGCATGCTATATTCATTACAGGCGTACAGCATAGTGATTAAGTATTTTTACACATTATGAAATGATCACCACAATGAGTCTAGCTATACAAGTTGTTATAGTATTAGTGATCATATTCCTTATAATGATTTCTATCCCTGTGACTTCAGTCAGTTAAATTCAGTCGATCAGTTGTGTCCGACTCTTTGTGACCCCATGAATCACAGCATGCCAGGCCTCTCTGCCCATCACCAATTCCCGGAGTTCACTCAAAATCATGTCCATCAAGTCGGTGACGCCATCCAGCCATCTCATCCTCTGTTGTCCCCTTCTCCTCCTGCCCCCAAACCCACCCAGCATCAGGGTCTTTTCCAAACAGTCAACTCTTCCATTGAGGTGGCCGAAGTATTGCAGTTTCAGCTTCAGCGTCAGTCCTTATAATGAACACCCAGGACTGATCTCCTTTAGAATGGATTGGTTGGATCTCCTTCCAGTCCAAGGGACTCTCAAGAGTCTTCTCCAACACCACACTTCAAAAGCATCAATTCTTCGGTGCTGAGCTTTCTTCACAGTCCAACTCTCACATCCATACGTGACCACTGGAAAAACCATAGCTTTGACTAGATGGACCTTTGTTGGCAAAGTAATGTCTCTGCTTTTGAATATGCTGTCTAGATTGGTCCTAGTTTTTCTTCCAAGGAGCAAGCATCTTTTAATTCTATGGCTGCAGTCACCGTCTGCAGTGATTATGGAGCTGAAGAAAATAAAGTCTGTCTTAGTTTTCATTGTTTCCACATCTATTTGCCATGAAGAGATGCGACCATGATCTTAGTTTTTGAATATTGAGTGTTAGGCTTGCTTTTTCACTCTCCTCTTTCACTTTCTCCAAGAGGCTCTTTAGTTCTTCTTTGCTTTCTGCAATCAAGGTGGTATCATCTGCATATCTGAGATTGTTGATACCTCTCCCAGCCATCTTGATTCCAGCTTGTGCTTCATCCAAGTTTGCATTTCTAATGATGTACTATGTGTAGAAGTTAAATAAGCAGGTTGACAATATATAGCCTTGTCATACTCCTTTCCTAATTTGGAACCAGTCCACTGTTCCAGGCCCAGTTCTAACTGTTGTTTCTTGACCTTTATATATATTATCAGGAGGCAGGTAAGGTGGCCAGGTATTTCCATCTCTTTCAGAATTTGTCACAGTCTGTTGTGACCCACACAGTCAAAGTTTTCACAATAGTCAATGAAGCAGAAGTAGATGTTTTTCTGGAACTCTCTTGCTTTTTCAATGATCCAGTGGATTGGCATTTTGACCTCTTGTTCCTCTGCCTTTTTAAAATCCAGCTTGTACATCTGGAAGTTCTTGGTTCATGTACTGTAGAAGCATGGCTTGGAGAATTGTGAGCATTACTTCACTAGCATATGAGATTAGTGTAGTTGTGTGGTAGTTTGAACATTCTTTGAAATTGCCTTTCTTTGAGATTGGAATAAAAACTAACCTTTTCCAGTACTGTAGCCACTGCTGAGTTTTCCAAATTTGTTAGCATATTGAGTGCAGCACTTTCACAGCATCATCATTTAGGATTTTAAAGAGCTCAACTGAAATTCCCTCACCTCCACTAGCTTTATTTGTAGTCATGCTTCCTAAGGAGGGATCATATCATAGTGTTTATCTGGCTAATAAAGATCTTTTTTGTATAATTCTTCTTGTATTCTTGCCACCTCTTCTTAATATCTTCTTCCTCTGTTAGGTCCATACCATTTCTGTCCTTTGTCGAGCCCATCTTTGCATGAAATATTACCTTGGTTTCCCTAATTTTCTTGAAGTGATTTCTAGAGTTTCCCATTCGATTGTTTCCCTCTATTTCTTTGCATTGATCACTGAGGAAGGCTTTCTTATCTCTCCTTGCTATTCTTTCGAAGTCTGCATTCAGATAGGTATATCTTTCCTTTTATCCTTTGCCTTTAGCATCTATTCTTTCCTCAGCTATTTGTAAGGCCTCCTCAGACAACCATTTTGCCTGTTTGCATTTCTTTTTCTTAGGGATGGTTTTGATCACTGCCTCCTGTACAATATCCCCAACGTCCATTTATAGGCTTCAGGCACTCTGTCTCTCAAATCTAATCCCTTGAATCTATTTGTCACTTCCTCTGTATAATCTTAAGGGATTTGATTTAGGTCACTGACTTATTTATCTTAAATTTGAAAATTTGTATTTCTCAATCCCCTCATCTATTTTGTCCATATTCTCCCCTCTTTTCCATTTGGAAACCACTCATTTTCCTTTGTATCTAATGAGTCTGTTTCTTTGTTTTAGATCCCACATGTAAGAGAGATCATTTGGTATTTGTTTTCCCCTAACTTATTTCATGTAGCATAAAATGTTCCAAATTCATGCATGTTGCTGGAAATGACAAGATTTTGTTCTTATTTATGACTAAGTAATAGCATGTATATTCTCCACATTTTCTTCACCCATTCATCTATAGATGAATACTTAGGTTTCTTCTATATTTTCTCAGTTGTAAATAGTGGTGTAGTATACATGTGAAAGTGAAAGCTCAGTCATGTCCAACTCTTTGCGATCCCATGGACTATACAGTCCATGTAATTCTCCAGGCCAGGATACTGGAGTGGGGAAGAGTCTTTCCCTTCTCCAGGGGAACTTCCCAGCCCAGGTTTCCCACAGTGCAGGAGGATTCTTTACTGGCTGAGCCACAAGAGTATGCATATGAGTACATATATATATATATTTCAAGTTAGTATTTTTGGATAAATACCTAGAAGTAGAATTGCTGGATCATATAATATCTCTCTTTTTAGTTTTTTGAGGAACCTCTATACTGTTGTTTATAATGGCTTCACCAATTTATATTCCCACCAACAGTGCATGAGAGTTCCTTTTTCTCCACATTTTCACAAACATTGTATTGCATTTTGATGATAGGTATTCTGAATGGTATGAAGTGATATCTCATTCTGATTTTGATTTAAATTTCCCTGTTAGTGATGCTGTTTATCTTTTAATGTGCCCCTTATTCATCCATATGTTTTCTCTGTAAAAATGTCAGTTGAGGTCCTCTGGCCATTTTAAAATCAATTTTTCTTTATATTGAATTGTATGAGTTCTCTCCATATTTTGGATATCAACTCCTTATTGGATATATTAGTCACAAATATCTTCTTGGATTCAGTAGGTTGCCTTTTTGTTTTGTTGGTGGTTTTCTTGAATATGCAAAGTACTTTTTTAGTTTGCTATAATTCCATTTGTTTATTTCTACTTTTCTTGGCCTTGGGAGGGGGACCTAATAAAATGAACATAAATAATTCACCTGATAAAAAGTTCAAAGAAATGACAATAAGAATCATCACCCAATTCTGGAGAAAAATGAAGGAACTCAGTTCACTCCAGAGGAAACTTCTACCAAAAAACTTAGAAAATGAAAGAAATAAGCAATCAGAACTAAAAATTATACTAATTAAAGTAAAAATACACTAAATGAAATTAATAGCAGAATGGAGAAAATGGACTTTAAAACTAAGATTGCAACAAAAGACACAAAAGTGCAATATATAAAGAGGTCAAACCAACAAGCGGGTATAACAATTAGCAAATATTTTCCATTTAACATATGAAAAATTGATATAGAAAGTAAGTGTTAACAGAAAAAAATAAATAGAAGGCAATACGACAATAGTAAGGAAATTTAATTCCCCACTCACATCAATAGATAGATCACTCAGGAAGAAAATCAATAATGAAACACTGGCCTTAAGTGGCTAAACAACACATTAGACTAAATTAACCTAATACACATATAGAAAACATTTCATCCAAAAGCTATGGAATACACATTCTTTTCAAGTACATATGCAACATTCTTCAGAACAGAGCATATGATAGGCCGTAAAACAAGTCTCAATAAATTTAAGACTATCAAGTATCTTTTTCTGACCCAAATGTTATGAAAACTGAAATCAGATATTAAAAAAAAATCAAAAAACACAAAAATGTGAAAACTAACATGCTACTAAATAATCCGTGAGTCAAAAAAGAAATCAAAGAAGAAATTTAAAAAATTTCTGAGACTAAAATGAAAACACAACATTCCAAAATCTAAAGGAAGCTGCAAAAGCAGTTCTATGAGGTATGTTAATAGCAATAACTGCCTATCTCAAGAGTAAGAAAACTCTCAATCTGTATGTACATTTAAAGAACTAGAAAAGAGGAAAAAGCAAAGTTCAAAGTTAGTAGAAGGAAGAAAATAATAAAGATCACAGAAGAAATAAATGAAAAGGACACTAAAAAATAGAAAACATCAATAAATTAAAAGTTGGTACTCTGATAGATAAAATTGACAAAACTTCAGTCACACTTATCAAGGAAGAGAGACCAAATAAATAAAATCATAAATGAAAGAGGAGAAATTAAACCCACAACACAGAAATACAAAGGGTTGAAAGATAATCTATGAACAGTTGTGTGTGTGCTCATTCTCTTCAATTATGTCTGACTCTTCGCGACCCTCTGGACTGTAGCCTAATAGGCTCCTCTCTCCATGGGATTCTCCAGGCAGGAATACTGGAGTAGGTTGCCATGCCTGCCATATGAAAAATTATGTGCCAACAAATTCAACAATCTAGAAGAAATGGCTAAAGTTTAGAATCATATACCCTTCTAAGTGGAGAAGGCAATGGCACCCCCAGTACTCTTGCCTGGAAAATCCCATGGATGGAGGAGCCTGGTAGGCTACAGTCCATGGAGTCGCTAAGAGTCAGACATGACTGCGCGACTTCACTTTCACCTTTCACTTTCATGAATTAGAGAAGGAAATGGCAACCCACTCCAGTGTTCTTGCCTGGAGACTCCCAGGGATGTGGAAGCCTGGTGGGCTGCCATCTATGGGGTCACACAGAGTCAAACAAGACTGAAGCGACTTAACAGACCCTTCTAAGACTGAATCATGACGAAATTTAAAATCTGGATAGATTACTAGTAAGAAAACTGAATCATAATTAAAAATAATGAAAAGCAAAACTCTGGGTCCAGATGGTTTCACAGGTGAATTCCAAATATTTAAAGAAAAGTTAATACTAATCATTTTCAAATTATTTCAAAAAGTTGAAGATGGGGGAATGCTTCCAGAAACAATTTACAAGACCAGCATTATCCTGATACTAAAATCAAAGACATCACACAAAAAAACAAAATTACAAGCCAATATCCCTGATGAATATAGATGCAAATATCCTCAGCAAAACATTAGCAAACTGAAATCAACAATTGTTCAGTTGCCCAGTTGTGTCCTACTCTGAGACCCCATGGACTGAATCACTCCAAGCCTTTCTGTCTCTCACCATCTCCTGAGGTTTGCCCAAGTTCATGTTCATTGCATCAGTGATGTCACCCAGCCATCTCATCCTCTGATGCACTCTTCTCCTTCTGCCTTTAATCTTTTCCAGCATCAGGGACTTTTCCAATGAGTCAGCTGTTCACATCAAATGACCAAAATACTTGGGCTTCAGCTTTAGCATCAATCCTTCCAATGAGTATTCAGGGTTGATTTCTCTTAAGATTGACAATTTTGATCTGCTGCTGCTGCTGCTAAGTCTCTTCAGTCATGCCTGACTCTGTGCGACCCCATAGACGGCAGCCCACCAGGCTCCCTCATCCCTGGGATTCTCCAGGCAAGAATACTGGAGTGGGTTGCCATTTCCTTCTCCAATGCATGCAAGTGAAAAGTCAAAGTGAAGTCGCTCAGTTTTGATCTCCTTGCTTACAATTTCTTGCATGCTTTTGATTTCTTTTAATGAATTTGACAGTCATATATATGATCAAGTGGGATTCATTCCAGGGGTGTAAGAACAGACACGTAGATCATTGGAACAGAGTGGAGAACTCAGAAATATACCTGTGATCATGTGGTCAATTTGGAGTAGGAAATGGCAACATACTCCAGAATTCTCACCTGGAAAATCCCATGGATAGAGGAGCCTGGTATGCTATAGTCCATGGGGTCGCAAAGGGTCAGACATGACTGAGGAATTGAACACACAAACATGTGGTCAATTAACCTATGACAAAGAAGGCAAGGATATACAATGGAGGAAAGACAGTCTCTTCAATAAATGGTGCTGAGAAATCTGGCCAGCTACATGCAAAAGAATGAAATTGGATTAATTTCTTACATCATAAACAAACAACCAAAACAAACAAACAAAAACTGCATTAAAGATTTGAATGTAAGACCTGAAACCATAAAACTCCTAGAAATTATTTGTTCCTTTGCTTGAAACATTCCTCTATCTTCTCATTTTGTTTTATTTTCATTTTTATTTCAAAGAATTAGGTAAAACAGCTACCTCTCCTGATCTTGAAAGGATAGCCTTATGCAAAAGCATCCACTGTATAGACTGCTTGTGCCTGAGAGCTTTTGGAGGCCAATTGGAGCTAAGTGGACGTTGGTCAGGGGGTGTCACTTGGAAGCACTGTGCCTCAGGCCACTTTAGCCAAGTGACTGGAGCTGGAGTGGATCCAGGCCAGGGGAGAAACCCTGGGGAGACTGAAATAATTCACTTGCTGACACCTCTGATTCTGGAGAGTTCCCTGACCATATGGCAGAACTCTAGGGTTTAATAAATGGATTTTCTTCCTATATACAATTTATGCTCTAAATCCCAAGGCAAACAAGTTTGTGCGTGGGTCCTTCAGTAGTATCCCTTCCTTTTACAGGTCATCGTGTTTAGATATTGTGTTTCTGTCTCCAATTTCTATGTGATCCTTCTATGTGCAGGAACTATCCAGTTAGCCCTCAGGTCTTTAGGAAGGATTGTTATATATGTAGGTATAGATTCAAGGCATCCATGGAAGGAGATGAACTTAGAGTCTTCCTATACCACCATCTTAGATCTCTCTCCCAGGAATGACTTTTAGACCCAACACAACAGATTTATTCCATGAAAGAAATAACTGATAAATTGTACTTCATTAGAATTAAAAACTTTAGTTCTCTGAAAGACATTGTCAAGAAAATAAGCCAAGCTACAGACTGAGAGATAATGTTTGTAAGATATATATATATATATGAGTAAAGGAATATTATTTAAAATATACCAAGAAATCTTAACACTCAACAATAAGGGGAAAATGTCCAATTTAAAAAAAATGGGCAAAATACCTGAATTGATACCACTCCAAAGAAGATACAGATGACAGTGCATGAAAAGAAGTTTAACATCATAAGTCAACAGAGAACTGTGAGTTAAATAACCATGTTATTGTGCTACATATCTGTTAGCATGGTGAAAATTCAAAAACACTCTCAATACCAAATGCTGTTAAGGATGTGGAGCAATAGAAATTCTCAGTTACTGTTGGTGGGAATGCAAAATGGTACAACCATTTTGTAAGACAATTTGGCAGTTATTCATAAAACTAACTGTACTCTTAACCACACACTTCAGCCATTGTACTCCTTGTTATTTACCCTAATGAACTGAAGTCTTATGTCCACACAAAAACCTTACATGGGGCTTATAGGAGTTTCATTCGTAAGTACCAAAACTTGGAAACAACCAATATATCCTTCAGTAGGTAAGTGAATAAGCTGCAAAACTTCTAGACAATGGAATATTATTCAGCATTGAAAAGAAATGAGCTATTAAATCACGGAAAAACATGGAGAAACTTAAATGCATATCATTTAGTGAAAGAAGCCACTCTGCAAAGGCTATGTACTATATGATACCAGTTATATGACATGCTGGAAAATACAAAACTATGGATACAGTGAGAAATATCAATAGTTCTAGAGGTTGAGAGGGAAATAAGGATACATAGGCAGAGGACACAGGATTTTTAGGGCAGAAAAATTGTTCTGCATGATGCTATAATGGTGGGCACATGATGCTATAGGTTTGTATCAACCCATATAATGCCCAACATCAAGTGAACCCTAATGTTAATGTGGACTTTGGACAACATCATGTCAATACAGTTTTATTGATTATAACAAATTACTTTCAGAGGAAAGCTGATAGTAGGGCCGCTGTATGTGTGTGTTTGATGGAAGGTATGTGAAAACTACTTTCTACTCAATTTTGCATGTAATATAGAATGGCCCCTAAATATTACTTTAAAAATAATTAGCTCCTTTGAAATACTTTGAACATCTAGAAGGACAGATTCATGTCTTAAATATCTTGATATCCTGAAGTGAGGAAAAATGCTTGCAATGGAGAGGAGGCTCAATAAATATTTGTTATAAGAATAATACATACTCTGTCCCTTTTTAGGCAATTTGAGGTATTGCTATGAAGTCGACCTATAGTATATTTTATTAGATATCATAGTTTGTGACAGTGAGTGGGTATTTAAGTATGGTATACTAAAGACTTCCCTGGTGGCTCAGACGGTAAAGCGTCTGCCTACAATGTGGGAGACCCAGATCCAATCCCTGGGTCAGAAAGATCTCCTGGAGAAGGAAATGGCAACCCACTCCAGTATTCCTGCCTGGAAAATCCCTTGGATGGAGGAGCCTGGTGCGCTACAGTCCAAAGGGTCGTGAAGAGTCAGACACGACTACAAATGAGGAAAACAATAATTTAGTCATTTAAAGAAAATATCTTTCTATTCTCAGTTAAACATGGTTTCGTTTCATTTCTAAAATCACACATACATTTCAATTTTATTAAAATGATTTTGAAGAATCTAGCAAGAAATCATATGGATTTTCTCCCTTGAAATTTTCATGTGTTAGATGTATTACACATTTTAACCCTTAAACATTGAGATATCCTTGCAATTCTGGAATACCCTACTTGGGGATATTTTATGTATTTCATATACTGGTGGATTTGATTTGAAAGGATTACTTTTAGGACTTTTATATATAAATTATTAAGGATACACTGGCTATGGTTTTTAATTTCCTTTTTTTGTGTGGAGTGAACTTTAAAAAAAATTATGTATATTGTTATTTTTAAAATTTACTTTTTGGTGTGCTCTGAAACAATATACACACACACAATAAAAATAACTTACTATTTTATATTTTCACTGAAAATACCTGCAAAGCTGTCTAAATCTGATAGATACTTTCCTGCATTCTACAGTGACAGTGTTTATCCGTTTTTTACTTTAGTTTTATACTTAATTCAAATTTATTTTAGTGACTTTGATTCTTTTGAAGTATTCAGTTTAGAACCTTCAATTCATTAGCATTGATTTGAATATAACCTTTCTTTATTTTTCCTTACCTCAATAGCTGATATTTTACTTTACATTGAAAATTAAATTTTTGTTTTCTTTCTAATATTTTGTATTAAATTTAGAGTTGATTCTATTTAAAATTTTCATAGACACAAGACCTTGTTTCTGTACTATTATTTCTTCTTTTACTTATTTTGCTGTGTTTTTCATTTCTACAATTAAATTATGTGTTAATCTATTTAGTATTTGAATTTAATTGTGACTCTAGCTTTTAACTCAGTTCATAAGTTTTAAAGCATGATATCCTCAAAATTCTGTTTCCTAAGAATCTCCTGTGATTTCAGTGTTTTAAAATTTTTTGCATAAGTGATTTACAAAGATTTAATTTACTTTTTACGTTGCTGAAAAGTTTTGTTGATTTCTAGTTCTACTTTATTATGATCATAGAAAAGTAGAACTGTATATATATATATATATACATATACACACACACACATACATATCCTCCACTTAAATTGAAGAAAGCAGGGAAAACCACTAGACCATTCAGGTATGACCTAAATCAAATCCCTTATGATTGTACAGTGGGAGTGAGAAATAGATTTAAGGGACTAGATCTGATAGATAGAGTGCCTGATGAACTATGGAATGAGGTTCGTGACATTGTACAGGAGACAGGGATCAAGACCATCTCCATCAAAAGAAATGCAAAAAAGCAAAATGGCTGTCTGAGGAGGCCTTACAAATAGCTGTGAAAAGAAGAGAAGTAAAAAGCAAAGGAGAAAAGGAAAGATATAAGCATCTGAATGCAAAGTTCCAAAGAATAGCAAGAAGAGATAAGAGAGCATTCCTCAGCGATCAATGCAAAGAAATAGAGGAAAACAACAGAATGGGAAAGACTAGAGATCTGTTCAAGAAAATTGCAGATATCAAGGGAACATTTCATGCAAAGATGGGCTCGATCAAGGACAGAAATGGTAAGGACCTAACAGAAGCAGAAGATATTAAGAAGAGGTGGCAAGAATACACAGAAGAACTGTACAAAAAAGATCTTCATGACCTAGATAATCACGATGGTGTGATCACTCATCTAGAGCCAGACATCCTGGAATGTGAAGTCATGTGGGCCTTAGAAAGCATCACTACAAACAAAGCTAGTGGAGGTGATGGAATTCCAGTTGAGATATTTCAGATCCTGAAAGATGATGCCATGAAAGTGCTGCGCTCCATATGCCAGCAAATTTGGAAAACTCAGCAATGGCCACAGGACTGGAAAAGGTCAGTTTTCATTCCAGTTCCAAAGAAAGGCAATGCCAAAGAATGATCAAACTACCACACAATTGCACTCATCCCACACACTAGTAAAGTAATGCTCAAAATTCTCCAAGCCAGGCTTCAGCAATATGTGAACCGTGAACTTCCAGATGTTCAAGCTGGTTTTAGAAAAGGCAGAGGAACCAGAGATCAAATTGCCAACATCTGCTGGATCATGGAAAAAGCAAGAGAGTTCCAGAAAAACATCTATTTCTGCTTTATTGACTATGCCAAAGCCTTTGACTGTGTGGATCACAATAAACTGTGGAAAATTTTGAAGGAGATGGGAATACCAGACCACCTGACCTGTCTCTTGAGAAATCTGTATGCAGGTCAGGAAGGAACAGGTAAAACTGGACATGGAACAACAAACTGGTTCCAAATGGGAAAAGAAGTACGTCAAAGCTGTATACTGTCACTCTGCTTATTTAACTTATATGCAGAGTACCTCATGAGAAACACTGGACTGGAAGAAACAAAAGCTGGAATCAAGATTGCCAGGAGAAATATCAATAACCTGAGATATGCAGATGATACCACCCTTACGGCAGAAAGTGAAGAGGAACTAAAAAGCCTCTTGATGAAAGTGAAAGAGGAGAGTGAAAAAGTTGACTTAAAGCTCAACATTCAGAAAACGAAGGTCATGGCATCTGGTCCCATCACTTCATGGGAAATAGATGGGGAAACAGTGGAAACAGTGTCAGACTTTATTTTTTGGGCTCCAAAATCACTGCAGATGGTGACTGCAGCCATGAAATTAAAAGACGCTTACTTTTTGGAAGAAAAGTTTTGACCAACCTAGATAGTATATTCAAAAGCAGAGACATTACTTTGCCAACAAAGGTCTGTCTAATCAAGGCTATGGTTTTTCTAGTAGTCATGTATGGATGTGAGAGTTGGACGGTGAAGAAGGCTGAGCACTGAAGAACTGATGCTTTTGAACTGTGGTGTTGGAGAAGACTCTTGAGAGTCCCTTGGACTCCAAGGAGATCCAACCAGTCCATTCTGAAGGAGATAGCCCTGGGATTTCTTTGGAAGGAATGATGCTGAAGCTGAAACTCCAGTACTTTAGCCACCTCATGCAAATAGTAGACTCATTGGAAAAGACTGTGATGCTGGGAGGGATTGGGGGCAGGAGGAGAAGGGGACGACAGAGGATGAGATGGCTGGATGGCATCACTGACTCGATGCACTTGAGTCTGAGTGAACTCTGGCAGCTGGTGATGGACAGGGAGGCCTGGCGTGCTGTGATTCATGAGATCGCAAGAGTCGGACATGACTGAGCGACTGAAATGAACTGAACTCAACTGAATGCCATTTACCAGGCCTGCTCTTTCAGAGAAGGCAATGGCACCCCACTCTAGTACTCTTGCCTGGAAAATCCCATGGATGGAGGAGCCTGGTAGGCTGCAGTCCATGGGGTCGCGAAGTCGGACATGACTGAGTGACTTCACTTTCACTTTTCACTTCATGCATTGGAGAAGGAAATGGCAACCCACTCCAGTGTTCTTTGCTGGAGAATCCCAGGGACCAGGGAGCCTTGTGGGCTGCCATCTATGGGACTGCACAGAGTGGACACGACTGAAGCAAATTAGCAGCAGCAGCAGCAGACCTGCTCTTTGAAGTGTATAGACCATCAAGTATTTCAGCAGAAGTAAAATAAACTATTTCATAATCATTGCTTTAATCTAAAAAAACAATCAATATGAAGTGATAATGATAGCAATTTATATTTTAAATATATAAAACTTTTTTTTTAGGAGTACAAAGTGAATTTGTGTTAATTTGTATCTTAAAACTTAAGTGTTCTGAAAGCCTGGTTTGTTTCTGACTAGCTGACCTTTAGCCCTATTAAAAAAACAACAACAACAAACAAACAGGCCTTCCTTTAGATCGTCAACAAGTTAATTACAAACAAGTATATTGTTCTTGGTCCATACAAATCTTCAGAATACTGTTTTAGTGCCACTAAATTGATGATTATACATCGAGTATTATTTTTTTCATATTTACAGAGTAGACTAGAGTGGAAGAGGAACATGTGTGGAAATGAAAATGAAAATGCCACTCAGAAATCATGCTTCAGCAAAATAGGCCAAGTTAAATGTTGAATTTTAATAACATACTGTTAATCATGCTTTCCTTTCTGTCTTCCACAACTATGTACTTACACATCTCAGATTAAAAATGGAACTTTTTGACATTTCCTAATATTTTAAAATGATAAACTGAAATTACCCTTTGGAAAGCATAATTGTTAGTAATAAAAAGCTGCTATATTTCTCTACTATGAAGATGTGTTTTAAGCACAAGCGGGATACTTTATGTCTTAGCTGTTCTTGCACATCAGTTAAATTAGAATGCTTTGATATGTTAATTATTTATCATTTTAAATTATGCATCTTCAAAAATCAAAGAAACACATAACCTATAATTTATTATTCATTTAGCATGAAAATGTGTCTTTATGTGGCAGTTTCTCTTCTAGGTACAGAACTTCTGTCTTGATGTAAAACTTATCAACCTATGGCTTCAAATGCAGGATGGAAAAATTAAGTTATTTGAAAAACTTCACACACATAATCTCTAGCAATTGTTTTCCAATGTGATTTTGCCACTTTATATGTCTTAATGATGTTCTAAACCTGTGCCTTTGTGGATAGAGACAGACACAGATACAGACACAGTATAATTAGGTATGGCAACTACATCTGTGTCATTGCCTAACCCTGTATCTATATATCTTTGTGTGTATGTATGTGTCTGATTTCTGTGAAAATAAATATTCTGGAATTCAGACAAATGCATCAAGTTCATAGCAAGTTGAAGTGAATAGAGGGTTCTCTATAAATAATGAAATATATAATTAAATAGCATTTCCTCTACTTCCAACAGGAAAGATTTTATTTTCTTATCTGTCTTTACAGTAAAGGGAGCCATAGAAAAATACAGTGTCCTTTTTCCCAGTGCTCTAAAAACAAATTATCTAATTCAGCATCTAATCCCTTAAACAAATTAATACAACATACATCATGTTAACTGTTGATGTATATGTTAAGGATCACCCAAAGAAGTGTTAAACATGTACACAAACAGAAAGGGCTTACTAGTTAAGAATTTGTGTTATTTAGGAGTGTTTATGCAAAAGTTTGACAGAGAAGCCTGAGGAATGGTTATACTACATTATAGTTTTTCCCCGACTTTGTTTAATGCCATATTAGAAGTGATAACTATCCTTTGTCGCCTAACCATTCCAAAAGAAAAGGATATCAAATGTACTGAATACTTTCTAGTTATGAACACTAGCTATTGAGCTCCATTTATATTTCATATCCTTTAGACTATATTTCTACAAATTAAACTTTTGACCTTTTTAATAAAGACCTTACCCCTTCTAATGTAATTGTGATTTTGAATGTCATTTCTAAAGTGTAGCTGTAATCTATATTTGTCAAACACAAAATAGGATCAGGTGAACAGCTTTCATTGCTTATGAGGAAAATGGGACAGGACTCATACCATTAAATAATTGGAAATCTAGAACAATATACATATCTATATCTAATACCCATTTTGGAAAAAATGTTTTGAAGTACTTTGAGGATAACAGGTTCAAACCTCAAGAAATCTCTCCTCTCCAATGTAGGATTTTGTGTATAGTTCCAAATAATTTGGAATGAATATTTGAGTAAGGAGGATTCTTGGAAACTTTAGAGTCCATGTACTACAAGCTCAATAACTTGAAGAATATACTCAGAATAAATCAAGAAGTAAACTAGAGAATTTAAATGTGGCAGTGAAGTTTAGAATGGCGGCACTACTTCCTGGTGTTCATATCCTAAGATCCTCTGCCCAGATGTGTAGATGTGCTTAATGACTGTTTTCTGATTAAGATAATACTATAGAGATGTAAACAACAGACTGGTTCCAAATAGGAAAAGAAGTACGTCAAGGCTGTATATTGTCACCCTGCTTATTTAACTTATATGCAGAGTACTTCATGAGAAACGCTGGACTGGAAGAAACACAAGCTGGAATCAAGATTGCCAGGAGAAATATCAATAACCTGAGATATGCAGATCACACCACCGTTATGGCAGAAAGTGAAGAGGAAGTAAAAAGCCTCTTGATGAAAGTGAAAGAGGAGAGTGAAAAAGTTGGCTTAAAGCTCAACATTCAGAAAATGAAGATCATGGCATCTGGTCCCATCACTTCATGGGAAATAGATGGGGAAACAGTGGAAACAGTGTCAGACTTTATGGTTTTGGGCTCCCAAATCACTGCAGATGGTGACTGCAGCCATGAAATTAAAAGATGCTTACTCCTTGGAAGAAAAGTTTTGACCAACCTAGATAGCGTATTCAAAAGCAGAGACATTCCTTTGCTGACTAAGGTCTGTCTAGTCAAGGCTATGGTTTTTCCTGTGGTCATGTATGGATGTGAGAGTTGGACTGTGAAGAAAGCTAAGTGCCAAAGAATTGATGCTTTTGAACTGTGGTGTTGGAGAAGACTCTTGAGAGTCCCTTGGACTGCAAGGAGATCCAACCAGTCCATTCTGAAGGAGATCAACCCTGGGATTTCTTTGGAAGGAATGATGCTGAAGCTGAAACTCCAGTACTTTGGCCACCTCATGTGAAGAGTTGACTCACTGGAAAAGACTCTGATGCTGGGAGGGATTGGGGGCAGGAGGAGAAGGGGACGACTGAGGATGAGATGGCTGGATGGCATCACTGACTCGATGGACGTGAGTCTGAGTGAACTCCGGGAGATGGTGATGGACAGGGAGGCCTGGCGTACTGCAATTCATGGGGTCGCAAAGAGTCGGACATGACTGAGTGACTGAACTGAACTGAACTGATAGAGATGTTGGGATTTCACTTTCAGGATCAGGTTATAGAAAGACTGTGGCACCTATCTTGAGTGCTCTCTATCTGTCTTTCTCCTTCTCCGTTGAATGTCTTGCACTGGGGAATGAAAACTGCCATTCTATAATAATCCCTATGGAGAAGCCAGCCCAAAATATGTGGTGAGGAACAGAGGTCCCCTGTTTCACACCTCACAAGGAACTGAGGCCCTTGGTTAAAATCCCATGAAGAACTAAATCATTTAGATGAGCTTGGAAGTGAATCTTTTATCCAGTTGAGCCTTCTGATGAGTGCATTGCTGTGGCCAACAGCTTGAATATAACACGAGATACCTTCAGTCAGTGATACCTGGCTAAGTGTGCTTGGATTTCTAGCCTACAAAAACTATGAGATAAAATGTTTATTGTTTTAAGCCACTAAATTTGGGGGTAATTTGTTTCACAGCAAAAAACAAATAGTACGTTAGGCAAAAGAACTATAGCTTATGCAAAGACAGGGAGATAAGGGTGTTAGGAACTCATGTCACTTTATAAATAAATCTGTATCATCTTGATGTTTGTAAGAGGTGAATGATATTTTATGCTCTTTCCTATTCCTGTAAGAATTTTTCTATCTTTTCTTAAAATTTATTTTTTCAGTGGAGGGAAATTAACTCATAATATTGTGTTGGTTTCTACCATAGAATAATGTGAATCAGCTATAATTATACATATATATTATACAATACAATTATACTTATATCCCCTCTCTCTTGAGTCTTCCTCCCCTCCCCCACCCCACTCCTCTGGGTCATCACAGAGTGCCAAGCTGGGCTCCCTGTGTTATACAGCAACCTCTCAATACCTATCTGTTTTACACATGATAGAGTATATATGTCGATGCTACCACTCTCTCCTTCCCCCACTGTGTCTACAAGTCCCTTCTCTACATCTTTGTCACCATTCATTCTCTGAAATTAGTTCAATACCATTTTCCTAGATCCCACATATATGCATTCATATATGATATTTGTTTTTCTTTTTCTGATTTACTTCAATCTTTATAACAGGTTCTAGGTTCGTCCACCTCACTAGAACTGATTCAAATTTGTTCTTTTTTTTTTTTGGCTGAGTAATATTCTAATGTATATATGTACCACATCATTTTTATCCATTCATCTGTAGATGGACTTCTAGGTTGCTTCCATGACCTGGCTATTGTAAATAGTGCTCAGTGAACATTGGGGTACACGTGTCTTAGAATTCGGCTTTCTTTCCTCTGCTATTTTTAATCTTTTCATAAAACATTCACAAATAAACTCACTTTCCTATTAAATACTTTGACTGAATGCTATGATTATGAATGGAAAAAAAACACCAAACAGTGTCACCCTTTAAAAAAGTTCCTCTCTAAGAACAGTAGTATTTTACTGAGCATCTATTTTAAATACCTTTACTGTTTGAAACATCAAAATTTTACTCCCAGTGTATTCTTACAAAAAGTTCTCCCTGATGGGAGAGCTTTGGAAAGTTACCTTTGCCAGCATTCTCTTTCTCCAAGCATTTTTTATGAAAGATAATCATACCTTGTAGTCTAGGCCAATATTCACAGCAGCATAAATCATTGTAACATTAAACCTTAATATTTATTGCCTGTTCTGTCTTGCTGCAGACAGTCCTATTAATGCTTCACTTAGCAAGTCAAAAAGCAATACCTCAGTACTATATAGAATGAGAAAAGATTGAGAAAATTCTTTGTACACAAATCAGCTGAAAGTATAACTTATCTGTTACATTACAGGAAGATTAAATATATGGCCATAAAATTCCCTGCAATCATGGTAACTGGAGTCGAAGTTGCCTCTATTGCTTTAATAAATCCTTTAAGTATGTTTTCAATCTCTCAACAATTCCTGACAAAGCTTGTGTGCTGTTGTTATGAATCTGCCTACCTCAAAAGTCCTGGTGGTGAATATTTCCTGTGTCTTATCCCTTCTCTGTGTCTCTAATTTGGAAGAAGCAAGTGTACTCTTTACTTGTGCTACTTAAGACCTTATTAGTGGAAGATGGATTTGCACTTTCAGCCTTTAGCCACCTAATTTCCTGTTATAAAAGATAAAAAATTTAGTTTTGCAAATGATGAATAAGGTGATTATATTTCACAAATTTTAAGGCCACAGACCATTAACTGAGTCACTCTGAGCACTTGTCATTTTACCCATATGTATGCAAAAGGAAAAGGAGAAGGTTGTGTTTTTGTGATAACTGACTATTGCCACAAAAGATCCCTCATAAACTTTATGTGTAAACTTTATTTGAGCAGGTTAAGGCAAAAAAAAAAAAAAATCACTATAAAAATTAACCCTTTCTGAGAGAAATTAAATTAATACTCATATTTAAGTTAGATTCAAATTTTGAATTTCTCTTTATCCTTAGGATTCCTGATACAGTGTCAACCAGAAGATTATCACAGACTATAATATCACAGCCTATATTGACGTTAGTATAAATAGGTGAATATTATCATTCAACTATATAATATACATACATTGCAGACCTATGAGATAAGGCAAAATATCAACACCAGAACATTTTAGTAGAGTAGAAATGTCGTATTGTTTTCTGTGAATTTTACTAAGAGACAGAAAATTGCATAATTACCTAGAACTACCTGAAGAATCTGTCAACTACATGGTATATTTTTCCTCTGGTTAGATGTCATCCTGTTGTGGCAAAGTAAGGACAGAACAAGGATATATATACAAGCAAGCTGTCCAGAGTGTTCACACCTGATACAAAGAGTCTTTGGACTTTGCCTCATTCCAGAACTCCATTTCTTCTAGCCAGTAGTGTGAACAGGATGACCAAGCCAAGCTTCTGGGCGTGTAACTTCATTAGACATTATATATCTTGACTGGGAGTGGAAAAAGAATCATATGGTCTGTTGTTCTGAAGACATTCTCAGACTCTGCAACTGGGAATCACATACTTAAACATAATCACACCAATTAAGTAACCAGCAGAAGCAAAAGTCATTAGCAGTAGTCATCCTTCCTTCACTCCTTCGTCTGATTTTACCCAGGTTTTTGTTCAGTATCTCCTTATGTTGGTCTTGCAATATTACCTTCCCTATGGCTGTATTAGGAGAAGGCAATGGCACCCCACTCCAGTACTCTTGCCTGGAAAACCCCATGAATGGAGGAGCCTGGTGGGCTGCAGTCCGTGGGGTCGTTAAGAGTCGGACACGACTGAGCGACTTCACTTTCACTTTTCACTTTCATGCATTGGAGAAGGAAATGGCAACCCACTCCAGTGTTCTTGCCTGGAAAATCCCAGGGACGGGGGAGCCTGGTGAGCTGCTGTCTGTGGGGTCGCACAGAGTCAGACACGACTGAAGTGACTTAGCAGCAGCAGCATGGCTATATTAGGCCCACACTTCTGGTTCCTCTAGCTGGTCCATGTATTTTAGTATCTTTAGAACTTACTTTTTGCTTATGGTAGAAATCTATTTCCTGTACTTAAAAAATATCCACTTTTATCTAAAACATTATGAGACATGTTTTAGTTGTCGCTTGCCACTAGGGCTTCCCAGATGGCGCTATTGGTAAAGAACCCGCCTCCCAATGCAGAAGATGTAAGAGACGCTGGTTCGATCCCTGGGTCAGGAAGAGCCCCTGGGCAAGGAAATGGCAACCCACTCCAGTATTCATGCCTGGAGAATCCCATGGTCAGAGGGGCCTGACAGGCTACCGTCCATGGGGTTGCAAAGAGTCCGATGTGACTGAAGCGACTTAGTGCATGCATACCCTACCACTAAATACCCAGAACCAAGTAAGCTTTATTTGGGATCAGAAAAGATGCTGGCCAAGTCATAAATGCTCTAAGAACTGAATAGGGTATGTTTCTTCTTCACATTCAGCAAAGAAGCTTGAAACATATGCCCAGACTTCATTAACAAAATAAAATATTGAGATATTTTATAACATTAAAATATTTTTAAAATGTATTTCTAATCAGCCGTATTTCCTCAGTTTATAAACTACTTTCAAAAATTAATAAATTTTTGAGAGATTTGTATTAAAATTTGAATAGAAATCTATTCTCATTTGAAAGCTTTATGGCAGATAGAATGATATGGCAGATATATAATTCAATAAAATAATAAGGACTTTTATTTATGAATGTTTTTTATTTAGCACTGTGTTAGGTCCCGCATAAAATTAACATGAGATATCAACTGCACTGTGCTAAAGTTTTTCAAAGTACTCTCCGACTGAGACCCCATAAAAACTGAATTAGAAGTGTAATGCTAAAACTAAGAGTTTACTTAGTCAGTCAGGAGTTTCATATCAAATCTGTCTACTTTGAAAACCTATGCTCTATCCATCATGTGATCCTGGCTTCAAAGGCTGTTATCTTTTTTTGAGATACCTCGCACTTGGTAAGAGGCTGGTTAAGTGTTTATTTAATAAATAAATGAAAAAATGAAGCATAAAGATAGCACATGAATATCAAAATTATCTTTTATGTCCTTGGAATTTGTACAGGGTTTTAAGATCAGCCACTGAAATAATTAACTCTGCCCTAAGCTATCCAGTTCTCACCACCTCAACTCTAAACATGGAGGTTAGAGAAAAAGCATGTCAAATTTGACCAGTTATCGTTTGCTGGTAAGAAGGAAGAACATCTTTAGTTTGCTATGGATTATATGTCCTTATAAGAAGAAATCATGTTTTTTTAAGAAAATAGCCAGAGTATATCGAATAGATGAGATTGAAGGTTGACATACTCATTATGGAAATACAGAAGCAAATAAAATTCTCTATCTTAAGTTTGTTCCAGTTGTGAGAATTTTGTGGGAAAATTTTATGTAAATTCTATGTCTCAGATAAGTAAAGTGCTAGGATGTTATAAAGTTTGTTCCCCTGAAATTTTGAGAATTAAGGACAGAATCTTCCCAAATTCATTGCACGATGAAGGAATATACATCTAACCAAAGATTAATGAACATAACAAAAGTACTGGCTAATTAGAATTGATCCCAAGTCACGACAAATGTAGCATTTTGTAATGTGTTAAATTTATATAGTGATATACAGAATTTGAGTTGGGGACAAACATGGGTTAAATTTTCTTGAGTAAAAGTAATCATTGGAAAAGCATTTTCCTTAAGGCTTAATATTATAGGGTGAATAATGGCCTCTAAAGATGTCCTAATGCTTGAAACTTGAAAATATGTTATCCTATAAGGCAAAAGAGATTTTGCAGATCTGATTGAACAAAGAATCTTGAGATGGGACAATTATTCTGGATTATCCAGTTTGACCCTATGTAATCAAAGGTATCTATATCAATTAAAAATGAGAGAAAGAGTCAAGCTCAGAGAATTTGAGATGACTGAAGCAGAAGTCAGAGTGATCTGGAGTCAAGAGCCAGAATAGGCAGCAGTTCCTAGATGCTAGAAAAGGCAGAAAAAAAAAAAAAGACTCCCCTAGAGCCCTTAGGAGAAACATAGACCTACCAACAATTTGATTTCAGCCTAGTGTGATCCATTTTGAACTTCTGATCTCCAGACCAATATGATAATATATTTGTTGTTTTTATTCACAAAATGTGTGTTAATTTGTTATGTCAGAAGTTAAAAAAAGAAAGTACACTTAGTATAGGAAAATTAAACTGTTATACTTTTGTACTTTTATATAACAAGCTCTTAAATGTTTCTGTACCCTAAGTCTTAATAGAGAAGACAGAGATGATACTTGCATCACACTTGGAAGGACAAGTAAGATTAGGTGGATGACCAATTCTTTTGGATTTGCTCTAGGACTTTCCCAGCCTTAGCACTGAGAATAAGTTCCTTATCCTGGAAACTCTCCAGCTACAGACAAATTGGGACAGTTGGCCATCAGACACTAGGCTGAAATTCTATGTGAGTCAGGCTATGTGTTCATGAGTACACAGTGAGGAGACCAGCCCATTTGTTGAAGGTCTGTGTTGTACTCTATAGAGAAGTAACATTTTATTGGACTGTATAATAAAGCATGTAGGAAAAAACTCCACGTGGTCAAAATTGTTCTTTAGAATCCTTCAGGATGTTGGTGGTGGAGACAGGCATATTTTTTCTTAGCAAGTCTAACACCGCCAGTTTTTTCTCCTAGAGCTCTGTCAGATTGCTCTTTCTTTAGTTAAGCCTCAGAAGCAATTGACTTATGTTTAGGGACCATGTGGTATGAAAACCACATAAAACTGATTTATTGAGTAGTCTCAACTCAGGGACAGTACAAACATGAAGAGTTTATTATTTTTTCAGTCATTGTTTTCAACTGCAATCTGTCAAAATGTCCTTATTGACATCATTGGCAGGTTCCATAATTTTCTATTCCTCTGATTAATTAAAGCATACTTCAGTCAATGTAGAACTTTTCTCCAATCCTATTTGAATATCACCTTCTCCCCATGTAGACTTGAATTGAGCCTGCTTATATCAGGAGTATCAGAGAGTGGAAAGAGAGGCAGGTGCTTTCTACTCTGAAACTTTAGCCCTCTTTTTTTTCAAGTCCTCCTATACCAATATGCTGGTGAGATGAGGAAGGAGAGGAAAAGAGACAACTATTTCCACTCAGTTGGTTGCTATGTCCTTTACTTCCTCTTGGTATTTTCCAATTCTTTGGCCTGTGTACACTGACTTGTAATTTGCTTTTACAGGGTATAGCTTACAAATTTTTCTGAGGGCCACAATGGACCTCCCTCCTTCTCTCTGTTCTATTCATTAGGAGTCATTTTCATAGCTTTATTCCTACTTGGGTTCCTTGGTCTAGTAGGTAGCCAATCTGGGTGAGGCACTGGCTAGATGGCTCTAGTCTTGCTCTTGCTATGGGTTCCTGTTGACACCTAAGAAATATATACCTTGGATCTCTCCAGCAGTGAGAAAACAGGCTGCTCCACAGTTTTTCCCCCCACTCCCTATCATCATTGCTATCTTTCTTCTCTGCTCTTATAGTCATAGAATTATCAAAAGTTAATATTTAAATAGACAACAAACTTAGAAAACAAATAATGGCATTATGTTTTTAGCTTTCCCAAATGCTACAAGAGATTTTTTTTTTTTTTCATGGAACTCCATTCCCCTTGGTTTTGCTGTGGGAAGAGATGAAGTAAAAATCTCTCTCCCCAAACACTGCTTTCCGATAGACTCTCTCCCCTCTTCCTTCTCTCATTCCTCCCTACCCCTTCTGTTTATAAGGACTAAGGCGAAGCTGAGGGTAGGAGGCTAGGATAGTTAAGGAAACACATAATAAGTCCTAAAATGGGGTTTAGAATGTAGGCTGTTTATTGTAGGATAAGATAAAATTTATCTCTCCTCTTTTAGGGTCTCCCAGATGGGACTGAGAAGTAAATTGGCATAAGACAGATTGACAGAAGAAAAATATACCAAGTTTTACATACCTGTGGGAGTTCCCACAAGAAATCAAAAGCCAAAGAAGTCTGTAGGTCTAAGTGTTATTGTACTAGGTTGAACAAAGATTTTTTTATTTGTTCAGATTTCTGTTAGCCTCAACTCCTTGTCACTGGTTTGAGAATATTATTTTTTCCCTCCTGGTTTAGAAAGAGCAACTTTTACATGGGGGTTTTTATCTCCTGCTTTCAGGAGAAAAGAGGGTAGTCAGTGCCCTTCCTGCACTTGCTGTTTTTCAAGTGTCCTTAGCTTAAAATAATCCTATGGTAAAGTAGTATACTTTGTGGTAGCATATTCTGCCACTTTTCACACTTAGCACCTCTTTGTACCCAACATTAGGCACAAGTCACCAGTTATGATCCATATATTTTGCAAAATACTGAGAATCACTCTCAGTTGGACAGGAAGTTTCCCCTGTGAGAGGAAATCATGTACAAAAGTAATAGAAAGTATACAGATTCATGTCTCATATGCATGCTCACTCAAGGTGTATCCTCATCGAGTGGAAAGGTAGACAGAATTAGGTATTATTGCACTGTTCTAACATGCTGTAGGTAGAGTGAAGTTCATGTGAGCATGTATATTGAAGTGCATTTAAGTTACATGTGTGTAAAATACAAATGTATTTTAGTGAAAAATAATCTTGGAATGATTTGACTAAGAGACCCTTGAAAATTTATAGAAATGAACATTAATAAACTGAAATTCTTGAGCAAGAAAATGGTGATAAATAGAAAAATATGGAAAAAGTTATAAGTAACTAACAAAGAATCAAAGAGATTGTGGGACACTCTAGAAAATAAACAATCTAGTGTCTTTAAAAGAAAAAGGGCATGCAGAAAGAAATATGGAAAAAGGTAGATGAAACCTGCTGCTAAGTCACTTCAGTCATGTCTGACTCTGTGCGACCCCATAGACGGCAGCCCACCAGGCTCCCCCGTCCCTGGGATTCTCCAGGCAAGAACACTGGAGTGGGTTGCCATTTCCTTCTCCAATGCATGGAAGTGAAAAGTGAAAGTCAAGTCGCTCAGTCGTATCTGACTCTTCGCGATCCCATGGACTGGGCCTACTAGGCTCCTCCATCCATGGGGTTTTCCAGGCAAGAGTACTAGAATGGGGTGCCATTGTCTTCTCCAATAGATGAAAAGGAACCTCATAAATTAACAATTTGGGGGCAAATGAACCATTTACAAATTTATGGACTTAAATTCAAATCAAAACAAGTTGTAAAATTATGTAAGTACATTTATAATATTATGCATTGCAGGCAGACACTTTACCCTCTGAGCCACAAGGAAGCCAGACATAATATAATTAATGAAATCTAAATCATGTCTTCATATTTTATAATATGTTGTCAGATCTTTTAAAGATGGGACAGTAGTACTCCATTTATATTTTGCAGTATTATTAGAAACAAACATGAAACTACTTACAGATAAAATGATAAAATATCTGGGATTTGCTCAAAATAATCAGGGTTAGGAAAGAACTTGAGGCATAGATGAAATAAAACTTACCAAGAGTTGTTTTGTTTGGAACCTTGTAAGTTTATTATACTGCTCTATTTTTGTACATGTGAAATTTTCTATAATAAAAGGTTATAATACATTTTTATATGTAAATACTGATTTTTAATGAATTTCCCCATATCTTTCTAAATATTGTTTTATTTGATTAATTCTGTGCTTTTTGACATGTGGTTGTAAGATGGACTTTTACCCCAAAAGAAAATTAATTGTTCTACATGCCTAAAATGAAAGACCTGAGTAGAAAGAAATGTGTAGGTAGTCATCCAGACTATTCCTCTTCCTTGCCACCAAAATGACTGAAACATATATTCTGAACTTTAGGTGTAGACCACTTGTTAAATGGTCTACATCTATATATATGGATGTATATATATCATGCAAACCAGATTAAATTATGTGCAAATTTTCTAATCTATTCCAGCATTCCTAGATACGCAAGATAATCATTTTGTTTTTTGTAAGATTCAGCATGAAGTAAAATTAAGTCCACACTTGCATTCTTTGAAAATCCATCACATTCTTCAGAAAACTACCATGTCTATATTATACAGTTAATCTGTAGTTAAGTATACAAACTGATAATATTGAATTTAGTCTAGATTAAGCATGAGTTGTGATTGCAGCCATGAAATTAAAAGATACTTACTCCTTGGAAGGAAAGTTATGACCAGCCTAGATAGCATATTCAAAAGCAGAGACATTACTTTGCCAACAAAGGTCCATCTAGTCAAGCCTATGGTTTTTCCAGTGGTCATGTATGGATGTGAGAGTTGGACTATGAAGAAAGCTGAGCACTGAAGAATTGATGCTTTTGAACTGTGGTGTTGGAGAAGATTCATGAGAGTCCCTTGGCCTGCAAGTAGATCCAACCACTCCATCTTAAAGGAGATCAGTCCTTGGTGTTCATTGGAAGGACTGATGCTGAAGCTGAAACCCCAGTACTTTGGCCACCTGATGAGAAGATTGACTCATTGGAAAAGATTCTGGCGCTGGGAGGGATTGGGGGCAGGAGGAGAAGCGGGCAACAGAGGATGAGAAGGCTGGATGGCATCACTGACTCAGTGGATTTGTTTGAGTGAACTCCGGGAGTTGGTGATGGACAGGGAGGCCTGGCGTACTGCGATTCATGGGGTCGTTAAGAGTTGGACACGACTGAGCGACTGAACTGAACTGAACTGAAGCATGAGTTTAGAAAGAGTGTTTTTTAGATTCCCTGAGATGTCACTTTTTAATAATGATAAATATTTCTGGTTTAATTAATCATCTCACTAATTTATTCTAGCCTAATCCTATATTTCTTAGTAACATTATGGGTATCTCAGAAGGATTTAAATAGATTCCATTGGGAATCATACTTAACATGCAAAATAATTTCAAACTCATCTTTTATCCATACTCCAAGTATCTTAATTTGCTGTTCATAAATCAATATACTTAGAAGAGACTAGAAAATAATTTACAGCAAATTAACTAATAATATGAAAACAGTTTTGATTTATGTCATCTAAAATATCATAGTGTTTATATCTAGGCACAGTTTATTGTTTCTGTAAATACATTAGAATGATACTTTCAAATAATGTTATTAAGATTATTTCAGTTATATTAATAATTATACTGTGATAAAAGGGATCCACAATCAAAATACTTATGAAATACTAAAGATGATATATTCCTTGTAGATAGTCTTGGCACATGTTAACCTAAGAAAGGCTTTGATAAGTCCTATAGTAAAAAAAAAAATCTGTAATTTATGTAACTGAATATTTCTTAAGTTCATTTAATCTTGACATTTCTGAAAACTTATTAAAATATTTTATAACCCTAACATTTATGAATCTCCATTTTAAAAATGTTACTTGAAAGCCTGTTATTAGTATGAGCAGAATTTTGAAATAAACCTCTAGTCTACTTTAAAAAAATTATTTTTAATTGGAAGATAATTGCTTTACAATATTATGTTGCTTTCTCCCACATATTAACATGAATCAACCATAGGTATATGTGTGTCTCCTCGCTTTTGAACTTCCCTGCTACATCCCACCGTGGCCCACCCCTCTAAGTTGTCACAGAGCACCAGATTTGAGCTCCCTGCATCATGCAGCAGATTTCCACTGGGCATCTAATTTTATTTATGGTTATGTATATGTTTCAATGCTCCTCTTTCAGTTCATCTCACCCTCTACTTCCTCTTCTGTGTCTACAAGTCTGTTTTCTTGGTCTGCATCTTTATTGCTGCCCTGCAGTACTGTCTTTCTAGATTCCATATATATGCATAAATATATAATATTTGTCTTTGTCTGAGTTACACCACTCTATTTAATAGGCTCTAGGTACATCCACCTCATTAGAATTCAGTCAAATGCATTTCTTTTTATGGCTGAATTATAGTCCATCGTGTATTCTTAAACACTAACAATGAAAAATCAGAAAGAGAAATTAAGGAAACAATCCCATTCACTATTGCAACAAAAAGACTAAATACCTAGGAATAAGCCTACCTAAAAAGACAAAAGACTTGTATACAGAAAATGCTAAGATGGTGATGAAAGAAATTAAAGACAACACAAACAGATGGAGAGATATACCTGTATTCATGGACTGAAAGAATCAATATTGTGAAAATGACTCTTCTACTCCAAACAATCTACAGATTCAGTGCAATCCCTATCAAACCACCAGTGATATTTTTCATAGAACTAGAACAAAAAATGTCTAGTCTATTTTAATATATGCATATAATATCAGAAATACATAAAATTAAGTTTATATAAAACAATCTTTATACAACAAAGAGTTTATATTTGCACATAGTATGTTCTGTATATTCTATTGCCTGTACATAGAGATATATAATTATAGAGGAAACTGGATAATGTTACTTTTTGCAATCTTTTTTGCATAACAGGTGACAAGTAATAAGGGAATTAATTCAAACAGAGGTAGTAGGAATGGAGAAAATATGAATTTGAAAGTATTAATACTTAATAGGTAACTTAGTAGGAGTTGGTGACTAACTGGATATGGGGATAAAAGAGAAATTACTTGTGATAGGATATTTATTGGTAGCACAAAAAATCAAACATGCATACAGGAAAGGAGGAGATGAAGCAGGGAGATGGTGAGTTCTGTTTTGACTCATTGGGAGTGAGTTATCCCTGTAAGAGTAGGAGTGTACCTACAACAGTGGTTGAAAATATCTAAGAAGTTCAGGGGAAAGACTGGGACTGAGGCTAAGTAAGGTTGTTACCAGCAGGTGGCACAGGTGGTAAAGAATCTGCCTGAAAATGCAGGAGACCCAGAAGAGTTGGATACACTCTCTGTATCAGAAGATTCCCTGAAGTTGGAAATGGCAACCCACTCCAGCATTCTTGTCTGGAAAATTCCCTAGATAGAAATGCCTGGTGGGCTACAGTCCATGGGGTCGTAGAGTCGGGCACAACCGAGCAACTGAGCATGCACAGGACATGGCTGAACATAAGGAATCAGATAGGATCCTTCAAGAAAAGAACCTTAGTCAGAGGAACAATGTGAAGTGTGAAATGATGAACAATACTATGTGACATTGGAGAGAAAAGAGAACTGATGAGGAGCCAAGGAAGAAATGGAAAGAAAGAGGTCTGTATGAGGAAATGTACAACAGTTCAATATTATAGTAACCAAGTGACTAGAGGTTTCAAGAAGAAAGTGACTGACAATACTGAAATGTAGTAGATAACCCCAGAGGGCTATTAAACAGTTGCCGCTAATTTTAATACTTTGGAACTCATCAGAGAATTTGATGAGAATACTTTCAAAATTTGTTGGTAGCAGAAGTCAGATTTGAAAGTCTGAGGATTAAATTAAATAATTATGGGAAATTTAAATGGTGGAAATTCTTCTTCCAAGGATTTTTAAATGGCTCATAGAGGAGAAAGGTTTGAAACTAATTTAAGACAGTGACATGTGGAGGGAAGAGTAGAGAATGTGAGGACTTTGTTTATAGGTGAAAAGGTAAAGAACAATGGAGCAGCCACAGAACAATGAGTTTTAGGGAAACAGGAACGAATGGGGTTAAAAACACTAGCGGATAAATTGGGCTTGAATATAAAAAAGAATTCTTGGAAGACTAAAGGGAACTTTGTGGTACACAATATTTCAGGATCAATTTCCTTGGTGTTATAGGAAGCAAACTTTATATTGAGATGAGAAAACTGAAAGTCAAGGAGAGTAATGGAGGTTAGGATGGTTGTTGGGGAGGAAGGGAAACAATGTCTTAACCAGTAAATTCTGGAGTGATTGGATTTACCTCCCTTGGATAGCAGTCCTGTTATTCCAGTGAAGTATTTTACCAATTTTCTTCTTTCGTGCTTTGCAGTTTCTTAATTTAGTCATATGTTTAGGTTATCTGTCATTTTGTTGATGGAGTTTTTTTCCCATACTTGACTTTTTTCCTTCCCTTGTTCCTATCTTACATTTTGTTGTTATAATTCCATATATAGCCTACGGCTAGCATAAGCATTATATAGTTTTAGTCACTCAGTCATGTCTGACTCTTTGTGACCCCATGGTCTGCAGCGCACCAGGCTCCTCCATCCATGGAATTCTCCACACAAGAATACTGGAGTGGGTATTCCCTTTTTCAGGGGATCTTCCCATTCCAGGGATTGTACCCAGGTCTCCTGTACTTTAGGCAGATTTTTTACCATCTGAGCCACCAAGGGAAGTGTTATATGTCAATACAGATATTAAGATAGGTATGGATATCTAAGAGCATTTGAAAAAATGAAATTATGACAAAGTCTTATTAAAGGAGGCAGATGTTTCATTTATTTTAAAAGTCACATAATCAATATTTTAAAATATGAAGATGTGAACTTCTCTATCTTGTTATAGGTTCAGTATCTTTATTTTCTGTTGCATTTTATTATTTGCTCCAGGACTATTCCTTATATAACCCCAAATGAATACAGTATCCTCTGCCTTAGATACAATCTTTCCTCTTTTGTAATACTTGGGAGTATTTAGAACACATTATATAATAATTATTTTTAATTAATGTACTTATCTTGTCTCCCTACAGGACTGTTAAATCCTTGAAGTCAAGTGCCTGTTGAAAAAGACTGGCTAAATATTAACACTTAGTTGACCTTAGAAAATGTTAGCTACTTGGTCCTTCTCTCCTTATTCCCTTCCATTGTATCTTGCTATAGAGGGCTAACCACTGTCATCTATCACTCAGAGGTTTTGGTACCTTCCATTTAAATTGCTTTGATAAAGTTGCATTTTCTTGGAGTGAACCAGATTTTTGGAGAAGAGGCTGCTGACTTGCTTCTTAAAAATTATTATTAAAATTATTAAAAGCTAATGCTTACTTTTTCATCTTTCTCTAAATTTATATACAGCCTATAGTTAGCTACAGTTTTCTTTCTTTCTATAATTTAGCTACAATGTATAGCTAGCTACAGCTACCTCTGGGCTATTTTTTTTATCAAGAATTTTTGTGGGAAGGGAACCCACCTCCCATGAAGCAGGCTGAAAATATCACATACTGATTTTCATTGTTCTGTTTCAGCTGGAAAGCTGGCTTTAGAATGAATGAGTGCAGATTTCACACCTGGTAAAGATTTGAATTATGATAGCAATACAGAAAATGTATTCTGACTGTGGGGGTAGTAATAATAGCAGCATATCCAGAGTCTAAGGCGGACCATGACTGGTTCTGCAGCAGTGCCTAGTTCCTGCTACTGTCGCAGAACTGCTGGAGTTCAAACCTACAGTGTTTGGGGTGTCCTCATCGGACTACTGTTGTGTATGACTTTTACTATGCAACTTTATTCATTCTCGCCCATGCATCTTACACTAGTTGTTAAACTTTCATGCCATTTCGAAGAAACCCACAGTATTTTTTTTCCCCCTTCAGTTTCTTTGAAATATAATTGACATCCAACATTGTATAAATGTAAGATGTACAATGTATTGATTTGACTTACATAGATCATAAAATGATTACCACAAAAAATTTAGTAAACATCCATCTTCTCATATAGGTATGAAATTAAATAGAATAAAAAAGGTCTACTGTGATGAGGACTCTTGGTATTTACTCTCTCAATAACTTTCATATATAACATATATCAGTGTTAATCATATTTATCATGTTGTACATCATATTCCTCGCACTTATTTATCTTAAAACTGGAAGTTGTACGAGTCCCCTCCCCTCATTTTTTAATTCTGGTAACCCCTAATATGATCCCTTTATGCATTTTTAAGTATAATTAACATATGTTAGATCCTGTTACACACATATTGATTCGATATTTCTATAC
This sequence comes from Budorcas taxicolor, assembly GCF_023091745.1. Classification (NCBI taxonomy): domain Eukaryota; kingdom Metazoa; phylum Chordata; class Mammalia; order Artiodactyla; family Bovidae; genus Budorcas; species Budorcas taxicolor. The sequence continues at coordinate 76,161,423 of NC_068916.1, forward strand.
ATTTTTAAATGATCACCAGTATATACCTAATGATAATATGTCACCATACAAAGGTATTGCATAATTATTTATGATATTTCCCACATATTACATTGCATACTCTGGATTCCTTTTTTTTTTTTTTTTTGCAAATGGGAGTTTGTAACTCTTAATCTCCATCATTTATTTTCTACCCCCACCTCTATCCCCTCCGACAATGACCTCTTTGTTCTCTGTATCTGTAAATTGGTTTCTGATTTGTTATTTTTGCTTATTTTCTTTTTAGTTTTGACATGTAAGTGGAATTGCAAAACATTTGTCCTTCTCCATCTAAATTATCTCACTTGCCTAATAACCTACATGTCTCTCTATGCTGTCACAAACAGTGAGATTTATGGCTGAGTAATGTTACATTTGGAGAAGGAAATGGCAACCTACTCCAGTACTCTTGCCTGGAAAATCTCATGGATGGAGAAGCCTGGTGGGCTACCGTCCATGGGGTTGCAAAGAGTTGGACATGACTGAGCTTCACTCACTCACTTTAATATTACATTGCATATGGATACCACATCTTTATCCATTCATTTCTTAATAGGGACTTAGACTCCTTGCATATCTTTGTTATTATAAATAATGTTGCATTGAATATAATGGTGAATGCATCTTTTCAAATTAGTGTTTTTGTTTTCTTTGGATAAATACCCAGGGACTGGAAATGCTGGATTGTATGATATTTCTATTTTTATTTTTTAGAGGGATCTTCATACCGTTTTTCATAATGCCTGCATCAATTTACATTCCCACCAACAGTGCATGAGGGTTCCCTTTTCTCTACATCCTTGCCAACACTTGTCATTTCTTGTCTTTTTGATAATAGCCACTGTAAAAAGTGTGAGGTAAACCTCTTTGGGGTTTTGATTTCTATTTCCCTGATGATTGGTGATACTCAACATCTTTTTATGTGCCTGCTGGCCATCTGAATGTCTTATTTGGAAAAATCTGTTCAGATTCCCCATTTTTAAATTTTTTTGATGTTGTCATATAAGTTTTGTGTATTTTGACTATTCACCTCTTGCAATATGTCATTTGTAAATATCTTCTCCCATTCAGTAGGTGGCCATTTCACTTTGTTGATAGTTTCCTCACTGTGCAGAATCTTTTTAGTTTGACTTTTTTGTGTGTATATTTGCTTCCGTTTCCCTTGCCTGAGGAGACATTTCCAAAAAATATTACCAAGACCAGTGCTGAAAAGCATATTGCTTATGTTGTCTTCTAGAAGTTTTATGGTTTCATGTATTACATTTAAGTCTTTCATTCATTTGAATTTATTTTTGTGCACAGTGTGAGATGGTAATCCAGCTTGATTGTTTTGTATGTAGCAGTCCATATTTTAAACTAAATTGGTGAACAGTTGGTTTTGCTTCATCATTGCAAATATCACTGATTGATATGTCAGAGAATATTATCATTTTTACTTTACTTTTGCTTTTTTTTTCTTTAACATGACTTATTCCTTATGATATGTTGATATACTTTTGAGGTATGGCCTATTTAATTTGGTATGTAGCTTAAATAATTTATTTACTATTCCTTCTAGCTAGTGAAAAAATCGTATCCTTGTAAGTACTACATATATAAGGATATTGCAATGGCTTAACAAGTACATGCTCATGTATGCTCAGTTGCATCCAACCCTCTGCAACCTTGTGGACTATAGCCCACAAGATAGCTCTGTCCATGGGATTTTCCCAGCAAGAATACCAGAGTGGGCTGCCATTTCCTCCACCAGAGGATTTTCTCAATCCAGAGATTAAACCCATGTCTCCCGTGTCTCCTGCATTTTGCATGCAGATTCTTTACCATTGAGCCAGCAGGGGAGGCCTAGTTTTAAATACAGACTGTATCAAAGGTACATATTTTCAAAATTCAGGTTTTCTTTTTCATTTTTAATCTTAATATTTCACTAATAAAAAAGTAGGATATTTAAATACAACTTTGCAGAATTAATTAGGACAAATTATAGTTAACTTAAACTATCCTAATTAATGTTTGCTTGTGCTATAATGTTAGAATACTTTGTGGGCATTTGGTGTGCACTCTTTGCAAATTGAGGAAATATAACCTTATCATCAGTTAACTATCAAGTGTCTAACTAAATTTAGCTGAGACATGTCCTATTATACAAGTTCCCACTTAACCAAGTTGACTCCCATTAGCCACTGTGCTATAATGGCTTGTGGGAAGACTGAACAGAAAATTGAATTAATGAAAGCCATTTCTCAATCATTTCTCATTCTCATAAAATGATTAAAGCTGATGTAAGAGGGCTCATTAAAACAGAAAACATTAGGCTCATTAAAAAGCCATTAAACCATCTCACTTCTCTGATTTATTTTATTGTAACCTTATTTGGTCACTGTTTAAAAGTCACTGCACCCCACATTTCTTTTCTTATCAGTGAGGAAATGTTATTTAAAATGTACACTTTGGCTCTGTGGCCATATGATCTTAAATTATCTTATACTGCTCTTTCTTAGTGTCTAATCCTTTAAGACTGCCATCTGACTACTACAAGCTAGAAATCAGCTCATGATACACAATTGGAATGAATTTACCTCCAATATATATTTAAGCTAATCTTAAACTGCACAAAATGTCTTTTTTTTCACCTTGTATTGTTTAATCTTGAAATTAAATTATTGCTTATTCAGGGCAAGTTGATATCCACTGGTCATTAGATGATGATAATGTTACTATGTTAAGCAGCAATAACTTGTATTGCCAAACCATTACAAAAAAATCTGATGTGGTAAATATGTCTTTATGAGAGGTTTGTTTGTACAGGGTATACTTGAAATATAATGAAATTAGGATGCCAACAAATTTTTCTTTTTTCCTAAGAATGATTTCATAATATGTCTTTGCAAGGATAGATCCAAATAAAACTGCCTTAGTTTAAAAAATAAAGTGTGTATTAGAATTCATATAAAGATAAAACTCAGCAGTGTCCACAGGACTGGAAAAAGTCAGTTTTCATTCCAATCCCAAAGAAAGGAAACACCAAAGAATGCTCAAACTACTGCACAATTGCACTCATCTCACACACTAGTGAAGTAATGCTCAAAATTCTCCAAGCCAGGGGTCAACAGTATATGAACCATGAACTTCCAGATGTTCAAGCTGGTTTTAGAAAAGGCAGAGGAACCAGAGATCAAATTACCAACATCCACTGGATCATCAAAAGAGCAAGAGAGTTCTGGAAAAAATATCAACTTCTGCTTTATTGACTATGCCAAAGCCTTTGACTGTGTGGATCACAACAAACTGGGAAAATTCTTCAAGAGGTGGAAATACCAGACCACCTGATATGCCTCCTGAGAAATCTGTATGTGGGTCAGGAAGCAACAGTTGGAACTGGACATGGAACAACAGATTGGTTCCAAATCGGGAAAGGAGTGTGTCAAGGGGGTAAATTGTCACCCTGCTTTTTTAACGTAGGTACAGAGTACATCATGAGAAACGCTGGGCTGGATGAATCACAAGCTGGAATCAAGATTGCTGGGAAAAACATCAGTAACGTCAGATATGCAGGTGACACCACCCTTATAGCAGAAAGTGACGTAGAACTAAAAATCTTCTTGATGAAAGTGAAAGAGGAGACTGAAAAAGTTGGCTTAAAATTCAACGTTCAGAAGTAAGATCATAGTATCCAGTGCCATCACTTTATGGCAAATAAATGGGAAAACAATGGAAACAGTGATAGATGTTATCTTTTTGGGCTCCAAAACCACTGAAGATGGTGACTGCAGCCATGAAATTGAAAGACACTTGCTCCTTGGAAGAAAAATTATGACCAACCTAGACAGCATATTAAAAAGTGGAGATATTACTTTGCCAACAAAGGTCTGTCTAGTCAAAGCTATGGTTTTTCCAGTAGTCATGTATGCATGTGAGAGTTGGACTGTAAAGAAAATTGAGTGCTAAAAAAATGATGCATTTGAACTGTGTTGTTGGAGAAGACTCTTGAGAGTCCCTTGGACTGCAAGAAGATCCAACCAGTCCATCCTAAAGGAGATCAGTCCTGGGTGTTCATTGGAAGGACTGATGCTGAAACTCCAATACTTCAGCTACCTGATGTGAAGAACTGACTCCTTTAAAAAGATCCTGATGCTGGAAAAGATTGAAGTGGGGAGGAGAAGGGGACAACATAGGATGAGATGGTTGGATGGCATCTCCAACTCAATTGACCTGAGTTTGGGTAAACTCTGGGAGTTGGTGAAGGACAGGGAGGCCTGGTGTGCTGCAGTCCATGGGGTTGCAAAGAGTCAGACACAAGTGAGTGACTGAACTGAATTGAACTGAGCTGAGACGATAAAAAATATTATAAGATACACTTGGAGTAGAAAAATTAACACTAGCAAAGCAATAAAGGAACTCTGATATCTCAGTGGCTTCATCCACATGTTGCAGTCTGATGCTGGTTTTGATAGCCTCTGTCCATCTTACAACTGTGCCTTCTGGAATGTGGTGGACATGAGGATGCATTGCCGCTATCCTCTCTCACAGAAGAACACATCGCAGTTAGAAACTGACAGCTGTTTTGATATAATGTGGAACAGAAGGAAATAGCAACCCACTCCAGTATTCTTGCCTGGAAAATCGCATGGACTTTGGAGCCTGGTAGGCTACAGTCCATGGGGTCACAAAGAGTCGGACACGACTGAGTGACTTCACTTTCACTTTGAAATAGGCTTTTTTTTTTCTCCCACCAATCTATGTAGCTCCCAGAAGAATTAAAGCACGTGCAGCATCTCAGCTTCCATTTGTGCCTCTGTCCAGTCCTGTTTCCTTCCCTTCCCTTCCACGTGTATTGTTGATCCCTAAAGCATTACTTAGTAAACATTCTACACACTAAACTCCATGTCAGAGTTAGCTTCCCAGAAAAGTCCATCTTCACTTTGGACTTTTTAATCTCCAGTGTTGCTAAAGCAGGATAACAGAAAAATGAGAAAGAGAGAAAAGTTGTCAAATGCCACACCCCAAAGTGAAATACCATTTATACTCTTCATTCTTTGGCCAGAATTAGTCATATGGCACCGAATGAACTGCAAGGCTGACTTGTAGAAATGTTGGAAAATATATCAACTCTTGATGACCAGTGTCTCTAGCATATACTCAACTTAAGTGTTACTTTTGACACAATACAAATATTTTTAATCATTACACTAATCACAGAACCATCATTACATGAATCTTGGATTTTATACAAAATATTTCGCCCATTTTTTGGTGATGACAAATTATTCCTTATACCTAAAATATTTTCTTTCACAATCCTTCTGTGGCAGTTTTGGCCTATATGTAAAGAAAGATGGAAAACCTATTTCTATGCAGAGTCACAGCCTAATTGGATGGTTTTATATGGTCCTCTGGACTGCAGGGAGATCAAACCAGTCCATTCTAAAGGAGATCAGTCCTGGGTGTTCTTTGGAAGGACTGATGCTGAAGCTGAAACTCCAATACTTTGGCCACCTAATGTGAAGAGTTGACTCATTGGAAAAGACTGATGCTGGGAGGGATTGAGGGTAGGAGGAGAAGGGGACGACAGAGGATGAGGTGCCTGGATGGCATCACTGCCTCGATGGACTTGAGTTTGGGTGACCTCTGGGAGTTGGTGATGGACAGGGAGGCCTGGCGTGCTGCAATTCATGGGGTCGCAAAGAGTCAGACATGACTGAGCGACTGAACTGAACTGAATTGATACGTAATTAGAATCTTGAATCCTGATTTAATATTTTATTAGAGTATGTCTTCCCTCTCTCCAATCAGTGAAACACATTTTGTGCTTGCAGCAAGGCAAAGTAATAACTATTATCTTGATGACAATACTAACAAAGGCAACTAATAAGATGATAAGATAATTAAAAATTATGGAGAACTGGCTGTGAAATATGCTACAATCATAAAGATAGTATTATTGTCCCTACTTAATAAGAAACAAGAGGCATCAAAAAAAAAAAAAAATAGAAAAACTTGCTTAACATCAGCAAGTAGTAAGTGTAGCTGGAGCTTCAATTTACACCCATCTGGGTGAAAGCCTGTGTCCTAACTACTGTGTACGACTCCTTATGAGAGCCTTGAATGTTTTTCTTCAGCCTTCTTTCCCTTTAAAGTCATCATATATAACTAAATGCCACTGAACCTTTTCCTCTCAATATATTTAAACTAAAACAGTGGACTGGAAGTTAGCCTAGAAAATGTATTACTTTAGAGAAATATCTGCAAACTAAAGAACATACCAAACTTCCCTCTCAAATGCCTCTGAATCTGTTGATTTCATGTGATTTTATGTTTAAGTCTTTGAGTAAATTGAGAAAATCGTCATGTCATATGTGTTGACATATAAATCAAGTAACTCTGAAACATATATTCCCACTTACTAATACTATACTGATATTAGTAACACTCATAGTGATATTTAAAACTACAAATAAGTGAAGTTTCTCAGTCGTGTCCGACTCTTTGTGACCCCTGGACTGTAGCCCACCAGGCTTCTCTGTCCATGGGATTCTCCAGGCAAGAATACTGGAGTGGGTTGCCATTTCCTTCTCCAGGGGATCTTCCCGACTCAGGGATCGAACCCGGTCTCCTGCATTGCAGGCAGATGCTTTAACCTCTGAGCCACCAGGGAAGCCCCAGTTTAATTACAGATTTAAATGAATTAAGAAATGTTTCTTCATTTGAATGATTGAAGAATGAAGCTGCAGTTGCAAAAAGGTTGAATATCATTTGAATGATACATGTTAACTATGCTCAAAATTAGATGCATACAAATGACACCTACTCATTAGTTTTTAAGTAGAGATTTTTAGAATAAAGGTGTGATGGTACTCCGGTTTTATTCTCATCCGTGTTCTGTCCTTGTATAAATGTACATGGAAGTTCTGAAAATAATCTGAAGTCGTCCTGATGAACATGTTATATCACAAACTCAATCGACTGGATGATTTTAATGGTTCTCAGCTAACACAGTTTTATAGATCACCATAGATATACTAGTTCTTATTCAGGTCATCCTCTTCACATACTAGGCTATAAGCATTATTGAAGCCAGCTGTTCTATTTCTTCATTTCTATGCTTCCCTTGTTTTATATACAACCATGTGCCTCTACATGTACAAATAAATCACACGCATAAATACACCACACAGATAAATACACTAACTGGTATTCAAATTACTAACCTCTATCTTGTTTATAATATCTAATTAGGTAATCTAATCTCATTCTGGAAAGCATTTTTTCCCTTCAAGGTTTCAATGCATAATTATTTTCTGAACTACTCAATGTAAGTATCCTGGTTAAATTAATAAAACACAGGAAATTCCTTCTCAGTCCAGTGTTTAGAATTCTGAGCTCTTATTGTGAGGGTCTGAGTTCAATCAGGGAACTAAGATCCCACAAACTGTGCAGTCTGGTTAAAAAAAAAAAAAACAACTTATATTACATACATCTCGTATTTATAAGCATTTAAGCTTATATACAGCTTCACTAGTGGCTCAGATGGTAAAGCATCTGCCCATAATGTGGGTGACTGAGTTAAATCCCTGGGTTGGAATGATGTCTTGGAGAAGAAAATGGCAACCTACTCCAGTACCCTTGCCCAGAAAAATCCCATAGATGGAGGAGCCTGGTAGGCTACAGTCCATAGGGTCGCAAAGAGTCAGACACGACTGAGCGACTTCACAAGCTAATATATATTTTAAGTTTTAGAACAAGGATTCAAACACACTCTTTCTGAGGTAGCAAAAGTAATTGTTTAACAATTCTGCTGTATTGAGTCCTCATTTATTTATATCCTTAAAAAGGCAAGTATATTTCTTTATTTTGGAAATCCTGGAAACAACACATTTTGGTTTTTTTTTTTTTTTCCTCAGTAAGCTTTTTCCCTTTAAAATAATTTTAGACTTAGGAAAACTTTTGAAGATCGTAGAGAGTTCTCATACTCTACAGTCATTTTCTCTTATTAAATTTTATATTAGTAAGGTACATTTGTTACAGTTACTGGACCAATATTGATACCATACTGTTAATGGATGTTAATTCATATTTCCTTAATTTTACCTAATGTTATGTTTTGTGTCTGAAGATTACATCCAGGATACTACATTTAGTCATATATTTCGGGGTTCCTCTTACCTGTGATGGTTTCTCAGATTTTCCTTATTTTTGTCAACGTGGTGGTTTGAGGAGCACTGGTCAGGTATTTTGTAGAAAGTACCTTTTATGGATATGTCTGTAATATTTTTGTGATTAAACTGAGGTTGTGAGTTTTGCGTAGGAAGATCACAGAAAGAAAGTGCCATTTCATCATGTTATATCAGGGTGCATATTATCAACATAACATCACTGTTGATACTAACCTTGATTATCTTGAATAACTGAAAGTGTTTGGCAGGTTTCTCTGCTATGAAATTACTCTTTTCCCATGCTTGCTCACTGTACTTTTTGAAAAGAGGTCACTATGAGGAGCCAACACTGAAGTCTGAAGGCTTATACTCTACTTCTTGAGAAGAGGCAAGTATATTTCTTGGGATTATATTTCTGGGTTTCCCTAATAGCTCACTTGATAAAGAATTTGCCTGCAATGCAGGAGACCCCAGTTCAATTCCTGGGTCAGGAAGATTCACTAGAGAAGGGATAGGCTACCCATTCCAGTATTCTTGGGCTTCCCTTTGACTCATCTGGTAAAGAATCCGCCTGTAATGTGGGAGACCTGGATTTAATCCCTGAGTTGGGAAGATACCCTGGAGAAGGGAAAGGCTACCCACTTCAGTATTCTGGCCTGAACTCCACCCCATGGTCATAGAATCAGATACAACTGAGTGACTTTCACTTGTACTTTTCTCTTTAGTATACATACAGAAGAATGTCAGAATTATAAACCTTGTACCCCTAGTAGAAAAAAAAAATTATCAATTCTACTTAATGATTTTTTTTTTTTACCTTCAGTTTTACAAGCTCTACTTTTTAAGTTATTTGAGTCAGCACCTTTCCCTTCCCTATTGAAGTGAGGTGGTTTCATACAATTTTAATGGAGTTAGATTCTTTCGTTATAGTCATCATTACCTCCTTGGAACCCTTGACATCCTAAATGTTTTTTTTATTTTTCATTTTATTTTTTTGACATATTTTTTTCTAAATGGTTTTTTAAATGTTGCATATATTAAGATTCAAATCTTCATGCTGTAAAGTTTGGTGTATTTTGTCAAATGTGTGGTATCCACCATTATAGTCTCATACAAAACAGTTTCACTGGCCTAAACCATACCCTGTTCTTCACCTATTCAACCCTCCTCTTTTGTTTCATCTTCTATCAATCACTGACCTTTTTTTTTTTTTATACTCTCTATAGCCTTGCCTTTCCCATAGTATTGTATAATTGAAATCATACAGTTTGTAGCATTTTCACACTAGCTTCGTTCAGTCGCGTCCAATCTTTGAGACCCCATGGACTGTATAGTCCATGGAATTCTCCAGGCCAGAATATTGGAGTGAGTAGCTTTTCACTTCTCCAGGGAATCTTCCCAGCCCAGGGATTGAATCCAGGTATCCCACATTGCAGGCAGAGTCTCTTACCAGCTGAGCCACAGAGAAGCCCCTTTCATTTTGCATAAAGCATTTAAAATTTATCTGAATCATTTGTGGCTTGATAGCTCACTCTGGAATTGCTGTCTTTAATTAGCAGATGTGTCCATTTACATTTAAAGAAATTATTGATATATTTGTGTTTAATAATGGTTTTCTACTTATTCTGCTTGTCCTTTGTTTCCTGCCTCCCCTTTTGTCCTTTCTTAGGTTTTAACTGAGCATTTCATATAATTCCATTTTATCTTCTCTATTGGCATATTAATTGTGTTTCTTAAAATAATAGTGATTTCTCTAGAAATTATAATATATATTTTTAACTAATTCACAACCCTCTTTAGTGACACTATATTGCTTCACATATAGCACAGGTCACTTTTATAAAAGAGTATATTCAATTTCTTCTTTCTGGCTCTTATAACCTTGCTGTAATTCATTTCACTTACTACAACCATTAAACACTATATTATTTTGAACAATTTTCTTTTAAATTATTAAGAATGATAACTTATTTCAGTTATTTATTCATTTATTTCTTCTTTGATGCTCTTCTATGCTTTATGTATATCTAAGTTTTAGACTTACATCATTTTTCTACTCCCTATCAGTTCAGTTCAGTTCAGTTCAGTAGCTCAGTCATGTCTGACTCTTTGTGCCCCCATGAATTGCAGCACGCCAGGCTTCCCTGTCCATCACCAACTCCCAGAGTCCACCCAAACCCATGTCCATCAAGTCGGTGATGCCATCCAACCATCTCATCCTCTGTTGTCCCCTTCTCCTCCTGCCCTGCCCTGAATCTTTCCCAGCATCAGGGTATTTTCCAATGAGTCAGCTCTTTGTATCAGGTGGCCAAAGTATTGGAACTACTCCTTATGAACTTCTTTAATTTTTCTACTCCCTATGAACTTCTTTAAATACTTCATAGAGGGTAGTTCTGCTGTCAATGAATTTCTGTAATTTTGGTTTAATTGAGAATGTCTTGTATCTCCCTCACTTTTAAAAGTTTTAGAATTCTGTTTATGTTTGTTTTCTTTCAACACAAATGTTTTACTCTACTCTCTTCTTGCATGGTTTGTAACAAGAAGTCCACTGTGATGCTTACCAGCTTCCTCGATAGGTAGAAAGTTTCTATCCTTGGGATTCTTTCAAGATTTTAATTTTAATTTTGTCAGTTTGTCTGCAGTTGGAGTATATTCCTAGATATAGATTGTTTTGATCATTATTCTGTTTGATGTTTTTTGAGCTTTCTAGATCTGTGATTATCTGGTATTCATTTTGGAACATTTTCAGTAATTATTTTTTTTTAATATTTCTTCTTCTCCATTCCCTCTTTTTTCTCTTTCTGCTATTTCAGTCATGTATCTCACAGCATTTGAAATTGTTTTAAATGTTCCTTTTTTTTTAATTGCTACTTTTTGTCTTTGAATTTCAGATTGAATGCTTTTATTGACCTATAGTAAAGCTGTTATTCTTCTGCCATGTCCAGTTCTACTGATAAGCCCCCAAAAGTATTCTTTCTTTTTGTAGTAGTGTTTTTGATTTCTACATTTCTTTAGTGTTTTTGATATTTGGTTTCACCTATTTTCTTTGGGTTTCCATAAGAACTCTTTATTAGTGTCAGTGTCTTACATATCTCTCAGCTTTAATCACTCCTATTGATTTGGAGTTCTTTTGTTTTAATGTAAAGCATACAGGAGGGGATTCACTTTATAATTTTATGATTAAATCTCAGCCTTTTAATAGGCCTATGTTCCTTGTCCATGAGTGACCTGCACGAGTGTTACTTAGTTTTCTTTCCCACTTAAGTGAAGAGACTATGAGAACTATTTGGGGAGAAAGTCCCTTCCCACAGCTTAGACAACAACCTGGTAAAACCTTTTTTAGGAAAGATTAAGCCTTGCTTTATGAAATGATATATATATGTGTGTGTATATATATTATTGGAATATAATTTCTAAAAAGTGTTGTATTATTGCCTGCTTATACAGAAAATTGAATCAATCATTGGTTTAGTTCAGTTCAGTCATTCAGTCATGTCCTGCTCTTTGCGAACCTATGAGCTGCAACACACCAGGCTTCACTGTCCATCACCAACTCCTGGAGCTTGTTCAAACTCATAGCCATCGAGTTGGTGATGTCATCCAACCATCTCATCCTCTGTCACCCCCTTCTCCTCCTGCCTTCAATCTTTTCCCAGCAACAGGGTCTTTTCTAAAGAATCAGTTCTTTGCATCAGGTGGCCAAAGTATCGGGGCTTCAGCTCCAACATCAGCCCTTACAATAAATATTCAGGGTTGATTTCCTTTAGGATTGACCTCCTTGAAGTCCAAGCAACTCTTGAGAGTCTTCTCCAACACCACAGTTCAAAAGTATCAATTCCTTAGCACTCAGCTTTGTTTATGGTCCAACTCTCACATCCATATATGACCACTGGAAAAACCATAGTCAACCATATATATATACATATTTCCCCTGATTATTGGATTTCCTTTCCATTTAACTCATCACAGAGCACTGAGTAGAATTTCCTGTGAGCTGCATGTTCTAACTGTGATGGTTTAGTTGCTAAGTTGCGTCCTACTCTTGTGACCCCATGGAGTGTAGGCTTCAAGGCTCTTCTGTCCATGGGATTCTCCAGGCAAGAATACTGGAGTGGGTTGCCATTTCTTTCTCTAGGATGTTCTCACTAGTTATCTATTTGATACATAGTGCTGTATGTATATTAATCCCAGTCTCCCATTCTAAATAGTTACTTTTGTTCTCTACCCTCCAGAGCTTCAAAGCCTTTTTTCCCTTACCTTTTTATTGTGAGAACAGTAAAAAGTTGGGGTTCTTTGAGGTAAACTCTTTTTTTAATCTCAAGAAAGGCATTTAAGGGATTCCCTACAATTGTGGGTACCAGACTCTACATTATACTATTTGATACTTAGCCTGTCAAAATAGCTAAGTTAAGGATCCAGCAGATTCTGCCCAGGAAACCAGATCTTGGCTATGGTGCTTTGGCTTCAACTGCTATTCTAGATTTCAGACCAAAGATTTGCTCACTACCTTCCCTTCTCCATTGGATCTGAGAAAAGTCATTGATTTCAGTTTATTCAACTTTTTCCTTGTTGTAAGAATGAAAGTGATGACTTCTAAATCTTTACATGGAAATCATTCACTTCTTTTATACTATCAAATATTGATTCAAGGCTAACAGTATTAGCTTGAATATATGAAGGCCTAATACAATGCCAGACAGAGTAGCTACTCATTAAATATTAATCCCTTGTTCCTTCCATTTTCTTCTATGTAGATTATGAGGTAATATTCAATGTGTGATGTAGTAATATAGTATATTCTGTTCTCTCTCTTTCCCACCCTCAGTCTTTCTCTATATGAATAATTATTGCAGTATTTGATAACATAATTGTTTTAAAAGTCCCCCAAGCGCAATATTTAAGTATTAGCCATAATATTATAGGTACTATTAAGAACTATTGCAATAGTAAGTGATTTTAGGTGCTAAAAAGTGTCAAAATTAAATTCCAGTAGCAGGAAAGCTTTATTCCAGGCTGAAAAAGACAAACTAATAAAGTCTAGATTTCTAAAAATGGTATCTTTTTTCCTACTCATCTCTGATTGCAGAAGAATTTCCAATTCTTTCAACAATTTTTATACAATAAGCATTGATTTTCAAATAATAATCTAAGCTATTCAGTAGTAATTTAGATGCAGAAATACTTTGTGGAGTCCCAGCTCCATAGCTGGGATCCTTTACAAGGCTGCAACCAAGTTCATGGCTGTGGATGGAGAACTGAACTGGGAAGGATCCACTTCTAACCTCTTTCAGATTGTTGGCAGAATGTGTCTCTTTTTAGCTTTAGGGTTGAAGGCAACTTGATTCTTTGAAAGCAGCTACAGAGAATGAGAGAAATTCTAGTAATACGTTTTCAGTAGTTTAACATGATCATGGGAAAGACACCTTATCAGTTTTGCTGACCTCTAAAAGTAGAAATAAGTCATAGTTTTTACTCACACTTAAGGAGAGGGTTTTATGTGAAGCATAAACAAAGGGACGCAGAAATCATTGGAAGATACCTTAATGTCATACACCACAGAGTTCTAGTCATATAGCAGTTAACATCTAGAAGACATAAAGTTTAGAAATTGCTATTACCATTGGAAAAAAGTCAAAATTGTGCAGAAAAATATGATCTGTAGTTACATAATTTTATTTTTTAAATTTTTATAGATTAGGTAAAATTAATAGCATTGACTATTAAATGAAATAAAATTTATCTATAATTATGGGTATTTACTTGATGACAAATGCTCAAGTAGCTAATTATTGCACGAGAAAAAAATAGAAAGTGAAAATAATTAAACTATTTTACTATTCTGAGACTTCAGAGATTATACATTATCATATACCATAAACCATAAAATGAGTTGAACAAATTATTTGTAGCATTAAAATAAATGCACATGTATTTTGTTTAACAAAAGTGTATTATTGTAGAAAATTGCACCAATATAATTTTAATCATTAAATACCCAAGATAAAATTGTGAATCAATATATGTTTTAATACCACTGAGAATGTCCATAGCAGCTTCAGTGATCCTTTAAGACTCTTGTGAAGTTCTCTATAATGCTACAAAAGGAAACTTCTTGAATCTCCTAAGCAGGATATGGTGTAAATAATTTGAGTAAGAAGTTAGAGACATGGGCCCTACTGAGAACTGACCTAAGTTTTAGATATATCATGTAAGTTTTCATTTTGGAAAAGAAATTGGTTGGAATTTATTTGATTTAATTGAACTGTAAGAGTCATTTCTACTTCTACCTTCTGTTTCTAAACCTAAGTCAAGTATAGACTAGACTCCTCAAATGGAATCATCAGAAAATGATAGAAATGATCAGCACTTGGTTGTAAGAGGTGATAAATACTTGAAAACGTTTAAAAGACTCATGTAAGGTTGGACTGGAAAAGGAGGTTAAAGGAAAATAATCACTCAAAGCATATGTGATATGTGAAAAAAATAATTGTATACTTTTATTTAATTCACTGTGTATTCAAATTTTAAAGCTGTATTAAATTAGGAAGCAAATATACTTAAAGTAGAGGTCAATGCATATGATATTTAATTCAAATATAGGGTTCTTTTCCCTTATTTCTACCCATTTGTCATTTGCATTTCCTACCAGTTTTAAGAAAAAAAAGTTCTCCTATCTTAACTGTTATTGAGTAAGAATCATTTCATTTGTGAAAGTGCAGATCAGTATGCAAAACAGGTTTAAAAAGTTGTTTCAGGAACCCTCTTACTTAGCATCCTAGATTGGTGACTTTAATATTTATTTATAGAGGGTCATGGAGATCTGTACTATAAACAGAAAGCAAACTTTTATTATTTTCAATTCATTCATAATTAGTATTAATGATTGTTCAATACAGAATGAGTCTGATCTTTGCATTCAAAGCAATTTGGTTTAGAATCCCAGTTGTCACCAACAGTGCAAAATCAAGGAAGTTATCACTCATACTGTGCTCCATTTTATAATTGTATGTTACTATCCCAATACTAGAGACTGGTTATAATAATTAAATATAACTTAAGTAAATAAGTCACCTAAAATGGTTTAGGTACTCAGGAATGAATAATATATGGCTGATATTATTTTAATATCAATAATTATAATTATGATACCTTTCACTCTGTAGTTGAAAATTGAATAATCCATGCATTAAACTAGTTTTGCTTATGTCTCAGTAGAGTGGACAGACTCACATAAATCTTCTCATGAAATTCAAAGTATGTTTTCAGAGAAGAATGAAAGAATATAGAAGAATTTCTGTTTTTCTTATTTGTGCATCATTGGTAAAACATTTAAAATATTATATTGTAATATTTAACAGTTATGGAGCTGAGAGATTATTGACTCTATCTCTACTATTGAAAAGATGAAAAAAATGAGGTCATTCATCATTCATTTAAAAAATACTATTCAACACTCAATGAGATACTTGGGACTCATTGGAGATGAATGAATGGATGAATGTATGCATGCTACATTAATGAATAAAAGATTTATTACCAAATAAATGAATAAGCAAACAAATGACTCTGACTCTCAAATAGCTTATACACCAGTGATATAGAGGGAAATTAATCAATATAGTCTACAAATAACTGGTTCAGGGAAGTTGTGAAATTTTTTATGGTTATAGAATTTAAAGGCTAAAACCCAGAGTTTCCCACTGTAAGGCAATGCCCAGAAATAATTTATAGCACAGAGCATATGCTGTAAATTTTTTTCTGGTAAGATTTTGAAATTTTTTCCCTTAAAATTATTTTAAACTTTATAGCTTAAATATATTATGCTAATCAAATGATATGTCAGTAACACTTATCATATTTTCTTGATTCTCTCTCATGATGAATTATGTACCCTAACAATCTTTCAGCATAATTATTGGTATATTTGCAATTGAACCATTAGAGCATTCCAAATGATATTTTTTTGCAGCTTTAGTGTTCATTAGAGCTTGCATGAACATATAGTTTTATTTAGTATCTGGTATATGTTATTAGTTTAGATAATACATAAAAATCAGAGACTTGTATTGGCATAAATCAAGAGTAAAATAGTACATTTACTTCTAAAGACACTTTCTAATTCAAGATAATAGTTAATCTCATTATTCTTCTTCTTGATACATTCTATCAAAATAGAATGCTCTAGAATAAAATGTTACCATCATAATAATAACCCTTAGTGTTTCTATGCATCCAGCCCTAGCTTAACACTTTACAATTTTTAGCTCATTTAATTTCCAGCTCAACACAAAGTATATACAATTATTTGTCTCATTTACCATGAAGGAAATGAAGCAGAGAGTATAAATAACTTATCCCAGACCATATTTCTAATCGGAATGCTATACAAAATATGTAATAGGTGATAGGTCTACTGTACAGACAGTAAAGGTTACAGGCACTCAGAAGGAGTGATCATGAAAGTGAGAATGCGAAGAAAAATTTCACTGGGTCTTTGCCCTAGTGTTACACCATGAAAAACTCAGAATTTGGGTAAGGGTAGATTTCTGTTGCTGTGCTATGAGGAAAATAACATGTTGGCAGACTAATTTGTGTGAAACCATGAGGTGAATATCAAGATGGAATCCACAATCCATAGTGTCATGGCTAGAAATGGTCCTGTAGTGGTAGAGCGGTTCAACTTCAAAGGATTTTAAAAGACAAAAGAGAAAAAAGAATGCAAAGAACTTGATTTCTATTTTGTCTGTAGGAGATATCTGCAACTGTCTATGTCAGCTTGTAAAGAACCTTTACCTATGTTGGATACTTCTTGAAACTAGAAAATCATCTCTTGGGCTCTCAACCTTTACTGGAGACAAGGAGAATATAATCTAGCACTCTCTCATGCCGGCGGGAAGAATGAACCTGCCTTGATTATTGGTATACGGTGGTAGTCTCAGTGCTGCTGTTACAGATCTATCTGAGATTAAAAACAAAATAACACTGATACATACTGATGCTCCACAACAGCTACAAATGACAGAATAAAATCAGAACTCTTATTCATCATAATTATTGGAGAATAGTTGCATAGATTTCATATCTGAGTTTACCTTTGCTAATCTTAAAAAAAAAATAACCTGTTTGTTTATGGCAAAATGGGTTTATTTCGGAAAAACAGAGAACTGCAATTTGGGACAGGCAAACTAAAGTCAATCATTGGCAACTTTGAAGGAACAAAAGGAAGTCAGCTTTTATTAGGATTTAGGAGGAAACAGAGCAGGAGTGTTTTTAATAAAAGTTCACTGGAAAAGAACAAGAGTTTGAGATTATGACACTTTCATTTTGGCTGCAAATAGTGGTTGTATATTGTTGTTGGGACAAGGAGCAATCTTCTGTCCTTATCTTAAAATTCTCTGTAAAAAAATTCTTCCCTGTACCAGAAGAAAAGTAACATTATCATAGATAAGAAGTTGAGACTGAGGGAGTGTTATACAAAGAATTCTATACAAACAGTACTTGTTAAAATAATTACTTTTTTCTTCCTGCTGGTTATGCAGGTGGCAAGAAGTGATTGGTACATGTATGAAAGTTATCCCTCCGGGACTTCCTGACTCCACTTTAAGAGATGTTTCCTTTATTTATTTTTATAACTTTGAAATAAGAAGTTATCAATACTTTCCACCAGTCCAATACCAAGATCTTTACATATAATGTATGTAACAAAGGTAATGAGTAAAATAATGGAGAAATTAGATTAATAATTTGAACTGGTATTCTTGCTGTATTCATTCATAATTCTGACTTTACTAAGTTCTGGATATTGAAAAACACATACAACCCAAAGCACTTAGTAGTTTTCATTGATTTTGAATAATTCAGTCGGATCCACTTTAAAGTATGGGTTACCTTAGCAAGATAATCTTAGTGTTAAAAGTGTCTCATCAAAAGTAAATACTGCACAAGCCCTTAATTGTCTCATTTTCTGTGTTTTCATAGTCCTTTACATACTAAGTCATTGCTTATCTTTTTTACTGCAGGGCAATACAAAATGACAGGCTTCTCTAGATGAAAGCAAGTATCCTATTCTATACATGGCCATACAGAAGCCAGTTCAGTTCAGTTCAGTCACTCAGTCGTGTCCGACTCTTTGTGACCCCATGAATCGCAGCACGCCAGGCCTCCCTGTCCATCACCAACTCCCGGAGCTCACTCAGACTCACGTCCATTGAGTCCGTGATGCCATCCAGCCATCTCATCCTCTGCCGTCCCCTTCTCCTCCTGCCCCCAATCCCTCCCAGCATCAGAGTCTTTTCCAATGAGTTAACACTTCGCATGAGGTGGCCAAAGTACTGGAGTTTCAGCTTTAGCATCATTTCTTCCAAAGAAATCCCAGGGCTGATCTCCTTCAGAATGGACTGGTTGGATCTCCTTGCAGTCCAAGGGACTCTCAAGAGTCTTCTCCAACACCACAGTTCAAAAGCATCAATTCTTTGGCACTTAGCTTTCTTCACAGTCCAACTCTCACACCCATACATGACCACAGGAAAAACCATAGCCTTGACTAGACGGACCTTTGTTGACAAAGTAATGTCTCTGCTTTTGAATATGCTATCTAGGTTGGTCATAACTTTTATTCCAAGGAGTAAGTGTCTTTTAATTTCATGGCTGCAGTCACCATCTGCAGTGATTTTGGAGCCCAAGAAAATAAAGTCTCTTACTGTTTACATTGTTTCCCCATCTATTTCCCATGAAGTGATGGGACCAGATGCCATGATCTTCGTTTTCTGAATGTTGAGCTTTAAGCCAGAGTATCCTGTAATTTATCACTTTCCTAATATTTCTGAGGTTTCTATTTTCCTTCTTCATTTGTAATTCCATATATATTTAGTGTGCTGTCTTGGCTTCTTTGCTTAATATAACTGGAAATTGCTCTTATTCTTCCTAGGAATGTGAGACATGAAAGGATAGTTATGAAAACTTTGCAGAATATAAAGTGGTAGTTAAATACTTAATAAAAATTAATAATTCTGTAGCTCAAAGAAATAAAAGAGGGCTTCAAGCATACACTTCCAAATGAATTATCTTCTCTGTCTAGAGCTTTCTAAATCAATGGCAACTTTGAATTCCTATTAAACTGGATAAAAGTAAAATCATCTTTTAAACATCAACATAAAAATCATAGTGTAGAAAGCAACAAAACAATAGCAACAAAGCAAGAAAAGCAACAGAATAAAGCATCACTATCTAAGTTGAACAGTATTGTGAAATACTTATTACTTAAATATATAAAAAAGCATTTTACTTTAAAAATTGTAATTTTTAAATTTACGTGTGTTTACTTTATATACTTTATTTGGGAGTGAGAGCTATTATTCTGAGGAGACTTAAAAGACACTCAGGTTGAGAACAGGAATTTCAATTCAGTTCAGTTGGTCAATCGTGTCTGACTCTTTGCAACCCCATAGACTGCAGAATGCCAAGCTTCCCTGTCCATAACCAGCTCCCAGAGCTTGCTCAAACTCATGTCCATCAAGTAGTGATGCCATCCAACCATCTCATCCTCTGTCATCCCCTTCTCCTCCTGCTTTCAATTTTTCCCAGCATCAGAGTCTTTTCCAATGAGTCAGTTCTTTGTATGAGGTAGCCGAATTATTGGAGTTTCAGCTTCAGCATCAATCCTTTCAATGAATATTCAGGACCGATTTCCTTTAGGATTGACTGGTTTGATCTCCTTGCAATCCAAGGGACTGTCAAGAGTCTTCTTCAACACCACAGTTCAAAAGCATCAATTCTTCAGCCCTCAACTTTCTTTATGGCCCAGCTCTCACATCCACATATGACTACTGGAAAAACCATAGCTTTGACTATATGGACCTTTGTCAGCAAAGGAATGTCTCTGTTTTTTTTAATATGCTGTCTAGGTTGTTCATAGCTTTTCTCCCAAGGATCAAGCGTCTTTTAATTACATGGCTGCAGTCACCACCTTCAGTGATTTTGGAGCACAAAAAAATAAAGTCTGTCACTGTTTCCCCATCTGTTTGCCATGAAGTGATGGGACCGGATTCCATTAGTTTTTTGAATGTTGAGTTTTAAGCCAGTTTTTTCACTCTCCTCTCTCACTTTCGTCAAGATTCTCTTTAGTTCCTCTCCACTTTCATCCATCAGGGTGATGTCATCTGCATACCTGAGGTTATTGATATTTCACCCAGAAATCTTGATTCTAGCTTGTGCTTCATGCAGCCCAGCATTTTATATGACGTACTCTGCATATAAGTTAAATAAGCAAGGTGACAATATACAGCCTTGATACACTCCTTTCCCAATTTGGAACCAGTCCGTTGTTCCACGTCTGGTTCTAACTGTTGCTTCTTGAGTTGCATACAGATTTCTCAGGAGGCAGATAAGGTGCCTTAAAAGACATTCATGCTGAGAACAGTAATTTAGGAACATGTATATCATAGGAAATATGATGGCGGAAAACTAAAATAACAAGCACGTTTTTTCTAGCCTGTGACAGTTGGTAACTGAGATTGAGGCACTGTGGGGGCTCCAGGAAATTGAAGGGAAACAAGAGAAAAGCAACAGCAGCTTAAATGGTCACAGTGTAAACAACAGCCATGCTAATTAAAAGAAAAGCATAATGATACAAGCCTTTTTGTAATTCTACATAAAATTAGCTTTATTACATAGGCTCTGTTTGATTGCTTGGTAATAATTTGTCAATATTGCAAAAATGCTAAATTAATATAGTTATATAATCAATGTAGAAATATACTTCTCAGGGAAGAAAAACAGTAATTCCTTTAGTGAAAAATATCGCTATTTTACTTTATTTCCATAATTTGAAGGAAGGAAAAATATGCACTTCTTCTTGTCTTCCTTTTTAACTTCAATATTTTATTAAGGAACATTTCATAAAATATCTTGCATAGTCATTTGAGCACTATAAATTCATTTTGCCCTTATTGTTCTTATTTATAATACAGAAAAGGTATGTGTACATTATGGTAGATAAGGAATTTGGCTAATGAGACAAATAATGGAAAATGTAAGCAATTAATACCTAACAGATAGTTTTGAATAGTCGAAAGCAACTTTTAATAGTTCTTGTACATTGATTACTATTCACACGTTTACTATCCTATCGTATTTCTTTAGAAATAATGTATGTTTTAATAAATGGATGAAAATGTCCTTTTTGATGCATTTAGAAAAGGAAGCTAAATTATTGGACCCAGAAAAATAAACTGATTACATTAAAATATTTCTTCTTTCTCTAACTTGTATTGAAGTGATAAAGGGAGTGATTTAGAATCATAAAAAGAATAAACAACCAGTAAAGGTGAGGTCCTAATTTACTTCCCAGTTTTATTTTAACTTAGTTCTTCATTGCTATAAGGCATAAAAGTTATTGAATTTTACTACATTCACCTCACGCTGATTTCCTATCAAACAGAATATCAGTGGAACACCTCTGCTGAGCTCCCTACATGAAATTGTCCTTTTGTACGTCTCATAATCGGCAGCGATGTGGCCAAGCATCTGGCAGTGACAAGCAGACGTCTTTGATTTATTGGCTAATATCACTGCTTGTTAGTGGATGGTTGAGCAGGAGACTAAAAGAGCATAAAATCAGAGAGAATAAATTATGAAGGCACCGAACTGTGCCATTATAAACCCTTCCTTGTCACAGCTGTGACATCTCATAGGAAATGGAGGATGACAGCCACATTCGTTCTTCAAAGGGCCAATACCTTCTACTTGTGATCCTGACCATAAATAAATAAATAAAGCAAACAAACCACATAAGCAAGTCAGAACTCAAATAGGAAATGCCTTCCCCTCAATAGAGCACTTGGGTTCCTGTTTTCTTCTTCTACTTGAAAGAAGAGCAGAACAAAGCCAGCTTGGATTAGAAGCAGACACTAGGAGAGCTCTAGGATATTAAGTACATCTGTCATTCACATTAGAACCTGAAAACCCAGGAGGTTGACTTACCTCCTATTGCTTTTTTCCTTTTTTAGTCACCCTGAAAAGATTACTCTTACTTAAATTGGTTACTGAGATACTGTTTTAGTGAGTCAATTTAGCCAATCAATTCATACTAGAAATCTCTACCTAAGAAATAATTTTAAGGCTACCCAGCTTCAGTTAGTATTTTCTAAAACAATGTTCCAGAATAATTTAAAATTTGAAATGGCTCTCTAAGTTATTTCAATCTGTCAAATTAAAACGTGAGAATAAAGATTTGTTTAAACTGCATGATAGTAAGAAAATATGCAGTAGTGGAGAGAATATATATCTTGGACTTGAAATAATTTCTTAGATAATTTCCTTCTGTTACAATATTTTAAAATTTAATTGCTTCTTTGGAATATAAAATTTAGTTTATTCTATATTTTTACAATCCACACAATTTTTTGAATTTAAGTAGTATTAAATCAAAGGAAAGGAAAAGTCAATGAGTATATCCTTCACTTTCATAGACATTAATCAAGATTCATACTTTCATTGATGCGTTTCAAAAGCCATGGAAGGATGATTTTTAAGACCAGTTTTAACCATGTGGCTTACAGGGAAATGACAGCAATAGAGTATCGTAAGACATGGTTCAGCACTGTGAACATTGTGAAGGGAACAACAAGAAAGGGGAAATCTTATGTACTCATCAAATTGTATTTATTTAGTTTTTATATGTCAATCATACCTAAATAGTTTTTAAAAATCAGTGAGGATAGAGAAAGAATTATAAGAAGGAGTGGTGGTAGGAAGGCTAGAGAGAGAAGTTGGGACCATACTATAAAAGGATTTCTCTGCCATGAAATACATTTAGTCATTTATTTTTTTTTTAATTTTTATTTTTACTTTATTTTACTTTACAGTACTGTATTGGTTTTGCCATACATTGACATGAATCCACCACGGGTGTACATGCGTTCCCAAACATGAACCCCCCCCCCCACCTCCCTCCCCATAACATCTCTCTGGGTCATCATTTAGTCATTTATTAATTTAAAATCTACCTTTCTTTAGAAAGAGTTTATTACTAATTACAAAGACACACAAAATATAATAAATTAAATTTGATTTAAAATGATAATAAATATGAAAACAAAGCCAAAAATAAATCTAATACTAAAATATAAACCATAAGCTTCTTTAATATTAAGATCATTCATAATTTTTGCTCAAAGTTTTTTATCAGTCACTATGAAAATAGAAATTGGATCAATTACAGTTTAAGATATCTTCAACATTGAAAGAGAAAAAGAAATTCACATTCATAGAATAATTTTTATATTGATTTATAATATATTCCAATATTACACTAAAAAGTTAAATTGAGACAAAACAATTCCATTGAAGTAAGGTACAGTGGATATTTAAGATACTGACTACATAAGTAGAAAACATGACTGTCCTAATGTAGTCAGCCCTATTTCCTTGAATATAACCAAGTTTTACTTCCAAGAGAATCTAAGAATTTTTCAAAATATTTTCAATTTTATTTTACAAATTAAATTTTCTCTTTTAAAATTTATTTTCCACATTTATGCAATATAACTGGACAGGTTTTTGCTCAAGTTGGAGAATACATTTGACAGATAATGGCACAATGTAATAAGTATATATGGTCATACAGCAAATTAAAAACTCACTCTGGGCTATATTAATGGATTCTTTAAGAATGTTCGTCTTCCATAGCAACTGATGCTGAGGTTAAATCACAGGGCTTTGTAACTTCTAATTAAGAGGAAAATGTGCATTCAAATCCTGTGGTTAAAAACACCACCGCTGCTGCTGCTAAGACGCTTCAGTCGTGTCCGACTTTGTGCGATCCCATAGATGGCAGCCCAACAGGCTCCCCCGTCCCTGGGATTCTCCAGGCAAGAACACTGGAGTGGGTTGCCTTTTCCTTCTCCAATGTGAGAAAGTGAAAAGTGAAAGTGAAGTCACTCAGTTATGTCCAACTCCTAACTACCCCATGGACTGCAGCCTACCAGGTTCCTCCATCCGTAGGATTTTCCAGGCAAAAGTACTGGAGTAGGTTGCTATTGCTTTCTCCAAAAAAACACCACAAATGTTCCTAAAAATAAGTGCAATTACAGATTCTCTTAATTGCAGGTATTGGTTTGGAATAAAACTGCCGCCCATTTGGCAACACTTTTCAGTTTGATCCAGAGGAAGTGAGGACCAGGACTTTCAATATGAATGTGGTGGATAATAATTCTCTTATGTAAATCCAGGAATTGTCTGTAAAATTATAGGTGTTAGACTGGATCCCTAGATTTCTGCTCTTAGAAAAATGAAGTTGGGCTCTTTAAAATAGCTGCAAGATTTTGAGGTTAAAAGTTTCAAAATATTTTATCTCTATCATAAGGGGATATTGAATTGCTCCATGGTTGAGTTTGAGCTTGATGCTAACACTGCATGGATATTTGCCTTGCAATGCACAGTCCATGGCACATTCAACTAAAAAGAAGCTAAAGTAAAATAATTTTGTCCTCAGAGCAACACCAGGCTAGAATTAACTTTGACTGAGAACTGTGGCAGATGCACTTAGACTCTATTTTTAATTTCTTGAGAAGCCTCCCTACTATTTTCCATAGCAGGTGCACCATTTTATCCAGCAATACCATGTTGGGATATGTATTTAAAATAATTAGAATATTGAAAAAATACCTGCACTCCCATGTTCATCATAGCATTATTCACAATAACCCAGGTATAGAAATAGCCCCCCATTTTCCATTAAGAGATGAACAGATAAGGAAGTTGTGATATATAATAACAATTTAACTTTTAAAAAGGAAACAAAAAAACTACAACATTTGACAACACGGATGAACATGAAGGATATTGTGCTAAGCAAAATAATCCAGTCACAGAAAGACAAATACTGTATGATTCCACTTAGAGAAGGTGTCTAACATAGTCCACTTCATAGAAGCAGAGAGTAGAATGGTGGTTGCCAGAGGCTGTGGGAGGGGATATGAGAAGTTACTAATCAAAGTCTATGAAGTTTCCATCATGCAAGATGAGCTCTGAAGATCTGCTGTAATACTGTATTGTGCACTTAATTTTTTTTTAAAAGGTTGATAGCATGTTAAATGTTCTTACTACAAAATCATCATCGTCATAATAGTCTATAAATGCTGAAAAAAGAGTTCTGAACAACCAAAAGGCAATAGGCTATGGTAAGGAAAAAAATATATATAAGAACATAAAATACACTATGAGTTATATCAAAGAATGTTCTGCCTGGTTTCCTCTAACTGTTTTAGAGTATCTTGTCTTACATTTAGGTCATTAATTGAGCTTATTTTTGTGTGTAATGTTAGGAAGTGTTCTAATTTCATTCTTTTACACATAGCTGTCCAGTTTTCCAAGCACCTCTTATTGAAGATGCTGTTTTATATTCTTGCCTCCTTTGTCAAATATAAGGTATACATATATTCATGGGTTTATATCTGGGCTTTCTATCTTATTCCACTGATCTATATTTCTGTTTTTGTGCCAGTACCACACTGTCTTGATGACTGTAGCTTTGTAGCATAGTCTGGAGGGAGTAGTCTGATTCCTCCAGCTGTTTTGCTTTCTCAGTATTGCTTTGGCTATTCAGGGCCTTTTGTGTTTTGATACAAATTTTAATATTTTTTGTTCTGGTTATATTGAAAATGTTCTTAATAATTTGTGAGGGATTTGCATTGAATATTTAAATTGCCTTGTGTTGTATAGTCATTTTGAAAATACTGGGTTCT
The DNA here is from genome assembly GCF_023091745.1 of Budorcas taxicolor. Taxonomy (NCBI): domain Eukaryota; kingdom Metazoa; phylum Chordata; class Mammalia; order Artiodactyla; family Bovidae; genus Budorcas; species Budorcas taxicolor. Next base: position 76,187,335 of record NC_068916.1, read on the forward strand.
TTCAGTCTAAGAACATTGTTTATCTTTCCATCTGTGTCATCTTCAGTTTCTTTCATCAGTGTCTTATAGCTTTTATACTACAGGTCTTTTTGCCTCCTTAGGGAGGGTTATTCCTAGGTATTTTATTCTTTTAAATGCAATAGTAAATGGGATTGTTTCTTTAAATGGCCTTTCTGATGTTTCATCATTAGTACATAGAAATGTAACAGATTTCTGTGTATTAATTTTACACCCTATAACTTAATTCATTGATGAGCTATAGTAGTTTTCTGGTAACATCTTTAGGATTTTCTATGCATAATGTCATGTAACCTACAAAGAGTTTTACTTCTTCTTTTCCAATTTGGATTCCTTTCATTTTTCTTCTCTGATTGCCATGGCTAGAACTTCAAAACTGAATATAAGTGGCAAGAGTGAATATCTTTATTTTGTTCCTGAGCTCAGAGGAAATGTTTTAAGCTCTCAGCATTGAATATAAAGTTAACTGTTGGTTTGTCATACACGGCCTTTATTATGTTGACGGAGGTTGTCTCTGTGCCCACTTTCTGGAGAGTTGTTTTTCTTTTTTTAATCATAAATGAGTGCTGGATTTCACCAAAATGTTTTTCTATGTCTATTGAGATGATATCTGATTTTTGTTTTTCAATTTATTGATGTGGTGTGTGATACTGATTGATTTGTGGACATTGAAAAATCCTTGCATCCCTGGGATAAATCCCACATGATCATCGTATAAGTTTCTTTTAATGTATTGCAGCCCAATAAAAATATAGGCAGAAAACTAAATAAACGTTTCTCCAGAGGAGACATACAGATGGCCAAGCGGCACATGAAAAAATAGGCAACATCACTAATTAGTAGAGCAATGAAAATCAAAGCTACAATGAGATATTACTGCACACCAGTGAGAATGGCCATCATCAAAAAGTCTACAAACAATAAATGTAGAGAAGAATGTAGAGAAAAGGGAACACTCCTACACTGTTGGTGGAAATATAAATTGCTACGGCCACTATGATGAACAGCATGGAGGTTCCTTAAAAACAAACAAACATACAAACAAAAACTAAAAATGGAACTACCATATGATCCAGCAATTCCACTCCTAGGCATGTATCCAGAGAAAAGCATGGTTTGAAAGGATGTACTCTACTGCTCATTGCAGCATTGTTTACAGTAGTCAAAATATGCAAAGAATCTCAAGAAAAAAAAAATAATGTCCATTGACAGATGAATGGATAAAGATGATGTGGTAGAGATGCACAGTAGACTATTACTCAGCTATTAAAAAGAATGAAACAATGCCATTTACAGCAACATGAATCGGCCTGGAGATTATCATACTAAGCGAAGTAAGTCAGATAGAGAAAGATAAATGTGATATTGCTTATATACAGAATATTTAAAATGACACAAATGCACTTTACAAAACAAAAAACAGACCCACTGACTTGAAGAATGAATTTGTGGTTACCAGAGTGGTTGGGGGAGGAATAGATGGGAGTTTGGGATTTAGATGTACACACAGATATGTGATTATGTAAGACTGAATCACTTTGCTGTACTTCTGGTATTAAGATAGCATTGTTAATCAACTACGCTCCATATAGAATTGAAATTTACAAAAATTAAAAAACTAAATTCAGGCAAGACTATATCTCTCTCGATCTCTATATTATTTAACCTTCAATGTTGTTATGATTTTAAACAATGTAATATTTAAAATGAAATTTTAATTAAGCTCTACATAAATATTTATTATATTCATAAAATATTTTGCCCATAGAACCCATGATAATTCAGGGCACTAACAAACTCTTCAGGTAGTTTCCAAAAAGATGTCTAGTAAAGTATTTTTCCTTTCTAGTGATTTTCCCCTACCTCAATCAGAACCAGATAAATTGTTGGCTTCATAGTTTAAATTTTAAGAAAAGAGATTATATTTTATCTTGGAGCAAAATCATAAAACTCCGTGATAATTCTTTAGATTGTGGTATACATGACTCATTTTGTGATTTATACTCTCTCTCTCTCTCTCTCTATATATATATATATATACACACACAGAGACACAAATACATACCTACAAACACATATACACATGAATATTACCAGATTGTAAGCAACAACTTTACCATTGTATTTCTAGTAAAGGAACTAGCTAGAAAATAATTTATATTTACACATAGTAACAGGCACATAAGCCACTTAGATGTAAAACTTATTGGAAAATTACAGATTATATTTTATATAAGTTTTAGATAATATGCATTTATATATAATAGTATATAGTATAATTTGTATACACTTGAGCACTAGTCATGGTACAAAATGATTCCTATATATTATTTTAATTAGTCTCAAAACATTTGAAATGTAGTATCATTAGTCTCATAGTTTACAAGTGTGAAATATCCAGCTAAGTGGAAGTGCTCAGGTTCCAATTTGGATCTCTTAAAGTGCATATTTAAAGTGCCTTATTCTTTTTTCTCAGTAATAAATTGAATAATGAAAGATGCTAATTGCTTAAGATATTATTATTCCAATAGTCTAACTTTAAAAAGAGGGATTGCATGACACAGTTATAAAATTATATATATTGAATTTAGCTGAGACTCCCTGCCAAGATTTCTGGTTATTATCTTTTGAAATGCTCCTTGTTTTCAAGGTGCTGACCTTCTACCTTAAACATATTGTTTTGGCTTGTCAGGTGTATGGAAAATGCATATTAATGTTTCCTATATTGAATGTTATTCTTTCTTTAATAAAATATATGTATGTCTAGTTCCTTTAAATGAAAAGGAAAAATCTTGTCTATAAATGTATCTCAGCAATCCAAAGGGTATCCTCATTTTCACATGTAATGAAAGAGTGTTAAAAATATATACCTTCAAATTGCACGATGCTTTGCATTGAAGAACCAGTAATAATGACACGGACTGCTTTCCTATCAGGATTAATTTCTTTGGTTTGAGGTAGCACTGCAATTAAAACATTACTGAGGCGAATTCTCAGTGGCATAGCACTAGACACTTCTTACACACTTGAGTGGGTACAAGTGTAGCCATGTGCAGCCATGTGTGGTGAATCTGTCAGGACTAACAGCAGGAGCTGTGATAAGAGTCCTCTATCAGTAAGCCTGCTTGATAGCCCAAGGTCTTTGAATTGTTATTATAACCAGCACCCAACAGTGAGGCCAATACTGAGTCTGTCCATATTTTTTCAGTACGTATTTCTGAACTTTCCATAGGTTTATTCTGTTTTGGACATTGAGATCATGTAGAAGTTCAAGCATAGCCTTTGTCAGAACTTAAGTCCTTTTTCCCCCTGTGATGATAGAGAGAGATGTGATATGAAGGAGGGTATAGGAAGCTATTTTCCAAATAGAATAGCGTGTTTTATGAGGATAAAAAACAATCAGGAGACTTGACTGTATCCCCATTCATGTTAGTTATAACACACAGGCTCATATTTTAGAAGACTAAGCATTTAAGTTATAAATTCCTCATCCTAGGTTTCTTCTTTCTCTATTCGGACCACTCTGCTGACCTCAACATAAGTTAGTCTTTCCAGCCAGATTGGTCTACTCTCTGTACCTTAACTACATTTTGTTTTGACATGGCCTCTGGTCTGCTTAGACAATCCAGGTCCACTCTCCACACCATACTCCTACCACTGATGTTTCCTGTCCTATGGCCTCAATCTGATCCATATTGATATACCCTTGAGAAATGATTATTGATAGTTACTTATTCATAACTTTAACCTGTGGCCTAATATCATGGAACATTTTCAGCAATTATATGCAAAAGTGATCGATTTCTTCGCATTAGTTCTATGATTTTAAAGAACTTTCACATATTCAAAGTAAACTTGCACAATGCAGAGATTATTTTTAATGGTCACCTATAGTTTGGATAAAAAATAATTAATCCAATTGTAAATAAGCACATGGTACATCATTTTAAAAATCTATGTGTATATATGTGTGTGAATTTATGGCAATATCTTTTTTATGTAGTTTTGCCATCAGAGCAATTATGCAAAAGCTTTCTGGGACAAGGAAGGTAAAATACATGAGTGAAGCCTGCTGCTGCTGCTGCTGCTAAGTCGCTTCAGTCGTGTCTGACTCTGTGCAACCCCATAGACAGCAGCCCACCATGCTTCCCCGTCCCTGGGATTCTCCAGGCAAGAATATTGGAGTGGGTAGCCATTTCTTCAATGCAGGAAAGTGGAAAGTGAAAGTGAAGGCGCTTGGTCGTGTCTGACTCTTAGCGACCCCATGGACTACAGCCTACCAGGCTCCTCCGTCCATGGATTTTCCAGGCAAGTGTGCTAGAGTGGGGTGCCATTGCCTTCTCTGGAGTAAAGCCTAGCAGTGTTAAAATAGCAGTAGCACAAGCTGGCAACAGCTACAGTCTTGGATGCTGGGAAGTAATAGGGAATGGAAGACTCCATGGAGAACTGAAGAGTACATGAACTATTAAAAGTGATTCAGTTCAGTTCAGTCACTCAGTCGTGTCTGACTCTTTGCGACCCCATGAATCACAGCACACCAGGCCTCCCTGTCCATCACCAACTCCCAGAGTTCACCCAAACTCATGCCCATCAAGTTGGTTATGCCATCCAGCCATCTCATCCTCTGTCGTCCCCTTCTCCTCCTGCCCCCAATCCCTCCCAGCATCAGAGTCTTTTCCAATGAATCAGCTCTTCGCATGAGGTGGCCAAAATATTGGAGTTTCAGCTTCAGCATCAGTCCTTCCAGAAAGAACACCCAGAACTGATCTCCTTTAGAAAGGACTAATTGGATCTCCTTGCAGTCCAAGGGACTCTCAAAAGTCTTCTCCGACAACACAGTTCAAAAGCATCAGTTCTTCAGCGCTCAGCTTTCTTCACAGTCCAACTCTCACATCCACACACAACCACTGGAAAAACCATAGCTTTGACTAGACAGACCTTTGTTGGCAAAGTAATGTCTCTGCTTTTGAATATGCTATCTAGGTTGGTCATAACTTTTCTTCCAATGAGTAAGCGTTTTTTAATTTCATGGCTGCAATCACTATCTGCAGTGATTTTGGAGCCCCCAAAAATGAAGTCTGACACTGTTTGTACTGTTTCTCCATCTATTTCCCATGAAGTGGTTCAGTGTTACTCAACTCGGAGAGTTTGTAGCCGTGTGATGATACATGCTCAGATCAGCCTTACCTTCCAATATTATTTATAGAGAATTTTGAAAGATGAATTTACAAGTAAAATTTCACATTTTTTTTCTATGTTAGCAAATAATCTGGTGTATAGAAAACATTCATTGTTTTGGTGAACTTAGATTAGTTCTCAGCCTATTTGTAAATTCTAAGTATTTAATATATTTGAAGGGAGATTCTAGAATTGAGAGAGTAATTAAAAAGGGAACATTTTAAAAGAATCTAGGAAGTATTTATTATTATTATTGCTAGCTTAATTCATTAATATAGGACAAAACATAACACACATGTTTTTCCTCACAATTTGATGCATTTTGATAAATTTACAGATCTAATCAATACCCTGATCATGACAGAGAACATACCATCAACCAAAAAAACTTTCTTCATGTACTTTTCAGTCAAACCAAACCAACTATAAGCAGTGGTTTGATTTCTGTAACCTCAGATTAGTTTCTTCTGTGATCATATATTATATAAATGGGTTCTTTGGTTTGTCTGTATTCTTTTGCATCTGGCTTCTCTCACTTGAAAATAAATCTTTTTGATTATCAGGGTTGTTATGCATGTAAGGAGTTTGTTCATTTTTATGACTGACTAGGGCTTCATCATTTGTTTATGCTTTTCAACTACTGATGGACATTTAGGCTGCTTCCAGTTTGGGACTATTATAATAAAGGCACTAGGAACATTCATATGTCAAAAAAAGTTTCAACTTATATGATATCTGAGTATAATGATAAAAGGTTTCATAAATATTTCTCATATTGTGTTGCTCTTCCAGTGTAAAATGAGCACTAATGATATTTGAGTAGAAAATAAGGAAAAGATTTTGGGTAGAACGTCTGTAATTGCACTTTTAGATCTACCACTAGTTGGCTGTGTAACATTACACAAGTCAAATGATCTTTCCTGACTAGAAGGTTTTGTGTTTTATTTTGTTTTGCAGTTGTGTGGTGTTAGTTTATATTGATTGTTTGGTAAAATAAGGCATTGGATTATAGAGTCCCTTAAAAGAGTAGAATGTTAAAATTGTACGTGAAATGATGACGACGTCATTTGGAAAATTATGTGACCTTCACAATTCACTACTGTTTTACGGAAGGTTTTAAATTGAGGGTGTTGAACTAAAGTTCCTAAAGCTCTAGTGTTATGTGACCTTATGACTTATAGGAATAAATTGGTATTTACATGTTATATCACTTTAGTCTTAATCAGAAAGAAGCTTCACATTTGAAATCAACAACAGATGATTTCAGTTGTTTCACTCTGCAAGTATTATTTGGTTCTCCTCTTTAAAATGTGGTATGGGCAATGCATAGTAGATGGAGTGTCTCCAGTTTTAATCATTTCACTTTTCATTTGAAAAGTAATTCATCATGAGAAGTCAGTGGGGTATAGAGAGCACTAATTGCAGCAAAATATCAAGGACAGTTTTCCTCTGTCTTAATTAAACATTAATGAGTAAAGTTATTTGCAAATGCATGCTGCAGGGATGGACTTGTCTATCTACGTTTGGTAAACACTGACACTAGGTGTCAAAATAAAGCACCTTAATTGATTTATACAGGAATAGTTTTAAAAGATTGCACCTGGCTTGACATTTCCTTAGGTTTTTATAGAGTAGTTTCTGATAAATTATTTATAAAGAAACTTTTTTTCTGACCTATCCTAATTACAAGAGTGATTTTTTTTCAAACTAATCAATTTTGTATAAATTCCACTTTTCTTCTTGGTTTTGCTATCAATTTAAGGAATTCCATGGTAAATGATGAGGAATCAAGTTTCTTTATATTTCAGGAGGAAGATGCAAGAAAGTTACGTTTTTCTTGATTATTGGAAGTATTTTACAAGATTTTAGATATTTTACTTTTTAAAATTAATATTTTATATGAATATATTTATTTTATTTCATTTATTTATTAATCTACATACTTTATATTGATATAAGCTATATTAATATATAGCTTGAATTATAATTCAAAATCCCTAAATAAATTTAAAAGCCTAAGGAATGCATTTAATTCCAACTTACACATCTTAAATTACTGTTCTAAGTAACATTGCATTCGATTCTTTAGAGTGTATATAAGTAAGTTAAAATACTAAGAACAAGTGTGAAATAAACTTTCTGGCTCTCGTATTAAACTGATCTGTGGATATCAAAGGGGAGTTTCACAAGATAACCTTTAAATTAGCTGATATATAATTTTTTACTGCATTTCTTCTTACTCTTCTCTGAATGATTCCCCATATTATGTTTGTTTTGATATGTATAATTAAGAAATAATTTTGAAACCTTAAAAATTATAATTAACAGTTTAAAATAATTAACTATACATTTCATTAAGTCCTTCTAGTTTCTTACATAAGAAGAGAATTTACCAATAATACAGTCTAAACCTTACAACAAAATTTTCCATAGATCAATGCAGCAATGGAACAATTCTCAGAAAATAACAAAGCCATTGTGGAAATCATTTTATAGTATCGGTATGATAGTATATTTTTGCGGGGGTGGGGGGCGGGGGCGGTGCGGGAAATCCTGCTGTGTCTTAGAATGGCTTATAAACTCCTCAGTTTCCTGCTTTCTGATGGTGCTGTTAAATTTCACTCTGGATTCTCATGAAACTCCCAGTTTCCCAAACCATATGGCTTGATGCAGATAAATTTGGCTTATGGCAAATAGTGTAAACACACTTCACATTTTTCCACCTGTGAATCTACTGAAGTGTTATGGTATACATTTTTAAGGTTTAGTACCAGATTTTCAGTGAGTCTTTATTTTCAGATTCTTTTTGTCCTTCTGGGCAACTTCATTGCCAGATTTGAAAATAACAAATTGACCCTTGCCTCCATCTTATGACGCTGAGATTTGAGAATAATTTTATTTTTAATTTGGGATTAAAATAAATGTAAAGGATATTTTATATGTATTTTTAAAAGTCTTTAGAGTAAACCAATACAATATTATAAAATAATTATTCCAATTAAAATGTTAAAAAACCTTTAGTAATTTTTGTTTTTAAAATGTAAGTTAAATACACATATACCTTTTCACCCAAAAGTAAGGAAAATCAGTTAATAGATATCTGAAAGTATGAATCAGGAAACAGGAGCTGAGTCTTCCAAAAGTAACGACAGTCAGCAGTGATGGTGATGTTTTTGGTATGTTAAAGGAGATTCTTGTCTTCATTTATATTAAAAAAAAAAAAAAGGCAGCACAAACACAAATTCAAATCCTGACAGACCCTGCAGTGCAGAACCAATTATTTATTTGTAACATTGGCAGTGGTGTTCTTACAGTGAAGGTAGGAGTTTGACTGAATTTGTGGTTCTGAACACAATCACTGAAACAGGGCACCAATATAAGTCATATTGGTAAAAAGTCTATCGGTGGTAGAAGTAAAGTTACATTGTGAACAGACAAGTGAGAAAAGATCTTGCACTCATTATTAGTTCTAAAAAAACTTTCTACTTGTTCAGAGTGTGGACATAGATCATTCCTCACATGTAAAAGATGAGCAATCAGAGAGAAGCAAACATGGACACGTGTGTGTTCAGTCACTTCAGTCGTGTCCGACTCTCTGTGACCCCATGGACCATGGCCTGCCAGGCTCCTTTGTCCATGGGATTCTCCAGGCAAGAATATTGGAGTGGGTTGCCATTTCCTTCTCCAGTGATAAAGTATGAAGCGAGTGAAGTGAAGTCGCTCAGTCATGTCCGACTCTTTGTGACCCCATGGACTGTAGCCTACCAGGCTCCTCTGTCCGTGGGATTTTCCAGGCAAGACTACTGGAGTGGGTTGCCATTTCCTTCTCCAGCAAACATGGACAGAAGACCTAAATAGACATTTCTCCAAAGAAGACACAGAGGGCCAACAGGCCCTTGGAAAGATGCTCGACATTATAAATTATTAGAGAAATACAGATCAAAACTACACTGAGGTATCACCTCTCACCAGTCGGAAGGGCTATCATCAAAAAATTTATAAACAGTAAATGCTGGGAAAAGTGTAGAGAAAGGGAGTCTTTCTTCACTATTGGTGGGAATGTAGATGGATATAGTCACCATGGAGAACTGTATGGAGATATCTTAAAAAACTAAAAATAGAAATGCCATACGACACAGCAATCCCACTACTGGGAATATACTCTGAGAAAACCATAATTTACAAAGACACATGCACACCAGTGTTCACCACATTACTATTTACAATAGCTGGGACATGGAAGCAACTTAAATGTCAATCAACAGATGAATGGATAATGAAGTAATGGTACATATATACAATGGAATATTACTCAGCTATGAAAAGGAATGAAATTGAATAATTTGTGGAGATGCAGACGGGCCTCTGTCTGTCATACAGAGTGAAGTTAGAAAGACAAGTCAGAAAGAGAAAAATAAATATTTTATGTTGATGCATGTAGGTGGAATCTAGAAAATTCCACAAATAGGTATACCTATTTGTGGGCTTCCCAGGTGGCACTAGTGGTAAAGAACCCATCTGCCAATTCAGGAGACACAAGAGACCTGGGTTTGATCCCTGGGTCAGGAATATCCCCTGGAGGAGGGCTTGGCAACCTACTCCAGTATTCTTGCTTGGAGAATCTCATGGACAGAGAAGTTGGTGGGCTTATAGTCCATAAGACTGCAAAGAGTCAGACATGACTGAGGTAACTTAGTGCACATGCAAAGCCAATCTATTTTCAAGATAGGAATAGATAACTCAGAGGTAGGGAATGAATATGTGGACATGGTAGGAAGGAGAGGATGAATCGGAAGATTGGGATTGACACATGTTTCCTGCCATATGTTAAGCAAATAGCTAATGGGAACCTCCTGTATCATGCAGGGAACTCAGTTTGGTGCCCTGTGGTGACCTAGATGGATGGAACGGAGAGGGTGGTAAGAGGGAGGGTCAAGAGGGAGGGGATATATGTGTACACATAGCTGATTCACTTTTTTGTACAACAGAATCTAACACAACGTTGTAAAGCAACTGTACTCCAATTTAAAAAAAAATTAAAAGCAGCACACATGAATTCTTCATAAATACAGTGCATATATATTGAGAAAGAAAGTGAAGTATAGAAAAAGAAAAAGAAGAAAGAAAGAAAGTAAAATGACATATAAAGAACACTAACCAGAAAAATATTCCTATAAAATGAATAAACATTGTAACCACATTTATTTCAGTGAATTAAGACCGCTGGTGTGCTACAGTCCAAGGGGTTGCAAAGAGTTGGACATGATTAAGAGACTGAACTGAACTGAACTGAAGGCCACTTCAGTGGCATAATAGCTTTACTGTTTTGATGTCTCATGATGCAATGACCTACCTCATTCCTATATGCATTGGCTCTAAGTCCAGATTTCTTATTCTATTCCATTAGTGAAGTAAAAGTTGCTCAGTCATGTCCAGCTCCTTGCGACCCCAGGGACTATAGCCTGCCAGGCTTCTCTGTCCATGGAATTCTCCAGCAAAAATACTGGAGTGGGTAGCCATTCCCTTCTACAGGGAATCTTCCCTGTAGTGATTGAACCCAGGTCTCCTGCAATGAAGGTGGATTCTTTACCATCTGAGCCATCAGGGAAGCCCTATTCATTAGACTGTTATCTAATTCAAGTACCAATCTCACAATGATTTAATGATAGAGTCTTTAAAGTAGATATGTTTGAATAGTTGTGTGATTACGCTCACCTCAACAGTCTTCCCTCATAGCTCAGTTGGTAAAAAAAATCCACCTGCAATGCAAGAGACCCTGCTTCAATTCCTGGGTTGGGAAGATCCCCTGGAGAAGGCATAGGCTACTGACCCCAGTATTCTCGTGCTTCCCTTGTGGCTCAGCTGGTAAAGAATCCACCTGCAATGTGGGAAATCTAGGTTTGATCCCTGGGTTGGGAAGACCCCCTGGAAAAGGAAAATGCTATCCACTCTAGTATTCTGGCCTGGAGAATTCCACGGACTGTATAGTCCGTGGAGTCACATGTATAGTCCATGGGTTTGCAAAGAGTCGGACACGACTGAGTGACTTTCACTTCACCCCCTACCACACACACACATACACATGAACACACACCACTCTTTATAAGCACTTAGCTAACTATTCTTGCTAGTCTATTCTTTCATTTGAGATTTTTTAATCAATATTTTAAGCTCCATAAAGAAAAGAAATGGCATTATTGGAATCATATTGAAGTTACACATTAACTTAGGGAGGAATGACATTTGTTCACATCTATCTTTTTTGATTTTCAGGAGTGTATTGGGAGATTCTTGATAGGGTTTATGTCTGTGCATTATTTTTCTATTGAAATGTACTTTTCAAATTGTTTTATTACTAACATTTATTTGAAGATAACTCATTTCTTTCCTTTTTGTATCTTACTATTTTAAAAAATTAAAAAGAGAATTGTTACCTGTGGGGTTTCCACGTCTACAGTCAGTTCATCTGCCATTGTAACTGCCTCAGTATTCAAAGGAGAGTCGTTCAAGAACAACTCCTCCTCCCTTTGGCCACCATTCCAAAATTCACAGATGCTCAAGTCCCCTTATGTATCAGTTCAGTTCAGTTCAGTTACTCAGTCGTATGCGACTCTTTGCGACCCCATGAATCGCAGCACGCCAGGCCTCCCTGTCCATCACCAACTCCCGGAGTTCACTCGGACTCACATCCATCGAGTCAGTGATGCCATCTAGCCATCTCATCCTCTGTTGTCCCCTTCTCCTCCTGCCCCCAATCCCTCCCAGCATCAGAGTCTTTTCCAATGAGTCAACTCTTCGCATGAGGTGGCCAAAGTACTGGAGTTTCAGCTTTAGCAGCGGCATAGTATTTGCATACAACCTGCACACATCATCCTGTATACTTTAAATCATTTCTAGATTGCTTCTGATGCCTAAAAGCTTTTGTAAATGCTATGTAAATAGTTGCCAGCCTGAGGCAAATCAAGTTGTGCTCTGTAGAAATACATGGAACTGATCTTTCAAATCATTTTGATGTACAGTTGGTGGAATTTGCAGATGTGAACCCACAGAAATGGAAGGCTGACTGTAGAATACTTTGTCTAATCCTTCCAAAACAGTGTTAAATAGTAGTGAGTAACACATCTTGTACATGACTTCAATGGAATGCTTTAAATATCTTTCCAGTAAGTAAATATTAGCTTTGGAGCTGAGATATAAACATTTTATTATGTTAATGAAATATTAATTATTTCTTGCTTTATTTAATGTTTTAATCTTGAGAGTATCTTAAGTGCTTTCCTTTGTATTCTATGTATAAAATCATGTGCTTTCCTTCTTTTTTTAAAGTTACTAAATTAAATCAACATATTTCCTAACGTTAAATTACCTCTGCATTCCTGCTAAGCACTTAAGGAGATTTCAATGATTATTTAGTTAACATTTTGTTGGATAGTATTTCCTGATATTTAATGTGTTTTTTTGCTTCAGTATTAATTCTGGAGATCTGTTTGTAGTGCTTCCTTATTGCATTATTTTTGAACGCTTTGAAATCATATTCTTTTGACATAATATGAAAATGGAATATTTATTTGTTCTTCATTGCTTTGGAATTAGGTCAGTAGCCATATGTTATCTGATCTTTATATATTTTTTAGAATAAAACTATAAAAGCATCTGGGTCTTTTTCTTTTAATGTGAGTGAGTTACTAGGAAAATTTTTGTTTTTCTTCCATAAAAACTGGGCAATTTAGAATTTTTCTATTAAATGCAGTCAGTTTTATTGAGTCCTATTTTCAGAAACATCAACTTTGTTATGCTTTCAACTATATAGTAATCTTTTTTTAAGATTTTCTAAGTTTCAACAACTTTTCCTCCTTTTAATTCTTTATCTGTTTTTACTCTCATTAGAAATGAGGTTGGCTAGTAGTTTGACTTTTTTTGGTGATTCATAAAAAAATGAAAAAGCAAACATACAAAAACAGTCATAGTTTGGAAACAATCCACTATGAGGAGAAAATTTTAAATTATGTGTTAATTCAACTTCCTATATGTTAATCTGAAAATCTGGAAAAATTGCTAATTTATATAAGAAATAAATTGAGGAAACTTATCCTAAAATTGAGAGAAAATCTAAACAGACCAGTCACCATTAAAAAAAAAAAAAAGTAAAATTTTCAAAAAACTGAACAAGCACTTATTCTCAATAAAACTATGAAATTCAGTTGATTTGGTAAGTTAATTCTATAAAACATTAAAAGAAACACATGGAGATAAAAAAATAAAGCTTCTAAATGATTGTTAATGAAACAAGTATGGCATTAATACTGACACAAACAGAGATAAAAGGCAACAAATAGGGACAACTCTCATTTCTAGAACAGCGGCAACATGTTTAGAAAAACTGTAACTGAAATGTCACTGAAAGAATAATAAACTATGAGCAACTATACTGCAAGCAGGAATGCAAATTTTAGGAAATGTTAGAACCATATTAACTGAGCAAAAGAAAAGTATTTTTTCCATACATGCTATAGGTGTGTTTAGTAAAATTCATAAATTGTTTGATTTAAAATTTAAAAAAAAAACAAACAAACTGGGGAGTTAAGAGGAGACAGATGACTAATAAAATATATCTTTTTCAAAGCAAACAATTCTCTGAGGATTAATGGAGAAACATTAAAAGCAAGTAAGCTACAAAATTCCAAAACTGGGTTGTCCAGTTTTGTAATTATTATTACACTTTGATAATATGAACCAATTCATTTGACAAGAGAAAGAAATGAATTATAAAATTGGATAGAAAAATGTAAATTGTTCAATCTTTGCAGATTATATGACTATACCGAATTCAATTGATTGTATTCTTTGTAACCAAAGACAGAGAAGCTCTATACAGTCAGCAAAAACAAGACCTGGAGCTGATTGTGGCTCAGATCATGAGCTCCGTATTGCCAAATTCAGACTTAAATTGAAACAGTAGGGAAAACCGTTAGACCATTCAGATATGACCTAAATCAAATCCCTTATGATTATACAGTGGAAGTGAGAAATAGATTTAAGGGACTAGATCTGATAGATAGAGTGCCTGATGAACTATGGATGGAGGTTTGTGACATTGTATAGGAGACAGGGATCAAGCCCATCCCCATGGAAAAGAAATGCAAAAAAGCAATATGGCTGTCTGAGGAGGCCTTAAAAATAGCTGTGAAAAGAAGAGAAGTGAAAAACAAAGGAGAAAAGGAAAGATATAAGCATCTGAATGCAGAGTTCCAAAGAATAGCAAGAAGAGATAAGAAAGCCTTCCTCAGCGATCAATGAAAAGAAATAGAAGAAAACAACAGAATGGGAAAGACTAGAGATCTCTTCAAGAAAATTAGAGATACCAAGGGAACATTTCATACAAAGATGGGCTCGATAAAGGACAGAAATGGTATAGACCTAATAGAAGCAGAAGATATTAAGAAGAGGTGGCAGGAATACACAGAAAAACAGTACAAAAAAGATCTTCATGACCAAGATAATCACAATGGTATGATCACTCACCTAGAGCCAGACATCCTGGAATGTGAAGTCAAGTGGGCTTTAGAAAGCATCACTATTAACAAAGCTAGTGGAGGTGATGGAATTCCAGTTGAGCTATTTCAAATCCTGAAAGATGATGCTGTGAAAGTGCTGCACTCAGTATGCCAGCAAATTTGGAAAACTCAGCAGTGGCCACAGGACTGGAAAAGGTGAGTTTTCATTCCAATCCCAAAGAAAGGCAATGCCAAAGAATGCTCAAACTACTGCACAATTGCAGTCATCTCACACGCTAGTAAAGTAATGCTCAAAATTCTCCAAGCCAGGCTTCAGCAATATATGAACTGTGAACTTCCAGATGTTCAAGCTGGTTTTAGAAAAGGCAGAGGAACCAGAGATCAAAGTGCCAACATCCACTAGATCATTGAAAAAGCAAGAGAATTCCAGAAAAACATTTATTTCTGCTTTATTGACTATGCCAAAGCCTTTGACTATGTGGATCACAATAAACTGTGGAAAATTCTTCAAGAGATGGGAATACCAGACCACCTGATCTGCCTCTTGAGAAACCTATATGCAGGTCAGGAAGCAACAGTTAGAACTGGACACGGAACAACAGACTGGTTCCAAATAGGAAAAGGAAGACGTCAAGGCTGTATATTGTCACCCTGCTTATTTAACTTCTATGCAGAGCACATCTTGAGAAACGCTGGGCTGGATGAAGCACAAGCTGAAATCAAGATTGCCAGGAGAAATATCAGTAACCTCAGATAAGCAGATGACACCACCCTTATGGCAGAAAGTGAAGAGGAACTCAAAAGCCTCTTGATGAAAGTGAAAGAGGAGAGTGAAAAAGTTAGCTTAAAACTCAACATTCAGAAAACTAAAATCATGGCATCTGGTCCCGTCACTTCATGGGAAATAGATGGGGAAACAGTGGAAACAGTGTCAGACTTTATTTTTTTAGGCTCCAAAATCACTGCAGATGGTGACTGCTGCCATGAAATTAAAAGACGCTTACTCCTTGGAAGAAAAGTTATGACCAACCTAGACAACATATTAAAAAGCAGAGACATTCCTTTGCCAGCAAAGGTCCGTCTAGTCAAGGCTATGGTTTTTCCTGTGGTCATGTATGGATGTGAGAGTTGGATTGTGAAGAATGCTGAGTGCCGAAGAATTGATGCTTTTGAACTGTGGTTCAAAAGAGTCCCTTGGACTGCAAGGAGATCCAACCAGTCCATTCTAAAGGAGATCAGCCCTGGGTGTTCTTTGGAAGGAATGATGCTGAAGCTGAAACTCCAGTACTTTGGCCACCTCATGTGAAGAGTTGACTCATTGGAAAAGACTCTGATGTTGGGAGGGATTGGGGGCAGGAAGAGAAGGGCATGACAGAGGATGAGATGTCTGGATGGCAGCATGGACTCGATGGATGTGAGTCTGAGTGACTCAGGAAGTTGGTGATCAACAAGGAGGCTGGCGTGCTGTGATTCATGGGGTCACAAAGAATTGGACACAATTGAGCACTGAACTGAACTGATACTTTGAAGACTTCACTTAATTAAATAAAAACCCTGACAATTTTAGACATGAAAGACTTAAGTAGTTGGCTGAGTAGTCTAATTTACAAATTTAAAAATAAAACTTGGTATTATAAAATGTTTAATATTATAGTTTTATAATATATTTTAGTACTTGGAGGGAAATTGCACAATCATTACTCTTATTTTATGTATATATTATGCATATTCTTATATCTTTACATTTTAGAGTAGATATAGAATTGTTTTGTGATGGAGATTTTGACTGGGATATTATTAAATTTTAATAACAGATTTAATTAAGAAATTCAACCTCCTTACATGATTGAATCTCTTATAATAGTCTTTTATTTTATTCAAGTGTTCTTTTATGTTCCTCAGTGAATAATTCTAGTTTTCTTCTTATAAATATTGCTTATTTTTAGTTTATTGATTAGCATCCAGTATATCCCTTAAAAAACACCAGTAGACGTTCAGAAAAGTTTTGATGTTTGCTAACTTCATTTAAATGATCATCTTCATATAAATCTTTTGAATTATATTGCTGGGCTTTTAAGTAAGTTGTATCTTCAGGTAGAAAAATAAATACACAGATGTATGTGTATGTATGTGCATGTGTGTACATGAGCATACACAGTTTTATTGGGTAGCACTTTCATGGTAGTTTATGGTAATAGTGATGATGGTGGACTTTTTTGTCTTATTTTTACTTTGTCAGGGATTTGTAAGGTTTTATAAGTAAGCACAAGGCTGGCTAGTTTTAAATGTATGTTTATATGTTTCTATTATATGCACAAAACTCATCAATAAGGTGATGACTGAGCAAAGACTTGAAGTATGGTGTGGAGTTACCAGGCACATTCCAGCAAGAGGAACCATTATCAAAAGTATGCAAGTGGGTAGGTACAAGACATACAGAGACATTTCTCCAAAGAAGGCATATATATGGCTCAAAAACCAAGGAAAAGATGCTGAGCACTGTTCATTATTAGAAAACTCAAATTAAAACTACAGCGAGGTATCATCTCACACCAGTCAGAATGGCCATCACCAAAATGTCCACAAAGAATAAATGCTGGAGATGGTGTGGAGAAAAGGGAACCCTCTTGCACTGTTGGTGGGAATGCAAATTGATACAGACACTCTGGAGATTCCTTAAAAAATAGGAACAAATAACAATATGGCCCAACAATACCACTACTGGGCATATATCCTAAGGACAGCATAATTGAAAAACACACATGTACCACAATGTTCATTGTAACATTATTTATAATAGCTAGGATATGGAAGCAACCTAGATGTCCATCAACAGATGAAGGGGTAAAGAAGTTGTGGTACATATATGCAATGCAATATTACTCAGATATAAAAAGGAATACATTTGAGTTGGTGCTAATGAGGTGGACGAACCTAGAGTCCATTATACAAACTGAACTAAGTCAGGAAGTAAAAAAATAAATATCATACATTAATGCTTATATAGTAAACAGCCTCTTTCAACAACACAAGAGAAGATGCTACATGTGACATCACCAGATGATCAATACTGAAATCAGATTGATTATATTCTTTACAGCCAAAGAAGGAGAGGCTCTATACAGTCAGCAAAACAAGACTGGGAGCTGACTGTGGCTCAGGTCATGAACTCCTTATTGCTAAATTCAGACTTAATTTGAAATTAGGGAAAACCATCAAATTATTCAGCTACGACCTACCTTACGATTATATGGTATAAGTGACAGATTCAAGGGATTAGAGCTGATAGAGTGCCTGAAGAACTGTGGACAGATGTTCGTGACATTATACAGGAGGCAGTGATGAAGACTATTCCCAAGAAAAAGAAATGCAAAAAGGCAAAATGGTTGTCTGAGGAGGCCTATTTAGCTGAGAAAGAAGAGAAGTGAAAGGCAAAGGAGAAAAGGAAAGATATACCCATTTGAATACAGAGTTCCAAAGAATAGCAAGGAGAGATAAGAAAGACTTCCTCAGTGATAAATGCAAAGAAATAAGGAAAACAACAGAATGGAAAAGACTAGAGCTCTCTTCAAGAAAATTAGAGATACCAAGGGAACATTTCATGCAAAGATGGGTTCAATAAAGGACAGAAATGGTGGGACCTAACAGAAGCAAAAGATATTATGAAGAGGTGGCAAGAATACACAGAAGAACTGTACAAAAAAGATCTTCATGACCCAGATAACCACGATGGTGTGATCACTCACCTAAAGTCAGACATCCTGGAACACAAAGTCAAGTGAGCCTTAGGAAGCATAACTACGAATAAAGCTAGTAGAGGTGATGGAATTCCAATTTAGCTATTTCAAAACCTAGAGATGATGCTATTAAATGCTGCACTTAATATGCCAGCAAATTTGGAAAACTCTGCAGTGGCAACAGGACTGGAAGAGGTCAGTTTTCACTCTAATCCTAAAGAAGGGGAATGCCAAAGAATGTTCAAACTACTGCACAATTGCACTCCTCTGACAGGCTAGCAAAGTAATGCTCAAAATTCTTCAAGCCAGGCTTCAACAGTATGTAAACCATGCACTTCCAGATGTTCAAGCTGGATTTAGAGAAAGCAGAGGAACCAGAGATCAAATTGCCAATATCCGATGGATCATAGAAAAAGCGAGAATTCCAGAAAAACGTCTTTCTGCTTTATTGATTTACCAAAGCCTTTGCCTGTGTAGATCACAACACACTGTGGAAAATCCTTCAAGAGATGGGAATAGCAGACCACCTCTCCTGTCTCCTGAGAAATCTGTATACAGGTCAAGAAGCAACAGTTAGAACTGGATATGGAATAACAGACTGCTTCCAAATTGGGAAAGGATCATGTCAAGATGTATATCGTCACCCTGCTTATTTAACTCATATGCAGAGTACATCATGCAAAATGCCAGGCTGGATGAAGCACAAGCTGGAATGAAGATTGCTGGGAGAAATATCAATAGCCTCAGATATGACTATGATACCACCCTTATGGCAGAAAGTGAAGAGGAACTAAAGACCTTCTTAATGAAAGTGAAAGAGAAGAGTGAAAGAGCTGGCTTAAAACTCAACATTCAAAAAATGAAAATCATGGCATCTGGTCCCATCACTTCATGGTAAATAGATAGGGAAACAATGGAAACCATGACAGAATTTTTTCTTGGCTCCAAAATCATGCAGATGGTGACTGCAGCCATGAAATTAAAAGACACTTGCTCCTTGGAAGAAAAGCTGTGCCCAACCTAGACAGCATATTAAAAAGCAGAGATATTACTTTGCCAACAAAGATCCACCTAGTTAAAGCTATGTTTTTTTCCAGTAGTCATGTGAGGATGTGAGAGTTGTACTGTAAAGAGATCTGAGGGCCAAAGAATTGATGCTTTTGAACTGGTTTTAGAGAAGACTCTTGAGAGTCCCTTGGACTGCTCAGAGATCCAACCAGTCAATCCTAAAGGAAATCATTCCTGAATATTCATTGGAAGGACTGATGCTGAAGCTGAAACTCCAATACTTTGGCCACCTGATGCGAAGAACTGACTCACTGGAAAAGACCCTGAAGGCAGAAGGAAAAGGGGATGACAGAGCATGAGATGGTTGGGTGGCATCACCGACTCAATGGACATGAGTTTGAGCAAGCTCTGGAAGTTGGTGAAAGACAGAGAAGCCTGGGGTGCTGCAGTCCATGGGTTCGGAAAGAGCTAGACACAACTGAGCGACTGAACTGAATGCACATATATGGCATCTAGAAAGATTGTACTGATGAACCTACCTACATGGCAGCAACAGAGATGCAGGCATAGAGAACAGAATTTTGGACACAGTGGGGGAGAGAGAAGGTGGGATGATTTGAGAGAATAGCATTGAAACATATACATTGCCATATGTAAAGTAGATAGGCAGTAGAAATTTGCTGTATGACACCCTGAACCCAAAGCCAGAGTCTGTGACAACCTAGAGGGATGGGACAGGGAAAATGGTTTAAGAGGAGGAGGGCACATATATATAACTATGGGTGATTCATGTTGATGTATGGCAGAGACCATTATAACTTTGTTAAGTAATTATCCTCCAATTAAAAACAAAAGACTAAAAATTAAAAAAAAAGAAAGAAAAGGACCCAGTCTTTCTGGGGCTGAAGGAACAGTAAAGAGGATGGTAGGTGAGAAGGAGGTGGTAGATACAGATTTCAGGTAGGGCGGATCTAATCACATAGGGCTGAGGAAGATTGTGAGGACTTTGGCTTTGACTAATACAAAGGGGAGGATTTTCAAGAGTCATGACATAATAAACTTTATATTTTTAAAAGAATCATTCTGGTAATGTCATCTCTAAGTGCATATTTTCTAAAACTTTGCATCATGCTGCTTCCCATTCTTCTCAACCTCACAATTCACATTTTCAAATAATAACATATAGTGAATGATAGCAAATCAGGAGAAAATAACATTTAAACAATGTGTACTTGGCTTCTTCTACTATTGTTGCCTAAATAAAAATGATTAGAGATTATGGGATTCTCTTCTAATTGTTTATTTGCATACAACTCCAATGATTACTGAATCTTTGATTGGGATTAAATTGAGTTACTTATATACTTTTCCTTATTTGCCAACCCAGGGGCAAGAGCATAGATTTTGAGTAGATTATCTGAAGTCTAAAGCCTTTATATGATATGTTGCCGCTGAGTCATAAGCTCTGAGTTACGAGGTGAAATCATTAATTTTCTCATTTTCTTCACATTTCCATGTTTTTAAATGTTAATAACTCCTACTATTTTGGAGGTTAGAAATTTAAATGTTAGAAATAATACCCATAAGGAGATACATTTGTTGATATTTGTTATTAGAAATTAAAGAACAGTGAAAAACATCTAACATAGAACTAAATTAAATTTACTTGTTATCCTCCAACAAGTATACATTTTATGACCACCATCATTATAAATACCACTTAGTAAAGCAGAATATTTTTAGTTATATCTTATTGCTTATTATAGAATTTTCAGGGTTTGACAAGATTTATTCATCATTATTCAATGTATAATACTTTGATACTTCAAACTATTATACAAGCTTCCCTTGTAGCTCAGTTCGTTAAGAATCTGCCTGCAGTGCAGAAGACCTGGATTTGATCCCTGGGTCAGAAGACCCCCTGGAGAAAGAAATGGCAACCCACTCCAGTATTCTTGCTTGGAAAATCTCATGGACACAGGAGCCTGGTGGGAGGCAGTCCATGGGGTCGCAAAGAGTCGGGCACGACTGAGTGACTAACACTTACTTACTTACTCAATGTATAATACCTTGATACAGTTTTCAGCTCTGTAGTGAGCTTCTAGTTTCTTCATGTATTTGACTATCCATTCATTCAGTGATTATTTATTGATTGCCTACTATATGCCACATGCTGTGTTAGACGCTTCAGTTGCAGAAGGGAATAAAGATCTCTGTCCTAGCCGTTGTTGTCATTGTTGTTTAGTTGCTAAGGCCTGTCTGGCTCTTGTGACGCAATAGACTGTAGCCCACCAGGCTCCTCTGCCCATGGGAGTTTTCAGGCAAGAATACTGGAATGGATTGCCATTTCCTACTCCAGGGAATCTTCCTAACCCAAGGATCGAATCTGTAGCTCCTGCATTAGCAAGTGGGTTCATTACCACTGAGCCACTGCGGAAGGTGCTTTCATGTTTTTGGAGGAAGAGAAGCGAAAAGTGAACCTACTAAATTCTGTGGCACTTACCAGGTGATGAGGGCATGAAAAGCTAGAGCAGAGAAAAGGAGACTAACTGTGAGGAGATGAAGCCCAGGGAGTTGTGGCAGTTTTACTTCAGTCCATCAAGATTGGCCTCATAGAGAAAATGAGATTTAACAAAACTGTTAAGGAGGTAAGGAGCATGGCTGGACAGAATGGGGCATAACTAGAGAGTAGTAGAAGAAGAGAGAAAGTGACAAGAAGTCAGATCTCATAGAAATCTGAGGAGATTTTATGGACTCCACTTCTTATGATGAGATCCCTAGGGGCCCATTTTGGGCTTTGAGGAGTGAATTCATCTGAGTTTGTCTTTAATGGAATTATCCAGGCTATTCTGTTGAGGAGAGATTGAAGACAGCAAAGGTAGGAGCAAGGAGCTCACTTAAGAAGCAAATGCCAGAAAAACAAACAACCTAATCAAAAAGTGGGAAAAAGACCTAAATAGACATTTCTCCAAAGAAGACACACAGACGGCTAACAAACACATGAAAAGATGCTCAGCATCACTCATTATTAGAGAAATGAAAATCAAAATCACTATGAGATATCACTTCACACTGGTCAGAATGGCCCTCATCAAAAAGTCTGCAAACAATAAATGCTGGAGGGGGTGGGGAGAAAAGGGAATGCGATTGCTCTGTTGGTAGGAATGTAGATTGATACAGCCACTATGGAAGACAGTATGGAGATTCCTTAAAAAAATTAGGAATAAAACCACCATATGACCCAGCAACCCCACTCCTAGGCATATACCCTGAGGAAACCAAAACCGAAAAAGACACATGTATCCCATTGTTCATTGCACCACTAATTACAATAGCTAGAACATGGAAGCAACCTAGATGTATATCGATAGATGAATGGATAAAGAAGTTGTGGTACATATGCACAATGGAATATCACTTAGCCATAAAAAGGAACACATTTGAGTCAGTTCTGATGAGGTGGATGAACCTAGAACCTTTATACAGAGAGAAGTGGGTCAGAAAGAGAAAGATGAATATCATACTCTAACACACATATATGGAATCTAGAAAAATGGTACTGAAGAATTTATCTATAGGGCAGCAATGTAGAAACAGACATAGAGAAGAGACTTATGGACCTGGGGAGAGGGAGGAGAGGATGAGATGTATGAAAGAGTAACATGGAAACTTACATTCAGTTCAGTTCAGTTCAGTCACTCAGTCGTGTCCGACTCTTTGCGACCCCATGAATCGCAGCATGCCAGCCTTCCTGTCCATCACCAACTCCCGGAGGTCACTCAGACTCACATCCATCGAGTCAGTGATGCCATCCAGCCATCTCATCCTCTGTAGTCCCCTTCTCCTTCTGCCCCCAATCCCTCCCAGCATCAGAGTCTTTTCCAATGTGTCACCTCTTCGCATCAGGTGGTTTTCCAATTTTGCATCTGCTGAGTTTTCCAAATTTGCGGGCATATTTGGTGCAGCACTTTCACAGCATCATCTTTCAGGATTTGAAAGAGCTCAACTGGAATTCCAGCACCTCCACTAGCTTTGTTCATAGTGATGCTTTCTAAGGCCCACTTGACTTCACATTCCAGGATGTCTTGCTCTAGGTGAGTGATCACACCATCGTGATTATCTTGGTCATGAAGATCTTTTTTGTACTGTTTTTCTGTGTATTCTTGCCACCTCTTCTTAATATCTTCTGCTTCTGTTAGTACCATACCATTTGTGTCCTTTATTGAGTCCATCTTTGCATGAAATGTTCCCTTGGTATCTCTAATTTTCTTGAAGAGATCTCTAGTCTTTCCCATTCTGTTCTTTTCCTCTATATCTTTGCATTGATTGCTGAGGAAGGCTTTCTTATCTCTTCTTGCTATTCTTTGGAACTCTGCATTTAGATGCTTTTATCTTTCCTTTTTTCCTTTCCCTTTTGCTTCCCTTCTTTTCACAGCTATTTGTAAGGCACCCTCAGATTGCCATTTTCATTTTTTGCATTTCTTTTCCATGAGGATGGTCTTGATCCCTGTCCCCTGTACAATGTCACGAACCTCTGTCCATAGTTCATCAGGCACTCTACCTATCAGATCTAGTCCCTTAAATCTATTTCTCACTTCCACTGTATAATCATAAGGCATTTGATTTAGGTCATGCCTAAATGGTCTAGTGGTTTTCCTTACTTTCTCACATTACCATATGTAAATTAGATAGTCGATGGGAATTTGCTGATGGCTCAGGAAAGTCCAACAGGGGCTCTGTATCAACCTAAATGGGTGAGATGGGGAGGGAGATGGGAGGGAGGTTCAAAAGGGAGGGGATATATGTATACCTATGGATGATTAATGTTGAGGTTTGACAAAAAATAATAAAATTCCATAAAGCAATTAGCCTTCAATAAAAATTAAATTAAAAAAAAAAAAAAGCAATTGGCATAACCCAGGAGTGAGATGATGGTGGCTCAGTATAAGGTGGGAACAGGGGCTATGGTAAGACTGGTTCAGATTCTATATGCATTTAAAATTTAGAACCTAGGTGTCATAAATTAAAAATTGATATAAAATGGGAAGAAATTTTAAAATAATTTCATTCCTTCATTCAGTTATTAACTTATTGGCTTTGAAAAACTGGAAGACTGGGGAAACAATCAGTGAGGTGTATAAGGCAATATTCAAGTAGAAGACTTGGAGGAGGGATGAGTTTAGATTGAGATATAGAGTTCGGACACTGAACCCTGAATATTCATTAGAAGGACTGATACTGAAACTGAAACTCCAATAGCTTGGCCACCAGATGTAAAGAACTGACTCTGAGTCTTGTAAAGTACAAGACTCTGATGCTGGAAAAAATTGAGGGCAAGAAGAGAAGAGGGCAACAGAGGATGAGATTGGAGGCATCACTGACAGAATGGAGATGAGTTTGAGAAAATGCAGGGAGATGATGAAGGACAGAGAAGCCTGTCGTGCTGTAGTTCATAGGGTCACAAAGAGTCAGACACGACTTAGCAACTGAACAGCAACAAGTATGTATGGAATTTTATATTCAAGAGGACCCTATGCTTGTTTTAATGTTCTATTATCAGTGCCTTAAAATTCTTAATATTGTTTTAACAGGGGGCTTCATATTTTATTTTTCACATATGTAGTTGGGTCTGATTGCATGCCATGCATGTAGTATATATATGTAAATGAGAGCCCTGTCTTATGAGCTATATGCAGATCAAGAAGCAACAGTTATAACCAGACATGGAATAACAGATTGGTTCAAATTGGGAAAGGAGCATGTCAAGGCTTTATATGGTCATCCTGCTTATTGAACTTACGTGCAGAGTATATCATGTGGAATGCCAGGCTGGATGAAGCAAAAGCTAGAATCAAGAATGGTGGGAGAAATATCAATAACCTCAGATATGCAGATGATACCACTCTTATGGCAGAAAGTGAAGAGGAACTAAAGAGCCTCTTGATGAAGGTGAAAGAGAGAGTGAAAAAGCTGGCTTAAAACTCAACATTCAAAAAACAAAGATCATGGCATCTGGTCCCATCACTTCATGACAAGTAGATGGGAAAAATGGAAATGGTGACAGATTTATTTTCTTGGGCTCCAGTATCACTGTGGATGGTGACGGCAGCCATGAAATTAAAACACACTTGCTCCTTCAAAGAAAAGGTATGACCAACCTAGAAAGAGTATTAAAAAGCAGAGATATTACTTAACAAACAAAGGTCTGTATAGTCATTTTTTCTTTTTCCAGTAGTCGTGTATGGACAGAAAAGTCGGACTGTAAAGAAGGCTGAGTACCAAAAAATTGATGCTTTTGAACTGTAGTGCTGGAGAAGACTCTTGTGAGTCCTTTGGCCTGCAAGGAGATCAAGCCAGCCAATCCTAAAGGAAATCAACATTGAATATTCATTGGAAGCTCTGATGGTGAACCTGAATCTCCAATACTTTGGCCACATGATGCAAAGAGCCAACATTGGAAAAGACTCTTGATGCTGGGAAAATTTGAAGGCAGAAGGAGAAGGGGATGACAGATGAGATGGTTGGATGGCATCACCAACTTGATGGACATGAGTTTGAACAAGCTCTGGGAGATAGTGAAGAACAGGGAAGCCTGCATGCTGCAGTCCATGTGGTCGCAAAGAGTTAGACACGACTGAGCAACAACAAAGAACTCTAACAACTAGATAATTAGTTTTGTTTAAGGGAAAAGAAAGCTATTTTAGCATAATCATACATACGCCTAGAAAAACAAAGGTATATTCATGCTACAGATCATTTTTCCCTTCCTTCTTGTAATATAAATATACTTATTTAATGTCTGCCTTTTATTCACTTCATAATAGTTTATTCTTTTCCATTATCTATGTGACTTAAAAACCATGAGTGCAAAAGTCTGTCATCTTTATTTATTATTACATTTTCTTTATTCATCCCTATACTTATAACTTCAGACTCTAGTACAACTTCTGGCACATCAATAATGCTCATGTATTATGTGCTATGAGATTTTTCTAATGCTGTGGTTACCAACAAATTGATAAATATGATGGCTTTTTTCTCATAGCACAATCTCTTGAGCTTTTGATAGATTTCCTTCTTCATTCATCCTACATTTATTTCCCTTTGGATTATTTTGAATTATCTCACGCTTGTTCTTTTCTTCCCCAATGTTCCTTTGATATCCTTTCCTTCCTCTTTCTCTTTATTCTAAATAGATACATTACTTAGATAAAAATACTTTAGATTAATAATTAGTCCTCATCTTTCTTGTTTGTTTATTATTTGCTGCTCCTTTAATCTATTTCTATAACTATTACCTCCCAATTATAGTTACACTTCTCTCTCCAGATTCAAAATTAAATGCTATCCTGTCAGTAGGCCATCTTGGTCTCTATACTATTCATTTATCTAACATTGGATATGATCCAGCTGTCTACTATTTCTAACTGCATTATTTCTGTTCACTACCATGCTGTCAGCAATCTACTCTCAGAAACTTCTTTTATCCTTACCTGTCATTAACGGACTGTTGCTGTTCTTTCCATATATAGTCATGCTTGTATACCTTCCTCTTTTCTATTAATATATCCATTGCTATCAGCCTTTTTCAAAATTTCAACTTCTCTATTTAGATTGACAAACTCTCCTCAATCCAATTCATTTCACACAAAGTCAAAGCCTTATATCCAAAGCACAATTTCCATTGCTTTACTTAATCTTAGAGACGATGAAATCTCCAGTTAGTCCTCATTGTCTCTGGCCTCCAGAATATGTTAGGAGACTTCCGTACTACAACTAGTTGTGAAGTATATCACCTACGATTAGTTATCAATTGTAATTTAAACCTTAAGTTTGTGAATGATTTCTTTTTAAAAAATTCAGTGTGAACTCATGCATGTAACACATGAGTTTCATTCCCATGCTTTCCAAAATGTTTCTTGAGAAGAGGAAGTAAAAATGACAGATAATAATGAAAACACAAATAAAATATAAGAATTGCATATAACCAGCAGATTAAGTTGTTTATTTCACAGCTCTATGTGCCAAACTGTTCTTGACATACTGTGAATAGTTATGATACATAACAGTTATTTTAATTTGTAGCACTATTTGCTTTAAATCCTAGATTTTTTAACTTAATTTTTTTTAGTTTTTTTAAATTTCAAAATGCATGGACCATCCTGTGCATACAAGAATCATCTCTCTTGTGTACTCCAGCACACACACACACATACATACACAAGCAAGCACATACACACACAAATACATACACACAGAACCACTCCACCAATCCCCAGCGTTCTTTATTTTCCCAATCTTCCTGTTCTTTGCCACTTACTTTCTCTATATCTTCACATGCCAAATACTTATCTACATTTGAATGTTCACTTCAAAAAGTTCCCTTCCATGTGCTTCACAAACTCTCTACTTTCTTTGAACTTCAACATTCCTTGTACTCTCCTATAGACACATTACCTGATCTGTTGTTTTACAATCATCTGCATGCTTGTATTAACTTCCTACAAAACTGTGCTTCATATGTATCTATCCTACACTCATTAACAGTATCTTGAAATGTAGCAACAAAAGACAAATACTAGAGAGGCAATGTAGATATCCACTGACAGATGAAAGGATAAAGAAGACGTGGCACACACAATTGAAAGGAATGAATTTGAGTCAGTTCTAGTGAGGTGGATGAACCTAGAATCTGTTTTACAGAATGAATGAAGTCAAAAAGAGAAAAACAAATATTGTATATTCACACATATAAATGGAATCTAGGAAAATAGTATTGATGAACCTATTTGCTGGGAAGGAATAGAGATGCAGACATTGAGAATGGACTCATGGACATAGTGCATTAAGGAGAGAGTGGGGCAAATGGAGAAAGTAGCATAGACATATATACACTATCGTGTGTAAAATAGACAGCTGTTGAGAAGTTGCTGTCTAACACAGGGAACCCAGTCAGGAGCTCTTTGATGAGCTAGAGTGGTGGGATGTAGAGGAAGAGAGGAAGGCTCAGAAGGGAGGTGATACATGTATAATTATGGCTGATTTGCATTGTTGTATGACAGAAACTATCACAACATTGTAGAGCAATTTTCCTCCAGTGAAAAATTAAAGTAAAAAGACATATATAAAAGAGAAAAAATAAAACACTTACTGATTCTTTCCCAAATGCAAGAGAAAATGCCACTCTTTTCTAACATTATGGTGACATTTCTTAGTGTTCCTTGTACTATAGTTTTCAAAAGAATCACATAAGTCTATTATTATATGAAGTTTGACATTAGGTTTTCTACTTTGATGCATTAGGACCATAATTATGATAATTATTCACATGGTAGTGGTTAAAATAAAACACAAAGCTTTTTGTTTCTAATAATATAAATCCTTATCAAAATGAAATGGACATATAGTCTACATAAAAATCATGTGCTTCTAAATGTCCAGCAAAATAGATTTGAGCCAGGTTATAATGATGTTTAGCCTGTGGAACTACATTTTAAATAAAAGCAATTTATAAAAACATCTTGTTGATTATTTAATACTCTTCCCATTAAAAAAAAAGTTCCCAAACAGTGATATTTTAAGTTCTAGAATAGTAAATAATACAAAATAAGAATTTACTCTTGGGATAAGGTGGAATTTATATTGGTTATAAGTATATGCTTTTAAACTCTGCTGTTGATATGTTTTTGACAAAATGAGGACAACCTTCAAATAAAGCATAGTCAAAAAGAGACAGTTAAATAAGCATATGTTATTGTAGTAGCAGGAAAAATATAGTTTGGGGAATTATATTTGAGGATTACAAATGTAAAGGCAGCATAAAAAAGTATAATGTGAGTGTTGAGGAAGAATATGATAATATTTATTATCCTTACCATTTTCATTCATTTAAATAGAATATATACACATCAGTTCTCAGACAATAAGAAGTAAATGATGCAGAGACATACAAACACTACCATGTGGAAATTTAAGTTTGAACCAGTATAAAGTTTCATAGATTAGAGCTCCAGTGACATGATAATTCAAGTAGATTACCTTGTATTACAAATATAGTTTTAGAGATATTTAATTCTCCCAATTCTTGCCTGAATGTTATGAAAAATGATAGAATATGTGACATGATAACTCTGTTACTCCAGTTTGAATTCATAATTGCCCTGCATATACATCCCTCAAGGCAAGATAGTAAAATTTGTATTGAATGTTCTAATTTCTGATATATTTATTGTAAATGTTTAAATAAATAATTTTTATAATTATAAAATTGAAGAAGAAACATGCATGCATATTATTTTGTAAAATGTTAGGATATTACTTCAGTTCTCCCCAGCGTTTTTGACAAAGAATATATTTATTTTATTTTTAAAAAGACTATACATTTTACTATGAAGGTCATTCTCTGGCAGTCTGTTTTTCTTAAGGAATACATTTTGAATGGGGAGACTTTTTAAGTCGGACATACAGTGCACATTAAACTAAGGTAGAAACTTTGAAGATTATACAAGAAATATGTGAGAGGTCAAATATGGAATTTCTTGCTTACTAAGAAGGAGATAAATCAAATTTAACTGTATGAAATAGTTTCAGATTGACAGAATTGTCAATTTTGAGGTTAGAATTTTTCAATATTATATTATTTTTGCACTTGGAAAAGTATATTCCATTTATTAACAAATTTAATCTCCAATAGAATAATGACTGTTTCATTAGGACCGAAGGAATTGAAGATGTCTGTTGAAATGTTTAAAAATAAAATGCTTTTGAATTTATATAAACAAATTATTTACTCCCTGTTTTAACTAACACACTATAAATGATCATAAGAATTTATGTAACTAAAACTAAAGTTTAAAGGTACAGAACAATTACAAAATACACCAGCAGTTTGCTACCAGTAGAGCACCAAGCCAAGTGAAAGCAGTGGAAACAGTCTACCTCAGTAGAAATATTATTTAGAGTTTCTAGCACATGATGATAATAAAAATACAACCTGTTTTTAGTTAGATATATTATCCTTTTATTTTTTTATTTTATTATTTTTTTTAATTTTTATTTTTACTTTATTTTACTTTACAGTACTGTATTGGTTTTGGCATACATTGACATGAATCCACCACGGGTGTACATGAGCTCCCAAACATGAACCCCTCTCCTACCTCCCATCCCACATCATCCCTCTGGATCATCCCCATGCACCAGCCCCAAGCATCCTGCATCCTGCATCGAACATAGACTGGTGATTCGTTTCTTACATGACAGTATACATGTTTCAATGCCATTCTCCCAAATCATCCCACCCTCTCCCTCTCCCATAGAGTCCAAAAGTCCGTTCTAAACATCTGTGTCTCTTTTGCTGTCTCGCATACAGGGTCATCAATACCATCTTTCTAAATTCCATATATGTGTGTTAGTATACTGTATTGGTGTTTTTCTTTCTGGCTTACTTCACTCTGTATAATCAGCTCCAGTTTCATCCATCTCATTAGAACTGATTCAAATGTATTCTTTTTAACAGCTGAGTAATACTCCATTATGTATATGTACCACAGCTTTCTTATCCATTCATCTGCTGATGGACATCTATGTTATTACCATGTCCTGGCTATTATAAACAATGCTGCGGTGAAAGTTGGGGTACATGTGTCTCTTTCAGTTCTGGTCTCCTCAGTGTGTATGCCCAGCAGAGCGATTGCTGGGTCATAAGACAGTTCTATTTGCAATTTTTTAAGGAATCTCCACACTGTTCTCCATAGTGGCTGTACTAGTTTGCATTCCCACCAACAGTGTAGAGGGTTCCCTTTTCTCCACACCCTCTCCAGCATTTATTGCTTGCAGACTTTTGGATCGCAGACATTCTGACTGGTGTGAAGTGGTACCTCATTGTGGTCTTGATTTGCATTTCTCTAATAATGAGTGATGTTGAGCATCTTTTCATGTGTTTGTTAGCCACCCATATGTCTTCTTTGGAGAAATGTCTACTTAGTTCTTTGGCCCATTTTTTGATTGGGTCGTTTATTTTTCTGGACTTGAGCTGCATAAGTTGCTTGTATATTTTTGAGATTAGTTGTTTGTCAGTTGCTTCATTTGCTATTATTTTCTCCCATTCAGAAGGCTGTCTTTTCACCTTGCTGATAGTTTCCTTTGGTATGCAGAAGCTTTTAATTTTAATTAGATCCCATTTGCTTATTTTTGCTTTTATTTCCAGTATTCTGGGAGGTGGATCATAGAGGATCCTGCTGTGATTTATGTCAGAGAGTGTTTTGCCTATGTTCTCCTCTAGGAGTTTTATAGTTTCTGGTCTTACATTTAGATCTTTAATCCATTTTGAGTTTATTTTTGTGTGTGGTGTTAGAAAGTGATCTTGTTTCATTCTTTTACAAGTGGTTGACCAGTTTTCCCAGCACCACTTGTTAAAGAGATTGTCTTTACTCCATTGTATATTCTTGCCTCCTTTGTCAAAGATAAGGTGCCCATATGTGTGTGGATTTATCTCTGGGCTTTCTATTTTATTCCATTGATCCATATTTCTGTCCTTGTGCCAGCACCATACTGTCTTGATGACTGTGGCTTTGTAGTAGAGCCTGAAGTCAGGCAAGTTGATTCCTCCAGTTCCATTCTTCTTTCTCAAGATTGCTTTGGCTATTTGAGGTTTTATGTATTTCCATACAAATCTTGAAATTATTTGTTCTAGTTCTGTGAAAAATACCGCTGGTAGCTTGATAGGGATTGCATTGAATCTGTAGATTGCTTTGGGTAGTATACTCATTTTCACTATATCGATTCTTCCAATCCGTGAACATGGTATATTTCTCCATCTATTAGTGTCCTCTTTGATTTCTTTCATCAGTGTTTTATAGTTTTCTATATATAGGTCTTTAGTTTCTTCATGTAGATATATTCCTAAGTGGTTTATTCTTTTCTTTGCAATGGTAAATGGAATTGTTTCCTTAATTTCTTTTTCTATTTTCTCATTATTAGTGTATAGGAATGCAAGGGATTTCTGTGTGTTGATTTTATATCCTGCAACTTTACTATATTCATTGATTAGCTCTAGTAATTTTCTGGTGGAGTCTTTAGGGTTTTCTACATAGAGGATCATGTTATCTGCAAACAGTGAGAGTTTGTCCTCTTCTTTTCCAATTTGGATTCCTTTTGTTTCTTTTTCTGCTCTGATTGCTGTGGCCAAAACTTCCAGAACTATGTTGAATAGTAGTGGTGAAAGTGGGCCGCCTTGTCTTGTTCCTGACTTTAGGGGAGATGCTTTCAATTTTTCACGATTGAGGATAATGTTTGCTGTGGGTTTGTCATACAGAGCTTTAACAGACAACACAGAAATACAAAGAATCATAAGAGACTACTATCAGCAATTATATGACAATAAAATGGACAACGTGGAAGAAATGGACAAATTCTTAGAAAAGTACAACTTTCCAAAACTGAACCAGGAAGAAATAGAAAATCTTAACAGACCCATCACAGGCACAGAAATTGAAACTGTAATCAGGAGTCTTCCAGCAAACAAAATCCCAGGTCCAGATGGCTTCACAGCTGAATTCTACCAAAAATTTTGAGAAGAGCTAACAGATATCCTACTCAAACTCTTCCAGAAAGTTGCAGAGGAGGGTAAACTTCCAAACTCATTCTATGAGGCCACCATCACCCTAATACCAAAACTTGACAAAGATACCACAAAAAAAGAAAACTACAGGCCAGTATCACTGATGAACATAGATGCAAAAATCCTCAACAAATTTCTAGCAATCAGAATCCAACAACACATTAAAAAGATCATACCCCATGACCAAGTGGGCTTTATCCCAGAGATGCAAGGATTCTTCAATATCTGCAAATTAATCAATGTAATTCACCACATTAACAAATTGAAAAATAAAAGCCATATGATTATCTCAATAGATGCAGAGAAAGCCTTTGACAAAATTCAATATCCATTTATGATAAAAACTCTCCAGAAAGCATTAATAGAAGGAATATTATCCTTTTAATATCCCTATAAACAATATTTTTTATTGCTTGTTCCAGACTGGATTGCCCTGCTACCCTGGCCTCAACAGCGTTATGCTACCTCTGCATTTGACACAACAAAATGGAATATTGTCAACCATCCTTTTGAAATGAATATAATATGTAACCTTTTCTATAGTGAATTTATGATAATGATAATTATACCTTTTTTTTTTTGCTTTGAATCCTTTATCATAAATGACCTGATTTAATTTTCACAGCTTTCTCATAAGGTATACATTGTGATTTCCATTTAAATGAGATTCATGAAGGTTCAGTAACTTTTCCATAACTATTCAGATGGTGCATAACAAATCTGAGATTCAACTCAAAAGTCTACGCTCTTTCTCTGTCTAGTACACTTCACTAGGTATAATCATCACTGGGTCCATCCACGTTGCTGTAAGTGGCATTATTTCATTCTTTTCTGTGGTTGAGTAATATTCTATTACTATTATGTGAATGTATATATGTCGTATCCATTCATCTGTGGGTGAATATTTAGGTTGTTTCCATGTCTTGGCTATCATAATTAGTTCTGCAATATCATATGATATGTGAAGTCTAAAAAATGATACATACAAATGAATCTATATATAAAACAGAAATAGACCCACAGACAGAAAACAAAATTATGGTTTCCAAAGGGGAAAGGAGGGGGATAAATTAGGAAATTGGGATTGATATATATACACAACTATATATAAAACAGATAACCAACAAAGACTTACTTATGGCATAGGGAAATATAGTCAATATTTTGAAATCATCTTAAAGGGAAAATAATCTGAAAAAAAGATACATGTGTATATGTACATGTATAACTGAATCACATTGCTATACACCTGAAAGTAACACAACATTGTAAAAATCAAAAATATCATCACATAATTCTTTAAAATTAAAAAATAAAATAGAAAACGTTAAAAGATTGGATCTTAACTGCCTTGCTCACATGTGTCATTAGATATCCAGATAGGAAAAGACTTGACAAAGGAACTGCTCTTGCACAGATAAAATGATGAGGTAAACTGCAGTAAAGTGCTGTCAAATAGGCCTATGAACAAAGCTAGTGGAGGTGATGGAATTCCAGTGGAGCTATTTTAATCCTAAAAGATGATGCTGTGAAAGTGCTGAACTCAGTATGCCAGCAAATTTGGAAAACTCTGCAGTGGCAACAGGACTGGAAAAGGTCAGTTTTCATTCCAATCCCAAAGAAAGGCAATGCCAAAGAATGTTCAAACTACTGCACAATTGCACTCATCTCACATGTTAGCAAAGTAATGCTCAAAATTCTCTAAGAGAAGCTTCAACAGTATGTGAACCAAGAACTTCCAGATATTCAAGCTGGAATAGAAAAGGCAGAGGAAGCAGAGGTCAAATTGCCAACATCTGTTGGATCATAGAAAAAGCAAGAGAGTTCCAGAAAAACATTTACTTCTAGTTCATTGACTACATCCAAACCTTTGACTGTGTGGATCACAACAAAGTATGGAAAATTCTTCAAGAGACAGGAATATCAGACCACTTTCCTGCCTCCTGAGAAAGTTGTATACAGGTCAAGAAATGACAGATAGAACCAGACATGGAATAACAGACTGGTTCCATATTGAGAAAGGATTATGTCAAGGCTGTATATTGTCACCCTGCTTATTTAACTTATATGCAGACTACATCATGCAAAATGCCAGGCTGGATAAAGCACAGAATGTAATCAAGATTGCTGGGTGAAATATCAAAAATATCAGATATGCAGATGACACCCCCCAGAGAGATACCAAGGGAGTATTTCATGCAAAGAAGGGCTCGATAAAGGACAGAAATGGTATGGACCTAACAGAAGCAGAAGATATTAAGAAGAGGTGGCAAGAATACATGGAAGAACTGTACAAAAAAGATCTTCGTGACCCAGATAATCACGATGATGTGATCACTAATCTAGAGCCAGACATCTTGGAAAGTGAAGTCAGGTGGGCCTTGGAAAGCATCATATGAACGAAGCCAGTGGAGGTGATGGAATTCCAGTTGAGCTGTTTCAAATCCTGAAAAATGATGCTGTGAAAGTGCTGCACTCAATATGCCAGCACATTTGGAAAACTCAGCAGTGGCCCAGGACTGGAAAAGGTCAGTTTTCATTCCAATCCCAAAGAAAGGGAATGCCAAAGAATGCTCAAGCTACCACACAATTGCACTCATCTCACATGCTAGTAAAGTAATGCTCAAAATTCTCCAAGCCAGACTTCAGCAATATGTGAACCATAAACTCCCTGATTGTCAAGCTGGTTTTAGAAAAGGCAGAGGAACCAGAGATCAAATTGCCAGCATCTGCTGGATCATGGAAAATGCAGGAGAGTTCCAGAAAAACATCTATTTCTGTTTTATTGACTATGCCAAAGCCTTTGACTGTGTGGATCACAAGAAACTGTGGAAAATTCTTCAAGAGATGGGAATACCAGGCCACCTAACCTGCCTCTTGAGAAATCAGTATGCAGGTCAGGAAGCAACAGTTAGAACTGGGCATGGAACAAAAGACTGGTTCCAAATAGGTAAAGGAGTACGTCAAGGCTGTATATTGTCACCCTGCTTATTTAACTTCTATGCAGAGTACATCATGCAAAATGCCAGGCTGGATGAAGCACAAGCTGGAATCAAGATTGCCGGGAGAAATATCATTAACCTCATATATGCAGATGACACCACCCTTATGGCAGAAAGTGAAGAGGAGCTAAAGAACCTCTTGATGAAAGTGAAAGAGGAGAGTGAAAAAGTTGGCTTAAAACTCAACATTCAGAAAACGAAGATCATGGCATCCGGTCCCATCACTTCATGGGGAATAGATGGGGAAACAGTGGAAACAGTGTCAGACTTTATTTTGGGGGGCTCCAAAATCACTGCAGTTGGTGACTGCAGCCATGAAATTAAAAGACGCTTACTCCTTGGAAGAAAAGTTATGACCAACCTAGACAGCATGTTCAAAAGCAGAGACATTACTTTGCCGACTAAGGTCCGTCTAGTCAAGGTTATGGTTTTTCCTGTGGTCATGTATGGATGTGAGAGTTGGACTGTGAAGAAGGCTGAGCACCGAAAAATTGATGCTTTTGAATTGTGGTGTTGGAGAAGACTCTTGAGAGTCCCTTGGACTGCAAGGAGATCCAACCAGTACATTCTGAAGGAGATCAGCCCTAGGATTTCTTTGGAAGGAATGATGCTAAAGCTGAAACTCTAGTACTCTGGCCACCTCATGCGAAGAGTTGACTCATTGGAAAAGACTCTGATGCTGGGAGGGAGTGGGGGCAGGAGGAGAAAGGGACGACCGAGGATGAGATGCCTGGATGGTATCACAGACTCGATGGACGTGAGTGAGTGAACTCCGGGAAACGGTGATGAACAGGGAGGCCTGGCGTGCTGCGATTCATGTGGTCACAAAGAGTCGGACACGACTGAGCGACTGAAGTGAACTGAACTGAACTGTAGAGGAACTAAAGACCTTCCTGATGAAAGTGAAAGAGGAAAGTGAAAAAGGTGACTTAAAACTCGACATTAGTTTTTTTAAAACTAAGATCCTTGCATCCGGTCCCATCACTTCTTGGCAAATAGATGGGGAAACAATGAAACCATGACAAACTTTATTTCCCTGGGCTCCAAAACCACTGCAGATGGTGACTGCAGCCATGATATTAAAAGACGCTTACTCTCTGAAATAAAAGCTATGACCTATCTAGACAGCATATTAAAAAGCAGAGACATCACTTTGCCAACAGAGATCCATCTAGTCAAAGCTATGGTTTTTCCACTATTCATGTATGGATGTGAGAGTTGGAGTATAAAGAAAGCTGAGCACTGAAGAATTGATGTTTTTGAACTGTGGTGTTCAAGACTCCTGAGGGCCCCTTGGACAGCAAGGAGATCCAACCATTCCATCCTAAAAGAAATCAGTCCTGAATGGTCATTGGAAGAACTGATGCTGAAGATGAAGCTCCAATAGTTTAGCCACCTGATGCAAAGAACTGACTTATTGGAAAAGACTCTGATGTTTGGAAAGATGGAAGGCAGGAGGAGAAGGGGACAACAGAGGATGAGATGGTTGGCTGGCACCCCTGACTCAGTAGACGTGAGTCTGAGTAAACTCCGGGAGTTGGTGATGGACAGGGCAGCCTGGCATGCTGCAGTCCATGTGGAGGCAAAGAGTCATACACAACTGAGCAACTGAACTGAACTGAACTGATTAATATTATTTTGTTTAGCTACTATTGATTGTCTCTTTTGTGCCAAGTACAAGAGCCTTCTCCCCAAATCTCATCTAATCTTCATAACAACTCTATATAGTGGATATTTTTACCACCTTTTTATCATGAGAAAAAATTATTCCCAGAGTTCCCAAAATTAAGTGAATGGGGAACCAGAAGTTTGAATTCAGGTTTTTTTTAATTCATGGCTCCTATCCTTAATTACTAAGTTAAGTCCTACAGGATAAATGCATAAGGAAAAAGAGGCAAAAAAACCTATAGTGTTCTTTATTTTATATACAACTAGTGTTATATTCAAAACATTGAGTGCTTAATATTAATTAACTCTCTTGGCCTAAAACTCAACATTATAAAACAAAGATCATGGTATCTGGTCCCATCACTTCATGGCAAATAGACAGGACAGAAGTGAGAGTTGGACCATAAAAAAGGCTGAGAGCCTAAGAATTGATGCTTTTGAACTGCAGTGTTTGGGAAGACACTTAAGAGTCCCTTGGACAGCAAGGAGATCAAACTAGTGAATCATAAAGGAAATCAACCCTGAATGTTTATTGGAAAGACTGATGCTGAAGCTGAAGCTCCACTACTTTGACCACCTGATGCAAAGAGCAGACTCAGTGGCAAAGACCCTGATGCTGGACAAGATTGAAGACAGGAGAAAGATGGGGAGACAGAGGATGAGATGGTTGGGTGGCATCATAGACTCAATGGACATGACTTTGAGCAAGCTCTGGGAGATGGTGAAGGACAGGGAGGCCTGGCGTGTGACAGTCCATGGTGTTTCAAAGAGTTGAACACACTGAGCGATTGAACAACAACAACTCTCATATAACCTAAATTATTATGCTTAACTTAGAATGTTCAGGAAAACTGTATTAGCTCACAAAGAGATGTTAAAGAAAAAAAAATCACACTTGATATCACCTAGGGAAAATAAACATAAAAAATAAGTTTTAGAGGCAGCAGTGTCACGTTCAGTCTTCTTACTCTGTTAGACAGACTTCATCAAATAGTGCCAGTGCCGTGTTTGTGAGCAGAGGCAATGATAATAGGAGGGAAATGTCACAACCTGAGATCTTCTAGAGTTTGAGAAATGAACAAATTTTCCATACACAGGCACACAAACAAATAACAAGGTTTTGTAATAGCCAGATTCCCACTGAAAAAGGCATAATTTTTATCTCATTTTCAGTATCATCTCCTGGATCTTTTTTTCTTTCAGAATTTCTTAATCATTTTGGAAATAACAGAATGGATCCATTTCACAGCCTATCAGTTTGGAAACATTTACTGGGTTGTTTTTTAATAGTCACCTGTTATCAGTTGAAGAGATATATGGTGGTATTCAGTTTAGTTCAGTTCAGTCGCTCAGTCGTGTCCGACTCTTTGCGACCCCATGAATCGCAGCACGCCAGGCCTCCCTGTCCATCACCATCTCCCGGAGTTCACTCAGACTCACGTCCATCGAGTTGGTGATGCCATCTCATCCTCTGTTGTCCCCTTCTCCTCCTGCCCCCAATCCCTCCCAGCATCATCCTTACTCATTGGTGTGTACAACTCATTTGACCTTCATATTTCCCAAGTAGTTTATCATAAAATGAGGATAGTATAATCTATCTTGTGGAATTATTTTAAAATCTAGATAAGTTAATATTTATGAGCATGCTTGGGAAAGTGCCTAACACTACCGAATTCAGTACTAGTGTGCCCAAACTATTACATTTAAAAATTTTATTTTTCTTCCAGTTTTATTGTGATGAAATTGACATAGCTCTGTATAAGCTTAAGATGTAAAGCATAATGATTTTATATCAATATGAAACGATTCTCACAATAAGTTTAGTGAACATTCATCATCTCGTAGAGATATAATATTAAAGAAATGAAAAAAAATATCCTTGTGATGAGAACTCAGGATTTATTCTATTAATTTTCATGCTTAATATACTAAATGATAATTATAGTTATCATGTTGTACATTACATTTCGAGTACTTATAACTGGAAGTTTTTACCATCTGACACCCTTCATTCAGTTCCCTCTTCCTTGCCCTCCTTCCACACTTGGGTAGCCATAAATCTTTTTTTTTTTTTCCTATGAGTTTGTTTATTAGTTTGTAAGGTATAATTCACTTGCAACACTATGTTAGTTCCTGATACACAAGGTAGTGATTCACTATTTCTCTACATTTCAAAATGATCACCACAATAAGTCCAGTTACCATGTGTCATCAAATAAATATATGTCATTATTTATTGTATTTCCAACATTGTACATTTTATATCCATGACATTTATTTTGTAAACTGGAAGTTTGTATCTCCTAATCTCCCTCAACCATTTGTCTCCTCTCTCCACCTGCAACTCCTGTGGCAACCACCTGTTTGTTCTCTATATTTATGACTTTGTTTATGTTTAGTTATTTTGCTTCATTTGCTTAAGCCTAAGTGAAATCATACAGCATTTACCTTTCTCTGTTACCTAATCGTCTTAATTCATTTTAGCATAATGCTTTCAGGTCCATCCATGTTGTCACAAATAGCCAGATTTCTTTCTTTTTTATGGCTGAGTAATATTCCATTGTGTATATTTTGGCGGGGGTGGGGGGTGCCTTCTTTATCCATCTACTGATGGGCACTCAGGTTGCTTCCATCTTGGTTTTTGCTACTAATGCTATAACAATTCTTGTTTTCATCAGATAAATACCCAATAGTGGGATAGCTGAATCATATAGTGGTTGTATTTTTAATTTTGGGTAGAATCTCCATATAGTTTTCCATACTGGCTACACAAGTCTCCAATCCCATTCACAGTGCACAAGGGTCTCCTTTTCTCCACATCTCCCCAACACTTATTATTTGTTGTCTTTTTGTTAATGAACATTCTGACGGTGTGACATGTTACCTTATTGTAGTTTTGATTTGCACTTGTCTTAAAATCAATGATATTTCACACCTTTTCAAGTGCCTGTTGGCCATCTTTATGTTGACCTTGGAAAATTTTCTATTCAGGTCCTCTGGCCATTTTTTAATCTGCTTTTTCTTTTTTTTCCTGATGTTGAGTCGTATTGGTTCTTTGTGTATTTTGGATATTAACCTCTTATGATATGTATTGTTTGTAAGTACCATCTCCATTCAATAGGCAGCCTTTTCATTTTGTTGATAATCTTCCTCACTGTGCAGATATTTTAGTTTTACATAGTCTCATCTGTTTTTCTCTTGTTTTCCTTGCCTGTGGAGATACCAAACTTTTATATTTTTGAGTGATGATGTGCCATTAAGGCACAGAGCTAAAACAACCTCTGGATTACAGACCCTAAAGAAGTCCCCTTTGTTTTTGCTTTTTTCTGTAACTATCATTAATATATCTTTCCTGATAGCTCAGTTGGTAAAGAATCACCTTCACTGTGGGAGACCTGGGTTTGATCCTTGAGGTGGGAGGATCCCCTGGAGAAGGGAAAGGCCACCCACTCCAGTATTCTGGCCTAGAGAATTCCACAGTACATGGGGTGGCAAAGAGTTGGACATGACTGAGAGACTTTCATTTTCATTGTTAATATGGAAATAAGTATTGTCAGTACAACCATGCATCTTCTAATCACCTATACACTTCAGTTCTGTATACTGACAGTAACATATTATTTCCCATACATCTTAACATCTTGCTGAGACACTCTGATAGGATAGAAGTGTATCATAAGAGCTCTGTTGGAAGTATTTTGTCAGATTGTCCAAAGTAGGGATATAATGATTAGTGCTTTAGACTCCGAAAGAGAAGCGCATAGATTCACTTTTTATTTTGCCACTGATAATTTTTTGTCCACTTCTCTTTGGTCTAATCTCCAGACTTGCTGTGGCTTAACTTTCATTGTATGTGTGACTTTGATACCATTTTTAATTTAAATAAAACTCAGAGGCCTCTAATTCTAGGAATAAAGGAATCTCATAGGACCAGAAAAGGTGAAGAGAAAAAAAAAGTGATTGATGTGAAATAGAAAGGAATTTGACAAGAGGAGATATAAATCTTTTCTGTTTCCTATGTTACAGATTTGAACAAATCGAAGATTAAAAATCTTCTCTGCAATTTGCCTAAAGTCTCAATTCATCCTCAGATTTTTTTAACACAACCAA
Source organism: Budorcas taxicolor (assembly GCF_023091745.1). Classification (NCBI taxonomy): domain Eukaryota; kingdom Metazoa; phylum Chordata; class Mammalia; order Artiodactyla; family Bovidae; genus Budorcas; species Budorcas taxicolor. Next base: position 76,229,192 of record NC_068916.1, read on the forward strand.
TTTAAACACTTTCTATTATCTCCTAGGATCAAAAGAATCAATCAACATCTTCTACAGTCTTGTGGGTCCTCAATCATGCTTGCCCAAGGCAATGAAAATCAAATCAAAAGCTGCCTCTATGGGTAGGGAGTTATAACTCAATATAACAGAAAATACCACACTAGTAAAACCTTGTATAAAATAAAATGTAATTCACACTCACTGAAAACTATATCCTTTCAGTGATTATATGGAAACTTTCTCAATCTGTCCTTTTTTTTTTTCCCTCAAAATGAGTTTTTAAATGTCAACATGTTATTCTTTCTGAGGCAAAGAATTAAGTTTATAATTAATCAACTGCTATATTCCGAATATTTTCATTTCTCTTCATTTTGATACCTTTAGATTATGGCATTCAATTTAGATTTTTTGAAAAGTCAGTATTCGTTTAAAAAAATATTAGAGATCATATGTAAGTATACAAGCCCACATATTTACCAGTACAATTATGATTATATGTGTGTTTGTGTGTGTATGTCTGGGTGATAGACATAAAGTGAATGAGGCACAGTAATAGATTTGATCAAAAAGGTAGGAATAGAAACAACAAACTCAGGACAATCTTTCAATTGGTATTTTAAATGAAGCCAGTTTGATTATAATAAAGGTCTCAAATGTTTGTCTGAGATCTTTCCTTGCAAATGAACATTAATTTGCTACCTTTATTATCATTGTCTCAATGTTTAGCTGCTGTATATAAAATGTATGCTGAACACAACTTAATAAGGAGGTTTGAGATTTTGAATCTAACAACTTTTATGAAATGGAAGAAATTCTTTGCTTTTAATTGGTTTAGATGAGAAAAAAATTTCCTGCCCCACCATCAATTTTGTTTTCACTAATTAGTTTCCTTTGATTTGAAGTGCACTAATTGATGTTTTTGAACTGTGATGTTGGAGAAGACTCTTGAGAGTCCCTTGGGCTGCAAGGAGATCCAACCAGTCCATCCTGAAGGAGATCATTCCTGGGTGTTCATTGAAAGGACTGATGCTGAGGCTGAAACTCCAATACTTTGGCCACCTGATGTGAAAGGCTGACTCATTTGAAAAGACCCTGATGCTAGGAAAGATTGAGGGCAGGAGGAGAAGGGGACAACAGAGGATGAGATGGTTGGATGGCATCACCGACTCAATGGACATGGGTTTGGGTAGACTCCAGGAGTTGGTGATGGACAGGGAGGCCTGGCGTGCTGTGGTTCATGGTGTCACAAAGAGTCAGACACAACTGAGTGACTGAAGTGAAATATACTAAGCATGGAATTTTCAAGAGTCATAGTATCAACCATAACATCTGCAATCTGTAACTATAAAAAATCCAAATCACATTTAATTACACTGTTTATACTCACCTCTAGAACTAAATTTTAAAATATTAAAATTGCTAAGTTTAAGAACATTTACCTATGGGCTTGCATATGTTTAAAATAGCATACATGTTTTCTTTTAATAGATTTAAAATCATTTTCCAAAAGGTTATCAATTTTTCTACAGTATATCTTTAATTAATTGAGGATTATGTTGAATGGGGCATCCCAGGTGGCTCAGAATTTAAAGAATCTGCCTACCAGTGCAGGAGACCCAGGTTCAATCTGTATCTCTCTGCTGCTGCTGCTGCTGCTGCTGCTGCTAAGTCGCTTCAGTTGTGTCAGACTCTGTGCGACCCCAGAGACGGCAGCCCACCAAGCTCCACCGTCCCTGGGGTTCTCCAGGCAAGACCACTGGAGTGAGTTGCCATTTCCTTCTCCAATGCATGAAAATGAAAAGTGACAGTGAGGTCGCTCAGTCGTGTCCGACTCTTTGCGACCCCATGGACTGGAGCATACCAGGCTCCTCCGTCCATGGGATTTTCCAGGCAAGAGTACTGGAGTGGGATGTCATTGTATCTCTCTAGAGAAAAAGAAAAAGTAGTTTTCTCCTTTGCCTTTAGTTTCTCTTCTTTCTCAGATATTTGTACTACCTGTTTAAACAACCATTTTTCTTTTCTTTTTCTTGGCAATGGTCTTGATCACTGACTCCTGTGTAATGTCATGAACTTCTGTCCATATTCCTTCAGGCATTCTGGCCCTCAGATCTAATACTTTGAATGTATTTGTCACTTCCACTGTATGATCATAAAGGATTTGATTTAGGTCATACCTGAATGGTCTGGTGGTTTTCTCTACTTTCTCCAATTTAAGTCTGAATTTTGCAATAACTCCCCACTTCAGTAGGTGCTAGTGGAGAAACATGGAGTAATAACTGCAGAAACAATGAAAAGAAGGATCCAAAGGGAAAACAGTGCCCAGTTGTGCATGTGACACTGGTGATGGAAGTAAAGTCCTATGTGCAAAGAACAATATTACATAGGAACCTGGAATGTTAGGTCCATGACTCAAGGTAAATTGGAAGTGGTCAAACAGGAGATGGCAAAAGTGAACATCGACGCTTTTGGAGTCAGTGAATTAAATGGACAGAAATGGGCAAATTTAATTCAGACGACAATTATATCTGCTATTGTGGGCAAGAATCCCTTAGAAGAAATGAGTATCCCTCATAGTCAACAAAAAAGAGTATAACATGCAGTACTTAGGTACAATCTCAAAAATAACAGAATGATCTCTGTTCATTTCCAAGGCCACTCAATATCAAATGTATCATTCAGTATCACAATAATCCAAGTCCACGCCCCAGTCACTAAAGCCAAAGAAGCTGAAGTTGAACGGTTCTATGAAGACCTACAAGACCTTCTAGAACTAACACCCCAAAAAAGATGTCCTTTTCATTATAGAGGACTGGAATGCAAAAGTAGGAAGTCAAGAAAAAAGTTGAACATAGTTTCACCATAAGATGTATCAATCATGCTCTTAGGTATATACCCAAATAATTTGAAAACATATCCACAAAAACTATGTGAATGTTGAGAGCAGTTTTATTCATTCTTACCAAAAATGATCAAGGTGTCATTCAATAGGTGACTTGATAAGCAAACTGGTTATATCGATACAATAGAAATAAGCTATCAAATCATGTAAAGGCATATATGATTCTTAAATGTATTTTGCTCAGTGATAGGAAAAAAAAACTTGTTTGAACAGCTTATACTGGATTATTTGAATTGTATGACATTTTAGAAAAAAAAAAAAACTTTAGCAATGATAAAGGGTTCATGACTCACAGGAAATTGAGGGGTGAGTGGTTAATAGTTGAAGTACAGGGGATATTTTAAACCAGTGAAGCTATTCTGTATTATAGTATTATTGTGGATACATAATTCTGTGCGTTTGTCAAATCCCATAGAACTTTACTGTAGTACTAAGAGTGAATCTTATTGCATCTGAAGTAAAAAATAGTAATTTAGGAGATTGGACTACATGCGGATGGAAGGCAAAATCTGACAAAACAGTGTAACTGTATTATACATGCATTAAACAGCCTCACTTAAGTGGGTGAGATAAAGGGCCAGCCTAGTTATTGACACTAAATGGTGTGTGTAAGGCTAAAGGCAAAGAGAGAACACATAAGGACTCTATTCTTCCTGGTAAAGTTTCCCATTGGAGTATTGGTTAATATTTGTGATACTACTATAATTGTGTACTAGAAGTAAATAAGTAAATGCATGGCATATGGCAGAGACAGATTCTCATTGTTTGGAGGAATTTTACAGATAAGCAAGGAAAGTGGTCTTCCCTGATGGCTCAGAGGTAAAAGAATTGGCCTGCAATGTAGGAGCCGCAGGAGACAGGGTTGATTCCTGGTCAAGAAGATCCCCTGGAGAAGGACATGGCAACCCACTCCAGTATTCTTGCCTGAAGAATCCCATTCACAGAGAAGCCTGGTGGGCTACAGTCCATCAGATCACAAAGTACTGGACATGACTGAAGCAATTTAGCATGCACACAAGAGGAGAAAGTTTCAATAATCTATGTTGTTGTGGACTAGAATTGGAGATATCAGTATAAACTGATGTTTTGCTTAATATAGATACATTTGGATATATAGATGAGTATTTACAGATATGTAACATAGCATAATAATAACCTCAGATATGCAGATGACACCACCCTTATGGCAGAAAGTGAAGAGGAACTAAAAAGCCTCTTGATGAAAGTGAAAGAGGAGAGTGAAAAAGTTGGCTTAAAGCTCAGCATTCAGAAAACGAAGATCATGGCATCTGGTCCCATCACTTCATGGGAAATAGATGGGCAAACAGTGAAAACAGTGTCAGACTTTATTTTTTTGGGCTCCAAAATCACTGCAGATGGTGACTGCAGCCATGAAATTAAAAGACACTTACCCCTTGAAAGAAAGTTATGACCAACCCAGATAGCATATTGAAAAGCAGAGACATTACTTTGTCAACAAAGGTCCATCTAGTCAAGGCTATGGTTTCTCCTGTGGTCATGTATGGATGTGAGAGTTGGATTGTGAAGAAGGCTAAGCGCCGAAGAATTGATGCTTTTGAACTGTGGTGTTGGAGAAGACTCTTGAGAGTCCCTTGGACTGCAAGGAGTTCCAACCAGTCCATTCTGAAGGAGATCAGCCCTAAGATTTCTTTGGAAGAAATGATTCTGAAGCTGAAACTCCAGTACTTTGGGCACCTCATGCGAACAGTTGACTCATTGGGAAAGACTCTGATGCTGGGAGGGATTGGGGACAGGAGGAGAAGGGGACAACAGAGGATGAGATGGCTGGATGGCATCACCGACTCGATGAACGTGAGTCTGGGTGAACTCCGGGAGTTGGTGATGGACAGGGAGGCCTGGCGTGCTGTGATTCACGGGATCGCAAAGAGTAGGACATGACTGAACGACTGAACTGAACTGAACTGAACATAATAATGGCAACCCAATCCAGTACTCTTGCCTGGAAAATCCCAGGAACGGGGGAGCCTGGTGGGCTGCTGTCTATGGAGTCACACAGAGTCAGACATGACTGAAGCGACTTAGCAGCAGCAGCAGCAGAAACATAACATAATACATACACATATTGCTTTTTGGCCTGTCACCTGAGAGGTACCCTGGTAGCAACAAGCATACCTAGCACACAGATTTTGGTTTCTAATACCATTCTCCAAAAACAAAGAAACCCAGGACTTTAGGAGAAATAGCTGATTCTATGACTGGGACAAGAAATATAAAAGATGAATCTGTAGCATCTTAGAGTTTTCAGAATGTGATGTTCTCAAAAAAGCTACAATCAATGACCTCCTGTATAGCAAATGGAAATCTGCTCGATGTTATGTGACAGCCTGGATGGGAGGGGAGTTTGGGAAACAACGGATACATGTATATGTATGGCTGAGTCCCTCTGCTGTTCACTTGCAACTATCAAAACATTGTTAATTGCCTATACCCCAATACAAAATAAAAAGTTAAAAAAAAAAAAAAAAACTGCAGTGATGATTGAACACAGGAGTCAGATGAAAGGGCTCTCAATGGCCAAAACTAGAAAAATAGGTACAAAAAATAATGTAGTGTTGGATTATAGATAAAAGTGTTAAATAAGTATTCATGAGTCTGTATAAGGTGATTATCAAATAAATATATAAATGAATGAGAGAAGACAAACATGAGAGAGAATTCCAAATAGTTGATAGAAATACTCTACACTCAAGGAGTCAGAGCCTTACTTTTTGCCCCTTAAATACGAGCTGTGCTGAGAAATTTCCTCCAAAGAGTGTATTGTTGAATGCGGGAGGCAGGAAGAGTAACTTTAGAGTGGAGAAACATGACAAACACTATTCAGCCACGTAGCCAAGGTTGACATCAATAGTGATACATCATTTTGGCAGCATGTATCCTTCATAAGATGCGATGAGGTGGCCCCTTACCTTTGTGGCCATCATCCTCAAAATGTGTAACTCCAGGCTAATCATGAGGATTATATTAGACAAATCCCAGTTGAAGAACATTCTTAAAACTAGTCAGTACTCCTCAAAATACACAACAAATACTCCTCAAAACTGTCAGGATCATCAACAATAAGGAAAGTCTGAGAAAATGTCACAGCCAGGAGAAACCTAAGGAGACATGATGCCTAATTGTACTGTGGCATTCTGGATAGGATCCTGGAAGAGAAAAAGCCATTGGTTAAAAATTACTGAATAAACTACGAACTTTAGGTAATAATAATATATTTTTGTTGTTACTGTTGTTGTTATTTAGTCACTGAGTCATGTCCGACTCTTTGTGACCCACTGGACTGTAGCCTGCGAGGCTCCTCTGTTCGTGGGATTTCCCAGGCAAGAATACTGGAGTGGTTTCCATATCCTTCTCCAGAATATCTTCCTGAGCCAGGGGTTAAACCTGTGTCTTCTGCTTGGCAGACTGATTCTTTACTGCTGATCCTTACCATTTGTTTATCCATTATAGCAAATGTACCGTAAGAATATAGTGTTGCTCCTAGAGGAAGCTAGATAGGGTATATTGGAACTCTCTGTACTATCTTTGTGATTTTTCTGTAAACTTGAAAGTATTCTAAAAAATAAAGCTTTTTCTTTATTTTTCAAAATAGATGTGGTAAGGACTAATCACTGAGATTCTGATTCAGTAGGTTTGGTGTAAGGCTCAACACATATATTTTAATAGAGCCTGAGACACTAGGAAACACAGAATTAAGAGGCAAGGGCTAGGTTGTAAGTTCACTGAAGACAACAATCTTGTGAGCAAAGCTCACTGCTTTATCCATACAGCCTACTATAATGCCTGTTACCAAGTACACAGAAAAGTAAAGATTTCCTGAATGCATGAATTATAAAATACTGTAGTGAGAAATGGAAGTAGTTATTATTTAACAGAGAAAAAAAACCAAACACATTTTAAACTTATTAAGATTTTGATGCAAGCATATTTGTTAAGAACTCAAATACATAATGAAAACATTTTTATCCACATAACATCTCTGTTGATATGTGCAAAATGTGTATTTGCCATATTGTACAAATAGTTAAGCAATTATAATCTTTTCTATGTCACAATATTAGAATCTTTTTTGTGTTGATGAGAAACAGATTAAATTTCAAAACAGCTTTAAGAATACTAACAGAAGTAGTATGCTAACAAAGATATTTTAATTTCAACATACTTGCACAATGCAACAGATACTATTTTCTTTGAAAGCATTTAATGTATGTTTATACACATAAATATATAAACTCTGATATTTTTATGTGCCGATTTATAAACATCAATCCCTAGCATTGTAGAGAGTGCAAAAATAAAAGCTTTTGAAAAATAGATAGTACATAATTAAGTGCAGGCATTGACGATCTGAAAGATATTTGTATGCTTGAGATGATGTTCCTGCTGAAATCTGATTCAGTACAGTTACTAGCTCACTTTAGTGTCTTCATTCACCGTCAGTGTATGTGTATGTGTATATGTGTGTATATATATGGGGCTTCCCTGGTAGCTCAGTAGTAAAGAATCTGCCTACAAAGCAGGAGTCGCAGGAGAGGCGGGTTCAATACCTGGGTCAGGAAGATCCCCTGGAGGAAGGCATGGCAACCCACTCCAGTATCCTTGCCTGGAGAATCCCATGGATAGAGGAGCCTGGTGAGCTACAGTCTCAGTTCAGTTCAGTTCAGTCGCTCAGTCATGTCCGACTCTTTGCGACCCCATGAATCACAGCACGCCAGGCCTCCCTGTCCATCATCAACTCCCGGAGTTCACTCAGACTCGCGTCCATCGAGTCGGTGATGCCATCCAGCCATCTCATCCTCGGTCGTCCCCTTCTCCTCCTGCCCCCAATCCCTCCCAGCGTCAGAGTCTTTTCCAATGAGTCAGCTCTTCGCATGAGGTGGCCAAAGTACTGGAGCTTCAGCTTTAGTATCATTTCTTCCAAAGAAATCCCAGGGCTGATCTCCTTCAGAATGGACTGGTTGGATCTCCTTGCAGTCCAAGGGACTCTTAAGAGTCTTCTCCAAAACCACAGTTCAAAAGCATCAATTCTTCGGCGCTCAGCCTTCTTCACAGTCCAACTGTCACATCCATACATGACCACAGGAAAAACCATAGCCTTGACTAGACGGACCTTAGTCGGCAAAGTAATGTCTCTGCTTTTGAATATGCTATCTAGGTTGGTCATAACTTTTCTTCCAAGGAGTAAGCGTCTTTTAATTTCATGGCTGCAGTCACCATCTGCAGTGATTTTGGAGCCCCCCAAAATAAAGTCTGACACTGTTTCTACTGTTTCCCCATCTATTTGCCATGAAGTGACGGGACTGGCTGCCATGATTTTCAGTCTACAGTCTATAGCATCACAAAGAGTCAGACACGACTGGCGTGACTTAGCACACACGCACATGTATATGTATACTATATACATATAGTTAAACTGTTCTTTACAAAGAAACCAGTTAACTATGGGAATATTTTTAAGTTCTCTCCAATTATAGAATCAAACATAGTGCATTTAACTATTAAAAACTGGCCAATTTTTGAAAATAGGTGGCCATGACATTTTCCTTCTTCAAATCCTGAATTGTTCATTTTCTTCCTATTGATATTTCAACCAACGGGTGCATAAAGGAACAAAATCAAGATTTAGCTCGGATTTTGTACTAAAAACTAATAAAGAAGAACATTTGAAGCTATTGGCTAAGATGATTTTTACATTTCTAAAAATCATGAAATGTGATTGGTTCATTTAAAGTGTGAAAGTAGTTTATATACAATTTGTGGAGGCAACACTCTATAGTGGAATAATTCAAAATGATTAAAGGAAAAGCTCGGTATGTATTTGGCTTTGATACTCACTGTTGGGTTTTTATATTGGGCAAGTACCTTACGCTTCTCTAAGCCTGTTTCCTTATTTCTAAAATGTCTCAATGTCTCAGGCACACACTCATTTGCTTAGTCATGTCCAATTCATTGCCAGGCTCCTCTGTCCATGGAATTTTCCAGGAAAGAATATAGGAGTGGATTGCCATGTCCTCCTCCAGGGGATCTTCCCAGGTCAGGGCTCAAACCCATGTCTCCTGTATCTTCTGCATTGGCAGGCAAATTCTTTACCTCTGTGCCATCTGGGAAGCTCAATGTCTTAGGCACCCGCCATAAATTTCATATTATTTTCTTCACCACGTGGTGGGATGTTGTTTCCTATTGCAGGATAATTCTTAAGGTCATCTACATTTTTAGTTTAAGGTTAAGAGATTTGAATGAGACATTTTGGGGGCTAAGCATTTAATTCAGCTGTAACACATAGTAGAAAATAAATACAATCTGTTGTCGCCTCATTTTGCCTCTCACATTCTCTTCCTTCCTTTTATCATCCTTTGTTATAGTGATATCATTTGTTCAAATGAACATGCCCTCCATTAAAACAGCTTCAGGGAGATTTATCATATATAAAATGAATATTATGGTCAGAGTATGAAGAAAATGAAGGAATCTAGCTGCACAGAGAAATCAAATGAAGTTTATAAGGTATGGGTCACAATTGCATTGCTGTCATCTTAGTGAGGTCAGTGCCTGAAACTCAAGAGGCAAACTACTTTGGGGCACATGCCCATTTCAGATGGGAACTGAGATGTAATGGTGCAACAGGCTGAAATGTGGGGCCAAACCACACATGTTATCTACTGTTAGTAGCTTCTAAGATAGTTTTAAATGATGTGTTATTAAACTTACTAAGATTGTCATTTCCTCCCTTACTGGGTTTGCTATAAATCAGTTGCTTGTCTCTATCCTGACAGTATAAAAAAAGTACCCTCTAAAACTATACTCAAAAAGATACTAGACATGTTCACCTACATTTACTTCCTTCATAGAGCCATTGGTGCATTAGTTGCTACTAGAAAATAATCATATTATGTACAGTACCTCTAATCTCCTAAATATTTAGTAGGTTTCTTCATGAACACCCACCACAAAACCCAGAAGCTTTTCTGCACCCTCCTAGGTGTTATTTCTAATATTCAACAGACTCAAAATTTTAATTTATGGTTCACAACCTTTCAAATAAAAACTTTTATGATTATCCCTAATATTCTTCAAATGTTTTTTAATGGTCTTTGTCATCAAGAATTTACTGGAAGATATAATCTAAACCCTTTGAAAAAATATAGCAATTAATAGAGTAATCTTTAACTTTCTCTCCATGAATCATGATGCTTTCTTTTCTCATGTACCAATGGACTGAAGTCAAGAAGGCAAAAGATATGGCTTCTGATGGCTCTGTAAAGTTTATATGATGTTCAGTGGACTCAATGCTTATACTTCCTTTCTTTCATGCATGTAAACTTCCTATCTGATATCTGAAAGGATTCACCAATACTCAGTAATTAATGTAACTAATTGTTATTATAAAGATATTCAACAAAGTGCTAACCATCTAAGTGGTAACTCTCAATGACTGGAATCTACCTGATCTTTTGAGTGCAGTGTTGGCGTTAGATTCTCTGGGTTAGTGGCTGTTGATGAGTTAACGCCAGAGTTTCCAGTGTCCCATGAACTGTCCTTCCACTGCCCATAGTAAAATAAAAATCTGTATAAAGATGCACAAACTGCTATGGAACATGGAGGTTGTCAGCCATTCCTCAATATGAAGAAATCAATGTATCACATCTCTAGTGGCACAGTGTCATTTATATAGACTCTCAACACATGGCTACAATCAGGCACTATATTGTATTTAATGTTTGAGTTATGATTAGGAGGAAGACAGATCCATGTATATTTAAGCTTATCTCAACAAAGGATGTTTAGTTGCCCTTTTGCTCCTACTCGAAGTAGAAAGCCAACTCCTTGCTGATATGTCAGTCATCAGGCATATTAAACAAAAGCCTCCCATTTTATATTATATTATAGATATTCATGATGGATTTTCTCAAGACTAAAGAGGATAAGACCTTCATAAATAGATTTTTAAAACAAGATGCTTTCATTAACATTTTCAAAATTTTTTCTACCCCAGGTCAAAATTTTGTAAGCAGTATTGTCTGTGGAAATAAAACATTATGAGAAGTACAACAAGATGTACTATGTAAATAACTGGATAGTAACCTGCTGGTTAAGAACTAGAATAACTTAGAGCAACTTTATTATTGTTTGTAGTAAATAGTACTTATTCTCTACAGTTTATTCAAGTGCCAGTAACTTTTACAGAAGTCACAAGAATTAGAGTATCAACAAACAAGTAGGTATAATGATGTATTTAGGCCAAAGTTACCTATAGTTATAGAGATTAAAAGCTATTTTTAAGCTATTGAAATACTAGAGAATATAGTAGTATTAAGTTAGCCTATACTTTACAACTGTTCTATGCTCCTGAATAACAAGGATATTAACTTAACTAATGATCCTTTAAATGGGTTTGTAAAATATAATTTAAGCTACTTGCAACACTCAAAGAGAGGCATCGTTTGTTACTGCCAAAAATCACTGGCATGTGGAAATCAGAAAATCATTAGCCATGATAGGAAAAGCTTAATACAACAAGGAAGAGAACACATTATTTAGAGCAGTTAAATGACAATTGATGCAACCACTGGTGAAACGCATAAGAAAAAAGTGGATATGATTTAGTGAATGATAAATTCTACACTTAGTATTCACGCATGCAAAGGAACAGAAATCTTTGCTCATTAACCATTGCACTTAGTTTGTGAGCCAAAATGCTTCAGGCTGTAGCCCTAATTGTCATAAATGTTTATCTCTGTGCAAGTTTAATTTAGGATTAAGAAAAAATGTTATCCTGAGTGATGAGAGATTATACATCTTTTCATTTTCTTCATTAGCCTATATTGGTTTACTTAAATCCCTGTTCATACCCACCCTCTTCCAAGGTCTCCACAAAACCCCCAGCTAGAATTAATCTTTCCTGATCTCTCTCTTTTATCCTCCATTATGCCCCATTCTTTCTCATCTATTATAGCAGTGTGCTTAATGGCATATTTACAGGTATACATCATTAGAGCACCAATTATTCATAGCTGTTTAGTATAGTGTAATGCTGTGCTTTTCTCAGTTTGAATGGCACTTGCCAATCTGCATTGTTTATGCTCTTGAGTCACTTTGCTATTAACAAACTTTCTAAGCTAATGATAATTTCTATTTGATTCTCAACAAATATATTGACAATTTCTCAGAGTGAAGAAACAGGATGATATGCAGCATCACATGTGTGAACCTTAGATGGATATGGGACCTTGCTCTACCTGCTTGCTCTACCATTTCAACATCTGTAAAGAGTAAGGGAGAGTCAGTTATCCCATATTTTTATGCTATTTTAGCTTTCAATCACTTTGTAGAGAATGCATCTCCAAAGGGGCTGCCAAGACTTTGATTTATTTATTACTCATATTTATGGAACTCTCTTCCACTTCATTTTAAAAGACAGTAAGTGGGATATGACTTTATTTGTGTGTGTACCTGTATGCCCTTTATCACTGAGTTTCCCAAAGAAACAGGAATCATACCTCAGTGGTAAAATCTAAAGTGAGTATAAAAGCTGACAAAGCAGTATAAATATGTGGAGAGGACAAAGTTAGCATTACAAACAAATAATCACATTAAGTATTAGCACCTGAAGAGTGCCTACCTGCCTAAAGAGGGCAATCGTTATTAACAGTTTCCACAAAATAATATACATGTTTTTCTATGCCTTCCACTTTTTCAAGATAAATCAAATGTGATTTTTGTGATATTGTTTAAGTGTTGACCAATTAATTTAAACCCTGGTTATTTTGCATATTGTGGCAGATCAAGTACAACATATCTAGAGAGAAGAGTCAACTCAGGGGCTACCTGTCTAATGTCTGCCATAACTATTTTTTTCTCTCCATTCTTACCTGCTTTCTTGCTTCTCTTCTATTTCTTATTCCATTTATCCTTCTCTTTTTATGTGCTTGCAGGTATATACATATGTGTAGCCTACTTTAACTAATTACCTGCAATCAGGTTATAAAATCAGATATAAAAACTTTAAAATGATAACATGAAACAAGCAATAAATTAAGAATACTAACCAGTACCTTGATCTGATCATAGAGTTAGCTTTAACATTTCTACTGACAAATCAAAATGACAAATACAACCAGCTACAATATTTACCATCAATTTCATACAACATACACACATACACAAATAAAAAAAAAAAACTTTAAAAAAATCCTAGAAATTTCAGAGGGGGAAACAGGAATATCCTTGTACTGAATTCTGGATAAAATAAAATATCCTGAGCGAAATCATAATGTCCTCAAGAATATCTCTGTATTAAATACGAGTTTTGTAGGATCACTTCTTGTGGTGTTCTTTTTTGTAAGAAAAGTCGTATTAAATACCAAACAAATTTTGTTGTGTTTTCAATGGAGTGACAAAATTGTGAAAGTCAGGCACAGACCTGTTAACTGGATTTGGCAGAGATGGATAGAGTACATATAACTCTAAAGACATTTTATTCATTTTGAGTCCTTAGAGCTCTTAACGTTTTCTGTATGTAGAAGATGCTCTATGAAAGTATGAGGTGAAAACATGAATTAACTACACATTTGATGGTGGATAAAAAGAAATGTCTTAAATACAAACACTAGGATTAAGAAAAAAGCATTTACAGTCTACTGGTCACAGTATGATTAAAAATTAAGTTTAAGAGTTGTTTTGATATCTCATGGACTTTTCATTTACATGATTAGAAATAGAGGCCCACTACATATGCCAACAATTAACCATTGTGACTTTAAAAATAACCATATTTAGTGAGAAGAAGCATGAGATGAATTTTTGTCAGATTTTTTAGAAAAAGATCTGCTCTACAGCATGTTTTTAGTTTACATTTTTGGGGTAACAAATCACCCTGCACTGAGTGCTCTGGACCTGGCCCAGTCATAACACCCGTGGCAGCATAGGCACAGGTGATTATAGTTGGAACTGGTGTGAGGAGTTGAAGGTAATTACTTGTTCAAGAAGGAAATAGCCCATTCACTGACTTAGTCACTCAGTAGTGTTCAACTCTATGACCCAATGAGGTCAGGCCCCTCTGTCCATGGGATTTTCCAGGCAAGAATACTGGAATGGGTTGCCATTTCCTTCTCCATTCACTGCAAGAAAGTGAAAGTGAAAGTAGGTCAGTTGTGTCTGACTCTTTGTGAGAAGCTGAACAAGTCAGCAACGCTTTTGTTTAACCATCTTAAGGGCAATCTTCCCATTCTTCATTTATTTTGATGTAATATCTTTGGATATAAATCTGTACACTTTCTGCTCCTAAAAACGTGGGATAGCTCTAAATTGTATACAGCAAATAGGCATCAGCAAAATGCTATTAAAGAAATAATATGTAGAGATGAGAGAGTACCAAACAAGTCTTTCTGCTGGATAAAGTCTCTCTCATAGGACAGGTAGTAATTCTTTCCTTTCTTGTTAATGAATAACTAATATCTTCCAAGCAGGTTCCATAATGAACGTGGCAAAATATAATGCTCATGTGGTCTTTTATGTTCATTGTCCCTATCAGCCTTTCTAGGGATTCTTTTGAACTCTACGTATTAAATTTTTATTCTCATGTATTGCATATTCTAGATTTTAGCAGAATTTCAATTTAGTCTGTAATTTTATGATTCTAAGGAGACATATGGAAAGTGGCAGAATGTGGCTAGGTGTGTATTAACATAATCAAAACTCATTTTTTCTTAAAGCAAAAATAATATAAATGATTTGTAGATAATATACTCCTGTAAAATAAAATAGCACTAAACATTGAGACACTGCACTCCAGCACTCTTGCCTGGAAAATCCCATGGACGGAGGACCCTGGTAGGCTGCAGTCCATGGGGTCGCTAAGAGTCGGACATGACGAAAGCGACTTAGCAGCAGCAGCAGCAGCAAACATTGAGAGTTATAAACTTTTTAATAAGTTGTAAAATCTATGGTAAAGGTAGCACTTACAAGTATATTTAGGCTAGCAAAATTTAAAGACATGTTATTCATTTGTCATCATTGGTGAAAGTTATATACATTTAAAACATTTTGTCAAAATGACATGTTCTTACTTTACAAAAATAAAAAAAAGAGGTTTATATATTGAATCCCTTTCCTATAGTCTTATCTAAATATTCAGTTCAGTTCAGTTCAGTCGCTCAGTCGTGTCTGACTCTTTTCAACCCCATGAATCACAGCATGCCAGGCCTCCCTGTCCATCACCATCTCCCAGAGTTCACTCAAACTCACATCTATCGAGTCGGTGATGCCATCCAGCCACCTCATCCTCTGTCGTCCCCTTCTCCTCCTGCCCCCAATCCCTCCCAGCATCAGAGTCTTTTCCAATGAGTCAACTCTTCGCATGAGGTGGCCAAAGTGCTGGAGTTTCAGCTTCAGCATCATTCCTTCCAAAGAACACCCAGGGCTGATCTCCTTTAGAATGGAGTGGTTGAATCTCCTTGCAGTCCAAGGGACTCTCAATACTAGTTATATTAAATAAATAATTTATTAAATATTCATATTTTAAATTCAGACCTGCAAATTTATATTTATTGTTCTAAGTAATCCTATATATTTAATATTTCTTGATTCTTGAATTCCTCAAGCAATGCTGGAGTAAAGAAACGGTTTTCCTCAAAATCCAGTTGTTTCATAGTCACTGGTTATTATACTCCCAAGGCCAATACATATGTGTACGGAAGGTACAGAACAAGATTATGAAAATTACATTTTATTAATTTCCAATCCAATCAAGTTCAGACAAACCTTCCCTTACCTTTGCATTGTATAGTTTAGGACACCATAAATGAAATTTCAATATTAACATGCAAAATCTACTCTATTAATTAGGGTTATTATTTGCTTGGCATAGAAACAAGATTTAAACTGGGTTATTCTAAAGGTAAACAAATCAAAACCTTTGAATCTGTTGTGAAAATCAAGGGTAGCAATGTTGCTGTTTCCTGAAATGAGAGAATGAAAACTATTTCTTTCACTCTAAACTTTCCTTTGCTTATCTGAGCTTTATTTCTAATCTGTTGCTTCAGATTATACTACTTTCAGTATTATCTGAGATATTTATTTTACAAGGTGAAGTATTTAGAAAGTGACTACTTGTTCTGAGACTCAGGTCAAAAATGAGGGAAAAGAATCTTTGGTCTACCTTAGATATAGTAATGGCACCTGAATCAATCAAATGCTCCCAGGGATACATTACATTGTAAAATAGTAGTCTCCGTGGCAGCCATGTTTGGTATCCACAGAAGTAGTTCGCAAAAGAAAGATAGGGTAAATATGAGAAAGGGTTGGTACTTTGGGTAGAAAACTAACTATGTATGTGACAATATATTATTCTGTATATTCAATGTGCCTGAGACATCTACTATTAGCAAGAAGTTAAACAGGCAAAAATCAACTTACTTTGATTTGAAGAATACGGAGTGTTTCCTCTATACAATTTTACTTCCTGATAGCTGGAGAAAACCAGTGTTCTTAGGAAACCCCAAAATTCAAAATATCCCAAGACCTCATTTGGTAGTATACCCAAAATTTTATAAGAGAAAGTTGAGAACCAAGACAATTGAATTTTCAAGATCACATTATTTGTAAATTTCAGAAACCCCTAAGTTATCCAACATTAAACCCACATATATAATTTTTCATTTTTGGTCCTGGAGAGTTTTATTCATTCAAGTATTCCCCATGGCAGGGTTTTCAAAGTCTGGTCTCAGATTACCTGCATCAGAATAATTGAAAATACAGATACTTGGGTCCCCTCCCTTATCTCCCAACACTGAATCACAAACTCTATTAATTTTAATCTGTTAAACTGCATTCTTAACCAAGTTTTGGGGTGGTTTTTATGCATGCTGAAGTTTGAAAACTGCTGAAATTTAGTACCCCCAAGTTCTTGACTGAAAGGATTCAGTTCAGTTCAGTTCAGTTCACTCGCTCAGTCCAACTCTTTGCGACCCCATGAATCGCAGCACGCCAGGCCTCCTTGTGAGGTGGCCAAAGTATTGGAGTTTCATCTTTAGCAAGGATTAGTGACAAATAACTGAAAGTAATATAAGCCTAGAGGGAGCTAGAAGGACAGCATGCTTGCATGCTTAGTCACTCAGTAGTATCTAACTCTTTGCAACCCCATGAACTGTAGCCCACCAATCTCCTCTGACCATGGAATTTTCCAGAAAGAGTACTGGAGTGGGTTGCCATTTCCTTCTCCAAGGGATCTTCCTGACCAAGGATCAAGCCCACATCTCTTGCATCTCTTGCATTGGCAGGTAGATTCTTTACCACTGTGCCACATGGAAAGTCCAGAAAGACAACAGACAATACTGAAAAAGTTATTGATAAAGTACAAAGGACCTTCATGTCTTACTTCAGATTTTCCTTGTGAACTGCTGTCATAATTGCTTTTTTTTCCTATTGAAATCTATTTCCCTAATAAAAACTACTTTTTCTACATACCGAAGAAGGTGGTATTAATTTTGAAAGACACCATTCATTGAATATTCAAGTAATATTCAATGAATCAAATCCTCACATCACCATTTAGATATTAGGTTTATTTACAAAATGCTTTCCCACAGCTATATTTTTCTTAACTACTGTTGCATGCATTTTGGTCATTCCACTGGATTATGTTTATATGCATCTTAATCTTTTATGAATATATCCTATCATTACTGAAAACAAAAATACTTAAACTCATATAAACCCGGTAGATGATTTTCTTTCCAAGTTTTAAATGATTGGTCTTTGCTGTCTAATTACAGAGGTATAAAAATTTAATAGCAGTTCATAGGAACATTCTTGTGGTATTACTTGCATTTCCATGTCTCATTTCTTCTGGAGGAATTTAAAGATTAACTTGATAGTTTAAATTTTGTTGATAGATTTCCTTTTTCTATAAAGGCAATGCTTTGTGTGTTTATGCTTTGGTGCAATCTAGAATGAAATAAAGTAGTTTTCACTCACAAAATATTTTTAAAAATACATGAATTACTGAATCTTCAAGGTTGTTTTACATCTAAAAGTTACATTGTAATTTGTTTTTTACTGGTACCATGGAGTTTTCTATATTTATACATCTTTAAGGTTTATAATGGAGAAGGCAATGGCACCCCGCTCCAGTACTCTTGGCCTGGAAAATCCCATGGATGAAGAAGCCTGATAGGCTGCAGTCCATGAGGTCGCTAAGAGTCAGACACGACTGAGCGACTTCCCTTTCGCTTTTCACTTTCACACATTGGAGAAGGAAATGGCAACCAACTCCAGTGTTCTTGCCTGGAGAATCCCGGGGATGGGGAAGCCTGGTGGGCTTCTGTCTATGGGGTCGCACAGAGTGGGACACGACTGAAGCGACTTGTAGTAGTAGTAGTAGTAAGGTTTACAAATATACTAAGGTAAATCAAAGTCCATATTTCAAATTTGATGCAACATAAAATATTTAAATGTATTAATAATGTATTACCCTGAAATGCCTTGATTTTTATGCTTTATGTAGCAATTCAATTTTTAAAAAGCTTATAATACTGATTTGTGGCATTAAATACAGCTTTTTAATGGTTTAAAAAATATTTTTCTATTGACACACACACACACATGAGTCCAACTTTGTGAATGAATAATAATCAATCTTTGAAATCCCACATCATTGCAATGGAAAAATAGATTGACTAACTCACATCTCTGTTCACATTTAATATTCCATTAATTTGGAAATGATCATAAAGTGGTCTCCAGACTATCTCAAGGTCAAATTAGCAATTGTTAACTGTATCATCAAATGACCATTACCTATTCTGTTTAATTATACCAATGAGAATTCAGAAATAAAATGTATGTAGTAAAAACTTTTCTAGGCAGTTTAGGTTCTTAAGATGCAGGATATAGTCAAAATGATTATTATCAAGACTAAAATGCTGTGACATGTGAAAGGCTAAATGTAAACTATGTCCTTTGCTTAAGTTTGAAATTGTATTTCTGCAGTTGTATTTCTAACTAAGCTTACTATGGTGGATGAGTTAAGTTTTGGCATATGACCCTTTTAGAAGAGGATAGATTAATTATTAGAAAATGTGGCGGAGAAGCAGATTGATTGAGAATGTACCAAATATGTAATAACTTGTTTAATCCTCCTTTGTTAAGTTCTTTTTTTTTTTTTTTTGCTCCTCTTATGGCTTTTCAATACAGTCTAAAAGGCACACCACATATCTGTATCACATTTTAAGCTTTAGAATATCTTCATTGAATTCCAGAAAAAAACGCATGTATGATTATTATCATCGGTTATAGATAGTATGTTAATTTTTAATGTTCAGATTAATGCTCATTTGCATTTCAGAAATAACATAATTATTATGACCTTTGCAAATTCATAGTTGAATGGCATTGAAGATCATTTTCTAATCTGTTTCAAATCATTTACTGTTTAAAAACATTTTTCTCAAGACTTTGAACCTCTTTTACCTACTCTGTTACAGCATAGTAATTTTAAGGATGTATTCAGATGCAAGTTGGAGATCTCTTGGAGAATAAAAAATCAGAATAAGAAAGCAGAGACATTACTTTGCCAACAAAGGTCCATCTAGTCAAGGCTATGGTTTTCCCAATGGTCATGTATGGATGTGAGAGTTGGACCGTGAAGAAAGCTGAGTGCCGAAGAATTGATGCTTTTGAACTGTGGTGTTGGAGAAGACTCTTGAGAGTTCCTTGGACTGCAAGAAGATCCAACCAATCCATCCTAAAGGAGATCAGCCCTGGGTGTTCATTGGAACACCATATCAGAATAAAAAAAGAAGTAGCCACCTCTCATAGTGTACCTTTCCTGTCATAAAACGTCTTTTCTTTGTAATTATATATCCCATCAGTTGCATCCTATTAGAAGAATATGCCAAACACAGGAAAGTTTCCAAACATACTTTATCCTTAAAATGTGATTCACTCTCTTCCAGCCACCCATTGGCTAATCCACACAGGAGTGCTTTTCCCTATAGCAACGCAATCAGCAGTCCAGTAGACATTTCTTTTTTTTTTTTTTTAATTTTATTTTTTTTAATTTTAAAATCTTTAATTCTTACATGTGTTCCCAAACATGAACCCCCCTCCCACCTCCCTCCCCATAACATCTCTGTGGGAGTAGACATTTCTGAATGTGTGTTCTATTCTAGACAGCTCCATAGAGACAGCAGTTTTGTAAAAAGCTATTCATAGCCAGAAAACTAAGATCATGGCATCTGGTCCCATCACTTCATGGCAGATCGATGGGGAAACAGTGGAAACAGTGGCTGACTTTATTTTTTTGGGCTCCAAAATCACTGCAGATGGTGATTGCAGCCATGAAATTAAAAGACAGTTACTCCTTGGAAGGAAAGTTATGACCAACCTAGATAGCATATTGAAAAGCAGAGACATTACTTGGCCAACAAAGGTCTGTCTAGTTAAGGCTATGGTTTTTCCAGTGGTCATGTATGGATGTGAGAGTTGGACTGTGAAGAAAGCTGAGTGCCGAAGAATTGATGCTTTTGAACTATGATGTTGGAGAAGACTCTTGAGAGTCCCTTGGACTGCAAGAAGATCCAATCAATCCATCCTAAAGGAGATTAACCCTGGGTGTTCATTGGAAGGACTGATGTTGAAGCTGAAACTCCAATACTTTGACCACCTCATGTGAAGAGTTGACTCATTGGAAAAGACCCTAATGCTGGGAAGGATTGGGGGCAGGAGGAGAAGGGGATGACAGAGGATGAGATGGTTGGATGGCATCACCAACTCGATGGACATGGGTTTCGGTAGACTCCAGGAGTTAGTGATGGACAGGGAGGCCTGGCATCCTGTGATTCATGGGGTCGCAAAGAGTCAGACACGACTGAGTGACTGAACTGACCTGAACTGATTCATAGACAGAAAGTCAATTTCCAGGACAGATTATACATATATATATAAATGTATATATATGCATATATAAACAGTGTCATTGATGCCATTTATCACTGAAATCTCCTAGATGGATTTTCTTTGATAATCACATTCTGCTGTGAAGTAATGAGGATAAGTTGAAAACATAAATATATCATGAAGCATGGGAATTCGTTTTTGTTGTCATTTGTTTAGTCGCTAAACCTTGTCCGACTCTTTTGCAACCTCATAACTGTAGCCTGCCAGGCTCCTCTGTCCATGGGATTTTCCAGACAAGAATACTGGAGTGGGTTACCATTTCCTTCTCCAGGAGATCTTCCCAATCCAGAGAACCAACCCATGTTTCCTCCATTGGCAAGCAGATTCCTTACCACCACTGAGCCATCAGAGAAGCCCATGGGGATTCATATCTGTGTTTTAACTAGTTTGGCTGCTGCTGTTGCTAAAAATCAGGAGATCTTAGTATGTTTGAACCATGCGTCCTGATCCTCTTATCTTTCAAGGAATATAGCATAGAACTGAGACCCATTTAGAAATAGTACTTAAAATTTATTCATCTAACTTCTAATTGTGGTACTGCTGCTGCTAAGTTGCTTCAGTCGTGTCCGACTCTGTGCGACCCCATAGATGGAAGCCCACCAGGCTCCCCCATCCCTGAGATTCTCCAGGCAAGAACACTGGAGTGGGTTGCCATTTCCTTCTCCAATGCATGCAAGTGAAAAGTGAAAGTGAAGTCGCTCAGTCGTGTCCGACTCTTAGCGACCCCATGGACTGTAGCCCACCAGGCTCCTCTGTGCATGGGATTTTTCAGGCAAGAGTACTGGAATGAGTTGTGGTATATGGTACAAATTCAGAATAGACATCACAGTATCTGAGTAAAAAGTAGAGTGATGAAGTCAAGCTGAAGATGTTAATACCCCAGCAATGACCCTAACAAACTATGTGGTATTGATTGATTCAGCTAGTCTTTTTTCAGCTGAATAGTAATATGCACTAAGCAGTGTACTCTGAAAATGAAAGAAAATGCTGTATACAATGTGCTTAGTGCGGTTTTGGCTAATGGTTTGTACATACTTATGAGTAAAGTTTCTTTCCCCATCTTTCCCTCAAAATAATGTGTTGCAAGAAAGGGGATTTGCAATGGTATAAGAGTAAAATCCAAATTTCTCCCACATATATGTTAAAAATGCCACCACAGTCAAATTTGTAGTGAGGGTTGATGTTTACAAAGTTACACAAGCTTTCTCCTTAATGTCTCTAATATGACTTCCTCTGCCTAATGAAGGAAGAGATGTCACATGCCCTGCTTTTAATTCTGAGCCCCATATCATACATCAGCATATAACATGTCATTTGGAATTCTAAGGCAATGTTTTATAAGTTTTTAAAGCATATGCCGGCTCTTATATTCTTTAAGAAGAGGTTATACAGTATTTTAAAATTTATTTTAGTAGCATAAATATGAAGATTAAAATATCAAAACAACTACAGTTTTATGTTATGATATATCACACTTAGTCCCTTTTTATTGAAACCTTTTTCTTTCTTTCTCAAAAGAATCACTAGTCTAGAGTTTAGACATTTATTAGTCTAAAGATTAGTTTGTGGCCAATGAATACCATTTTAATGGTAAAATTTATGAAAGTTATTTTCCTAATACTACAGGGGTCACATTTATGAATTTATCATTGCTTTTCTAAACATTATAATATTCTTTGAAAAATATTTAAAGAGAAAGCTGCTATGGTAATTAAGGAAATTTTTATATATAATATCTAAACATAACTATATTTGTTGAATGGTGTGATATTCAGATGCAGACTTCTTTTAGAAGGACATTTTATTTTATTTTGATTTTGAGGAACTCTGATTGACTCATCTTATTTCCCAAAAAGAATTCTTCTTTCATGTGTGCAACAATACCACATTTAATGTAATTCCTTCTTTCAATATACAGAAGGCTCATATGCATAATGTGGTAGTATATATTTTGTTCTATCAGAATTTATTCTTTAAAGCTATTTTGGTATTGAAGTTCTTAGGTTCAGCTGGAAGATTACTGAGTATCATTTTCTTTCTATATTTTTGTTCATATTAAACATTAAGATAAGTCTTTGTGCATTTTAATTTCCGGTAATATTTTACAACTTTTTGAGCATATAGTATAGATATTAGTCTGGTTTATTAACTATACTTTAAAAGATTATATTTTGTGATAGAATTATCAATGAGAAAAAACTTAATAATATTCTAACCCTGATGTAATATCTATTAAGTTATGACTAGATAATTTGTAACCCCTCTAGTATTAGGAAAATAACTTTCATAAATTTTACCATTAAAATGGTATTCATTGGCCACAAACTAATCTTTTCATTAGTGATAACAATTCAAGTTTGCAAAGAGAATGTAGAAATCTTCAATAATATCCAGGCAGCAAAATGTGATTGAAAGTCACATCAACATACTCTGCAATTGTAATCTCCATGATAAAAATGCAACTAAAATGAGAAAGAAATCATCTTGATGACAACTTATTTCCTACTTATAATTCCTGTTTTCTCTGAACAATGGTCAATTAGACCAAGTGAATAGAAAACAGTGGTTTTCCACTTCTGTTGCTCATCAGACTGCATATCATTAGAAATTTATGTATATTTATACATATCTGGGCTTCTACTTTTCATGGGAAAGAGCTAGGAATATTTATTTTAAAAATAAATAAAAATATTTCTTTATAAAAGGTATTAATGTTCAACAGGGGCTTAAAATAACTGATTATTAGTTAACGTGAATGCAAGGTGTATCTGGGCAGAATGTGATTTCATGGAAACATTGTGAGAAGCCTGTCCTCTCCACGTAAGTAAAAATGTAATGTGGAGATAGAATTTGAATTAAACTTTGAAATTCTACATTTACTCTCCTCTGCCCAGATGTTTGATTCATTGCACTGTTATGTACTGGCCCTGGTCTACTTCTTTGCTTCATTTTTCTACTGCTGTCTCTGTGACGTAAGTACTCCCACCACACCATCCCTGTTATTCCTCCAGTTAAGTAAACATATTCTGGGCTTTTCAAGGTTCTGCACTGATTTATTGTGGCCTGGTGTGTCCTTTCCTCCAGTTTAACCTGATTTAACTCTGCATTGTTCAGCATTCTGATCAAACATTACCACTCAGGGAAGCCACCCTGGCCACCATTCCATGACACTAAGATTTTTCTTTATCTCTGTTGTTGTGGTGCAGTCACTCAGTGGTATCTGACTCTTTGTGACTCCAGGGATTGCAACACGCCAGGCTCTCCTGTCCTTCACCATCTTCTGGAGATTGCTCAAATGCATGTCCATTGAGTCGGTGATGCCATCCAACCATCTCATCCTCTGTCGTCCCCTTCTCCTCCTGCCCTCTATCTTTCCCAGCATGTGTCTTTTCTAATGAGTCAGCTTTTTGTATCAGGTGGCCGAAGTATTGGAGAATCAGCTTCAGCATCAGTCCTTCCAATGAACACCCAGGACTGATCTGCTTTAGGATGGACTGGCTGGATCTCCTTGCAGTCCAAGGGACTCTCAAGAGTCTTCTCCAACACCACCTTTCAAAATGATTAATTCTTCAGCATTCAGCTTTTTTTATGGTCCAACTCTCACATCCATACATGACTACTGGAAAAACCATAGCTTTGACTGTATGGACCTTTGCTGGCAAAGTAACATCTCTGCTTTTTAAAGACCTTATTGATAGCAGAAATTATTTTGTTTATTAACTGCAAGGAGATCCAACCAGTCCATTCTAAAGGAGATCAACTCGGGGATTTCTTTGGAAGCAATGATGCTAAAGCTGAAACTCCAGGACTTTGGCCACCTCATGTGAAGAGTTGAATCATTGGAGAAGACTTTGATGCTGGGAGGGATTGGGGGCAGGAGGAGAAGGGGACAACTGAGGATGAGATGGCTGGATGGCATCACGGACTCGATGGACGCAACTCTGAGTGAACTCCAGGAGTTGGTGATGGACAGGGAGGCCTGGCGTGCTGCGATTCATGGGGTGGCAAAGAGTTGGACACGACTGAGCGACTGAACTGAACTGAACTGAACATATGATTATCTGTTCATTGTATATTTCATCTCTCCAGTATAAGCTTGATTGAAGACAGAAATTTTATTTGCATCATTACATTCAGGTGTATAATAAGTTCTAAAATAATATTGTTGGAAGAAATGGATTGAATTTAGGAAGGAAGTCCAATTTCCCTCCCATGTTCTAGGTTCAGCTTAATCTGACCTTTTCCTAGAAGTCTCTTTCCAGGAATTCCCATAGTGTTTTCTATTTTTGGGTTTCAGGCTCAAGTCTTCCTGAGTCACCTTTTCCAAAGACCTTACTTGAGTAATTATCCCTTACTATTTTGCATATAAATAGTTATCTGTTTATTTCCTTCTCAGCCCCAGTTATTATCAGTATTATTTGTTTGTTTTTATCCACTTATATTTTTATTCATTTGTTTTCATGTCTTTATTACTGTTTCTTTCCTCTCAGATTTTAAGTGTGGATGAGGCTTTGTCTCTTTTCTTCATCATCATGTCTTCAATTTTTAAGGAATAAGAGAGACAAAAAATATTTCTTCTAGAGAAGATAAGTCAGTAAAAAAATAATTTGAGTTTGAAGAAAGTAACACATAGGAAACATACCCAGGTAAATGGACAATATAGAAGATGAATAAGTAACTCTCCAGGGCGAGAGAAGAGGAAATGTCTGAGAGGGGGAGCTAAAGATACTTCCTCAGCTTCCATAACCGGGTAGTGCATGTACGTTCAGCACTTCAGTCATGTCTGATTCTTTGAGGCTGCGTGGACCATAGCCTGCCAGGTTCTTCTGTCCAAGGGATTCTCCAGGCAAGAATACTAACTGGGCAGATGGTTGTGTATTTCAAAACCTCAAATTCAATTATATAAATGGAAGCATTTTTCTCCACTTTACCGAAGAGTGGTGATGAGAAAGAAGTCCAAGGATACTAGTGAATGTTTGAAATATGCATTAGAAGAAATGAGAGAAGATACTGGTTGTGTGTTCCTGATTTAATAGAGAATTCTCCCTCAGTAGAAAGATAACAGTGAAAACTATTTTGTTCTCTAGTTATAACTACCAAATGTAAACCCAAATAACTATGTATTATGTTTTTAAATTCACATTACAACATTATGTACTTTTTGTACCACTGTTGTACAGTTGGAGACATAGGCTCCTATACACACACACAGCACTTCTATCACTCCATATAAAGTTAAAATGGGGTTATTTGGCAAACTTTTGTAAGCAGAGAAGCAGCAGAAAATACACCATTCCCCAGGCTCACATTATCCCATAAGAGAGGTGTTTACAGAGTGGGCATAGGTAGACTGGAGGAACCATGGCAAACTGTCCAATAGAAAGTGACCTTGACCTCATTATCCTGTATGTATTTGCAGGAAAAGAGGGACAAGGAACCTCTATGTGACTATACATCAGTGTAGGCTTTCTGGTATAACTGATCTTATTAGGAAGGAAGAGCCTCCAGAATAACTCAGACCTGCAGAACCAGTGTCTTGCTAAGTTATTAAAGGTGGAAAAGTAATGAACATCCAAACAACTGGATTTATCCCTTTTGAACAAAGTGAGCAAATTTCCTTTGTGAATGTATATACCTTTCTTGTATGCATATACTCTAGTGTTCAGACATTGATTTAAATCTTACAATAATAATTTTAGAAAGTGAGTCTAAATATACAATGGCAGTTTCATAAAAGCTTAACTAAAAGTAATTTACACATCAAAAGATAGTATGTTAGCAGCTTTAAAAATGTTACCTAAGACACACACACACACACACACCACACACACACACATGATTGAAAAGCTTTTTATGTGTGTTAAGAAGTGTTTCAAGTGTAACTTTCTGTTTACTAAGTTATTCAAATCACTAATGTGGAATGAGTTGAAATACGTAGACTGACAGGTTTGCAATTACTCCTAATTTTATGATTCTAAGTATTAAAGATTATTAACCCCCAAATGTCACTACAAGATTATCAAAATGCATGTGATTATTGTTTAGTTTCCTAGATAAACTAATGGGTATGTTTCATTTTGTAAACTTTATCTGTCCTTAAAATGCACTCTTTTATAATACAATTATGTTGAAAACATACACAACCAGGTCAATGAAGCAGAAATACATGGTTCAGAAGTTTACTTATGAAGTATTCGCAACTTTTTCTTATTTTAACTCAAATAGGAAAAAGTAATGGATTAGGAAATTTTAAGCTTATGTTCAAATTCTATCACTATGTGGTGGCAGATGTCATACTGCATCTTTCCATCTTCAAGATAGGTAGTATAATACAGCAAATTTCCATTTTAATCAAATTACATTTAAAGAAGATATCAAATTTTATGGCATGAAAGTGCTTATGGTGATTTGTAATATCAAATTTGCCTAATTCTATGCAATTTTCTGTACCTTAGCAAATATTTGCATGTTTGAAACCCCATTGTGCTTTCATTGAGCAGTATTTGAATTTCATATATAAGAATCCCTTTAATATCAAATAGACCAAGTTGCAATCTTCCTCCCCATATTGAATTTCTTATGTTTCAGAGTCTCCTTTTTCTCATCAGCAAAAGAGTAATAATAGTATTGCCTCATGGGTTATTTTAAGAATTAAACAGTCACATAGCATAATATTAGTACAGATTCCATATATAGTGATTTTTAAATAAATGTTAGTTCCCTTCACTGACCTCAGCCAGAAAAGAAATTAAGCTAAGAAACTTGCACTAATTTAATTCACCTGGAGTGTGTGTGTGTGTGTGTTTGTGTGTGTATGTCAGTTGCTCAGTTTTGTCTGATTCTGCAACCCCATGGACTGTAGCCAGCCAGGATCCTCTGTCCACGGGATGCTCCAAGCAAGAATACTAGAGTGGGATGCCATTCCCTTCTCCAGAGGATCTTCCCAATCCAGGGATCAAACCCAGGTCTCCAGGACTGTGGGTAGATTCTTGACCATCTGAACCACAAGGGAATTCCTCATCTGGAGTACAAATGCACATTCACTTTCTACTTTTTCACATATTCTAGAATGCATGACTTTTTGTGATGAAGCCATCATTTCAGTTCAGTTCAGTTGCTCAGTCGTGTCCGACTCTGCAACCCTATGAATGGCAGCATGCCAGGCCTCCCTGTCCATCACAAACTCCCGGAGTTTACCCAAACTCATGTTCATTGAGTTGGTGATGCCATCCAACCATCTCATCCTCTGTCATCCTCTTCTCGTCCCATTCTCAATCTTTCCCAGCATCAGGGTCTTTTCAAAAAGTCAGCTCTTCGCATCAGGTGGCTGAAGAGTTGGAGTTTCAGCTTCAATATCAGCCCTTACAATGAACACCCAGGACTTATCTCCTTTAGGATGGACTGGTTGGATCTCCTTGCAGTCCAAGGGACTCTCAAGAGTATTCTCCAACACCACAGTTCAAAAGCATCGATTCTTTGGTGTTCAGCTTTCTTTATAGTCCAACTCTCATATCCACACATGACTATTGAAAAAAAAACATAGCCTTGACTAGACAGAGCTTTGTGGACAAAGTAATGTCTGGGCTTTTTAATATGCTGTCTAGGTTGGTCATAACTTTCCTTCCAAGGAGTAATCATCTTTTAATTTCATGAATTGCAGTCACCATCTCCAATGACTTTGAAGCCTCCAAAAATAAAGTCAGCCACTGTTTCCACTTCATGGTAAATAGAAGTGATAGGACTAGATGCCATGATCTTTGTTTTCTGAATGTTGAGCTTTAAGCCAACTTTTTCACTCTCCTTTTTCACATTCATCAAGAGTCTCTTGAGTTCTTCTTCACCTTCTGCCATAAGGATGGCATCATCTGCATATCTGAGGTTATTGATATTTCTCCTGGCAATCTTGACTCCAGCTTGTGCTTCCTCCAGCCCAGCGTTTCTCATGATGTACTCTGCATAGAAGTCAAATAAGCAGAGTGGTAATATACACCCTTGATGTATTCCTCTTCTTATTTGGAACCAGTCTGTTGTTCCATGTCCAGTTCTAACTGTTGTTTCCTGACCTGCATATAGGTTTCTCAAGAGGCAGGTCAGGTGGTCTGGTATTCCCATCTCTTTTAGAATTTTCCACAGTTTATTGTGATCTACACAGTCATTGCTTAAAAAATACAAAATTAAAATTTCTTTATTGAGCAATTATATAATGATTTTTAAGCCTATTTCAAGGAGAGAAATAAAGTGTAATATTTCAATAACATTGTTCCATTGATATTAAAAATTAGCACTTAATTTCTATGTCCTTTATACTTCATTTAGAGTAGAGAAACACCAGGATTTTAACAATTAGTAAATTTAGTATATCATGTGGAAAGTAGGAACAATTAGACAGATATACATGCATAAATAGAAACTTAATTTCTTTATTATTTTTCTAAATTACAAAGATATTCCATTTAATCTTTATTAAAATTTAAACTTTTAGTGCAAAGAAAAAGCAATATCATCATAACTGTGAGCTTTTGGACACAGGAATATTCTAACTTGCAATTCATATAACCAGCATATTTTTTACTTGTCTTTTTATAACCTTATTTGAATGTAAGCTTATATCCCTGGCATGGTCCTAATTGTAACTGATATTAGACAAATAAATCAACTAAAGATGATAATGAACCAACTTTAGATATCAGAGGGTTATGCATTAATCATGTATTCGATTTTGACTTCTGATGTAGACTTACAAAACTGAATTCTTAAATCTCAGCTTTTTCCCCATGGAGTTGAATATAGAGATAATAATACTTCACTGCTCATGTGCATACTAATACTTCGGGAAGTATTCTGATTCCAAATCTTTAGCTCCTTTCATTATCTCATGCTACAGTCTCTCAATAATTTTGGTAAGTTGATCTTTTCTAGAACTTTTCATGATCTCCAGGATGAAAAACTTGTGGAAGTATATACAATTGTAATGCATGAGATAAACTGCATTTCTGTAGAATTAAGAAATGCTATTATTCACCTCGATTTAAACAAAAACAAAACAAAACAGAATCTTCCACTTTATGTTTTTTCTAAACCTCAGAAGGCTTATTTTTCAGGTAATATGATTGCATCTTATTATATATTACTAATAATTATCTCCAGAGACCTTGCTTGTTCATGACTAAACAAATTATTATTCAACTTTAAGGAAAATTTTAAAAGCTTTCTAGTTTCCCAGGCTCATTTATCACAGTATTTTTTATCTTCCCATACTGAGACAGAATTATAGCTCACATACAATATTCCTTTTTCCTCAGCATCTCCCAAAAGTCATTCTATAACTCTAGTTTCATAAGAAGATCAGATATAGTTTATGTGGTCAAATAATTTATGGAAATATTGTCTGCCTTTTTCTACTTTATTCAGTATTTTGAGGAGTCTGAGAGATAAAGTATCAGGGAAAATAATTATTGTTCAGCAATATTATTCACTTTATTAAAAATAGGAATGCTTGTCCTTCAATGCTGCTGCTAAGTCGCTTCAGTTGTGTCTGACTCTTTGCCACCCCAGAGACAGCAGCCCACCAGGCTCCCCCATCCCTGGGATTCTCCAGGCAAGAACACTGGAGTGGGTTGTCATTTCCTTCTCCAATGCATGAAAGTGAAAAATGAAAGTGAAGTCGGTCAGTCATGTCTGACTCCTAGCGACCCCATGGACTGCAGCCTACCAGGCTCCTCCGTCCATGGGATTTTCCAGGCAAGAGCACTGGAGTGGGATGCCACTGCCTTCTCCTAAATGTAGCATAAAAGGGATTTCTTTGGGCAAGTTAAATATCCATTAAATTACATATGGACATTTAGTGGAGTCAAATTTGACGTGCAAATCAGCTGTGGCCAAAATGTAGCAGAAAACTGCACTCTGCAAGGAGCCCAGACAAGGTGAAACCCTACCTGTAGTTGCTATTAGTAGCTAAATAAACCATCTGGTTCAGTCTCATCCTGTCTGACTCTTTGCTACCCCATGGACTGTGCTTCCCTACTTAGTTATAAGTTTTATTGGACCCCCTATTGGGAAATGTTTCTTTACCTGTTTTGTTTCTCTTTGGAATGTATTTATTCCTTTTTTAGATATGGATTATTTTTGCTGTGTTTCAGCCTGATAGGTTTTCCAATTCTTCATCTGTTCATTAGTTTTATCTCTCAAATTTCTTATTTGTTTTAGACAGTCATTGATCTTGTACATATTTATTGATGACTGTGTGTCAGGTGCCCTTCTAGGCACTAAGTATATACTAGTAAAAATCTCTTTCCTGTATACTTACCTTTCTACAAGAACTGAGAAAAGAATAAGCAAACAAAAATTACTAATTAAATGTGCAATGTATTACATGATAATTACTGTGAAGGAAAAAGTTTAAAGAGGGCTAAGAAATATGATGGTGATTTCAATTTTAAATAATGTGATGACCACATTATTTGAGGTGAGAGATTTAGACTGAGTCATGTTGGTGTGTGAGAGAAAAGTTTCTCAAACAGAGAGATCAGAGATGCCTGGATCTAGGTTCATTTTTGTCTATTCAAAGAACAGCAAGGATACCAGAAAGCTAGAACTGAATGGGTGAAGAAAAGTGAAAGATAGAGTCAGATATGTAACTGAGATATATTAGGGTCTTACAAGCCAACTCAAGGATGTAGGTTTCTATTATAAGTGAATAAAAAAGCCACTGGAAGGTTATGAGCAAAAAAGAAGCATTATCTGATTTGTATTTTATCAGAATTATTTTGCTGCTGTACTGGGATTAGAAGATGAGAAGGATTACCTTGCTGACAAAAGGTCTGTGTAGTCAAAGCCATGGTTCTTCCAGTATCATGTATGGATGTGAGTATTGGACCATAAAGAAAGCTGAGCACTGAAGAATTGATGTGTTGAACTGGTGTTAGAGAAGATTCTTGAGAGACCCTTGGACAGCAAGGATATCCAACCAGCCCATCCTAAAGGAAATCAACCCCTGAATATTTATTGGAAGGACTGATGCTGAAGCTGAAGCTCCAATATTTTGGCCACTTGATGCAAAGAAGCTGACTCATTAGAAAAGACCCTGATGCTGGGAAAGATTGAAGGCAGGAGGAGAAGGGGACGAGAGAGGATGAGATGGTTGGATGGCATCACTGACTCAACGGACATGTGTTTGAGCGATCTCTGGGAGAGTGAAGGACAGGGAAGCCTGGTGTGCTGAATTCCATGGGGTTGCAAAAAATCAGACATGACTGAGCAACTGAACAACAACAACAGGGACTAGAATGATGGGGGCAGAGGTATAGGAGCAGAAGCAGGAGATAACTTCTGGTTTTTCTACACAAGTTAAGATGAGAGAGAATGATGATTTGAACAGTATAAGATCAGTGGAGGTATTGGGTCAGGGTCAGATTCTGATATTTTCTGAGTATGTGTTTAACAAGATGTCATATAAGAATCAGGAGTTACCTGAAGGTTTGAGGCCTTAAACAATTGGAAGGGGAGAGCTACAATTTTCTACATTGTACAGCACAGTTTAATGGGGAAGATGAGGATCTTAATGTCTAGTATGTGAAGTTTGACAGGATAACATTAACAGTAGGCAGCTGAATTTAAATTTTGGTGTGTAACTGGTATACAAACTAATAGTCTTAAGCATAGCAAAAATATTGAAAGCAAGGGGATCACATGAGGTCTCTAGGAGTGTTCAAATAAAGAAAATATGCAAAAACAAAATCTTAGTTTTGGGCTTTTCCAATATTGGAAGGTGCAAATACAAGAAGGAATCCACAAAGTAGACTGAGAAAGAAAAATCAATAAGACAAGCAAAATCCATGAGATTAGTGAACATTCAAAGCCAAATGAAGAAAGTATTTCACTGAGGGGTGAGTAATGAAACTTCAAATTATTTTAATTATACTTCTGAATATCGCCTTTTAATTTTCAATAATTTTTGCTATCTTTGATATTTTTATTCACAATATTTTACAACCATAGTTTATGTAATTAATCTGCTATTTATGACATGTTAACCTCTACCCACTATGGATATTATGCTAAGAATGAAACTTTTAGAGGTCTCATTATCTCTCCAAACAGGTGAATGGTTTACCGTTATAAACCACTATTATAGGTGCTTTAAGTGATGTCAGAACCCGAATTCTGCAGAGAAAGAGCAGGTGAAAAAAAGTATAAGAAAAATGTTCCAAAAATGAAATAATGTTTCTGAGGCTTAAAATATTATGAGTTTTTCAAGAAAGCAAAAAAAGACTGGCTGGGGGGCTGGTCAATTTACTTCGTTTAACTGGGTTCTAGTTGTACTTCCATGTGAATTAGTAATAATTTAGCAAGCTCTATACAGGTGATGTGTACTGTGTCTTCTATGTATTTCATAATTCAATAAAAGGAAGCTTGTTTAAAAAAAAGACAAGATTACTAGTAGAGCAAAGACTATATACAGTGAATATTGGAGGCACGAGAAGACATATCACATTTTGGGAAGAGCAGGTAAGCTTGACATAGCCAGGGATCAGGGACATTAAAATGTAGGTATAGCAACTGAATTAAGGAGGTAAATGTGTACCATGAAAATGGACCTCTCATGCATGCCAAAGTGTTTGTGAAAGTCCTTGAAAGTGAATTTCAAGTAATTTTTTTAAGTTGATGTTTTAGAAAGAATTGTATTGGTAGCATTTGGGGGTTAAACTAATACTAGGTAAAATGAGTTAATTAGTTATTGTAGTAGCTCAGATGAGAATTTCTGGGGGATTAAATGTAAGCAGGGGAACTGAGCATCTGAAGACAGTGATGAGTATAAACTACATACAATAGGAAGAAGAATGAGCATGATTTAGTGACTTAATGGAAAGGTGTAAAGTAGATATAGCTAGAAAATTATCAGGTCTTTATTATTAGTGAAAAGAAAAAAATGAGGAACATTTGGTATGTACATGTGAATTTGTTTTGTAAATACATCTCTAGAAAAACAGATGAGCTCAATATTACAAAAATCTGAGCTTGAGACCATGGAGCATACAGAAAATAACACAGGATAGAAGTCTAGAATTTAAATGAAAATTTCTCATCGGGGGAACATAATTAATATAATCAGTATATAGGTGATATATGAAATACAAAAACAGAGTAGAATAGTCAGAAGAGAATTTGAAGCGATACAAGAAAAAAGTCAATGATAAAATTTGGGGCAAACACTGTTTAAGGAGCAGAGGAATAGAAAGCCACATATTCACCTGAGAAAGAACAGCACAGGAGGAAGGAGAGAAGCAGGAAGAGAGTTGTAGGACAAGACCATGGCGTATTTATATTTCCAAAATTAAAGATTAATCATTAGCATCAAAATATCCCAAGAAACCAGGGCCAAAGAGATGAGAAGGGAAAAAAAAAATGGCCAAGAGTATTGAAATTCGATCACTTGAAAAATGATGATATAATTCCTCTTCATTATTGATGCTATTTGTTAGTAAATATTAGATAAACATTTTTATACAACTTCTGAGAATTGAATGACACTTATATGTGACTTAAGAGATGATTTCACGCCTGAAAAAATTTTAAAAGTCTTAGCTACCACAGTTGCAAGAATTTAGACCAGCAAACCACTGGAAAGTTTTGTTGCATTGGCATATTACTCAAAAGCATATTTTTTGAAAACTAAGTTGTTGCATCAAGTGAATTCTACAGGGTACATTGCTGTTGAATTGGTACCTTGAATAATTCTTTCATTATTAACTAACTCTATTAGTTAATAATAAAATTATAATTTATTAAACTGCAGTTTCAGTTCAGTTCAGTTCAGTCACTTAGTTGTGTCTGACTCTTTGCAACCCCATGAACTGCAGCACACCAGGCCTCCCTGTCTATCATCAACTCATGAATACATTTATTTAACATATTAAATTAATTGTAATATAGTTATTAAAATAATATAACTATAAAATGATAATTTTATAATTCAATCTATTACAAAATTAAAGTGTTTATAATTTATTGCATATTTTTTTAATTTTTAAAATAATAGATGCCTAAATGTAAAATAAGCATATCTAAAACAATCTGAAACAATACAAGTGTTAAGTGTTAGTCATTCAGTCATATTCAACTGTTTGTGAGCCCATGGACTGTAGTCCAACAGGCTCCTCTGTCCATGAGATTCTCCAGGCAAGAATACTGGAGTGGATAGCCATTCTGTTTTCCAGGGGATCTTTCTGACCCAGGGATCAATCTTGTATCTCCTGCATTGCAGGCAGATTCTTTGCTGTCTGAGCCACCAGGGAAGCTCATGTATGAAATAATATGAAGTTATGTAAAGTACAAATCAATCATCTTCTATAAACTGTCTATTCTTCATCCCCTTCCTTCCACCCTGCTCACTGGATAACACTGTGAATGAATGGTCATTTGTCCCAACAAATCTTTCTTTAAGTATATATCTGTTATTGCTATTCAGTAGAATTTTCTGAGATAATGAAATATTCTAATCTGTATTATCTAATATAGGAGGAATTTGCCATATGTTGCTGATGAACAGTTGAAATGTGTGAGTCATGTGATATTTAAAATTTTGCTTTTTTAATTCATTTGAACTTGAATGGCTACACGTGCCTAGTGTCTAGAAATGATTATTAAGAAATTTAGGTGTATTCACTCATGTAATTCTGAAAACAATGTATCAGATATATATGGTTATCATTGCCATTTCAGAAATGAGGAAACAAGTATAAGAAGTTAAATAAATGATTTGATAACAACACTGATTACAAAAAAAAGAAAAGAAAATCTGTATTGTATACTTGGCACTTACACAAGCCAGTCACTGGGTTGAGTTACTGGTATTAGTCACTAGTCTACTACTATACTAGTGATTCATACTGGTTCTAGTCAACAGTCACAAACCTCCAGTAGGGTATGTTATGTTACTATCCCCAGTTATCAGGTTAAAAAGTCAGGCTTGAAAGAGGTTAAGTAACTTACCTAAGGTCACAATCAATGAGTATCAGGGTCCAGACAGAACAACCTGTCTGACCTCCAAACTTGCTTTCTTCCCTTGCCAAATATTAATGGTTCTTGACAAAAGCAAAAAGATAGTCAGTGTTCAGGCTGGTCAAAATAATTGTGACACATTTTCATGGGCTGCCTTTCATCATGTCCCCACACCTGACAACAAGGAAGAGCATTTTGGCTTCTCTTCCCTCTGCTTTCTCCTTCCTACCAATAAAGAGAAAGAGATGGAAAAAACTCAATAATAAGTTCCATAAATAACCTTAAGATTTTAAAGAGTTTCTCTTTTTACACTAGAACAGAATAGTAGAAGAGTGAAAGGAAATCCATTTTGAATTTAAGTGACTCCAGTCCTTGTATCTATTAGTGCGGCTTTGCCTCATCCGCTTCTCCTTTGTTCAACGTGACACCTGCTTTCAAACGACAGAGGAGATTAAATCTTTTAGAAGAAATGCTTCCACTTTGCACTGAAAAGGGAACTGTTTCATAATCTTTGTGTAAGGAAATTTGGCCATATTACACCACTGACATTCTCAGTCTTCCTGACTAAATATCGCTCTCATCATAACTTTTGGCAGAGCTGGGAGTTACAGACTCAGTATTTTAATGTGAAGTTTTCTTCAATAACTTAATAGATGACATTTATAAACCAAGAAAAAATTTTCCTTCACACACTAATCTTAAATTACTGAAAATCTATAATTAGACCAATTAAAATCTAAATGTATTGCCTTAAAATATAATATACTGTGATAACATACTGTGATTAGTTGTCATAATTCTAAAATACCCTGAATTCAAGTCATGATTAATTAAAGCTGAACTTATTTCTTGTCTGAGTTATCTCTCTTTTTTTTTTGATTGATTGATTGGCCATATTGTTATTTAGGCTCTGACAGAGCATGGAGGAATATTGTGCATGAGACATTAATCAGGAAATTATGCATTGCTTTCACAACTGGACTTTACTTTGTAATACTGTATTAGCCCTTAACATGCAAATTATTTTAGGTAATTACCTCATTTTTCAGTGGCCATTTGATGGATAGAAGTTTCATGCAGATTCTTCTGTGTAATTTAAAATCTTGTGGTGATTTGTTCCCTTTCTTGTTCATAAAATAGCCCCAGTTTGAATTGTCATACATCAGACTCATGAGGCCAGTTGTGGAAAGCTCTGAATGTATAAGCTCATTCTCTCAATTTCCTTAAACTCTAATTCAAGCTGGCAATTTGAGCAAGTGGT
The DNA here is from genome assembly GCF_023091745.1 of Budorcas taxicolor. NCBI lineage: Eukaryota > Metazoa > Chordata > Mammalia > Artiodactyla > Bovidae > Budorcas > Budorcas taxicolor. Next base: position 76,266,346 of record NC_068916.1, read on the forward strand.
ACAAAAAACTATAATGTCATCTCTTTCCATATCTAAAACTCTGCTCATGATTGGTATTTTTGTATCATTGAAGGAAAAGCTAAGATAACTTCTGGCCCATGGATAGATCATGATTCATAAATAAAATATTATTTATTGTCTTTCTAGATAGTTCAACTAGCAAATTTGTTATTATTTTCTTTTTTAAAAAACAAAGATTTAAATACTAAGTGAATATCCCACATTACAATTACATGTCTCTATTATTTGATTTCTTATTAAATATTTAGCTAATATTCAAAACAGTACAGCTTTAATTAATATTATGGTAAATGAATATAGGTAGACTGATTTTATACATGACATAATTATAGTTTTCAAACACACATAATGTATTAGTTGACCTCTGATCCACAGTTTTGTTAGATATATTCACGTATATGAACTGCCCAGATTATTTAGATCATTCTTTCCCCATATTTTTCAATCTGGCATGTCATATAATCATGAATATTTGTTGTGATCTTGTCTATTCAGAAACCTGCTGCTGTAAAATAGCTTCCCCATAAATGTCAAGTAATCTAAAATTGAATGCCTATATTTAAATAGATTTTAACAGATAATAAAACTCTTGAGATTAAAATGGCTTCATTCAGGAAGGCAGACAATTCTTTCCACAGTGTGCAATTTATGTGTCATGTTATGTAAAATATAATTTTAAAAATACTTTTTAAAAAGCACAACTGGAAAGTATCTCTTGAATAATAAAAAAAAAGAGAAGCTACTGTTCTCATTGCAAGTCTAGTTGAAAATGTGAAATATAATGACAAGGTACAAACTTGTATTTTCTAAACATTGCTTTGACTAGCTTTGCTTCCTGTTAATTCCTGTGGGGGTTATTCCAGAGATTCAAGCTATCAAAACAGAATTTTTACTCACAATCTAACCTTTCTTTATTTAAGACAAAACAAAGGAATTAGAGAATTTTGACACACCATTATATGAAGCATAAGAGAAAATTGCTTTTCCATTTACAGGTATGCATTTATCACTATCTCAGAGCACGTAGATATATCACAGTTTACAATAGGTTCGCCGACACAAAGGATGCCTCTTGTCTCTTGAGAGAATAGCTACTGACAGTCTTTCACTCACTAAGTATTAAAATGGAAGTGTAAAATTAGATATCTAATAAATAGTATATTTTAGGAAGAGAATTTTTTGGACTAATAAGTATTGAGCAATCTCTTATATGGATGGGAGGTGAGAAAGGGAGGAGAGGAAATCTAACTTAGGTTGCCAGAATAGGTTGTGCAAGAAAGCAAACAGATCTTACAGGTAGAGGACGATGGATTCCAAAAAGGGGGCTGCGTGAGATATGCTAGTGCTCCAGAGTCAAAGATGACCAAGGGCACATCTGCATCAGTGTTGCAGTTATTGACTTGTTGCAAAGAGTCACTGCACACACTGGACTGTGAATTGTCTATTAATAGGATGCTAGAAGGGTTTTATAAGATTTGATCTTGTGCTAGGTGATTCGGGGAAGGGTTCAAGGAGATAGAATTCTATGATTGGTTATCCTAATAATTTTTATTTAGAAAGCAAGAGATATGAACCAATCCTAAAGCAGTAATTTGTATAGAATCAGCAATCACTAATGTTAGGAAGAAGAGGGGGATATTAGGGTCATTTTTGTTATTTGAACAATATTGTAGTTTTTGTACAAGTTCCGACATAATTCCATGGATGGGAGAACCTGAGGGACTACAGTCCATGGCCTTGCAAAGAGTCGGATATGACCGAGGATGCACATGTGCAGGAGACATAACTGTGGGACTTTGGTTTTGTTTTGCATTTGTTTGGTCTTTTTGAGTCATCATGGTTACTGAATGCCTTGTCTGATGTCAAGTAAAACAGCCTAGTTAACAAGGCCATATTAGCTCCCAGTGGTCAGGGCTCTTTTCTCTTCCTCAAACACATTACAAATATGTTCAAAAAGTTCTGATCATATACCCAGCTTGCATTCAGAGAAAATAGGAATCAACATTTTAAAGATATGTACTGTGGGCTAAATTTTTATGTTTGTCATTTCGTTTAATCCTAATGTCGATAGATTATAGTCTCCATGGTCATTTATCAGATGCAGCAACTAGTGGTGGGAGTCAGTAAGGTAATTTGTTGTGACCTCACAGATAAAAGGAAATGCTAGGATTTAAAACCATCAGTTTCAGATTCCAAAGTACCTCATCTTTCTGCTTCAACAATATAAGGAGCATATATTTCAAGTTAGAAGTCAAAACAAGGTTTGATGTCCTGGAAAGAATTTGGGAGTCCAACATGGGAAACAATTTGGAGAAAAAAGATTCTGAGTTTGTTTTTAAACATCTTAAATTTGAAACAGTGATGGTGTATCATTTATCTGTCCATTAATTAATTATCCACAGTTAACTTTATTTTTAAGTTTTCTTGTTTTGAAACAGTATAAGGGACACATATTTAAAAAATGTGCAACTCAGTATCATGGCAAAGTGAACACTTTGTAACCACCAGTTAGGTTTAAAGACACAAGCATTGCCAACATCAAAAAATTTCCCTTTATAGCCTCTCTTGACTGTTGCTTGCTTTCTCTCAACCAACCTTAGGGGATATTTTTGATGCTATGGTAATTATTTCTTTGCTTTTCTTTATATTTAACCACCTGAACTAGCATCCACATATAGTTTCTCCTTTTTTGATATTTTATGTAAATGAAAGCATAGAGATTATAGTCTCATACTTTATTTCGCTCAAAATTATGATAGTGAGATTCAGCCATGTTTTATTTGTATAGTTGTGATTTGTTGAATTTCATTGCTATGTGGTGTTACTATAAATAATTTAAAAATTTTAAATATTTTTTAATAATTTAAAATTTTATTTTAACATTGTTTTACTGATAGACATTTGAGTTATTTCCAGGTTTGGGCTCTTACGCAATTTTGTATATATTTCTTGATATACACATGCAAGCATATCTGCTCAATGGGGGGTGAAATTTCTAGATCTGGTTATGTGTCAATTTTTAAATTACATAATTGATACCAACCTGTTTCCAAAGTGGTTGTGCCACTTTACACTTGTTCATAAGTGTATGAAGGATTTTTTTTCATTCAGATACTGATATCATTGTCTGTTATATTTCAGTCTTTCTAGAGAGTTTACATGTGTTTTATTAATAGTGTTTTCACTTTGCATGGCTCTGAGTGTTAATAAACTTATACTACCTTTTGCATGGTTACTGGCCATGTGAATGTTGTCTTTTTTTATCTTAACAAATGAAGATATTCTTCTATATTATCCTCTAGAAAACTTTATTATCATTTATAGTTCAGTATTTAATTATTCTAGAATTCATTGTCATACCCAGTAGAGAAAAAGTGTTCTTTTTCCTTTCTCTTTATGATATCCAACTTCCCCTTATATATCACTGATGGAAGTGCACAATGGTGTAATCACTTTGGAAGATAATTTGGTGATTTCTTTCAAAACTAAATGTACTCTAACCATATGGTCCAGCAGTCTGCTCATATGAAATAAAAAATAAACCCACACAAAAACCTGCACACAGATGTTAATATCAGCTTTATTCATGATTATCAAAATGTATAAGCAACCAAGATTTCCTTCAGTAGGTGAATGAATAAATAAATTGTGGTACATCCAGACAGTGGAATATTATTCAGCATTAAAAAGACCCGGACCATTAAGTTATGGAAGGACGTGGAGGAAACTTCAGTGAATATTGCTCAGTGAGAAGGCTGAAAAGGCTATTTGAAAAGGATACATACTGTATGACTTCAACTGTATGACATTCTAGAAAAGTAAAATCTATGGAGGCAATAAAAAATAAGCAGTTTTTAAGACTGGAGGAAGGGATAATTTGTTAGAACTCAAAAGATTTTAGGGTAATGAAAACACTGGTATTCTATCAATGGATATATTGATATTTCATTATACATTTGTCCAAAGCTATGAAATGTGCAATACAAGAGTGAATCCTAGAGTAAACTATAGATCGTAGGTGATGATACTGTATTGATGTAACTCAGCTCTGGTTAAAAAATAAATAAAGGAAAGAAAAGTACCACTCTGGTGAATGATTGATATTAATAATGGGGGTAGTTATTGTGGGGGCTTCCCTGGTGGCCCAGCAGTAAAGAATCCATGTGCAATGCAGGTACATGGATTTGATCCCTGGGTCAGGAAGATCTCCTGGAGGAGGGCATGGCAATCCACTCCAGCACTCCAATATTCTTGCCTGGAGAATGCTGTAAACAAAGGACCTTGGCAGGCTACAGTCCATAAGGTTGCAAAGGTTCAGACATGACTGAAGTGATTTAGCATGCACACACATCCATATGTGGAGGCAGGGTACAGGGAAATACTGTACCTTTCTGTCAATTTTATTGTAAACATAAAACTGTTCTGAAACAATAAAGTATTAAAAAATTGCTTTTAGTTTCATTGACTTTCCTGTATGGCTTTTCTAGTTTTATTAATTTCTTCATGTTATGGTTTCCTCTTGGCTATTTGATTTGGTATTAGTTTTCTGTGTTTTTTTTTTTTCTCTAATTTTATAAAGTGAAAGTATAGATAATTGATTTGAAACTTGTTGTTTTGTGTTATTAGCATTAAATGCTGTGAATATATTTTTAAGGTATGCTTTGGCTGCGTTCCATACATTTTGACATATCATGATTTTTTTCTTTTAATCAAAAATATCTTCTAATATCCTTTGTATTTACCTTTCTGAATCATGAATTTTATTTTTATAAATAGGTAATATTCTGAATTGTACAATAGGGATAGTTTATTTAGCATATTATAAACAAGTAGGCTTCTTGAATTACATAGGACAGTAAATATCATTAATCTACAATACTAATCACAGAACCAACACTTAAAGTCGTTTGTGGTGAGTCACCTAAACACTGGCATCATAGTTTCAAAAGATTGAAAAAATGATGTAAATGCTAAGTTCCAATGTATAGTACTTTCTTTGCTTTTCTTTTTTGCCAACTCTTCCTCACTCCTTTTTTTTTTTTTCAGTAGCAACACTATTCCATACCTTTATGCAAGGAGAGAAGTTTCTAATATTTCCTGAAAAATAATATATTCTTAAATAAACGTTTTAAAAATAAAATTGTGCTCATGCTCATGATGACATGTTCACTTTATTTAAACCAGGCAAATAAAATTTAAGGAGAAAGAACTACCAGCACTAGGAAATATCATTATTTATAAACTTATCCATTGCTGTACATTTTTAACTTACATATGTGTGTGTGTTAGTCAATCAGTCATGTCTGACTCTTTGTGATCCCATGGACTGTTTAAATCCCCATAAATATCCTTGAGTTTTGTTCAAGACATGGTTAAGTTGGTGCAAACAACTTGATCTTTTCAGATCTTGTTTTTCAGCTTCATTAGATGAGATGAGTTACATTTCTTCTAGAATTCCTTTTCTTTCCTACTGAGGCAATACGCTTTTAAATATTTTAATCAGTGTTCCTTGGATTGCAAGGTTTTCCAACCTGACAGCAACAGTCACTGTTCTCATTTTTATATGAAAATCAGGTATTCCTCCCTCTGAATTTTCATATTTCTTTTTCTGGCCATGAGTAATATCTTCACAACATGCACCAATCATTGCTCAACTGAGTACTCACTGGATTCTCTGAACATCTTCAAAATTTTGTCTCTGTGCAGTTCTCTCTTCTACTCTGCCCAGAAAACTCTAGCCACTTTGACTTGGCCAAATTTCCAACTCTGTCTCCAGAACTCAGGGAGACCACCAAGACCTGACAGGGTACCTTTCTCTATACTCCAGCCTGGAAACTTTCTCCAACTAGGCAACCCTAGGCTTACCACACTTGTTTCCTCTCAGGGATTACTATCCATTTTTGCCAACCTTTTTCCTAAGTGCCTGAATCTTTCACTGTTCTTTTCGTTTGTTTGTTTATTTTTAATGAAAATCAAATCATAAAATGTAAACTACAAAGTTCTATGTAATCATTATATTTTACTGCTATATGAGAATCAGTTGAAACTTAGAGACTCAGTGCTCTAGAATATGAAATTTCCACTATCATAAAATTTTCTACTTTATTATTATTTTATTTATTTTAGTTTTAGTCACATAGAATGGCTCTATGATATCTTCTCTTTTTTCCACTAAAATAGATCTCTGCTGAGAAAAGGGTAAAATGTCTTAGTTTTGGCTTACTTGAAGAATACTGTTTTTCAATGCTTTTTACATAGTGCAAATAACTAATAGATGTGTTTCTGTTTATGTTGCAGATATATGAAGTCTAGGCATAAGACCTGCAGAAATTTCCTGTAAGGTAGGGACACTCGGTTTTTGTGTTTTTCTTTGTTCAGAGCTATCTGTAAAAAGCATAATGAAGGACTTCTCATGAGAAAGTTGACCTTATCAAAATGTAACTTATAAAGGAAAAAACTCATTCACCTTGTGACAAGCTTTTTTTAAAATATTTATTTTAATTGGAGGTTAATTACTTTACAATATTGTATTGGTTTTGCCATACATCAACATGAATCCGCCAGAGGTATACATGTGTTCCCCATCCTGATCCTACCTCCCTTCTCCCTCCCCGAACCATCCCTCTGGGTCATCCCAGTGCACCAGCCCCAAGCTTCCAGTATCATGCATCAAACCTAGACTGGCGATTCGTTTCATATATGATATTATACATGCATAATGCCGTTCTCCCAAATCATCCCACCCTCTCCTTCTCCAACAGAGTCCAAAAGCCTGTTCTATACATCTGTGTCTCTTTTGCTGTGTCACATACAGGGTTATCGTTAAAATCTTTCTAAATTCCATATATATATATGTGTTAGTATACTGTATTGGTGTTTTTCTTCCTGGCTTACTTCACTCTGTATAGTAGGCTCCAGTTTCATCTACCTCATTAGAACTGATTCAAATGTATTCTTTTTAATGGCTGAGTATTACTCCATTGTGTATATGTACCACAGCTTTCTTATCCATTCATCTGCTGATGGACATCTAGGTTGTTTCCATGTCCTGGCTATTATAAACAGTGCTGCGATGAATATTGGGGTACACGTATCTCTTTCAGTTCTGGTCTTCTCAGTGTGTATGCCCAGCGGTGAGATTGCTGGGTCATAAGGCAGTTCTATTTCCAGTTTTTTAAGGAATCTCCACACTGTTCTCCATAGTGGCTGTACTAGTTTGCATTCCCACCGACAGTGTAAGAGGGTTCCCTTTTCTCCACACCCTCTCCAGAATTTATTGCTTGCAGACTTTTGGATCGCAGCCATTCTGACTGGTGTGAAATGGTACCTCATTGTGGTTTTGATTTGCATTTCTCTGATAATGAGTGATGTTGAGCATCTTTTCGTGTGTTTGTTATCCATCTGTATGTCTTCTTTGGAGAAATGTCTACTTAGTTCTTTGGCCCATTTTTTGATTGGGTCGTTTATTTTTCTGGAGTTGAGCTGCATAAGTTGCTTGTCTATTTTTGAGATTAGTTGTTTGTCAGTTGCTTGATTTGCTGTTATTTTCTCCCATTCAGTAGGGTGTCTTTTCACCTTGCATATAGTTTCCTTTGTTGTGCAGAAGCTTTTAAGTTTAATTAGGTCCCATTTGTTTAGTTTTGCTTTTATTTCCAATATTCTTGGAGGTGGGTCATAGAGGATCCTGCTGTGATTTATGTCAGAGAGTGTTTTGCCTATGTTCTCCTCTAGGAGTTTTATAGTTTCTGGTCTTACATTTAGATCTTTAATCCATTTTGAGTTTATTTTTGTGTATGGTGTTAGAAAGTGTTCTAGTTTCATTCCTTTACAAGTGGTTGACCAGTTTTCTCAGCACCACTTGTTAAAGAGAGTGTCTTTACTCCATTGTATATTCTTGCCTCCTTTGTCAAAGATAAAGTGTCCATAGGTGCATGGATTTATCTCTGGGCTTTCTATTTTGTTCCATTGATCTATATTTCTGGCTTTGTGCCAGTACCATACTTGTCTTGATGACTGTGGCTTTGTAGTAGAGCCTGAAGTCAGGCAAATTGATTCCTCCAGTTCCATTCTTCTTTCTCAAGATTGCTTTGGCTATTCAACTGTTTTGGTATTTCCATACAGATTGTGAAGTTATTTGTTCTAGCTCTGTGAAAAATATGGTTGGTAGCTTGATAGGGATTGCATTGAATCTGTAGATTGCTTTGGGTAGTATACTCATTTTCACTATATTGATTCTTCCTATCCACGAACATGATATATTTCTCCACCTATTAGTGTCCTCTTTGAGTTCTTTCACCAGTGTTTTACAGTTTTTGATATATAGGTCTTTAGTTTCTTTATGTAGATGTATTCCTAAGTATTTTATTCTTTTCGTTGCAATGGTAAAAGGAATTGTTTCCTTAATTTCTCTTTCTATTTATTTTCTCATTATTAGTGTATAGGAATGCAAGGGATTTCTGTGTGTTGATTTTATATCCTGCAACTTTACTATATTCATTGATTAGCTCTAGTAATTTTCTGGTGGAGTCTTTAGGGTTTTCTATGTAGAGGATCATGTCATCTGCAAACAGTGAGAGTTTTACTTCTTCTTTTCCAATTTGGATTCCTTTTATTTCTTTTTCTGCTCTGATTGCTGTGGCCAAAACTTCCAGAACTATGTTGCATAGTAGCGGTTAAAGTGGGCACCCTTGTCTTGTTCCTGACTTTAGGGGAAATGCTTTCAATTTTTCGCTATTGAGGATAATGTTTGCTGTGGGTTTGTCATTATAGCTTTTATTATGTTGAGGTATGTTCCTTCTATTCCTGCTTTCTGGAGAGTTTTTATCATAAATGGATGTTGAATTTTGTCAAAGGCTTTCTCTGCATCTATTGAGATAATCATATGGCTTTTATTTTTCAATTTGTTAATGTGGTGTATTACACTGATTGATTTGTGGATATTGAAGAATCCTTGCATCCCTGTGATAAAGCCCACTTGGTCATGGTGTGTGATCTTTGCTTTTCAAAGACAATTAGATATATCCCCTCTCCAAACCTTTCTTTGGTGTCATCTTAAATTACAAATTACTGCAATTTTGAATAAATTAAAAAATTATTTTTTCTTTCATCTGCTTCATCTTCAGACACTTACTGAGTACATGCAAATACAAAAGAAAAATAAAAGTTTATTTTTTAATGGAAAAATAGTATGAATTACATGACAAACTTGCTTAATATCATGAGACTTTTCCTAACAAAGTCCATACAGTCAATAATAGAAAGACTAGCATGAACAGAAGGGTTTGAACACCCTTATATTGCCTATTTTGGGGCACATAGTAAGTGAGAAACCTGAGTAAAAAATGGAGTAAGTGTATGTTACCATAATTCTAATATAGATGAGTTGAAATTAAGGAGGAAGATGGTCTCAGACAGATGTGTTTTTTATGTTTTATGCCATACATGCCCCACCCTCCTTCCGTTTTTGATAAGTAAGGTCCAATGGGAGCATAATAGCTAATGCTGAGACAAGCTAACTACATCAAAGTGAAATTTGATGTTGAATGAGGATTACTTTAGCTCATCCAAATCACATGACTTGCTTCTATTCAAGATCAGAACAAACGGTTATTCTGTTTACTCAAGAAATTAATCTGTATAGGGGGTGGAATTCTGTTAGTTTTTTGACCAGGTTGACTGGATTTTTTAAAATCGAGTAATGATATTAAACATTAAGCTTTACTATTTTTGTAATGGCAATTTTTTAAATATATTTGTATTTAAAGAAAAATATTTTTTTTACCAATTTATGTGACTGTTTCATGTCTTACTTGTGGCATAAGGCTTCTCTAGATCGCTTCTCTAGAGCCTGCAGGCTCAGTAGTTGTGGTGAATGGGCTTAGTTGCCCCAAGGCATGTGGTATCTTATTTCCTTGACTGGGAATCAAACCCATGTCCCCTGCATTAGAAGACAGATTCATAAATATTGCACCACCATATATTTATTTTTATGTGTAGCAAATTAAATTCCAAGTCAATCATGTCAAATAATCTCCCTTTAGAAAGTTGAAAACAAAATCTGAAGAACTGTCAAAACATTCAACTAAATGTCCAAGGGCTATAATGAGAGGTTCCATGAAAAAGCATATCTAAATAAGTGCAGATTGTCTTATCAGTGTTGTAAACCAAACAGCTCAAAACAGCAAGTATTGCATATCTGTGCAATAATAGGTAAATTGGTAGGACTGGATAGCTAAAATTGTGGCACCTCTTTTATTTTTTTAATTTCTTTATAATTCTCTTCAGTATTTTTTTTTTCTCTTAAGATAGATGGGTTAAAACTATGTGCTTAGGAGATGAAGATTTAAATCTAAATTATAATTATTTCCTACATCTGTTCTGATACATTTAGAATGGTTTATACTTGTAAATTAGACGTTAATGAAAAAAACAATGTTGTAACCATGTAGAGGATCAGAATTGCAATTGAGGGAAGAGGATTCTGTAAATTCTCCAAGGATCCTTTATTACAATGAAATTCTTTTGAGCTACCAACTATACACAAAATTATATCTTTATATACTTTGTATACTTAACTTTAAAGTAAAACCTAAAAAATTGCCAAAGAGAAGCATTACTGAGAACTGCCTTTTAAAGATAGATATTATGCTTTTATTACTTTTTGTTTACTTTGTTTCTGAACCAGTCAGCTGCACATTGTATAAAAGTTTGTGTTTTAGATCCTTCAAATCCACTCCATAAGGACACAGGCTGAGAAATGTTCAAGTGGTCCTCAGAAGATGAACTGGGAGCAGTGATGTTCAGCTTGGCTTTCCGATCATTTTTCTTAATGTCCTAATTGTGCTCTCTGGCTCTTGTCAGACAATACATTCTATTGCTGACTAGAGGATATTGCAGTTATATTTTGTTCAGCCAGGTGCCCTATTCAATAAAATTTATATCCTTATGAGATTATTTCCATCAAAAAGATGAGATGAATAATCTCATAATGGCATCATTCCAAAAAGAATCTTCTAACACAGTTTGGTATTAGTTTTATTAAATTAATGTGATATTAGAAAGCAGAATTTGAAGGAACAATGTAGTTATAATACTTCAAAAATTGCAAATAACTATTATAAAATTATTTTATATATCTCTAATATTTATTTCAAATTTTATTTTTATTATAATAAAACATTTAATGTGGAAATGTTTTAATACTCTAATCTTTTTTATTGAAGATTGCTGATTAAAATGAAAAGAATAAATTTGAAAAACAGAGTTTCCACTTACAGGATAATTTGTTACCAAAGACAATTTATTTAAAAATTATGGTTATAACATGCTAAAATGTATTTAGATGCAATACTAATATAATTTTAGTAAAACAGAAAATTTGGATACTCTTTCTTGAACTTTATTCCACATTGTGAATGCATTCAACTTTTCAAATAAAAATGTTCAATTTAAGTAGGTTAAATGAAAATCAAATATTTCCAGTGATATATCAGCTAATAAAATAAAATTGTTACTAATTCCCATAGTGATTAGAGACTTTTCTCCAGTGCAATGGAGTAAAAACTTCCAGGTACATCTCATTTTCCTGCTAGGCTTGTCATATTTGTTTTTCCCATGTGCTTTGCATAATCATTCATTTCTATTTTTAAGAGGACAAACATGTTAATATTATCAAAAGCAGTCTCCAAAATACTCTCCTGACATATTTTTAAAATGTTTTATTCTTTCAATTTATTTCTATACTGCTATTGAATAATGAAAAAGTAAAAAGGAAGAGTTCCCAGTGTCGACTAAAAAAATTAGTCACAACCTGAAAGTAGAGAGTTATTTTATTTGATGGGAGTGTTAGGACTCTGAGCCCAGGAGACATCATTTCAGGTAGGCCTGAGAAACTCCTCTGAGGATGTGGAACAGGGGAGTCAGGCTATTATGTACAAGTTTGCAACAAAAGGGGCCGGCAATCTGCCGTAAGGAAAACCAGATATCAAGTTAAAGAACTTAGCACTCCTTTTTTTAGGTTTTGGGAAAATGCAAAAGTCTGGGATAATTAGTCATTTCTTTTATATGCATCTCAGCTATCTGGAGTCAGTATCCTATGTTTTTGAATTCTCCCATTACCCGTAACTCCTCAGCAGTCACCTGGATTACAGGCATTTTGTTCCCTTTTGGGAGACCTTATTCATATTTGAAGTCCTGAAATCACTGATTGCTTTTACATTCTTGTTTATTGATATGGCAGGAGGTATCCCATTTTAATAAATTGAGTCTTGATGTATGGACAGATTACACAAAAGAAAAAAGGCAACACTTATGGCAATGATTGCTTACTTGATTATTTTTTTCTTCTGATATATAGAAACTAACTTTGGTGATCTTTGTCAAGAACTTAAAACTATATGGTAGAATTTAAAATTATATTTTCCAACCTTTGAAGTATTTTTAGAAATATTAATTTACCTGGGTTTTGGCTTTTCTTTCAGCTTATGTAAGACAAAGACATGTTTTCCCAATGAGGTACATGTGAAAATTAATGATAGGTAGAACAAAGGATATTTAATTATTATGTTTCATCTTTTAAAAGTTGTGAACAAAAAGTTTGTGTTATAAAATTAAAATCAGCACAAGCACTTATTTTTTGGCAACTTTGGTTCCTGCTAAACCATGAAAATGGATGTATTGATTTATTGGAGGTCTCTGAATATGTAGTCCAATGTTCAAATTCTATTTTACTCTAAGGATAAATACTTATGTTTCTTTCTTTTTTAAGATTTTGAACCTAAAATTGAGGAGCTGTAAGTGGTACTAGTGATAAAGAACCCACCTGCCAATCCATTAGACTTAAGAGAAGTGAATTCAATCCTGGATCGTGAAGATCACTAGAGAAGGGCATTGCAACCCACTCCAGTATGCTTACTGGAGAATCCCATGGGCAGAGGAGCCTAGTGGGTCACAGAGAGTCATGACTGAAACAACTTAGAATGCATGCATAGTAAATATAGTTTATTACTTATGAGAAATACTCACCCTAAATCTTAGAAATGTCACTTCACGATTGATTTGTCAAGCCATTGAAAACAAATTTAATCTACCCCAAAGTACTTATTCTCATCATATTTTATTAAATATATCAGAGTATGAGAGATAATAGAAGCTACAAGTTTCAAAGTACATAGGTCAGTTAATTCCCTTTGACTTTCTTTCTCAATGTCAGAATTTGTTACTTGACATAGATTTCTTTTACCTGGCTGATTTTCCCAAATATTACCCTATGGCTAATAAATAGATTGGAGAAATTTTTGCATGTAAATAAAATCATTCATATTATTTTAGCCAAAATGACTAAAATGGTTTTGCTTTTATTTTAAATCATTTGCTGAAATTATATTTGAACTTAGAATCAATTAATTTGTTCTTTAAATTGAAAATTATCCTAAATGAAAGATAACTTGAACAGTCTGGACAGTATTGTCATATTATTCACATATATGCTTCTTCAAAAATTAATTTGGCTTCCAAAAAAATGTAAAATAATTTTTAAAAAGATTCACTCTTTAAATTTATGCATACTTACCATACTTGACTTTACCAGCACCCTTTCATTCTTCATTCAGATTTAAAATTCATATTCTGTAAGAACTTTACTGCATTATAAAAGCTAGTTTGAACAAAATGCAAATTTAATAACTCATTAAAATATAGCATTTCTAGAGAATCAGCTAAGATTTACCTATTCAAGAAAGATTAACAATACTAATGGTAAGAAAAAGGTTGCCATAGCAAAAGCAAAAAGCAAACAGAAAATACTAAAACCACTATTGAACTGGTTCCAAATTGGGAAAGGAGTACATCAAGGCTGTATACTGTCACCTTGCTTATTTAACTTATATGCAGAGTACATCATGAGAAATGCTGGACTGGATAAAGCACAAACTGGAATCAAGATTTCCAGGAAAAATATCAATAATCACAGATATGCAGATGACATCACACTTAGGGCAGAAAGCAAAGAGCTAAAGAGCCTCTTGATGAAAGTGAAAGAAGAGAGTGAAAAAGTTGGCTTAAAATTGAACATTCAGAAGACTAAGATCATAGCATCCAGCCCCATCACTTCATGGCAAATAGATGGGGAAACAATGAAAACAGTGAGAGATTTTATTTTCAGGGGCTCCAAAATCACTGCAGATGGTAACTGCAGCCATGAAATTAAAAGATATTTGCACTTTGGAAGAAAAGTTATGATCAACCTAGACAGCATATTAAAAGACAGAGACATTACTTTGCCAACAAAAGTACATCTAATCAAAGCAATGGTTTACAAAGATGGGCAGAATAAGGGACAGAAATTGTATGGACATAACAGAAGCAGAAGATATTAAGACGAGGTGGCAAGAATACACAGAAGAAATATACAAAAAAAAAAAACAGCAACAACAACTTATGACCTGGATAACTATGGTGGTGTCATCCTTTACCTAGAGCCTGACATCCTAGAATGCGAAGTCAAGTGGGACTTAGGAAGCATCACTACCAACAAAGCTAGTGATGGAATACCAGCTGAGCTATTTCCAATCTTAAAAGATGATGGTGTGAAAGTGCTGCACTCAGTTCAGTTCAGTTCAGTCTCTCAGCCGTGTCCGACTATTTGCAACCCCATGAATCGCAGCATGCCAGGCCTCCCTATCCATCACCAACTCCCAGAGTTCACTCAGACTCATGTCCATTGAGTCCATGATACCATCCAGCCATCTCATTCTCGGTCATCCCCTTCGCCTACTGTCCCTAATCACTCCCAGCATCAGAGTCTTTTCCAATGAGTCAGCTCTTCGCATGAGGTGGCCAAAGTATTGGAGTTTCAGCTTCAGCATCATTTCCTCCAAAGAAATCCCAGGGTTGATCTCCTTCAGAATGGACTCGTTGGATCTCCTTGCAGTCCGAGGGACTCTCAAGAGTCTTCTCCAACACCACAGTTCAAAAGCATCAATTCTTCAGCACTCAGCCTTCTTCACAGTCCAACTCTCACATCCATACATGACCACAGGAAAAACCATAGCCTTGACTAGATGGACCTTAGTCGGCAAAGTAATGTCTCTGCTTTTGAATATGCTATCTAGGTTGGTCATAACTTTTCTTCCAAGGAGTAAGCGTCTTTTAATTTCATGGCTGCAATCACCATCTTCAGTGATTTTGGAGCCCCCAAAAATAAAGTCTGACACTGTTTCTACTGTTTCCCCTTCTATTTCCCATGAAGTGATGGGACCAGATGCCATGATCTTTGTTTTCTGAATGTTGAGCTTTATGCCAACTTTTTCACTCTCCTCTTTCACTTTCATCAAGAGGCTTTCTAGCTCCTCTTCCCTTTCTGCCATAATGGTGGTGTCATCTGCATATTTGAGGTTATTGATATTTCTCCCGGCAATCTTGATTCCAGCTTGTGTTTCTTCCAGTCCAGCATTTCTCATGATGTACTCTGCATATAAGTTAAATAAGCAGGGTGACAATATACAGCTGTGACGAACACCTTTTCCTAGTCTGTTGTTCCATGTCCAGTTCTAACTGTTGCTTCCTGACCTGTATACAGATTTCTCAAGAGGCAGGTTAGGTGGCCTGGTATTCCCATCTCTTGAAGAATTGTCCACAGTTTATTGTGATCCACACAGTCAAAGGCTTTGGCATAGTCAATAAAGCAGAAATAGATGTTTTTCTGGAACTCTCTTGCTTTTTCCATGATCCAGTGGATGTTGGCAATTTGATCTCTGGTTCCTCTGCCTTTTCTAAAACCAGCTTGAACATCAGGGAGTTCATGGTTCACGTATTGCTGAAGCCTGGCTTGGAGAATTTTGAGCATTACTTTACTAGCATGTGAGATGAGTGCAATTGTGTGGTAGTTTGAGCATTCTTTGGCATTGCCTTTCTTTGGGATTGGAATGAAAACTCACCTTTTCCAGTCCTGTGGCCACTGCTGAGTTTTCCAAATCTGTTGGCATATTGAGTGCAGCACTTTCACAGCATCATCTTTCAGGACTTGAAATAGCTCTACTGGAATTCCATCACCTCCACTAGCTTTGTTTGTAGTGATGCTTTCTAAGGCCCACTTGACTTCACATTCCAGGATGTCTGGCTCTAGATGAGCGATCACATCATCATGATTATCTGGGTCATGAAGATATTTTTTGTACAGTTCTTCTGTGTATTCTTGCCACCTCTTCTTAATATCTTCTGCGTCTGTTAGGTCCATACCATTTCTGTCCTTTATCGAGCCCACCTTTGCTTGAAATGTTCCCTTGGTATCTCTAATTTTCTTGAAGAGATCTCTAATCTTTCCCATTTTGTTGTTTTCCTCGATTTCTTTGCATTGATTGCTGAAGAAGGCTTTCTTATCTCTTCTTGCTATTCTTTGGAACTCTGCATTCAGATGCTTATATTTTTCCTTTTTTTCTTTGCTTTTTGCCTCTTGATACCCCATGCCCAAGGTAAGAGAAACACAAGTAAGATGGTAGCTGTTGCAAGAGGGCATCAGAGGGCAGACACACTGAAACCATACTCACAGAAAACTAGTCAGTCTAATCACACTAGGACCACAGCCTTGTCTAACTCAATGAAAAAGAGCAATGCCTGCGGGGCAACCTAAGATGGGCGGGTCATGGTAGAGAGGTCTGACAGAACATGGTCCCCTGGAGAAGGGAATAGCAAGCCACTTCAGTATTCTTGCCTTGAGTACCCCATGAACAGCATGAAAAGGCAAAATGATAGGATACCAAAAGAGGAACTCCCCGGGTCATTAGGTGCCCAATATGCTACTGGAGATCAGTGGAGAAGTAACTCCAGAAAGAATGAAGGTATGGAGCCAAAACAAAAACAATACCCAGTTGTGCATGTGACTGGTAATAGAAGCAAGATCCGGTGCTGTAAAGAGCAATATTGCATAGGAACCTGGAATGTCAGGTCCATGAATCAAGGCTAATTGGAAGTGGTCAAACAAGAGATGGCAAGGGTAAACGTCGACATTCTAGGAATCAGCGAACTAAAATGGACTGGAATGGGTAAATTTAACTCAGATGACCATTATATTTATTACTGCGGGCAGGAATCTCTTAGAAGAAATGGAATAGCCATCATGGTCAACAAAAGAGTCCAAAATGTAGTACTTGGATGCAATCTCAAAAATGACAGAATGATCTCTGTTCGTCTCCAGGGCAAACCATTCAGTATCACAGTTATCCAACTCTATGCCCCAACCAGTAACGCTGAAGAAGCTGAAGTTGAACAGTTTTATGAAGACCTACAAGACCTTTTAGAACTAACACCCCAAAAAGATGTCCTTTTCATTATAGGGGACTGGAATGCAAAAGCAGGAAGTCAAGAAACACCTGAAGTAACAGGCAATTTTGGCCTTGGAATGTGGAATGAAGCAGGGAAAAGACTAATAGAGTTTTGCCAAGAAAACTCACTGGTCATAGCAAACACCATCTTCCAACAACACAAGAGAAGACTCTACACATGGACATCACCAGATGGTCAACACCGAAATCAGATTGATTATATTCTCTGCAGCCAAAGATGGAGAAGCTCTATACAGTCAACAAAAACAAGACCAGGAGCTGACTGTGGCTCAGATCATGAACTCCTTACACCAAATTCAGACTCAAATGGAAGAAAGCAGGGAAAACCGCTAGACCATTCAGGTATGACCTAAATCAAATACCTTATGATTATACAGTGGAAGTGAGAAATAGATTTAAGGACCTAGATCTGATAGATAGAGTGCCTGATGAACTATGGACTGAGGTTCGTGACATTGTACAGGAGACAGGGATCAAGACCATCCCCATGGAAAAGAAATGCAAAAAAGCAAAATGGCTGTCTGGGGAGGCCTTACAAATAGCTATGCTGCACTCAATATGGTATCAAATTTGAAAAACTTGACAGTGGCCACAGGACTAGAAAAGGACAGTTTTCATTCCAATCCCAAAGAAGGGCAATGCCAAAGAATGCTCAAACTACCATCCGATTGCACTCACTTCACATACTAGCAAGGTAATGCTCAAAATCTTTCAAGCCAGGGTTAACAGTGTGTGAACTGAAAACATCCAGATGTACAAGCTTGATTTAGAAAAGGCAGAGGAATCAGAGATCAAATTGCCAGCATCCAATAGATCATAGAAAAAGCAACAGAATTCCAGAAAAAATATCTACTTCTGTTTCATTGACTACAGTAAAGTTTTTAACTGTGGATCACAACAAACTATGAAAAATTCTTAAAGAAATGGGAATATCAGACCATTTTACCTGCCTCCTGTGAAATCCTATGCAGGCCAAAGAGCAAGAGTTAGAACTGTACATGGAACAATGGACTGGTTCCAAATTGGGAAAGAAATACATCAAGGCTGTATTTTTCTCTGTGCTTATTTAACATACATGCAGAGTACATCATGTGAAATGCTGGACTGGGTGAAGCACAAACTGGGATCAAGATTGTTGCAAGAAATATAAATAATCTCAGATATGCAAATCACACCACCCTAATGTCAGAAAGCAAAGAGGAGTTAAAGAGCCTTTTGAAGGTGAAAGAGGAGAGTGAGAAAGCTGGCTAAAAACTCAACTTTCAAAAAATGAAGTTCATGGCATCCAGTCACATCACTTCATAGCGAATTGATGGGGAAATATGGATACAGGGAAATACTTTCTTCTCTTCGGCTCCAAAATCACTGCAGATGGTGACTGCAGCCATGAAATTAAAAGACACTTGCTCCTTGGAAGAAAAGCTATGACAAACCTAGACAGTTTATTAAAAAGGAGACAAAAGTCTCTATAGTTAAAGCTATGGTTTTTCCTGTAATCATGTATGGATCTGAGAGCTGGACCATAAAGAAAGCTGAACACTGAAGAACTGATGCTTTTGAACTGTATTGCTGAAGACTTTTGAGAGTCCCATGAACTCAAGGAGATCAACCCAGTCAATTCTAAAGTAAATCAACCCTGAATATTCATTCATTGGAAGGACTGATGCTGAAGCTCCAATATCCTCATTTTAAAGACACTGATGCTGGGAATGATTGAAGGCAGGAGGAGAAGGGGATGACAGAGGTTGCAGTGATTGGATGGTGTCAGACTCAATAGGCAAGAGTTTGAGCAAACTCCAGGAGATGGTGAAGTACAGGGAAGCCTGGCGTGCTGTAGTCCATAGAGTCACGGTGAGTTGTACAGGAGTGAGTTACTGAACAACAACAGCAACAACATACCAGGAAGCTAAATGATACACCTAGAGGTGCCATTACAGTTCCAAGGTTGACCTTTAAAGATCAAAAAGTGGGTGGTGGCCAAATGCCTGAATATCTCCACACCCTTCCCCAAAATAGTTGGAAAAAGAATTCCCTCCCTCAGCAGCCTATGAAATTAACCAGCCCTTCAGAGCCTGCCTGCCAATGCAGGAGACATAAGAGACGTGGGTTTGATCTCTGTGTTTGAAAGATCCCCAGGAGGAGGAAATGGCAACCCACTTCAGTATTCTTACCTGCAGAGTCCGTGAATAGAGGAGCCTGTGGGCTACAGTTCATTGGGTTGCTGAGTCGTCCGATATGTGAAGCAACTATGTGTGCACACAAGCATTAAAGTTAACCAAACCACATTTTGAGGCTACATTCACCATCTTTTATGGCCCACACTTTGTCTGCGGAGTGTATTTCTCTCTGAACAAATCTACTTCTTACCTATCCCTTTGTCTTTCACTGAATTATTTCTGTGATGAGCCATCAAGAACCTGAATTATATCAGGTTCTGAAACCAGGTCTGTGATCTCAGTTGGAAGAGCATGAGTTGGATTTGAGTTCCAGTTATATGGGTTCAAGTCCCAAGCAGGGTTTTGACCAAGTTCGAGTCCTAGCCTCTTGGGTTTGAGTTCTAAACTCAGTTTTGTCTGGGTTTAAGTCCTAGCACGTAGGTTCAAGTCCCAATCTGAGATAAACAGCTTCATGATGACTCATTTAGCTAATGTATTACAATGAGCATATAATAAGGCTGAAGGTCTACTGAAAGTTAAATCTTCCACTATCTTGTGCCTAGTACGTTCTAACTGGTTTTGTAGTATCCTGTTCTTCTTAATGATTGTGTCATATTTTTAATGGTTGTGTCCTACTCTCTTCCTTTCTGTCTCAAAAGGTACAATCTTACCTCAGATTCAGTGACTTGATTTTGTATCTTTTTCTAAGCCTTAAGTCAAATGACCTAAAGCTGAAAATGACAGCAAGCTATTATTTTCCTAAATCAGGGAGACAAAATAATGTCCATTGAGAGAAATCTTGAAACACTCTCAACAAGTTCTCAGTTCTATGTCCTCACTGACTTTTTAAAAAATGTAAATTTTATTTAAGAATTTAGAGCTTAACGTTTGCTTATTCAAAAGGTACTTTTAAGTATTTAAAATATAGTAGAGCAAACATTCATTTTTTTTCACATTTATTTGTCTCTTTTCTTTTCCTTCCTCTTTTTTTTTTCACCTGCCAGATTTATTTTGTGTTTCCCCTCTATTTAGTCAGAGATAGAAAAGAGATTATATGTGTCACTTTATAACTCTTTAGCCAAGATATCCTCAGCCATATTACAACGGACAAGGTAATCTCTTACATTTCACCAATTTAATAGCCTGACCACACTTAGTATTTGGAAAATAGAAAGAATATTCAAATTACTACCATAAATTCAAACTAAGACTCTTCTTATATAACAGCTTTGAGAATACTTTGTAGGAGAGGAAAAATTTCTTTCCCTTCTCTTCTTCTGTTTCTTTTGATTGCCAAAGGATTAAATTCACAAATAACAGTTTAACATGAGAAAAATAAACCACAGTTAAAGGGCATGTACATGTGGGAGAAACAGGAAAACTAACACTCTAAACTGGCCAGAGCCTGTACCTTAAATATCTTTTCTAGCTAAAGACACAAAGATGTTGAAGATTGGAAAATCTGTTATGAGAGGTTGCCCAGAAAAGCACAGTAAAAAGTTGCTATGCAGATTTTAAGACCATGCCTTCTCCATTGATGCTGGGAAAAATTGAGGGCAGAAGGAGAAGTGGATATTGGAGGATGAGATGGTTGGATAGAATCATCAGCTCAGTGGACATGAGTTTGAGTAAGCTCTGGGAGATAGTGTAGGACAGGGAAGCTTGGCAGGATGGAGTTAACGGAGTCACAAAGGGTGACGTGACAGGGACTAAGCACCTTCTCCTCTGATAAGAGTCATCTCCATCCTCCTAGTACAACTGGGGAGACACACTTGCAAAAGGAGATTTCCCTTTCAAATGTAAATTTTTTTTCAAAGGGTATATTTTACTTGGTGTTCAGAGCTTCTCTTATGGCTGCTGGTGGTGGTTTAGTCACTAAGACATGCTCGACTCTTGCTATCCCATGGACTGTAGCCTGCCAGGTTCCTCTGTCCATGGGATTCTCCAGGCAAGAATAATGGAGTGGGTTGCCATTTCCTTCTCCTATGGCTACATTTTTCTTAAAAATAATAAGCCTAAAATAAACTTTATACGGAAGAGGATTATTTTATGGTAGCGAATTCTTCTCTTCTACAATTTCCTGAAACACATTAAAAGTAAGCTTTTTAAATTAAGATTGAGTGTCATTTAGTATTTTGATTCATATGAACCAAAAATAGGAAAATTCTGTCTTTCATTCCATTTCAAGTTTACAATTTGGTTACTGTGGTAATGGATTTCCTTAGCAGTTTGGTTTTATTCATCATCACATTGAGTCCTAAAACACGAGCCTTCTTTGCATTGTGTAACAATGTATTCAATCACTTTAAAAAATCAACTTATCAAAATTAATATCATTATCTTCAAAATACTGTAATGGACTTGAAACTGTATTCCTCTGATTGAGACTTGAACCCACAGTCTTTTAATTAGAATTACTCAGGACACAACCAAGCCAAAGCTGGGAGGAAGAAGGATTTGTTGCTACGTGCAAGAAATAAAGAGAACCCTGGGAATCTTTCTCAGAGTAGTATCTCCTTGCACAACATAATTGAGGAAATTTTAAGCTAAGAGTATTTGCATATTCATGAAGAGGATTGAGCAGAGGAGAATTCACCATTGACTTGGGGGAAAGATTGACTGAGTCCAAGATTTAGTTGACTGAAGTCATAGGATCAGCAACAGCATCTCATCTTCTACCTGGGTAGGGCCCTCAGTCCTGCAGAGCTCAAAGACTAATAGATTGTTAGGTATATTCCTTGGGGAGGAAGTAAGACTCTTTTATTGCTGAACTATTGTTTCTTGACTGTTTTTCCTTTGTTACTGCATTCCCTTACTTTTCTTATAATCACTGATTACTGAGTCCTGTTCAAGGTTAAGCATTATGGCCAGACATAGAACACAAAATGACTTAGGCCAAAATGGTTTCTCTTATGTCAAGAAAGCCATTCTTGGTTCTCTTTCTCTGGGGATCCCTAATTTATCTACTTATAAAATCAGATATTAGGATTAATTAAGCTTATCCTAAAGTTAGTTTCTTATTTGTGTTTTTGAGTTCACCTTATTCAGGTCCCTAACTCAGTTCTTTTTCTTCTTTCACAACTTTGGTGCCCAAAAGAAAAAAAAAGAAGAGATATATATATATAAAAGAGAGGGCAAAAACTTCCTTCTGTATTTCTGGATTATTCAGACTGGTTTAAGAATTTAATTGATAAGAGAAAAAGTAACAGGAGAAAATCAAACAAAAGTTTAACAGTTTATACATGGAAGAGACCCAGGAAAACAGTAACTTTTCAAAATTGCTGGAACTGTCACCAGAAATTCTATCTTCAGCTAAAGACAAAAGAGGTTGTTGAAGTGGGGGTGAAGGGTTGGGATTTCAAAGGGGAGGAAGGTAGTTGCTCTGGAGGTGGAAAAGCAAATGTTTGGTAAACAAATGTTTGCTGGGCCTAACAGAGGCAGTGTGATACAGAGTGGGACTCTGATCTCTAGGCCCTGACAAGTGTTCCCCACCACACCTAGCCCACAATCTTTGTGGGTATCTCTGGTGATAACGCTCTTCCTGGGCCAAGCCCTTTCTCTAAATTCCATAGACAGGTAAGTGGGAGGAAACAAGAAAAACTCCCTGAGTCTTCTGTTCATTTAAATTAATCTTTGTGCCAAAAAGCACATTTTGGGATGGCAAAGCTTGCTTTCCTACAAAAGTATAAGGTGATAACGCTCTGGTATGGAGTCTCATCCCCTTTATTTTTGATTTGTCCCGTGCACAGGTAATTTGGATATCTCTGAGCTAGAACAGAGACTGGCAAACTGTGGACCATGGTTCAAATTTAACCCATTGTCTATTTGTGTATAGCCCTTGAGCTAAGAATACCCTCTTTAAGTGGTTGGAAAAAAGATCAAAAAAAGGATATTTCTTTACATATAAAAAGTATATTAAAACTTCAATGTCTGTAAAGGAAGATATATATCTTGAAATGCAGTCAGGCTCATTTGTTTATGTGGCTTACTTACACCATTGGAGCGGAATAGTTACAACTGCCCTGTTATTCACAAAGCCTGAAACATTTACTACCTATCACTTTATGGATAAATGTTGCCAATTACTAATGTGGAATATGGGCTTCCACAGTTTTTCACTACTGGAAATAATTTTGCACTTTGAAAAATGTAGGATATACCAGTATATTCAATCTCAAATAACTAAAAAAAAAAGAGAGAGAGGAATTATATACTGTAGTACATGTAAATGTTCAGATATCAAAGGCTTAAGAAATATCTGTAGGGGGATGCTTAAAGTTAAGAAAAAAAATTAATTCAAAGGAGAAAGTATGATTATTTAATTTTATCAGCAGAGTACTTTAGTCATTTCACTGAACATATGTATTTTGAAGATGTATCATTTCAGAAATTTTGAACCTGAGCTCTTGATATTGATCTTCAACCAATTTCCTCATTTTGCTCCAATAATGGTCAAGAAAAGATCCCCAGTTCATTTCACCTGCCAACTCCATTGCACCTAAGCCTGACAGAGCAGTTATACTGTGTGTTAATCCACATCCTCTTTGAATCAGTGTATGGTTAGTATGAGAGAAATATAACCAAAATGAAATGAAGGCTAGATATTAATTTATCAAATCTAAAAGAGCTCCATTGAGGTAACATTTGAGGTGATCTTTGAAGAATGGAAAGTGTTTTTTTAGGTGGAAATAGAAATTGGAGTAATATTTTAGATGGAAGGTATATCTTGAACAGAAACCCACTGATGGGAGGGTATGGCATGTATTTTTAAAAAATGTTAGTATTTCTAAGTGATTAAAACAAACAGTGCATGTATAATAATTAGGAAATATAGAATGGAATTATAACATGAACTGTTTTGAGTGTAAAAATACTTTGGCTAAGCAGTAGACAGCCACTCCAATTTTTAGGAAGTATAGGTATATGATCAGACCTGTGCTATTGAATTACAATGTCTAAAGTGTTATATGTACAACCAGGACTTGGAAATCACAACCCATTGGGATATTAAAAATATATACTAGCACTTCTTCTGTTTGCTTTTAATCTGCAGTATTAAAATAGTGAGCTTGGTTGTATAAGGTTTGGTATATTACTTACTATATGGGTTGATCAGGCACTGGAATTTAGCCTGTGTGTCATGTGGTCCTATGTCATACTTGATTAGTAAAGCATTCTCAGGGAAGTATGATTTCAAAGCAGCAGTGATGGCAGTGTACCCCTCATTCCTTCTACCTTTCAGTTCACTGTTACTTATTGATATTTATGTCTACGTGGTTAGTGGATTCATGGATTATATCATCCAGTTTTAACTAAGCTTAAATTTGAAAAATGGATGAATATTTTAAAAGATAGTTGAAGATCATTTTAATGTTGCAGACACAGCAATCAACAAAAAAGGGCAGTTATGCCACAAATTTAATTATAAGGTGTTGGTCACCAACATAATGAGGTCAAATAATTGTGACCTTAACTTTGTAAAAGGTGGCCAAAATCAAATTATTAGGAGGATAATTTGGTGTATACAAAAATACCCACTATTACTAGTGGTATAATTTATAATGATGCTTAGCTGGCAATTAAAATATTAAATATTAAAATAAATATTAAAATACTATTTTATTTTTATCTCATACTTAAATTATGTTTCATCATGTGAAAAATTCATTAATACAGTAGTTCAAGATGCAGTGTTATAAATAAATATTATATATATGTATATGTTATATACATATATAATACACTATTGATTTCCTATTTGATCTCTATATGTAGTATATATTATATATATATATTAAGGACTGTCCTCACAAGTGTTTTACTGGTAAGTATGAGTAGTTAAAAATGTTCTATATGTAGTAAGCTAGTAATCTAAAATGAGAGCAGTTGGTAGTTTCACTTTTCCTGATATGAATTGGGATTGTGGAAATTATGAAAGGAAAGGAAACACCCTTTCCTGGAGATATTATGTGATAACATAGGTGAGATGGAAATTGGATAGCTTGAAGGATGAGTTCCTGATGCTTTGATATGATTACAGTTGATATCAAGTAGGGAAGAGAAGCTTAATGGAACACAGTGAAGTTCCTTTTTATTATTATTTTTTAACTAACAGAGAATTATTCAAAAATTAGTTTTCTTGTTTTCACTAATGAATATCTTCAGTAGAATCCAGCATTCTAAGTTATCCCTGTGAAGTGAAAGCTAACAAAGAAATTAATTGACCTATATTTTCAGTAATGATCTCCACATGAAGTATAGACAGAACAGATGTTTTCTGTTTTAAGTTGCATGTGTCTTTTATTTCTCAGTTGTCATGCTGTAATGAGCATTAGTTTAGCAAATGTTTAATATTGAGAAACATAATACACACTTTTGGAGGTTGTCACTTCATGTTACTTCATATTATAAGACTTCAGCTCTGAACAGAATTTTGAAAACTTGCAAGTTGTGAAAGTTAGAATAGCTCTAAAAGTAATCTATCCTTTTACTCATATGTTTTTTAATTAATATGTAGCTGAATCCATTGTTGAGCCATATTTTACATAACTGGAGTAGTTTAAAGTTTAAACAAAAGGCTTACCTATAAACTTTAATTACTTTACTTCTGTTAGTTCTGTGCATGTTTGGGTACTGCTTCATATGCATGCACGTAATATCATTTTCATGTCTGACTGTATAAGCTCTGGTGCAGCATTTTAGTGTAAAAGTTCTATTTCTAAATTATCTGAACAAGATGGAGAAGTGCCTTTATCAGCAAGAGAAAAGTGATAATAATTATGTGGCAATGATATAGACCATCGGTGTAATTTTTATATGCTACTGATTGAAATCACAGGACACTCATTGACCTTTCAGTTCTTTTCCATTGCGAAGTCCTTTTGAGCCTGTGAAAACAGTAATTTATGTTGATATCCTATTTGATCTACTTGCAAAGAAACTTAGAATCAAATAAATGACCCCATTTTATTAACTGAAAAATATTGGTTGCATGTGTACTTCTATACTCAGCCTTATGCTTTCCTGAATATATTTTATCTTCGTTTTTTTAACCTGAATATATTTGCCATATTTATTATGGTAATCATTTCAAGTCAGTTCTTCAAGTATTGTATATAAATGCATTAATACATTCAAATATGGGCTTCCCTGGTGGCTCAGATGGTCAAGAATCTGCCTGCAGTGCAGGAGACCTGAGTTTGATCTTTAAGTCAAGAAGATCCCTTAGAGAAGGGAATGGCTAGCCATTCCAGTATTCTTACCTAGAGAATTCCATGGACAGAGGAACCTGGCAGGCTACAGCCCATGGGGTGGTAAAGAGTTGGACATGACTGAGGATTATCTCACTCACTCACTCAAATATACCAAAATATACAAGTGATTCTTAGAATATATCTTGCATATTATATAATTTTGTCAATTATACTGTGCAGATACTAATATTTTTATAGAAAAGACACAGACAATGGATTTAATCCACATTTTAAGATTTTTTAAAAAGCATTATAGGTATATAAATTCAAGATGGCAAGATGGTAAACAATGTGGAACTCATCTCCTTCCACAAATCCATCAGAAATAAGCCTACAAATGGAACAAGTCCTACAGAACACCTTCTGACACTAGCAGGATACTGCAGGCATCTGAAAGGACAAGAAAGATCTCCATGTAACCAGTAGGATACATTAAAAAAAAAAGAAAGAAAGAAGAAAAAGAAGATGTGGATGGGACCTGCACATCCCTCCTGGGAGGAAGCTAAAAATCAGGGTTTTCTCACACCCTGGGAAGATCCTCTGACTGGTGGGAGAGGTCAGCCAAGTCAGAAAGGAGCTTCTCAGAGGAGAGCACAGCCACCTTTCTGATAGGCAAAACAGAGAGACCTCAACCTAAGACATGCTTCCTCTGCTATGAACAGGCTGGGTACTAAAACATAGGGCTTAGAAAACAGATCCAGGGAGAGGTCTGCTATTGGCTGTGTGGAGACAACTTGAAGGATCTGGAGTGTGGAGGCCCCTCTCATTATCCAATGCAGGCTTTGGTCACCCCAACACCAGTCACGCCTCTGATTAAGGAAATGAACAGCCAGTGTATACTCCTGGAAGAGACTGCTGGCATCCACATTAAAGGCAACCCTCACACCAAAAAATGTTAAACCCAGACAGGCTACACAGGGACACTGTCACATAAAGATAGCCCTCTGAGACCATGGTCATAATTGTTTCTCTTAAACTCATAGAGAAAAATAAATAAATAAAAGTAAAATGAAGAAGCAGAAGAAACACTCCCAATTAAAAGATCAAGAGAATTTTCTTCAAAGAACAATGAAAAGGATACCTTTAGTCTAACCGACACTGAATTCAAAAAGGAGATAGAATACTGAAGGAGTTAAAAAAACAAAACAAAACTATGTTTCTACAGAAATGCAGATTACTGTAACAAGGAATAAAAACTATGCTGCTGCTGCTAAGTTGCTTCAGTCGTGTCCGACTCCATGCAACCCCATAGACGGCAGCCCCCCAGGCTCCCCTGCCACTGGGATCCTCCAGGCAAGATAAGGAGGAACAAATAAAAATGAGAAAATACGTTTACTGAGATGAAAACTGAGCTAAAGATAAATAGAAACATGAACAACACACACACACACACACACACACACACACAAATGATTTAAAAATAAAGAGACTCAGTAACCTATAAGACAATATCAAGCAGTCTAAGATAGGTATGTTTGGCATCTCACAGAGATAGAGCCAAGAATACAGGCAGAAAGTATCTAAAAAATAACAACAACAACAAAAACATGAAAGTTAAAAGTAAAGAAAAAATCGTAAAAACACTGTAGAGGGAAAAATAATATATGAATCAAGAGATATTCTATGGTCATGGATTGGAAGATTCAATTTATCAAGTGGTAACTTCTAAAATTACTCTACAGACTCAATGTATATTTTGGTCAAAATCCCATTTAAAAAATTGATATGTAGATGCTAAAATTAATATGTAAGTGCAAAGAACCTAGAATAGTTAAAATAATGCTGATAAACAGGAGCACATGTTTGGATTGAACTCTCTCTTTGACTGCCTCAATTTTGCTATGAACCAAAAACTGCTCAAAAAATAAAGTCCTTTTTAAAAACAAACAAAACAACAGAAACAAAGAAATATAAAAACATAACCAAAAGACTTATGTGCTGAGAACTACAAAACAGTAATAAAAAGAATTGAAGATGATTCAATTAAATGGAAAGATAACCCAAGTACTGGATTAGAATTAATATTGTTAAAATGGATATACCATCTGAAACAATCTACAGATTTAATAAGATCTCTATCAGATTACCCATGACATTTTTCATGGAACCAGAATAAATAATTCTAAAATGTATATAATCAATATAAAGCCAGAATCACCACAAAAGTAATTTTACAGAAAAATAACAAAGCAGGAGTCATAACCCTGTCTGATTTCAGACAATACCACAAAGCTACAGTAATCAAACCAGCATGGGATTGACACAGAAACAGACATATGGATCAATGGAGCAAGATAGAGAACTGGGAAATAAACCCACATATCTATGGACAATTACTCTTTCACAAAGGAGGTAAAGTTGGAGAGCCTCATTAAATCTGTGACTTTAGAACACTTCCTCACACCATACAAAAGAATAAACTCAAAATGGCTTGAAGACTTAAATACAAGACATGACATCATAAAGATACTAGGAGAGATCATAGGCAAAACTTTCTTTGACATAAATCATATTAATATTTCTTCAGTCAGGCTTCTGAGTCAATAGAAGTAAAATAAAAAATAAACAAGTTATGACCAACCTAGATAGCATATTGAAAGCAGAGACATTACATTGCCTACAAAGGTCCATCTAGTCAAGGCGATGGTTTTTCCAGTGGTCATGTATGGATGTGAGAATTGGACTGTGAAGAAAGCTGAATGCCAAAGAATTGATGCTTTTGAACTGTGGTGCTGAAGAAGACTCTTGAGAATCCCTTGGACTGCAAGGAGATCCAATGAGTCCATTCTAAATGAGATCAACCCTGGGTGTTCTTTGGAAGGAATGATGCTAAAGCTGAAACTCCAGTACTTTGGCCACCTCATGGGAAGAGTTGACTCATTGGAAAAGACTCTGATGCTGAGTGGAATTGGGGGCAGGAGGAGAAGGGGATGACAGAGGTTGAGACGGCTGGATGGCATCACCGACTGGATGGAAGTGAGTTTGGGTTAACTCCGGGAGATGGTGATGGACAGGGAGGCCTGGCATGCTGCGATTCATGGGGTCGCCAAGAGTTGGACACGACTGAGCAACTGAACTGAACTGAATCAAACTTATGAGCTTCTGTAGGGCCAAAGAAACCATAAAGAAAATGAAAAAGCCTACTGACAGGGAGAAAATATTTGCAAATGATACAACTGACAAGGGTTTTATTTCCAAAATATGCAAACAGCTCACACAACTCAGTAATTTTTTTAAAAAAATTTTTTTTTAATGGGCAGAAGTCCTATTTAGACATTTCTCCAAAGAAGACACATATATGGCTGATAGGCATATGAAAAGATGCTCATCATTGCTAATTATAAGAGAAATGCAAATCAAAACTACAATGAGGTACACCTCACACCAATAGAATAACTATCATTAAAAAGTATACAAATAATAAATGTTGAAGAGGGTATGGAGAAAAGGGGATTATCTTACACTGTTAGTGGAAGTATAAAGTGGTGCAGCCCTTATGGAAAACAGTATGGAGGCTCCTCAAAAAATTACAGAGAGTTATTGTATAACCTAGAAATCCCACTCCTGGGCATATACTCAATATGGGCAAAACTAAATATGAAAAGATACATGCATCCCTTTGTTCATAGCAACGATGTTTAGAATAGCCTAGACATAGAAACCACATAAATGTTCATTGACAGAAGAAAGTGTAAAGAGGATGTGTTATACACACACACACACACACTCTAATGGAACATTATTCAGCCAACAAAGGAATAAAATTACGCCATTTGCAGCAACATGGATGGACCCAGAGATGATCATACTAAGCAAAGTAAGTCAGAAAGACAAAAGCCATATAATTTTACTTTTATGTGGTATATAAAATATGACACAAATTTATCCATGAAACAGAAACAGATTCATACAGAGAACACACTTGTGATTGCCATTGTGAAGGGAAAGTCAGAAAAAGGACTGGAATCTTTGGATTAGCATGCAAGCTAGTAGGTATAGGATGGATAAACAAATGGTTCTATTCTAGAGAACAGGGAACTATATTCAAAATCCTGTGATAAACTAGAATGGAAAGAATATGTAGAATATTGTTCTCTATATTAGAGAACAGGTAGCTAGTCTACTCAGTGGTATGTTGATGTATTCCTTTGTGTTCATTTGTATGCATGCTTGTGTATGTGTAAATGTGAGAACTTAAAGTTACCTGCAATTCTGAGGGCACCATTCTTCCAGATGTTTAAGATATTCTTACTGAACTTTCACAGTTTTCTCACCCACATGTAATTCTTTAGCACTTTTAAAAATCAACTTACATTTATCTTTTCCAAAGTGTCAACTTTGTTTTCATAATACAACAATTTAATTTTCACATTAAAGTTTTATTGTTTTAAATAATCATTAATTGAAATTTGTAATTATAATAACCAGTAAAGCTGCATAGATAACTCTTAAGAAATACAGAATTGAATCTTGGTAAGAAATCGACTCAACTGGTGAAAGCAGATGTGAGAGGGATTATTAGAGAAAAGCTGTGATGATTGAGCTATTGTAGGGTATCAGTAGGTGAATTTTCAGTGTGTTTTTGACTGAATTTAGTTGGAGACGGCAATTTTAAAATAAAATGCCAAGATCCACTGTGTATCAAGATTCACCTTATTGAGAAATTTGCCCTACAATTTACTTCATTTTACCTTACAAATTGAAATTGGAAAATATCATCGATTAGGTGTAAAGTGTAAAAAATAGGAGAACAAAGCAGGTTACTGAGTTAAATTGCATTTAGGAGAAAGAAGTCTACCCTCTTCTATTAACCTCAGTATTTGAAAATATTTATCTAGTAGGTTTTTTAATAAGAAATTATTGAAACCACTTATTTTTAATTATGGAAAATTTAAAATAAAATGACTAATTGTCTTTAAGAATTTGAAAGTTAAATGACAATCAGTACTATAATCTGCAATAAAATATGTATTTTATTCTTTACTAACACACACAGTCTTAAAATCCTACCTCATACATTTTAAAATCTCTTAGTTTATTTATTTTAGCTCATTTGTCTTTTAGTTGAGCATTGTTCTTTAGCTATTTGAAACATTTATACGTTGAATTTCTTTTTCTTTGCCTTGTGCAGTTTATAATCTAAACATTGCATCAATTGATGATCTCTATTAAGAGAAGTCAGTAGAAACCCATTATTAACCTATAAATCCATTTATGAACTTAAGCAACATAATTTAAACTGAACAATAATTTGACAATGGTAGAGATAGCAAAGCCATTAACTAATCACATTGATGTGCATACTGTCATGTGAAGGAGTCACAGATACACACTGCAAAAGACAGGCAAGATTCATTGGGAGAAATCTACAAAGAGAAATAAGAGTGCGCATATCATGTTAACACTATTTATTTAGTTTAATCTTGGCGTAGTTGGCACCTCTGCCA
The DNA here is from genome assembly GCF_023091745.1 of Budorcas taxicolor. Taxonomy (NCBI): domain Eukaryota; kingdom Metazoa; phylum Chordata; class Mammalia; order Artiodactyla; family Bovidae; genus Budorcas; species Budorcas taxicolor. The sequence goes on from NC_068916.1 coordinate 76,298,562, forward strand.
GTAGAGAGGGGCCTTGCCCATGTTATGCTTTACCTATTTATAGATTGGGGACAATTGAAATCTGTTGGTTAGAAACGAGACAACTTCTGGAACCCAGTAGCTGACATCAGCCTGTTCTGTGGAGGTAATTCAGACCTTCCTAGCTAGTTCTTTGTTAAGACACCAGGAGTGGAAAGGAGATTAACCTATTTTCTAATCTACTCAGTCCACATAGAGATTCTTCATGGTATTCAGGTATCGTCTTTTCAAGTCTAGGCTGTCAAATAGTCATTCCTGGGTAGTTTCATATCTTTCACTGAGAGGGAAATGTGGTATTATTACTCCCAATGCTGTAACTATTTAACTTGGAGTATTCTTTAAACTGACAGTGCCACATCCTAACTTTTTTTTTTTTTTTTTTGAGAAGGAAATAGCAACCCACTCCAGTATTCTTGCCTGGAGAATCCCATGGACAAAGGAGCCTGGTGGGCTACAGTCTATGGGGTCGCAAAGAGTCAGACACAACTGAGCGACTAACACACGCATACACACATACACACACATCCCAACTACCTATGATATGCTGTCCTTCAGAAGTCGCTCTCTACAGTCAATCCCATTGATTATAGCCTGTCAGGCTCCTCTGTCCATGGAATTCTCCAGGCAAGAATACTGGAGTGGGTCTTCCCAACCCAGGGATTGAACCCAGGTCTCCTGCATTACAGGAAGATTCTTTACCATCTGGGTCACCAGGGAATCCCAAGAATACTGGAAAGGTTAGCCTATCCCTTCTCTAGGGGATCTTCCTGACCCAGAAATAGACCCGGGGTCTCCTCCATTGCAGGTAGATCAGCTGAGCTACCAAGGAAGATGAAGTATAAAAATGAAGAGCTGTGCTAGTCTGTATCTGTGACATCCCCACATGACAACTCACATGTAACTACATTCCACTTGCATTTTCTCCTTGTCTCACTTCCTTGGAAAATAGTAATTAACATAATTTAAAATAAAAATTTAAGCAAAATCACAATATTATAAAGGCACTTTAAGAAATTAAATTGTTTCATTTATTGTAAATTTTATTTTAAACCTTCCCAATTATCATCTTTATTGACTATATAAACAGGACTTAATGCTGAGTTGTTATTAATTCTTAATGCTTCTTATGTTGTTTAATACATTGTATAATTTGGCACTGAATGTTTTAGTAGAACTAAGCTTTGACATCTTCCACCATCATTCATACAAAGTGAATGTTTTTAATCAACGCCATTTTACCTCCCACCCCTGACCTACATTTCATTTTAGAAGGTATACAGCAGTTTACCTAAAATATTGTTTAATATTTTAGTATATTTATAAATGAGATTTCACTTTTAGAAACTATAGTAAAAATTTCCCCCAGGATTAAAAAAAGTGCATAGTTATAAAATATTATAGCTGGAAGTAATTTCTCCACAAATTTTCAGTTATAGACTTGTTCTTTTCATCAAATGCCATCTACCTACTCTAGATGAAGTTGAATATTTAGAATAAGAGTATATTCTTTTAGAAAAGAGTATATCATTGTGAAATTATAGGTCACTTAAATCCTCAGAAGAGTTTTTACCAACACCATGCTTGGGCATTAGCTTTCCTGGGACTTTCTCCTTGAGTTAAGCAGGCATTTCTTAAGGTTTAGTTTATTAAGACCAGCTTCAGAGACATTACTTTGCCAACAAAGGTCCATCTAGTCAAGGCTATGGTTTTTCCAGTGGTCGTATATGGTTGTGAGAGCTGGACTGTGAAGAAAGCTGAGTGCCAAAGAATTGATGCTTTTGAACTGTGGTGTTGGAGAAGACTCTAGAGAGTCCCTTGGACTGCAAGGAGATCCAACCAGTCCATTCTGAAGGAGATCAGCCCTGGGTGTTCTTTGGAAAGAACGATGCTAAAGCTGAAACCCCGGTACTTTGGCCACCTCATGAGAAGAGTTGACTCACTGGAAAAGACTCTGATGCTGGGAGGGTTTGGGGGCAGGAGGAAAAGAGGACGACAGAGGATGAGATGGCTGGATGGCATCACTGACTCGATGGGTGTGAGTTTGAGTGAGCTCTGAGAGTTGGTGATGGACAGGGAGACCTGGCATGCTACGATTCATGGGGTCACAAAGAGTCGGACATGACTGAGCAACTGAACTGAACTGAACTGAATGTTTTCAAATGGGAACACATTTTCTATTCCCTTGGGAATATGTGGGTGCCTGTCTAGTCAGGACTTCAAATACTGATAGCAAATTATAATTAAAGTTACAGTTTCATGAATATTCAATCACTGCATAAAAAGAATCAACTTGGGCCATAGATCAATTGCATGAAAATTGATAAACTCCTTTAGCAAGTGTGATATTTTCAGGGAACCAATTCAGGTGCAAGAGAAATGTTATTTTCTTTATTTTTTTCCCTTATAATTCAAATTAATCACTCTGTGTGATTTCAGAAAATTTAATGTAGTCTATTTTTTTTTCTCAGTTGTTTTAGGTTTAAACTCCATCGTATCCTGCTTTTATTTTTTCTCTTTTCATCTTCTCTTTATGAGATGGCATTTCAGTCCAAGATGGTTGAGGTGGGGTTATTTCCATAACCTACATAATGCTATGGCCTGAAAGAAAGTCCCAGCACCACTTTTTCATCCCTCCTGATATAACTCACCCACTGGGTCCTTCTCTTGTCTGATTATGACAAGTTGATTCTGCTGCCAAGAAGTCTACATCCCCACTTGCTCACTAGCTCTATGTCCACTCTAGCATTGGGGGATCAATCTTTCTTGCCCCAACCTAAGATCTACTGGGGCTAATGCAATATTCCATGCCGTTCAAAACTATACAGGGGGAAAAAAAAATGCTGCTCACTGCAACATACTGGGTTACATATAGGTTATAAAAGACAGAGACCCTCTTGGTGTTTTAGATGGCATTTCTTTTTTTTTTTTTTTTTGGTGTATAGTTGACTTAGTATGTTGTGTTGGTTTCACTTATACAGCAAAGTTAATCAGTTATACATATATCCACTTTTTAAAAATTCTTTTCCCATGTAAGTCATCACAGTACTATATACAGTTCCGTGCGCTTTATAGCAGGTTTTGTTAGCTATCTATTTTATCTCTAGTAATGTGTATGTCAGTCCCAATCCCCCAACTTATCCCCCCCCAATCCCTTAGTAATCATCAATTTGTTTTTTACATCTATGACTCTATTTCAGTTTTATAAATAGGTTCATTTGTACCCTGTTTCTTAATAAAGATTCTACATACAGTATAAGTGGTTTCATATATTTATCTTTCTGTGTCTGACTTCACTTTACTTAGTGTGACAATTTCTAGGTCCTTCCACGTTGCTTCAAATGGCGTTATTTTGTTCTTTTTAATGACTGAATAATATTCTATTGCATGTATGTACCACAGCTTTTTTATTCATTCCTCTGTTGATGGAAATTTAGATTGCTTCCATGTTCTTTTTTCTCATATCCTAAATGCATGGGGGGCTCTGTGGGTTGTGTGCCCCCAAAAGATGAAGCATGACTCATCCATACTCAAATTCTCAAACCTGTCTGAGATTTGTATTCTTCTCCTCAGCTAACCCTGAGGATAATCCCTTTATGCTCTACTTCAACTAAACTTCTCTCTAGCCTATAGTAAGTTGTTTAAGTGAAAGATGGCAATGCCAAGCAGCATAAAGAGAAAACAAACAAACATAAAACCTCACAAGTCTGTTAATCTCTCCCTACTTCACAAAGCCACAGTTTGAAAGTTATCCTTAAGACTAATAACATAGAAATGTGATAAGTGGTGATTGAGTGTTTTGATGAGAAATTGCTCAAGAGACCATCGGTGATAGAAATCATTGTTTGACAATGAATACTACCCTCTGACAATGTCAGTAGGTGTACTGCATTCAATCACAGCCTTAAAGATATCAGATGCACAACAGTGGAAAATCACCAAAGAGGAAAGAAAAGAAAGGGAGAAAGGAATGCTGGAGCCCCATATCACATATTAGCTAGGCTCTAGTCTCTCCAGACTGTAACCAAAATTCACAGGGTCCACAAAGTCTTCCTTCCCCTCTGACCAGTCCTGTTGCTTTATAACTATTTACTTGCACTGTCCCCTAAACTCACATTACCTGCGTTCCCTTTTTGGAGCTCAAGGATAGTGCATTATACATAGAAAGTGGAAGGCGCTTAAGGTGTTAGGACCCCAGATGAACTGAATGAAGAGACAAACATTTTAGCAACCATTTAACATATACAAAACGTGAAGAATATCTGGACAGTAGTGACAGTTGAAATAAAATTTAGCAATTATTGTCAAAATGCCTGCCAGAACTGGCCTACATCTTGAAATGACGTTATACCCCTGAAATAATATCTTAAACACTGAAGCAAGTCTTTTAGGGAATTACAAAAAAATTGCAGGAAAAATTTAAAAAGCACTTTCGTATGTATGACATTAATTTTTAAAGATTAAAATAATTGATTATTGCTTGAATACAATGAAAATGATATTTAAATCAGAAATAATTATATTTCTAATTTGGGGTATATAAGCTATAATTATTTTAGATTGAGGAATTCTATATTCCAAAATTAATTCACAAATTATTTTCTGAAACTTTTTAGCATTTTCTTTCTGATAAAATTCAGATCAATGTAATTTAACTGTGCTTGACTATTGCAATGCATCTTTCCTCTAATAAAAATAGGAATTCAACTGCACAGGCACCAAATTTCATTTTCTACTGTTTCTGTTTTAGGTAAAATGTAAAACTATAGTATTCCTCTGCAGAAGTAATTGTCTAAAGTATACTTAAATTCACAGAAATATGACTTTTATAGAACAAAAGAAATAGAGGTAGAATATGAGTAGGTGGAATAAGCATTAATAATGTTTATTTGACTCCCTACCCTTTGCAGTTTAGCACAATATTCTTTATCATAAAACAGGAGGTCTGGATAGGTTGTTTACTTGTTTGATATTTTATACTCTAAGGAGAAATATTTGCAACTAATTACTATGCTCAGAAAAGAAAATCATTCACATGGAAAATGAACTTTGAAAAACAGTGTGCATATTTTTTAGCTCTAATTCTTAAAGAACTTACACATCATTTTTCTTAACGTGTGAGATACAGGTTTTTGAGAGTTTATATTCTCCATAAGTTATACTGTCTATTGTGTATGTGGATGTATTTAAATGTTCAAAAATGCTATATTTTATTTGCATGTTAAATTATAGGGCAAATTTTCTTCATTTCTATTTTGTATGCATTTGCCTCTCATTTTATGATATTTAGATAAGACACAAATAAGAGAGCTAAGTAAAAGAAGTCTGTGTCAATTAAAAAATTGAGCAAAAAAAGAAATCAACCTGTAACTAAGGGTGTGGACTCCAAGGGTAAATAAAGATTATGATAACCATACTCATGATGGAAAAGACTAATAATAATAACCATAATGCATATATTGCAGGTTTTCCTCAGTTTTCTTTCTCTTAAGATACTACAACTCTTTCTGAGAATCTTTCTCTGTTATTGTAAGTTGGCTAGGTGGGATCACAGGTCCTGTTCCAGAAGAAGAAATATAACTCAGACCTTATTGACTATCATCATTCTAAATCCCTGGCTACTGGTATCAGTTCAGGACACCTCTCCCAACAAGCCAGAATTCCCCTGTTCTTTCAGAAAAGTGAAAGTGAAAGTCACTCTTTGTGACCCCATGGGCTATACAGTCCATTGAATTCTCCAAGACAGAATACTGGAGTGGGTAGCCATTCCCTTCTCTAGGGGATCTTCCCAACCCAGGGATTGAACCCAAGTCTCCCACAATATGGGCAAAATCTTTACCAGCTGAGCCACCAGGAAAGCCCTGGTTCTTTTGGGGAAGCTTCAAAAAATATTACTTACCATATGGAAATTTCTAGCAATAAAAGCAAAATAATGACAAGCTGCTGGTGATCAGTGCTCCCACCATGGGAAGAAAGGTTCTTTAACAAAGCCAACACAGAGGGAATGAGAACTTGGAGACAGAGACAGACAGCTAGAGATACCTTAATGATAGGTTTAGATCTAGATTCCGGCCTGACTCTCAAGAGCTTGACTGCCTGACTATATTCTCTGGATTTTAAACCTATTTGAATAGATCAATTCTTTTTGCTCAGTTATCTTTTAGTTTCTTACAATTGCAGCAAAAATGGTTGCCCTGATGAAGGGGCAGTTAATTTGGGTCTAGAATTTTGTTCAGTGCTTACAGAAATTGTCACATTGAATTTCGTCAGTCTCAAGTTTTTAAAGGTTGGAAAATGTAAGCAAACAAAGTGACTTACTCAAAAATCCTTAACTGGTAAAAGGAGGAATGGAGTCAGACATGTGAAAATACACTCTTAACAGTTAGATAGAATGAATAAATTATCAGGGAATGACAGCTTCTGTGACCTTTTGTCTCTCCATTTCTATAATACTATGTGAAACAACTGTATTATATTTGTTGCATCCTGCGGTTGTCCTTTCATTCATCTTCCTTCATCGCTTTAGTTAATGGGAATTGTCAATATCTTTAATTTAAAATCCCTGAAAAAGTTTTTTTTTATTTTTTATTTTTTTTACTATTCTTGTGTCTATTCTACTTTTTTTGATCAATTAATTAGTGATGAAGAGGTACTAAAAAAGTAAAATGTTTAAAAATACATTATATTTGACCAAAATACCTCATACTGGTATGCATCTTGTTTTCTGCAAAATAAAGTTTCCGTTCGAGTGATCATTTCATATAAATGCAAAAATTATGTCCTTTGTTCTTTGTATTGTTCTTTAAGTGATTGTATTTAGTAGATAAATGTTCATAAGTAATGATTAACACAATAACTGTTTTAAATTTAAAGGTTCTGTTGTGTTTTTTACTTTCCATTTTGAAATAATTCTAGACTTAAAGAAAAGTTCATTTGTAGTACATATGTCACTCAGCTTCTCTTAATGTCAGTGTCTTACATTACTGTGGGGTACTCGTCAGAACTAAAAGTTAACTCTGATACTCAGTATGGACTAATCTACAGACATTATTCAGATTTTTACAGGTTTTCCCAGTAATGTCTTTTTTCTCTTCTATAATCCCACACTGTATTCAGCTGCGTCACATATCCTTCAGTTCAGTTCAGTCGCTCAGTCATGTCCAACTCTTTTCGACGCCATGAATCGCAGCACGCCAGGCCTCCCTGTTCATCACCATCTCCCGGAGTTCACTCAACCTCACATCCATCGAGTCGGTGATGCCATCCAGCCATTTCATCCTCTGTCGTCCCCTTCTCCTCCTGCCCCCAATCCTTCCCAGCATCAGGGTCTTTTCCAGTAAGTCAACTCTTCGCATGAGGTGGCCAAAGTACTGGAGCTTCAGCTTTAGCATCATTCCTTCCAAAGAAATCCCAGGGCTGATCTCCTTCAGAATGGACTGGTTGGATCTCCTTGCAGTCCAAGGGACTCTCAAGAGTCTTCTCCAACACCACAGTTCAAAAGCATCAATTCTTCAGTGCTCAGCTTTCTTCACAGTTCAACTCTCTCATCCACATGTGACCACTGGAAAAACCATAGCCTTGACTAGACGGACTTTGTTGGCAAAGTAATATCTCTGCTTTTGAATATGCTATCTAGGTTGGTCATAACTTTTCTTCCAAGGAATAAGCGTCTTTTAATTTCATGGCCTCAGTCACCATCTGCAGTGATTTTGGAGCTTAGTTTCCTCTAATATTCAGCAGTTTTTCAGTATTTCCATGTCTCTCATGATTTGAAAGAATCTCTTTTGAAGAATATTGTCTTTTTTATTTTGCATGATGTTTCACAATTTGGGTTGATTTCACGTCTTCTAATGATTAAATTGAAGTTATGTATTGTGGATTCCCTGGTAGCTTAGCTGGTATAGAATCTGCCTGCAATGTGGGAGACCTGGGTTCGATCTGTGTGTTGGGAAGATCCCCTGGAAAAGAAAACAGTTATCCACTCCAGTATTCTGGCCAGGAGAGTCCCATGGACTGTGTAGTCCATGGGGTCTCAAAGAGGTGGACATGGCTGAGCGACTGTCATATGCGTTTTCGGCAAGAGAAACATATAAGTTATATGCCTTTCTCAGGACCTCAGGTCAGATTTACATATTGTTGATTATCATGTCTTTGGTGAAACTAACCTGGTAACTTGGTTATAGTGAAGTCTGCTTGGCCTTCCCACATATTATTATCTCAATTGATGAAAAAATTTAGTCTTTAAAAAATTAGTCTCTTTGTCACTGATAAATATCTTGGAAGAGATAATTTGAGAAAGTACTAATCTTCTGTTTCCCTTCAAACTCAATACTACTTTGTTAAATTTCTTTCAACACTTCTTGTTTACTTACTTTTTCATTAAAATGTTAGAATCAGATTGTTTATATCTATGAAAATGCCTGCTGGAATTCTGAGATTGAATTGAATCTAGACCTCTTTATGGAGAATGATCTCTTAACAATATTAAGTTATCTAACACATGAACATAGTATTTATTTATTATTTTTTCAATTTGTTTAATCAGTGCATTTTAGATTTTAGCACACAAATCCTGTATATATTTTTAATTGTGCCTAAATATTTCATTGTTTCTGTGATGCCATTATAAATGGTACTTTTCTACATTGACCTTGTCCTGTATTTTGGCTAAAATTCAATTATTAGTTCTAAAAGGGTTTTGTTTTGGAAATTCCTTGCATTTTCTTGGTAGACAATCATGGTCTGTGAGTAGATGCAATTTAAATCTTGCTTTCCACTCTTGTATTTTCTTGCTCTATTGCATTGCCTTGAACTTCTAGTGCCTATAGAATAGGAGTTGGAGAGATCTCTTTTCCCTGTTCTTGAACTTTGGGGAAACCATTCTGTAACTCATTGTTAAATATAAGCTTATCTCTGGAGTTATTTTTTAATTTTATTTACTATTTTTATATGTCCATTGGAGGGTTAAGTAAATTCCTTTTTATTTGAAATTTGCTGACATTTATATTGTGAATGGATGTCAAAATTTTTCAGTTACTTTGCTGCATCAATTGAGAGAATCATATGTGTTTTACTCATTGCTATAAAAATATCCAAATTAACTTCATTCATTTTCATATGTTGAACCAGCCTTGTATTCATAGCTTAAATCCCACTTGGTATGGCTATTATCCTTTTTGTATATTTCTAAGTTTTATTTGTAAGCGTTTTGATGAGGAATTTTATATCTAATTTCTTCTCTCAACCCCACCTAGCTTTAGGTTGAAATCCCCACCTCCCCCAACCTACCTTGATTGTTCTAGTGTGTAAACATATTTATTAATCAGAATGTATCTTTAAAATAACATTATATACTTTCATTTGGTATAATAAAAAAATATATATATTTCTATTTTCTCCTCTCATTATTTTTGCTATGCATGTAACATATTTTAATTTTACATATGCCTTAAAGATGTTATTAATTCATTACTACTGCTTTTATTCTATATAGTTAAATGTCTTTTAGAGAAACAAAAAATAAAAATAAATAAACCTTATTTTATCTTTATTCCATTTGCAGCATTCCTCATTTATTTATGTAGATTTAAGCTTTCATCTGTCATATTCCTTCTTTTTGGAAAGTTCCTTTAGCATTTTTTGTAATTTTTGTTTTGGACAATGGGTTCCTTTTTTGTTTGAGAAAGGCTTTATTTCCTCCTATTTTTCTAATCTTGGTACATAACTTTGTTTTAATAAACATAAATTTTAGAAATATTAATTTACAAATAAATTCAGAGATAATAGAGAATCCCCACATACTCCCATAGTCATCTATTCCAATTATTAATGAATTATATTAATATCATACATTTATTGCTATTATTGATACATTTTTAACTAAAGTCCATAAATTATTCAAATTTCCTTCAGTTCAATTCAGTTCAGTCACTCAGTCATGTTCGACTCTTTGCGACCCCATGAATCGCAGCACACCAGGCCTCCCTGTCCATCAACATCTCCCGGAATTCACTCAAAATCACGTCCATTGAGTTGGTGATGCCATCCGGCCATCTCATCCTCTGGCATCCCCTTTTCCTTCTGCCCCCAATCCCTCTTAGCATCAGAGTCTTTTCCAATGAGTCAACTCTTCGCATGAGGTGGCCAAAGTACTGGAGTTTCAGTTTTAGCATTTTTCCTTCCAAAGAACACCCAGGGCTGATCTCCTTTAGAATGGACTGGTTGTATCTCCTTGCAGTCCAAGGGACTCTCAAGAGTCTTCTCCAACACCACAGTTCAAAAGCATCTATTGTTCGGCACCCAGCTTTCTTCACAGTCCAACTCTCACATCCATACATGACTACTGGAAAAACCATAGCCTTGACTAGACAGACTTTGTTGGCAAATTAATGTCTCTGTTTTCAATATGCTATCTAGTTTAGTCAAAACTTTTCTTCCAAGGAGTAAGCATCTTTTAATTTCATGGCTGGAGTCATCATCTGCAGTGATTTTGGAGCCCCCAAAAATAAAGTCTGACATTGTTTCCAGTGTTCCCCCATCTATTTCCTATGAAGTGATGGGACCAGATGCCATGATCTTCGTTTTCTGAATGTTGAGCTTTAAGCCAACTTATTCACTCTCCACATTCACTTTCATCAAGAGGCTTTTTAGTTCCTCTTCACTTTCTGCCATAAGCGTGATGTCATTTGCATATCTGAAGTGATTGATATTTCTCCTGGCAATCTTGATTCTAGCTTGTGCTTCTTCCAGCCCAGTGTTTCTCATGATGTACTCTGCATAGAAGTTAAATAAGCAGGGTGACAATATACAGCCTTGACGTACTCCTTTTCCTATTTGGAACCAGTCTGTTGTTCCATATCCAGTTCTAACTGTTGCTTCCTGACCTGCATACAGATTTCTCAAGAGGCAGGTCAGTGGTCTGGTATTCCCATCTCTTTCCTAATTTTCCACAGTATATTGTGATCCACATAGCTAAAGGCTTTGGCATAGTCAAGAAAGCAGAAATAGATGTTTTTCTGGAGCTGTCTTGCTTTCTCGATGATTGCCAATTTGATCTCTGGTTCCTCTGCCTTTCCTAAAACCAGCTTGAACATCTGGAAGTTCGCGGTTCACATATTGCTGAAGTCTGGCTTGAAGAATTTTGAGCATTACTTTACTAGCGTGTGAGATGACTGCAATCGTGCGGTAGTTTGAGCATTCTTTGGCATTGCCTTTCTTTGGGATTGGAATGAAAACTGACTTTTTCCAGTCCTGTGGCCACTGCTGAGTTTTCCAAATTTGCTGGCATATTGAGTGCAGCACTTTCACAGCATCATCTTTCAGGATTTGAAATAGCTCCACTGGAATTCCATCACCTCCACTAGCTTTGTTCGTAGTGATGCTTTCTAAGACCCACTTGACTTCACATTCCAGGATGTCTGGCTCTTGGTGAATGATCATACCATCATGATTATCTGGGTCGTGAAGATCTTTTTTGTACAGTTCTTCTGTGTATTCTTGCCACCTCTTCTTAATACCTTCTGCTTCTCTTAGTTCCATACCATTTCCATAGACCATTCAGGTATGACCTAAATCAAATCCCTTATGATTATACAGTGGAAGTGAGAAATAGATTTAAGGGCCTAGATCTGATAGATAGAGTGCCTGATGATCTATGGACTGAGGTTCGTGACATTGTACAGGAGACGGGGATCAACACCACCCTCATGCAAAAGAAATGCAAAAAAGCAAAATGGTTGTCTGGGGAGGCCTTTCAAATAGCTGTGAAAAGAAGAGAAGCGAAAAGCAAAGGAGAAAAGGAAAGATATAAGCATGTGAATGCAGAGTTCCAAAGAATTGCGAGAAGAGATAAGAAAGCCTTCCTCAGTGATCAAAGAAATAGAGGAAAGCAACAGAATGGGAAAGACTAGAGATCTCTTCAAGAAAATTAGAGATACCAAGGGAACATTTCATTCAAATTTCCTTAGTTTTTGCCAAATTTCTTTTTTTCTGTTTCATCACCCCATTACATTTAATTGTCATGTTTCCTTAGCTATCTCTTAGCTGTGACAGTTTCTCAGACTTTTCTTGTTTTTATGAATTTGACAGTTTTGAAGAATACTAGCCATATATCTTATAGAATGTCATTAGTTGTGATCTCTTATGTTTTTCTTATTATCAGGCTGAGATTATTGGTTTTTGAGAGTAGGCCACAAAGGTAAAGTGCCATTCTCATCGCATTATATCAAAAGTACATACTATCAATACAGATTCTTACTGTTGATGTTAACCTTGGTCAACAGACTGAGAAAGCATTTGTCAAGTTTCTCAACTGTAAAGTTTATCTTTTTTGTTCCTTTTCTGTATTTTTTAGAGGTTAGTGTCTTTGTGCAGCCATTACTTCAGTATTGAATGCTAAGCCACACCTCCTTGAGGGGAAATAGTATACATATGTATTTGTAATTCTGCATACAATATTTGTTCATTCTCCCACATTTGTACATTTATTTCAAAGGTATTTATAGCAATATGGATTCAGGAATATTTAATTTATGCTTAAGATAAAACCTGATATTTCTGTGTGTGTGTGTGTGTGTGTGTGTGTGTGTACTCAGTCACGTATAACTCTGCAACCCCTTGAACTGTAGCCTGCCAGGGTCCTCTGTCCATGGGATTTCCCAGACAAGAATAATGGAGTGGGTTACTATTCCTTTCTCCAGGGGATCTTCTAGACCCAGAGGTCAAACTCATGTCCCCTGTATTGCAGGCAGATTCTTTACCACTGAGCCATTAGGGAATCTGGTCCCATCACTTCATGTCAAATAGATGGGGAAACAGTGGAAACAGTGACAGACTTTATTTTGGGGGGCTCCAAAATCACTGTAGATTGTAACTGCAGCCATGAAATTAAAAGACACTTGCTCCTTGGAAGAAAAGCTATGACCAACCTAGATAGTATATAATAAAGCAGAAATGTTATTTTACTAACAAATGTCCATCTAGTCAAAGCTATGGTTTTTCTAGTAGTCATGTATGGATGTGAGAATTGAACTATAAAGAAAGCTAAGAGGCAAAGAATTAATTCTTTTGAACTGTGGTGTTGGAGAAGACTCTTGAGAGTCCTTTGGACTGCAAGGAGATCCAACCAGTCCATCCTAAAGGAAATTATTCCTGAATATTCTTAGGAAGTGCTGATGCTGAAGCTGAAACTCCAATACTTTGGCCACCTTATGTGAAGAACCAAGTCATTGGAAAAGACCCTGGTGCTGGGAAATGTTGAAAGCACGAGGAGAAGGGGATGACAGAGGATGAAATAGTTGGATGGCATCATTGATGTGATGGACATGACTTTGAGTAGGCTCCAGGAGTTGGTGATGGACAGGAAAGCCTGGTGTGCTGCAGTCCATGGGGTTGCAAAGAGTTGGACACGACTGAGCGACTGAACTGAATAATACTTTATATTGTTCAAATTTTCCAGCATTGCCTTTGAGAACTCGTTCAGTTGACTCCTGTGTCCCTTTAATGTATCCTCATTGTCGTAGACTTTAAGCACTTTATTTTGTGACTACAAGGTACTTGAGGCTTTTTTCATATATTTCTCACCTCATGCTCAGTTGCTAAGTCATTAATATTTGTGTATTAACATATATTAACTTGTGTGCTCAGTTGGTAAGTGGTGTCCAACTGTTTTGTGATCCCATAGACTGTAGTCCACTAGGCTCCCCTGTCCATCGGATTTTCCAGGCAAGACTATTGGAGCAAGTTGCCATTCTTTTCTCCAGGAGATATTCCCAACCCAGGGATTGAACCTGTGTCTCTTGCACCAATTCACATTCTCACCAACAGTGTATGAGGGTTCCCATTTCATTTATGTCTCTATTCTTTGTCAGTATCATGCTGCACTGGTTATGGTAACTTTATATAAATCTTGAACTTGAGTAGTGTGATTCCTTGAACTTTCTTTTTCTTATTCTTTATTGTATTGTTTATTCTGGGTGTTTTGCCTTTCCATATATACTGTAGAATCAGTTTGTAGATATGTAAAAAATAGCTTGCTGGGAGTTTAACAGCAATTACATTGGCCGTATAGATTAAGTAAGAAATAACTAGCATTTAAATAACATTTAATCTTCATTCCTTGGACATGGATTAGTTCTCCATTATTTATCACCTAGATTTTTTTCATTAGTGTTTTGTATACATATATACACTTTGTAAACAAATCCTACCCATATTTTGATAGATTTATACCCAAGTATTTCCTTTTAGGGGTACTATTTTGATTAGAATTTTTATGTCTAAATTCTAGTTGTTCGTTATTGGTATATAGGGAAAGTTTACTTTAACATATTAAACGTGTTTCCTGTGACTTTACTAAACTACTTTATTCCAGGTGTTTTTATAGATTTTTTTAAAATGGTCTATATAAACATATAATTATATCCTTTCTGAATAAACACAGTTTATTTCTTTCCTATGTATACACTTTGTTTCTTTTTCTTATCTTATTGAAATAGCTAGTACAACTTGGAATAAGAGTGGTGTGAAAGAATATTCTGCTTTGTTCAGATTCTCAAAAGTGAAAGCATCAAGTATCACACCTTTGGATACAATGATAGCTGTAGGCTTTGTGGCTGTTTCTTATTTAATTGAGGAAGTTTCCCTCAATTCATATTTTTCAGAGAGATTTTTACTATGAATAAGTATTAAATTTTTGTGTCAATCTATTCATATGATTTTTCTTCTTTAGTCTGTTGATATGATGCATAACTTTGATTTTTAAGATGTAGAACTAATCTTGTATATCTTGGGAGTTTGCCACCCAACCTACTGAGAAGAGTGGCTCACTGTGCCTAAATAGTTTATACAGTCTGTTTTGTGCTAAACACCTAATTTACTTTTGGGTGTGTGAAATGTTGGTATATGCTTGTCATAGGTGCCTACATGATCTAAGCACTGAGTCTCTAATGAGCTGCCTTGGATAACATTTCATACAAGTTATCACAACTCAACACTACCTTAAATTGAGAATGTTTGGTGTAACTCTACTGGGAGAGGATCTTTGAAAGATTATACCTGGTTTCCACTGGACTTCACGTCATGAACCTTCTCCCTTTGATGATTATGCTTAATATCCTTTCAGTGTAATAAACAATAGCCATGAGTACAAATATATACTGAGATGTGATTTCCTCCCAGTGAATCATCAGACCTGATAGAAGTACTAGGAACTGACTTCAAACTGTGTTTTTCTATTTCTACTTTTCTGGAAGAAATTTTAGAAAACTGGTGGTGGTGATGGTGGTTTGGTTGCTAACTCCTATCCAATATTTGCGACCCCATGGACTATAGCCTGCCAGGCTCCTCTGTCCATGGGATTCTCTAAGCAGGAATACTGGGTATTACTTCTCAAATGTTGAATCAGTTTAGTTCAGTCGCTCAGTCGTGTCTGACTTTTTGCGACCCCATGAACTGCAGCACGCCAGCCCTCCCTGTTCATACCAACTCCCAGAGTTCACCCAAACTCATGTCCAGCAAGTCGGTGATGCCATCCAGCCATCTCATCCTCTGTTGTCCCCTTCTCCTTCTGCCCTCAATCCCTCCCAGCATCACAGTCTTTTCCAATGAGTCAACTCTTCGCATGAGGTGGCCAAAATATTGGAGTTTCAGCTTTAGCATCAGTCCTTCCAAAGAACACCCACGACAGATCTCCTTCAGAATGGACTGGTTGGATCTCCTTGCAGTCCAAGGGACTCTCAAGAGTCTTCTCCAACACCACAGTTCAAAAGCATCAATTCTTCGGTGCTCAGCTTTCTTCTCAGTCCAACTATCACATCCATACATGATTACTGGAAAAACCATAGCCTTGACTAGACGGACATTTGTTGGCAAGTAATGTTTCTGTTTTTCAATATGCTGTCTAGCTTGGTCATAACTTTCCTTCCAAGGAGTAAGCGTGTTATAATTTCATGGCTGCAGTCACCATCTGGAGTGATTTTGGAGCCCCAAAAAATAAAGTCTAACACTGTTTCCACTGTTTCCCCTTCTATTTGCCATGAAGTGGGATGCCATGATCTTCGTTTTCTGAATGCTGAGCTTTAAGCCAACTTTTTCACTCTTCTCTCACTTTCATCTGCATAAGAGTCGTGTCATCTGCATATCTGAGGTTATTGATATTTCTCCCGGCAATCTTGATTCCAGCTTGTGTTTCTTCCAGCCCAGCGTTTCTCATGATGTACTCTGCATAGAAGTTAAATAAGCAGAGTGACAATATACAGCCTTGATGTACTCCTTTTCCTATTTGGAACCAGTCTGTTGTTCCATGTCCAGTTCTAACTGTTGCTTCCTGACCTGTATAGCGGTTTCTCAAGAGTCAGGTCAGGTCGTCTGGTATTCCTATCTCTTTCAGAATTTTCCACAGTTTATTGTGATCCACACAGTCAAAGGCTTTGGCATAGTGTTGAATGAAGTTCACCAAAAAAACCCATCTGGGTCTAATGCCCTCCCCCTCCCCAAATGTTGTTAATTACTCATGAAATTTTATAGTAGATAAAGCAATATTCAAATTATCACCTTCTTTTTATGTTAGTTCTTATAGTTTGTATCCTTCAAGTAATTTATCCATTTTCTTCCACATTTTTGAATATTTGTGGGGGGTATGTAATTCTGATTTGATAGGGTTTTTCGTTTGTTTCCCCTTTAAATATTTTAAAGATAACTCTCCATGTTTCTCTTTCTTCCCTAGTTTCTGATATGAACTCTGCTATAATTCTCTTTATATGTATAGATCTATTCCCCCATTCAACTACTTAATTTTCTTTCTCTTTTTCAGCATTTACAACACGATATTCGAATGCTAACAAAACAAACAAAAACTGCCAATGATCTCTTCGGTATTTTTTGAGCTCTTCTGTAGTTCAATTTTATTTATTTGGGGAACTATTGGACATTATTGGACATTATTTCTTCAATTATTTGTTCTGCCTCATTCTCGCTCTTTTCTTCTGAGATTCCTGTAAGAATGTACTAGACTGTTTACTGTTTTTCCACACCTCTTGGATGGTCTATAGATTCTTCCTCTTTTAATACTTTATTCTCATGTTTCAGTTTTCATTGGGTAATTTTCACTGACATATCAAGTTCATTGATTTTCTTTTTCCTTGACTTTCTGATGTCTACTAACGTCTTATATGGTATACTTTATCTTTGTTACTATGATTTTTGTTGTTAGCTTTACCATTTGATTCATAACTTCTAAATTTACTGAAATTTTCTGAAATTACTTTGCTGAAGTCATTCATTTAATTTTGTGTTTTGTCCATCTTTTCTATTGAAAGAAAAGAAAGAAAGTGAAAGTTGCTTAGTTGTGTCCGACTCTTTGCGACCCTGCAGACTGGAGCTCACCAGGCTCCTCTGTCCATGGGGTTCTCCAGGCAAGAATACTCGAGTGGGTAGATGTTCCCTTCACCAGAGGATCCTTCCAACCCAGAGATCAATCAGGTCTCCCACATTGCAGGCGGATTCTTTACATCTGAACCATCAGGGAAGCCCTTAATTTGTTAATCTTAGTTATCTATGTGTCCTGTGAGATAGTTTCAATATTTGCACCATGTCTGACTGAGGTTCTGCTAATTACTCTATCTCTAGACAATGGATTGTTTTTTTAGTAAGATTATTTACATTATATCACAGGTTTCAAATTCCTTTAGTGGTATCTTATGCTGTGGTGAACATTCAAGCTGGTTTTAGAAAAGGCAGAGGAACCAGAGATCAAATTGCCAACATCCGCTGGATCATTGAGAAAGCAAGAAAGTTCAAGAAAAATATATTTTTCTGCTTTATTGACTATGCCAAAGCCTTTAACTGTGTGGATCACAATAAACTGTGGAAAATTCTGAAAGAGATGAGAATACCAGACCACCTGACTTGCCTCTTGAGAAACCTCTATACAGGTCAGGAAGCAACAGTTAGAACTGGACATGGAACAACAGACTGGTTCCAAATAGGAAAAGGTGTATGTCAAGGCTGTATATTGTGACCCTGCTTATTTAACTTATATGCAGAGTACTTCATGAGAAACACTGGGTTGGAAGAAGCACAAGCTGGAATCAAGATTGCCAGGAGAAATGTCAATAACCTCAGATATGCAGATGACACCACTGTTACGGCAGAAAGTGAAGAGGAACTAAAAAGCTTCTTGATGAAAGTGAAAGAGGAGAATGAAAAAGTTGGCTTAAAGCTCAACATTGAGAAAACGAAGATCATGGCATCCCACTTCATGGCAAATAGATGAGAAAACAGTGTCAGACTTTATTTTTGGGGGGCTCCAAAATCACTGCAGATGGTGATTGCAGCCGTGAAATTAAAAGATGCTTAGTCCTTGGAAGGAAAGTTATGACCAACCTAGATAGCATATTGAAAAGCAGAGACATTGTCAACAAAGGTCTGTCTAGTCGAGGCTATGGTTTTTCCAGTGGTCACATATGGATGAGAGAGTTGGACTGTGAAG
Organism: Budorcas taxicolor; assembly: GCF_023091745.1. Lineage (NCBI taxonomy): Eukaryota > Metazoa > Chordata > Mammalia > Artiodactyla > Bovidae > Budorcas > Budorcas taxicolor. Next base: position 76,317,064 of record NC_068916.1, read on the forward strand.
AAAGCTGAGCACCAAAGAATGATGCTTTTGAACTGTGGTATTGGAGAAGACTCTTGAGAGTCCCTTGGACTGCAAGGAGATCCAACCAGTCCATCCTAAAGGAGATCAGTCCTGGGTGTTCTTTGGAAGGACTGATGCTAAAGCTGAAGCTCCAATACTTTGCCCACCTCGTGTGAAGAGTTGACTCATTGGAAAAGACTCTGATGCTGGGAGGGATTGGGGGCAGGAGGACAAGGGGATGACAGAGGATGAGTTGGCTGCATGGCATTACCGACGCAATGGACATGAGTTTGGTTGATCTCTGGGAGTTGGTGATGGACAGGGAGGCCTGGCTTGCTGCAGTTCATGGGGTCACAGAGAGACAGACACGATTGCATGACTGAACTGAACTGAACTGATGCTGTGGTGGAGGCTAGTTTATCAGAAGCTTTTTTCAATCTCTGTCTCACTCTATTTTAGATCTTATATTTGTACTTAACCATGTTCTTGCAACTCTCCCAGCAACATTGCACTATTAACTTTTTATTCATTTTTTTATTAGCCTGGTTGTAGGGTTATGGTGAGTCTCTGTGGTTCTGATTTAGCCTTGATCTGATTTAGGCAGACACTGTGCCCTTGAATCTCAGAAATGTGTCTACTCTGTCAATGGGATTTTCTAGGCAAGAATACTGGAGTGAGTTGCTATAGACAATAGGAAAACAGAATCAAATTGAGTAAGCAGTTTGCCCAGAGTTGCACATCTAGAAAATACTATGGAGGAAATTTGAACCAAAGCAACTTAACTTCAGAACATATCCTCTTAAACGCTGATCTCCTCTTCCTTTTCTGAGGAAAGGAAGTAACCTTCAAATGGTCATACACTGGTAAAAACTGAAACAAAAACTGTCTTCTGCCTTTTTGAGTCACTTGGTGCAATTCTGGAAGGTGAACAGGGGGATAGTTTTGTCAGGTTTTCAAACTAAGTAAACGTTTCCCATGTGAAATTTTTGAAATCATTCTGTTCATCTTTTTGCTGGCCCGTCTAAAACAACTATTACTGTTTGGTGTGCTTAAATGAATGTATGTCAATCTAAAGTATACACTTAGATATGAACCGGTTCTTAGATCTGGACTAGTTCTTAGAGTGAACTAGCTAGTCAGGCTTTTTTATTATTGTATGTTGAATGTCTTTTCATAATTAATTACAAATGTGATCCTCAGTTGTGTAGAAAAATACTCCAGATAAAACTTCAAAATTTTAATGAGTAGAAGTGACCAGTGTTTAACCTCCTTTCATAGAATCTTAATTGAACAATAAGTAGTTATCCTAAAATAATCATGGACTCCAATGGGACTGTGGTCAAGATGATAATTGTATTAGGCTGATTGACTAAGATCATGAAAAGTTATTACTGTGAGGGTAAAGGGTTACAAATTTACCATGTCCTTAGTTTAATTTGAATCCTGTCAATAAAAGGGGAAATAATTGTTATACTCATATTTTATGAAAAATCATTTTTATTCCAATTAATATATTTTCAGTCTATAAGCAGTTAATCCAAAAATAAATGATTGCCCACAACCATCATAGAGAGCACTGTTGTATAGCATTTTTTAGGTTTTTTTTTTTCCCCTGATAAGTCAGTCTATGGATATAAACTACCAACTAAATGCAAAGACATCTAAAGCTCATGATTATTTCCATAGAATTACTTATTTAAACTTAATTAAAAGTTGGTAAGAAGGAATTGACACTAATTTATCACTTATTATGCACTGTTGAATGTTCTAGAATAACATATATTTTATTTCCCTATAATACAATTTGATAAGACAAATTCTATTATTCACAATTTATAGATAACAAAACTAAATTTCAAGAGAGACTATGAAACTTGAATAAGTTCACATGGATTTTTAAATGGCAGTGAACTGGGTCTCATCTGCACTACTTCGTAATCATCCTCTAGGAAAATCACAGTCTAGCTGAAATATGTTCCAAAATTACCTTGTAAAATTATTGGTCTAATATATGCTAAAATAAAAAACAAACAAACAACAACAGCAAAAAAACCTGTTCCTTTCTTTAAGGTTCAAATAGTTTTCATATATATGAAGCAAAATATGGTAAAACACTGTTCACAAAATAAAAGATTAATAATTTTTCAGATGCCTCGAGTAACAAGGTGGTTAGTCCCTTACTCTCTTGGCAAAACTAGTAGCGGTATAAACATGTGGCATTCATGACTAGAGGTGTTAATAAGGCCTCTTTGGCTATTTCCACCATAATTAGCAGTAATTACCCAGCAGAATAAAACCAAACAAAATTAAGAAAAAAAAAAAAGACAGAGAGAGAAAATAAAGAAAAATACCAAAATACAAATGGAGATAGAAGTAATGGAGTACTTCAGAACCAAACAGACCTATGTTCAAGTTCTGGCTCCAACACTAATCAGCTGTATGACCTTGAGCAACCAACTTAACCTCTGAGCTCACTTTTTTATGTCATCACAGTGATAAAAATTGCACAGAGTTGGACACGACTGAGGGACTTCACTTTCACTTTTCACTTTCATGCATTGGAGAAGGAAATGGCAACCCACTCCAGTGTTGTTTCCTGGAGAATCCCAGGGACAGGAGAGCCTGTTGGGCTGCCATCTATGGGGTCGCACAGAGTTGGACATGACTGAAGTGACTTAGCAGCAGCAGCAGCGATAAAAATGTCTGCCTTATAAGGTTATTGCAACACTGAATTATACAAATATTCCTAGCAAAACTCCAATGTAAAAGAGACTAGTAGCTATTAATTTCTTATTTTCCTTATTCTTTCCCTCTTCTTGTGTGCTTGTCTAATAATGGGCATCATTTCTAAATTGTCCTTGGAATGTGGCCCCAAGCATGGGGTAGTGTTTTAAACTATATAGCCAAAAATAACGTGAACCCAGGGGAAAAGCTATTTGATGTGGTAATAGTTGAAGCTTCTCTTGGTGTCTTAATTTATGCTGAAGTTAAAATACAGAAATTCTTTAGGATGATGACTCTTCAAAGCTTTCAGGAAGTATTATTCTACATAGGAGGAGAGAATTGCTTTACATTCTTCCCTTTTAATGTGTCTCATTACACCTTTCAAACATATACATTTCATTACACACTTCCATTAAAGTGTCTCATTAGAACTTTCAAATATGTACATCTCATTACATCTCCTTTAAGCATCTTTACATATTCTCCATTTGTGGATTTCATTAAAGCCTTTCCCTTGTATATCTCGTTACTAAATTACTTTCATGTATGTTATTATAACCTATATTTCTCATTACGTTACTTAAACATGCACATCTCATTACACCTTACTATTTATGCATCTCATTACACTCCTTAAAAATGTGTATCATATTACAACTTTCTCCTTTGCATATTGCTGCATTTGTCCGATTATACATCTCATTATGCCATTTCATTTATGCATTTTATTATACCCTTCCTTTTATCCATGTCATTATACTCCTTAAACCCAAGCATCTAAGTAAACCTCTACTGTATGCCTTTTGATATACATTATAGATATCATCTTCATTTTTCCATGTGTGGTTTTTCTGGCAACCTTAAAAAATATAAATATCAATCTGAGGACTGATGGTGTTACTGTTCTTAAATATGCATATCTCATTTCATATTTAACATATTTTAGATGTCTCTTTTATACTTTAAATTATTATTTATCCTTTTCTGTTTAAACCTTTTAAGAAAAAATGATTCATCTTGTCCTTGATCTCATGACACTCTTCAAAGAGCAGCATCTCTGTTATTATGACTTCCTTGCATCTCTGGTTCTAAATCTACTAGTATTCCTTTCAAATATGTGTATCACATTGCTATCCCTTGGATGTGCATTGCTATTTATTCTCTACCAGTTATGTTTCTTTTCTTTCCTTAAATTATCTCTATTTTAGGTAGTTGAGATATCATCTTATTATTATCCTCAGCCATAAATGGAATTTCCCCTATTGTTTGCTCTTCTCTAGGTTATTATTTTTTGCTATAAAAATATACTCTCTCCCTGAGGCAATAGATGCCTTTGAATACATTAAGAAGTCAAATATAACCAAATGGTCCATGTGTTACTTTACATAAGTTTTCTTTTATTATCTGAGCTATTTTGTTGTGGTGCTATTTAAAAGGAAACAATTGTGGAAATTTCAACATTCACCATGCCTTAATTGTGCAGTTTTGTTAGCAATAATGAAATAAGCTGCACTGGGACATTTATTATATGGACATTGTAATCAAGATTCTACCAATAATCTAAATAATATACCCAGGATCTATAAATTTGAGTAGAAATTAGGGCAGTTACTAAGTATAGTTACTTGGGAACATTCATAGATATTGACCCATGCAGTCTAGACATGCTGCTGTCACCAGAAAGAATATTGAATCAGATGTGGTAGATTAGGTTTTATGTCACAGATTTTACTGTGTGGGAAATTTTACTGTGTGGTAAAATTACTTAATTTTTTTTTTTAGTCAATTAATCAAGGCATCAAGCTAACTATTACATGTATAACCATAAATATATATTAGATAGGCATATACATATGCATATATGCATATGCATATATACACACACCCATGCATGCATATATATATAGTATCTAATAAAGTGAAGATAAATTTTTGATCAATTTACTTTTGAAGATAGTTTGTGACATTTTGAATTTGTATTCCATTCAGTCATCTTTTTTCATTCAAGAAGTATTCTGAGCTCCTTTGCTGAGCCAGGTACTGTGCCATTACTGGAAATAGAGCAATGAACAGATGAGATTCAGGTCTAATAGAAAATAATCTTATTAGCAAAAACAGATAGTAAGTGAACACAAAAAATGAACAATTTTTCAGATAGCAGTACAGAGGAGAAAGACAAGGTAGAAATGGCATATTTAGGAATCTAGTGATGAACAGCAAAGGGTAGCTGTCATCAGCCCAGGATGAAGCGGTAAGTGAAGGGGATAAAGTGTCATAGGTGCCAGTGAGGGCTGAAATATGGAAGACAGATAGGAGCTGTGGTTGTAGACTGATGAAGTTACTGCCAGACTGTAAAGCTGAAGAAAGAAGAAAGCACGGGTAATATACCCTGGGTTCTTACTGTGCATCCTCTGATGTCATGCTGGTGTCTCTCATTGTCTGAGTCCAACAGGAAGAAAGAGAACCCTGGTGATACTTGTTGTAACTAGAATCTTGGCTGTATGGTTTTTATTAGTCTCTCATGGACGGAGGAGCCTGGTGGGCCACAGTCCATGGGGTCGCTAAGAGTTGGACAAGACTCAGCGACTTCCCTTTCACTTTTCACTTTCATGCATTAGAGAGGGAAATGGCAGCCGTCTCCAGTGTTCTTGCCTGGAGAATCCCACGGACGGGGGAGCCTTCTGGGCTGCATCTATGCGGTCGCACAGAGTCGGACACGACTGAAGCGACAGCAGCAGCAGCAGCAGCAGCAGGGCTACTGTTACAAGTTGCCACGAACTTGGTGATTGAAAACAGCAGAAGTTTTTTTTTTTTTTCTTGTAGTTTTAGAAGGTAGATGTATGAAATGAAGATGTCAGCAGGGTGATGCATCCTTTGAAGGATCTACAGAAAAATTATTCCCTTGCCTCTTCCTAGTTTCTTGTGGCTACCTTGCCATCCCTTGGCTAGTGGCTGCATCACTACAGTCTCTGACATCATCTTTACATGGTATTTTTCCCTGTGTATGATTTTGTATATCCTCTGTTCTTAGATGGACACCAGACATACGATTTAGGGTCCACTCTAAGTCAGTATGTCACCATCTTAACTGTTTCAATAAAGTCTCTATTTTCATATAAGGCAACATTCAGAAGTTTTAGTGGGACAAGACGTCTTTTGGGAGAAAGTACTAGTCAATAAAGTTCAGAGTCAACGGAGTAAATATTCCAATACACACACCTAACTGAAAGATGTGTTATCAGTTCAGTTCAGTCGCTCAGTCGTGCCCGACTCTTTGCGATCCCATGAATCGCAGCACGCCAGGTCTCCCTGTCCATCACCATCTCCCAGAGTTCACTCAGACTCACATCCATTGAGTCGGTGATGTCATCCAGCCATCTCATCCTCTGTTGTCCCCTTCTCCTCCTGCCCCCAATCCCTCCCAGCATCAAAATCTTTTCCAATGAGTCAACTCTTCGCATGAGGTGTCCAAAGTACTGGAGCTTCAGCTTTAGCATCATTCCTTCCAAAGAAATCCCAGGGTTGATCTCCTTCAGAATGGACTGGTTGGATCTCCTTGCAGTCCAAGGGACTTTCAAGAGTCTTCTCCAACACCACAGTTCAAAAGCATCAATTCTTCGGCGCTCAGCCTTCTTCACAGTCCAACTTTCACATCCATACATGACCACAGGAAAAAACATAGCCTTGACTAGATGGACCTTAGTCGGCAAAGTAATGTCTGTGCTTTTGAATATGCTATCTAGGTGATCATAACTCTTCTTCCAAGGAGTAAGTGTCTTTTAATTTCATGGCTGCAGTCACCATCTGCAGTGATTTTGGAGCCCAAACAAATAAAGTCTAACACTGTTTCTACTGTTTCCCCATCTATTTCCCATGAAGTGATGGAACCAGATGCCATGATCTTCATTTTCTGAATGTTGAGCTTTAAGCCAACTTTTTCACTCTCCTCTTTCACTTTCATCAAGAGGCTTTTTAGTTCATCTTCACTTTCTGCCATAAGGGTGGTATCATCTGCATATCTGAGGTTATTGATATTTCTCCTGGCAATTTTGATTCCAGCTTGTGCTTCCTCCAGTTCAGCATTTCTCATGATGTACTCTGCATATAAAGTTAAATAAGCAGGGTGACAATATACAGCCTTGACGTACTCCTTTTCCTATTTGGAACCAGTCTGTTGTTCCATGTGTTATAGAAGATTGTAGTTATTTTCAAAATTCCAATTGGATAAATTATTTACTAGGACAAAGAATTGCCTAAACCTCTGTGCTCAAGTTAAGTCTATGCTGACCTATTCTTTTCAGATCCACTACACTACTCAGGCAAGAAACATTATACTGTTGGGGCAGTAAGAGATTTTATTACTGGTGGAGCCAAGAGATCTACATGGTTTTTTATTATCTATCCCTTGCTTATTCTCCAGTATCTCCTCATACCTTTCCACTTCCACATTATGCCTTAGACACTAGTTTTCTCCTTTTCAAAAAATAAACCCATACTCAAAATTGAAATAAAAAATTTTATCTGTCAAAAAAAATAAATAAATAAACCCAGGATGTTCCCTGCTTCTGAATATTTGTACTCTACTAGTATGGGAAAAAGATGGGGAAACAGTGGAAACAGTATCAGACTTTATTTTTTGGGGGGCTCCCAAGTCACTGCAGATGGTGACTGCAGCCATGAAATTAAAAGACACTTACTCCTTGGAAGAAAAGTTATGACCAGCCTAGATAGCATATTCAAAAGCAGAGACATTACTTTGCCAACAAAGGTCCGTCTAGTCAAGGCTATGGTTTTTCCTGTGGTCATGTATGGATGTGAAAGTTGGACTGTGAAGAAGGCTGAGCGCTGAAGAATTGATGCTTTTGAACTGTGGTGTTGGAGAAGACTCTTGAGAGTCCCTTGGACTGCAAGGAGATCCAACCAGTCCATTCTGAAGGAGATCAGCCCTAGGATTTCTTTGGAAGGAATGATGCTAAAGCTGAAACTCCAGGACTTTGGCCACCTCATGCGAAGAGTTGACTCATTGGAAAAGATTTTGATGCTGGGAGGGATTGGGGGCAGGAGGAGAAGGGGACGACTGAGGATGAGATGGCTGGATGGCACCTCGGACTCAATGGACGTGAGTCTGGGTGAACTCCGGAAGTTGGTGATGGACAGGGAGGCCTGGCGTGCTGCGATTCATGGGGTCGCAAAGAGTAGAATACGACTGAGCGACTGAACTGAACTGAACTGAACTAGTGCTTTCTACATGTTTTACCATGTCTGATTCTCTCAGACTATTCATTTCAGTTGTGTTCCTATTCATTTCAGTTGCCATCATATTAAAGTGATATTCCATGAACAGCTACATATGTAGCAAAACTTCAAACCCTATAATTTTGGCACTTTTTATCATAATCTGCCGTGACAATTTTTTTCCCTTTAGTACTTACTACTATTTAATTTGGTTGATACCATTACTTTACCTGCATCTCACTGTATTATAAACTCTACAAGGGCAGCAATCCTATCTCCCCTTGTTTATCAAGGAAAGATATCATGGTGAGTCCCCAGCACCATGAAGACTTTATGGTACTTAGTAGGTAAGTATTAACTGAATGATTGAATGAAATCGGGCAATGATTTTCCTAAATTTATTATCCTTTCAATCTGCTTTAAAAATGCTGTGATCAAAATCTACATAATGAACAATATAATTCTCCCTTTAAATTCTAAGATGTATGCAGAACCAGTTCCAAAAGAGATAGTAGCCTTGTTTCACATGGCTTGCTCTTACCAGGAAGTATTTAACCCCACAAATACTCACTGGGATGTATACATTACAGGTACAACTTGGTGCAGTTTAATCTTCCTGCAGATATATAGGATAAATTTAGATGGAGATATATTTATTATTATTTTATGCTATAAACTATGTCCTCAAAGTCTGTAAACTTTTAAACATGTTACAATACTTGTATTTTAGGGAAGATAGCTTTATATAAATTATGAATTTACTCAGTGGAAAAATCAATGCATAAAATTGTTGACTCAATATCTTTGTCTTGGGATATACACAATCACATATTTAAATGTAACTTAAGGACTTTCCTTTAGTGATTAATATTTTATTAATTCCTACTTATCAAAACAGTGTAAATTGAAAGTAAAAATTATAAAAAAATAAGAAAATTTGGAACTATCATTTTACCCTTCTATTTGTAGCATACAAAGCATATGATATCAAAAAAGTCAAAACATAGCCTGGAAATAATAATGAACTCTTTTTTAAAAAAATATAAATTTATTTATTTTAATTGGAGGTTAATTACTTTACAATATTGTATTCGTTTTGCCATACATCAACATGAATCCGCCACAGGTATACACATGTTCCCCATCCTGAACCCCCCTCCCTTCTCCCTCCCTGTGCCATCCCTCTGAATTCTTTCAAAAGAATTTCCTTTAGATTAAGTATGAAATAATTTGGGAATAGAAATTGAATGAGTTAAAAAAATGCTCTCTAAATTTCATAAAACTTTGTTAGGAAGATGGGCAATTTCCCACACTGGTCAAATAAATGATAGATCTGAATGAGCTTATGCAAGAGTTACATGAATGAGTTCAGATGCTAAGAACTGTGTGTCAACTGTGAGATGTAGGAATATATAGTGACTTTGGAAGAGAGACAAGTTGAACAGACCTGTAAGAGGTTTTATACATAGAACATAGTCTGACACATACTCAGGAGATGCTCACCAGAAATTTAAAAGAAACTTGTATATTCAAAACAGAGATATGGAACAACTTTACCTCTTCAAAAGGCTTCCTAAAGAAACCACTTGTGACATTGTTGCTGTTGTTCAGTCTCCAAGATATGTCTGACTCTTTGTGACCCCACGGAATGAAGCTCACCAGGCTTTTCACCAACTCGCAGAGCTTGCTCAAACTTATTCGATTGAGTCAGTGATGCCATCCAACCATCTCACCCTATCACTCCTTTCTCTCCCTGCCTTCAGTCTTTCCCAGCATAAAGGTCTTTTCTGAATTGGCTCTTCACATCAGGTGGCCAAAGTATTGGAGCTTCAGTTTCAATATCAGTGCTTCCAATGAATATTCAGGATTGATTTCCTTTATGATTGACTGGTTTGATCTTGAAGTCTAAGGGACTCTCAAGAGTCTTCTCCAACACCACAGTTCAAAAGCATCAATTGTTCAGCACTCAATCTTCATTTTGGTCAGCTCTCACATCCATGCATCATATATGTTCCACATCCTTTCAGACAGAAGAATAATTCTGATTCAGGTCCTTAAGATATAGAACTACATTTACAAATGCTATCTCCAAACTAAATCAGCCCTTCCTGTACACCAAAAATAGGATGAGCACCTGTTTCCAGAGGTTTGCTTTACACCTGCATATCTTTGGGTTCTCTTCTAGTCCTGAAATAAAAGAACATGTGCACATGTAGGAATGCACACATGCACACACACACACAAGCACACACACACACACACACACACACATATATATATAATACAATGTCATAATTCAAAGACATTCAGAAGATTTTAACAAGTTACCAGAGGGTAAGGATATTGGCAGGGTGGGTGAAATGAGTGAAAGAGGTAACCTGCATGGTGACAGATGGTAACTAGACCTGTGGTGATCACATTGTAGTGTATGTAGACACTGGAAACTGTACATCTAAAACATAGAATTTAAAACAAAATTTTAAATATTAGAAAATATATTAATATAGTATTAACCTAAATATTAAAATAAAATTAGCATATTTATATAATATAATGAACTGTGGCATTTACTGAGCAAATTACTATGTGTTTGACAATGTGCAATGTACTATGAGGCAGAAAGTGTTATACAGTTGTTTGCTACATTTCACAGATAGGAAAACAAAAGCTTAAAGAATTTGGCCCATCTGAATTCACAAGCTACTAAATAAAGGAAATAGGTCTTAAAAAATGCACACTTGACTCTAGAACATGGTTTCCTAAACCATACTATATCCTAAATATATTATTAGCTAATAATATACTTATTAAGATAATCCTTAGTATTATTCTCAGTATTATTATTAATAGCCTAAGTATTATTAGCATATTTGGCATACTATTCATTTTAGAAATCTCTAAAATAGCTTACTAACCTACAGATCTTTACAGCATGCTTGGGGCTGGTGCATGGGGATGACCCACAGAGATGTTATAGGGAGGGAGGTGGGAGGGGGGTTCATGTTTGGGAACACATGTAAGAATTAAAGATTTTAAAATTAAAAAAAAAAGAAAGAAATACCTTTCTTTGGATTGAGACACTTTTCTTACAATTATGTCTTTTAAAATTCAAATAGTCTTAAAAAATTAACATTAAACTTCTGTTTGTTTGCAAGTACACCTACTCATGAGAGCAAGGGTTATGTCATATTCATCCTTTAAACCCCAGTGCTTAACCTAGGATAGCCCAAGTAAAAGATACAGTGAATGAATGATGTATTTAGAGATCTTAAACAGCTATATGAGGATGCTAGGCAAACATGAGTGTGATCTTATATGGAAAACAAAGAGAAGGAATCATGATATACAGTGTATAAAAATGAAAGAAAATATAGATTCTACCCCTCATAAGAGCAAAAAAAATGCACCTATATTGATAATTTTTTAATATATAAAAAAGGGAAGGAATATAAATAGAAAATAATCCCCGCAGGACTTTCCTGTGGCTCAAATAGTAAAGAATTTGCCTTCAATGCAGGAGACCAGGATTTGATTCCTGGGTAGGGAAGGTCCTCTGGAGAAGGGTATGGCAATCCACTCCAGTATTCTTGCCTGGAGAATCACATGGAGAGAGGAGCCTGGCGGGCTACAGTCCAGGGGGTCACGAAGAGTCAGACATGACTGAGCGACTAACACACAATCCCTGCTGTAAAACACTCCCTATAAATTCAGAGTTTAGTGTATGGATTTATTATCTATAATAAATTAGTAATAATAATTAAATTATATATGATAGATTATATGTAATATATTGGAAGATGATTGGTATGATTGATAAAAGAAAACAGAACAAGATAGGAGGTTTGGAAGCATAGGAGGGAGGGTTACAATTTAATTAGGCTGAACATTGTAGACTTTGTGAAGAAAGTAAGATCTGAACAGTCTTTAAGTAGTTGAGGGAGGTAATAATTCTTGCTCTACCCAGAGCAAACTCTAGATCAAAGATCTTACTAAGAAAGGTGTCTAGTCTATTAAGTAAATAGCAATAAAGTGACCAACTTTCCCAGTTTTCCTGGCATTACCTTGATTAGTATTGAATGTCCTGTATGCTCAGCTCCAGGCAAACTAGAACAGTTGGTCACACTAAATCCAGTGCAGAGGACGGTGTGACTGGAACAGAGGAGTGAGAAAGAACAATGCTGTAAGGTCAAGTGGTAGTGGGAGGACAAGACATTTTAGCCTTTAGGGCATTATAATAATGCTTGCTTCAGGGTTTTGAATAGGACAAAATACTATATATATTTCAAAAGATCATTCTGTAGTGGTTTCAGAATGGAAGCAGAGATGTTTTAGCAGGTTAGGGAAATTATCCAAATGAGAGGTTATAGTAGATATTATATTAGTTTCCGAAGCCACCATAATAAAGTATTACAAACTGGGAGCCTTATAACAACAGAAATACATTGTCTCACAATTCTGGAGGCCCAAACTATGAGATCGCAGTGTTGGTAGGGCAATGGTCCCTGTGAAAGCTGAACAGGAAGATCATTCCTTTGCCGTTCTCAGATTTGGGTGGATTGCCCTCAACGCTTGGTGTTCCTTGCTTGTAGGTGTGCCACTCCAATCTTCTGTCTTCACATAATTATCTTCTCTGTATGTGTCTGTCTCCTAGTTTCTTTTTGTAAAGACACCAATCATATTGTTTAGGGTCCATTCTATTGACCTCACTTTAAACTTATTACCTTTATAAAGACTCTGTTTCCAAATAAGGACATATTCTGAGGCACTGGGGGTTAAGACTTCAACACATCTTTTTGGTGGGCCACAATTCAACATATACTATTATAGAGGTAAATTTCAAATATATTTTTAAAGTAAAACAAGCAACATTTCCTGAGAGATTAAATTGGGATTGAATACGAATGAAATGAGTTATACCTCCAATATTTTAGCCTGAGAAAATGAGAGTTGTTGTGATCAAGTGAGATTGGAAAGGCTGTGGGTAGAATAAATTTGGAGGAAAGTTCAGTTCAATTTTGAACATGTTGAGTTTGGAATATCTGTTACCATCCAATTGAAGGTGTAAAGTAGACAGATATAAAAGTCATCAAGTGAGACAAAGTGAGAATGGAGAAGGAGATGCTAGAATTTGAAGATAATAAATGATAACTCTTTTGAACCTGAGAATAACTTTGAGCTTGTTAGAGTAGCTATTGTTATTATCTTCACTTTATAACCCAAGAAAGTGAATCTGAGAAGAGTTTAACCACTCATGTATGTCAAAATAATTTGAATGAAAGTGATTTTTTTAAAATTTATTTTTGTTGTTATTGTTGGTTTTGTTTTCTGCAATCAAACCCTGGTTATTTTCTAAGCATAAATAGTGGGACTGGGAAGGAGTGACAAGAATAGCAAGCCCAGATATAGGCCATACTTCACCTGCTTGTGTGATGAAAGTGACTTATCATCCTTGGTCAGGCTCTTCTGAGGACAATCTGAGTGGAGGTGAGTTGTCCATGAGAATAGACGTGGGGTAAATTACCTCTGGGATCCTCTGGGCCAGGGGGAAATGGCCATAAATATCACAATATTATTGGCCAAGAGCACCCACCTAGTTCTACCTGTGCCTGGAACAAAGCTATATTATGGAGGGGAACCACAGTGTCCTCTAGTTTCCAGGAAGGCTCCAGGTAGTCAAGAGCAGCCTTAGTTTTTCTGAAGCAAATTGGATCATCTTTCCTCTATACCACATAACTCTTAACAAGAAAAATGCTAAAGATAAAGAGTAATGATACTCTTCATTATGTGGATAATACTTAATACTCTACAGAATTTAAATGAAAATTATTTTTAAAACACTCAGTTGTTGTTACATTCTCAGATATGACAATATGTTAATATAGTGATTCAAAAGCATAATATTTCATGACACGGTGTTGGCTCTAAGTTATTTCAACTGTGAAATTCCCAAGAACAAACAAATACTTCTTATTTTTTAGACTATTATAAAATCTTGATATGCCAGACACTATTAGAATTGAAAGACAGACAATCTCCAAATATTTTGGAAAACACTAATTTTGACATAAAAAAAGTTTATTTTAGCTAGAAGTTTCAAAAAATATGTTGGGATACAGTTCACAGTTGCCTTCGTAATTTGAGAGCATAACTATTGAAAATTATTGTTTCAAAGACTGTCATAGGAGCCAACACTGTCAGCGTTTCTAACCAATGGCTCCTTAGTGTTCTGGCATACTATCTTAGGTGTAGACTGGCATCATCATGGATAGCTTTTCAGTTTCTTTCCAGCTCTTTTTCCCTTCTACACACACAGTCTGTCTGTGTCTGCTTTATTTCTATCAATCTAGAGAAAATGAGCTGAGGTAGAAGAAAAGGGAAAATTGACAGGGATACATTCCTGACCAGCATTTCCTATATACTCTCTAACAGATAGGGAAACATGTCAAAGGATGACCAGAATTTCTAATCTCTCAAGACACACATCCCATCTTGATTTGGATGAAGTTAAAAGGGATCTAACCTTCAGAAAGTTGTACTTGGATCTAAGTTTTGAATCTTTGCCAGTCCTACTTGATTATCTTTCCAGCAAACTTCTAGGATTTTCCACATTTGCTCTAATTCTTTTCTGCAAATTGCAGATAGACAAAATATAATGTACACAATTAATTTATTCTTAAAAAAAAATGGAATTTCCTAACAGAGGCTTTCTCAACTTTATAAGGATTAACACTTGGGCCACATAATTCTTTGTTGTGAGAGGCTGTCCTATAGCACCTTCAGTTTGTCACAACAAAGTGTATTCAAACATCTTACAAGATCCCCTGGGAGGCAAAATAACTCCCAATATAAAAGCATTCATCAAATAGAAAGGCAAACGGGCTGTATTTCTTTTGTTTGCTTGTTTGCTTTATCTTTCTGTTGCATTTAAACCAAGATAGTAACTGTCATTTTACGCTTTTTTCCTCCTCTATTGCTCTGCACTTTGTATAGTTGACTTTTGGAATTTTCTTTTTCAAAATTGTTCAACATTAAAGATCTAATAAAATAGTCTTTCTCACTTCCTGTTAACCGTAATTCCCTATTGTTTAGTCACCAAGTAGTGTTCAACCCTTTTGTGACCCCATGAACTGTAGTTCACCAGGCTTCTCTGTCCATGGGATTCTCCAGGCAAGAATATTGGAGTGGGTTGCCATTTCCTTCTCCAATAATTCCCTATTAGCTGGCTCCTTTATACTTATCAGTGCAATGATAATTGATGTCTGTAATAAACCCAAAGCCCTGTGAAATTCTCAAGTGTCTTTTCTACAGCCAAAAGAAAATTAAGTTTAATTAAGTACGATTTTAAGGTTAAGTGTATTTTGTTCTTTCAAATTCTCTAAACATTGGCGTTGTGTATGAATGATCACTTTCCCCATTCTATGACCAGGCTTAATGCAGAGGTTCTATGAAATCCCCTTCAGTATGACCAAATTATCTGATGACATTAAGATACAAGCTTAAGTTAGACTGTTGTTGGTATTTGTTGTTTGTTTTTTTCTTAATTTCACATACGGGACTATAAAAGATATTAAAGCCTAGACCACACACACTTGTGTGTTATCTTCTTTCAGAGTTAGTACAACTAATGAAACACAAAACCTTTGGTTCTGACAAGGTTTTAAGGTAGAGTTGTAGCTAGCAGCACAAAGCTACTGTGCATACCTCGAAATGGGGCTCAGGACTTTATGTAATCCACTGGAGTTCATAGGCCATTTATTTCAGTTCTATGATGGATCTTTTGGAAATTCCTAAGAAACTCAAGCCTTTTGACTGGTGCTTGTCAGAGTTCAAATGCCTGATACACCCTAAATATACCATCTGTTCACTGAGTACAGATTGCACTCGGAAGAGAAATACAAGCACATAGTAGTGACTGAAAAATAGGGTATCTACATGGTTCAGGAGAAATAATAAGCAAATATAGAAGTAAAGAAATTATGGATGGAATTTTAATTTTTTATTAATAAATGAATCAACAAAGTCAAATGATTACTATTAGAAAGAATAGCTCTGTATCAGGTTTTTATGTCTTTCGTGATAGAAATTATGATTATTTATGGGTGTTTGTGACTAATTTCTTATCTGTATCTGAGTATTTATAAAATATGTCTAACTGGGATAGAAATGATGAAAGAACATTTAATGATATCTTAGACTGGTAAAAGGGAGTTCTATCATGTGACTTTTCTGTAGAATCCTGAATAAAATTAGCCATACATGACAAATCCTAACGATCTGAAGATCTGAAAATCTAGTGCCTCAAGCAGAGACAGATCAGAAAGTAAATGTCATAAGGGAAAATTGAGCTTGACTTGTGCAGGAACAATTAGCCAGTATGGGTAGGGCAAGTAAGTGAATGAATTAGGGGAAGACCATTTTTAAAAAATGAACAAAATATTTGAATAGGTATTTTTCTTCTATATATGTTAATTACTCCTTGGTGTCATATTCTTGCTCAAATATAACTCCATTCTTTCCTCCTTTCTTTGTGCTGTTAATGTCATATAAATTACACCTATCAAATTTAATAATATAGCTTTTTCAGTGATAAAATTTTATAGAATTTTGTAGTTAAAACTCATTAAGAGAAAATGGAGGACAAAATATATAATTGTAAAGGATTTTATAATCCCTTTTATAATTACATTTACTGGTACTTTTTGTTTCATCATGTGGATTTCAATTGTCATCTGATGTCACTCCTATCTAGACTGAATCTTTCTTGTAGGTAGGTATGCCAGCAACAAATTCCATCTGATTGTATCATTACGTTGCCATCATTTATGAAAGATAGTTAGCAGGATTATTGAGTGACGGGTTTTTGTTTGTTTGTTTGTTTGTTTGTTTTGGTTTGTTTCTCTGTCATCATTTCAAATGTTATCCTGACCACAGCCTCCTGGTTTCTATTGTTTCTGATAAGAAATCATTTGTTACTCTTGTTACTCTTAAAGGGTTTCTCTTGTGCATAATGACTCATTTTCCCTTGATGTTTCCATGATTTTTTTTTTTGTCTTTATCTTTCACCTATTTGGCTTTGAGGTTCAGTTCAGTAGCACAGTCACGTGCGACGCTTTGCGACCCCATGAATTGCAGCACACCAGGCCTCCCTGTCCATCACCAACTCCCGGAGTTTACTTAAAGTCATGTACATCAAGTTGGTGATGCCATCCAGCCATCTCATCTTCTGTCGTCCCCTTCTCCTCCTGCCTCCAATCCCTCCCAGCATCAAAATCTTTTCCAATGAGGCAACTCTTCGCTTGAGTAGCCAAACTATTGGAGTTTCAGCTTCAGCATCAGTCCTTCCAAAGAACATCCAGGACTGATCTCCTTTAGAATGGACTGGTTGGATCTCCTTGGAGTCCAAGGGACTCTCAAGAATCTTCTCCAACACTACAGTTCAAAAGCATCAACTCTTCTGTGCTCAGCTTTCTTCACTGTCCAACTCTCACATCCATACATGACCACTGGAAAAACCATAGCCTTGACTAGATGGAACTTTGTTGGCAAAGTAATGTCTCTGCTTTTAAATATGCTATCTAGGTTGGTCATAACTGTTCCACCATCAGCAGTGATTTTGGAGCCCCCCCCCCAAAATAAGTCTGACACTGTTTCTACTGTTTCCCCATCTATTTCCTGTGAAGTGATGTGACCAGATGTCATGATCTTCGTTTTCTGAATGTTTAGCTTTAAGCCAACTTATTCACTCTCTACTTTCATTTTCATCAAGAGGCTTTTTAGTTCCTCTTCACTTTTTGCCATAAGGGTTGTGTCATCTGCATATCTGAGGTGATTGATATTTCTCTGGGCAATCTTGATTCCAGCTTGTGCTTCTTCCAGCCCAGCGATTCTCATGATGTACTCTGCATATAAGTTAAATAAGCAGAGTGACAATATACAGCCTTGACGTACTCCTTTTCCTATTTGGAACCAGTCTGTTGTTCCATGTCCAGTTCTAACTGTTGCTTCCTGACCTGTATAGAGGTTTCTCAAGAGGCAAGTCAGGTGGTCTGGTATTCCCATATGTTTCAGAATTTTCCACAGTTTATTGTGATCCACACAGTCAAAGGCTTTGGCATAGTCAATAAAGCAGAAATAGATGTTTTTCTGGAACTCTCTTGCTTTTTCCATGATCCAACGGATGTTGACAATTTGATCTCTGGTTCCTCTGCCTTTTCTAAAACCAGCTTGAACACCGTGAAGTTCACAGTTCACGTATTGCTGAAGCCTGGCTTGGAGCATTTTGAGCATTACTTTACTAGCATGTGAGATGAATGCAATTGTGTGGTAGTTTGAGCATTCTTTGGCATTGCTGTTCTTTGGGATTGGAATGAAAATGGACATTTTCCAGTCCTGTGGCCACTGCTGAGTTTTCCAAATTTGCTGGCATATTGAGTGCAGCACTTTCACAGCATCATCTTTCAGGATTTGAAATAGCTCCACTGGAATTCCATCACCTCCACTAGCTTTATTCATAGTGATGCTTTCTAAGGCCCACTTGACTTCACATTCCAGGATGTCTGGCTCTAGATGCGTGATCACACCATGATTATCTGGGTCATGAAGATCTTTTGGAACAGTTCTTCCATGTATTCTTGCCATCTCTTCTTAATATCTTCTGCTTCTGTTAGGTCCGTACCATTTTTGCCCTTTATCGAGCCCATCTTTGCATGAAATGTTCCTTTGATATCTCTTGGCTTTGAGGTGACTAGATGGAAATCTCTTTAAGCTTATCTTTTTGGAGTTTGTTAAGGTTCTTAGATGTGTAAAGTTTTCACTTAACTTAGAAACTTTTTACCAATTACTTCTTTGAACCATTTTTCTTCCCCTTTCTCTTTTCCTTCTCATTTTAGTGCTATTATCATACACATGGCATTTTGTTTGATTGTGCCCCACAGATCTCTGAGGATCTATTCATTTTATGTACTTTTCTTTTTGTATTTCATATTGGAAGACCTTTGTTGATGCATCTTCAGACTTACTGATTCTTCTTTGTGGTCGAATCTACTGTTGAGTCCCTCTCATAAGTTTTTTATTTCATAAGTTATTTTCATAGCTTAAGAAATATCCAAAATACTAAAAAGTTATTTTATATTCAATTCACAAATATCAGGCTTCCCTGATAGGTCAGTTGGTAAAGAATCCACCTGCAATGCAGAAGACCCCAGTTTGATTCCTGGTTTGGAAAGAACTGCTGGAGAAGGGATAGGCTACCCACTCCAGTATTCTTAGGCTTCTCTTGTGGCTCAGCTGGTAAAGAATCCACCTGCAATGAGGGAGACCTGGGTTTGATCCCTGGGTTGGGAAGATTCCTTGGAGGAGGGAAAGGCCACCCACTTCAGTATTCTGGCCTAGAGAATTCTATGGACTATATAGTCCATGGGGTCACAAAGAGTCAGACAGGACTGAGTGACTTTCACTTTACTTACTTAAATTGATCAAAAGTTTGGCCTTATCTTGAAATTTAAATAAATATGAATGTGCTAAAATGCTCACCTTCCCCCTCTTGTGCCTTTACCCAGATTTTACTCTACCAAAATTATACATCGTTTGATCATAGAATAACTGTTGCCTTTCGTTCATCCCATAAAACCAGCTTCAATCAGATAAGAAATTCAATTCAAATAGTTAAGAGAAAACTATCACAATTTTGTGTCTCATGGGTCAAATGGCATCTTTAAGACAGGCATCTTAAAGAGGTTCAGTTAAAGTGACAACTGTATTAGAGAAAGTGGTATAATAGAACCCAGCCAACTGACAGCAGTTTTCTTTTATACTAGACTCCTTTTTTTTTTTTTCCATTTCTTCCTTCTTCCTTCAGCCCTTAATCTCTTCTTTAATCTCAGTGTTCTCTTTTTCCTATGTATGGCACACTTAGGATACCTCTTCTAGGTTTCCATTATTTCTCAGTTGTACATATTGCTAAGTGTGATGCAATACATAAGAAATTTTATAATAGGACTAATAGTGAGTTTTTAAAATTTCACTACCAAACACTGGTGATTTATAATGAATTTTAAAAGGCAGCCTAAAGTCATTCATCAGAAAGAAAATTAACAGGCAAATACTTTCTAAAATTGTTTGTGGACAAAACTAAAATGTTTGAGTTGAAAGTAATGTGGAGAGCATATACTATACAATATACAACTCAGTGCTTAGAGTATTCTTAGCAATGATGCTATGGCTAACCTTAAAAAAAGAAACACACAAAAAAACACCAGCAGCTCATTATTTGGCAGACAGCCAAAGGAATATTGGCATATATAAGCAGTCCCTGAAAAGTATACAAGTTGTAGGAATTAATTATCTTAAACTAGCTAATTGTTTCTTTTCACTCAGGGCATGAACCTATTTTTGATAACTGTTATTAATTAATTTCAGGGGAAAACATCCATATTAAAGGTCTCAAGAAATCTTCCTTGAATGCATTATGGTGGAAAAAAGAAAAAAAAAAAAAGAAGTTTTCTGCTAGTATTATAAAACATTAAGAAACATTCCAGGTTGTGCTTACCTCGTTTGCTATTCCAGAATCAGAATTTGAAATATTGACTGTGTACAGGTTATATACATATATGCTGTGTTTTAAAAGTGGTGTCCAAATCCACACTATGAAATCCACATTATGAAAGAAATATTTGTCATTAGTAGCAGAGTTAATTTAAACCTAACATACAGTTTCCTAGCAGTAATAGCCATTGGGATTCACTGGAGCCTCTTTTAGATTCCTATAAGACTCCTTCATTTGTAGAAAGTATTTATTTACTAACTTCTTTTGGCTGTGCTGGCTCTGCATGGCTGTGCACGGGCTTCCTCTAGTTTGGTGACTGAAGTCCACTCTTTAGTTGTGGGGCGTAGTCTGCTCATTGCCGTGGCTTCTTTGTTGCAGAGCATGGGCGACAGAGCGACTTCACTTTCCCTTTATGGGCTCTAGTCCACCGGCTTAGCTGCCCTGAGGCATATGGGATCTTTCCAGACCAGAGATGGCACGCATGTCACCTGCACTGGGAGGTGAATTCTTAACCTCTGGACCACTAGGCAAGTCCTTCTAGTTTGGTGGTGGTTTAGTCGCTAAGTCGTGTCCAACCCTTGTGACCCCATGGACTGTAGCCTGCCAGGCTCCTCTGTCCAGGGGGATTCTCCAGGCAAGAATACTGGAGTGGGTTGCCATTTCCTTCTCCAGGGGATCTTCTCAACCCAGGAATTGAACCCGGGTCTCCTGCATTGCAGGCAGATTCTTTACCTAATTTTCCTAAAACAATAATTTTTGAAATATTGAATATGGGTTTCTCTTTTCATTGGCTGGTTTGTGGATTCTCTTCTTGTACTATACTAACTTATGCCAGAATATGTATTTCCTTATATCAGTTTTCTTATTACTGATTTGCAGAGAATTGGCCTCTGTAGTATCGCAAGTATAAAAGTTTAAACTTGATCTTTATTCAAGCGCATTTAAAGATGGTTACAATCATACAAAGCACTTAGTTTGATTTCCTTATTGTCTGTGCTGGCCTGTGGTTCTGCCCTGTCTTCAAGGGCAGAAATATTCTGCATTGTACTCTTTATGACCTGCACATTCAATGATTTGTAGGATCTGCATTGGATTGTAAAGCTGAGGCATTTTTCTTTTCATTTCTAACTCATTGAATTTTTTGTAGAGCTAATAAATTCTTAAAGTATTTTAAAACTAGATGTAAATCATATACTGGAGAATTTATATAGACTTCTGTGTTTTCCTAATCAAAACATTTGCCTACAGAGTAAAATATTTTAATGCCCTAAGAATTCATGCCTTGATGTGTGGGCAGCATTTCTTAGAACTCAAATATGTATATTACTTAAGTATTATCATGAAAAGAGAGTCTAAAATAACTAGACAACTTATTTGGGGGAAGTCAAGTGTTAGAAATGTTCCTAATGCTAGTAAAGAATCTGTGTTTTGTTGAAGTACTTTGCATTTCTTCTTAAACTATGTTAGTGGTAGGACAGAAAATTAGGTTGATCTAAATATCTTTCTTATACCTTCACTCCTTTAGTTTATTAAATCAGCATGTAAACCATTGTGTCCAGCATTGAGAATTTAACCTATACTAATGTCACGAAATTAATTATGTAAATGAATTTATCCTGAAACTATATTTGTAAATTTAAAGTATGATTTATTGAACAAAGAAAATCAATAAATGGCACATAATAGATAGACTTTAAAGGAATTCAGGAGTATTGGTGACTCTAGCACAAAGTAACAAGTGAAATTGAGAGTATTCATTGGTCTTTGAAACATGACCTAAAAGCAAGAATTTGCTATAAAACTAGGGAATGAACATATAAAACAGATTATCTCACAGGTGTAACAAGAAGATGTTCAAGACTACTTTTACATATCTTAAATATTCTATTTCTCGCATTCTCTTTGTTGTCAAGCTTGTAATTTGAATTGTTGACAAATTTCTCTTATTCATCGCATATAATTAGTTGTTGTTGTTGTTGTTGTTGTTAAGCCACTAAGTCCTGTCAGACTCTTTGTGACTCCATAGAGTGAAACATTGGAGAAGGCAATGGCACCCCACTCCAGTACTCTTGCCTGGAAAATCCCATGGATGGAGGAGCCTGATGGGCTGCAGTCCATGGGGTCGCTAAGAGTCAGGCACGACTGAGCGACTTCACTTTCACTTTTCATCTTCATGCATTGGAGGAGGAAATGGCAACCCACTCCAGTGTTCTTGCCTGGAGAATCCCAGAGTCAGTGGGCCCCCGTCTATGGGGTCACACAGAGTTGGACATGACTGAAACGACTTAGCAGCAGCAGCAGCAGCAGAGTGAACCATGTAAGACTGCCCTGTCCTCCGCTATCTCCTGGAGTCTGCTCAAATTCATGTCCATTGAGTCGGTGATGCTAACTAACCATCTTATCCTCTGCCACCTCCTTATCCTTTTACCTTCAATCTTTCCCAGAATCAGGGTCTTTTCCAATGAGTCAGCTCTTTGCATCAGATAGGCCAAAGAAGTGGAGCTTCAGCAAGTCTTTTCAATGAATATTCAGGGTTGATTTCCTTTAGGATTGATTAGTTTGATCTCCTTGCAGTCCAAGGGATGCTAAAGAGTCTTCTCCAGCACCACAATTCAAAAGCATCAATTCTTCAGCACTCAGTCTTCTTTATGGTCCAATTCTCACATCCATACATGACTACTGGAAAAAACGTAGCTTTGACTATATGTACCTTGTCAGCAAAGTGACAAGGTACATACATGTCTCTGATTTTTAATACACTTGTCATTGCTTTCCTCCAAGGAGCAAACATCCTTTAATTTCATGGCTGTAGTCACCATCCATAATGATTTTGGAGCCCGGGAAAGTAAAATCTGTCACTACTTCCACATTTCCCCTTCTGTTTGCAATGAAGTTGTAGGACTGTATGCTGTGATCTTAGCTTCTTGAATGTTGAGTTTCAAGCCAGTTTTTTCATCTCATCAAGAGGCTCTTTAGTTCCTCTTCACTTTCTGCCATTAGGGTCATAATATCAGCATTTCTGAAGTTGTTGATATTTCTCCCAGCTATCTTGCTTCCAGCCTGTGGTTCATCCAGTCCAACATTTCTCATGATGTACTCTGCATATAAGTTAAATAAGCAGGGTGACAACACACAGGTTTGTAATTAGTAGGACAACAAATTCTGTGTTACTCTGGTTGTTTTATTCTTATTGATACCAGACTAAACAAAACAATATCCCTTCAGTTGTCTTTTAAAATATACTTCTTGACTTAACTAATTTATTTCAATATGCCATGCAAATATTCTTTCAATATTCTTTTCTTCTAAAAAATTTCTAAAAATTTAATCCTTCCAAAAACATGAACTACTTTCTGATTTAAGTTTAAAATTATCTGTCTAGTTTTACATGATTAGAACTATCTGAGGCCAGATAGTTCTGAACTATTTTAGCTATGTCTGCCTAACAGACATTTCTGCCCTCATCAGAATATTTTCTTTTCTCTTCCACAAAAAAATTACTCTTCTATCTCCATGAACTCTGTACTAATTTTTATCTTTACATGAATATAAAATTTTACCCATTCAGAACTTGAAAATTCAAGTTAAAATTAAAAGTTCTATTTTCCATGAAAGATTTTTTGACTGGCCCTTTGTTAATAATTCTCTACTTTGAAAGCATTTTGTGCTTTTAGTACATCATACAATTTAGTTCATGACTTTGTATACTATTTTCTATTGATTTTTTATCACTATGTTGTATTATGTAGTATATCTTACCACTCACTTTGGAGGGCCAGCTAAAGGGTTTTTTTTAATTATCAGTTGCTAGTTATCTGTCTTAAAGTACATAGCATCATTAGTGTGGATTTGATTTACTGAATAACTATAATCCTTCTCTTCAGAGATTGCCTTTTCTAAAGTAATTTCTGTCAGTTAAGTGTCATAAGAGATCTGTCTAACCAACTTAATATTATATTTTGAGGCTACAAAGTTGCATTTGGATCTTCATTTCTTATCAAAATTTATTTATTGATTCTAACAAAAAGAAGAGAGAATTCTTATGTTTATTCTATCAAATCTTAGAACCTTGTAGGTAGGAAAGGTTATTTAGGCTATGAAACCCTAAATAAACAATTATTAAACACTGATGCTCCCATTTTTACAATATCATCTGCTTGAGGAGTTCATGAAGGAAAAAAAAATCAAAATATCTTCCTTTGCTGTTTATTTCAAAACTAAACCCATAATCTATGGGTCAAAATCACCTATATGCTACTCTTTAGGAATTTATAGGTCTCTGCTTGTAGCCATGTGAGAAGTAAATGTATAACCACCCCTCCCCTTCTATTTTTCATTTAACTACCCTGGTGACTCAGATGATAAAGAATCGGCCTGCAATGTGGGAGACTTGGGTTGAATCCCTGGGTCAGCAAGATCCCCTGGAGAAGGGAATGGTTACCCTCTCCAGTATTCTTACCTGTAGAATTCCATGGACAGAGGAGCCTGATGGGCTATATGGTCCATGGGGTTGCAATGAGTGCACACACACAGAGACACACACAGCTTTAGCTTACTTCAGTCTTGCTCAAAAGATACCGTAAATAAGTTATTTGGTAATTAGACACTTGATTTACATGTTTTCTAATAGTAATCTTTGTATGTTTAATGGTTGAATTGTAAGAAAATAAAAAGAATGGATAATGCATGGGAAAACTGTCCTAAGATTAAGTTGTGCAAAAGAAAGAATGCAGTAGAAAAAAAAATGTTTTTCCTTAACATCATTAAGAACAGAACTGAAGAAATAGTTTAATCAAGGTAAAATTTAATCAAGTGAAGTGAATATTTTAAGTTAAACTAAATCCCTCCAAGTACTATGACATCAACATTCACTAGCATTCCTACCAACTATCTTTACTACACACATTTTAAAAAGCATGTACATGTATCTCTTCTTTTCTGAATTCTTTTTCCAGTAGGTTTTTAGAGCATAGTTATTGAGCAGAGTTCTCTGTGCTATACAGTAAGTCCATGGATTCTCCAGGCCAGAATACTGGAGTAGGTAACTGTTCCCTTCTCCACGGGATTTTCCCAACCCAGGGATCGAACACAGGTCTCCCACATTGTAGGTGGATTCTTTACAGCTGAGACACTAGGGAAGCCCAGCCAAAGTAAGTCCTTGTTGATAATCTATTTTAAATGTAGCAGTGTGTGGATGTCAGTCCCAAACAGTGAACAAAGCTATATCCAAATGAAATACAGAGGAATCACTGTTAGAGTGAAACCCATTCCCTTAACTCTGTTTAAGGGAAAAAAATCACAGAGACGTTTAAGTGCAGTTTGTGTGGAAAATAAAAAGTGTTCTCATGTGAGGGAAGGGTTTATGTGTAGGAAGATCTGAATCTAAAACATGCTTTAGAATGTGTTGGACAAATAACCATCTGTTCTTTCTCCCAGGTGATATTAAAGAAAAATAGAATGTTCCACAAATCTGCATTGGGAAAACAAAAGCAAAATCAATGGGGATATTGTGGTAGAAAAGTCAACATTACTAACAAAGCCTTAGAAATCATACTGACTATGACAAAAGACACTTGCTCCTTGGAAGAAAAGCTATGACTGACCTGCTAAGTCACTTCAGTCATGTCCGACTCTGTGCAACCCCATAGACGGCAGCCCACCAGGCTCCCCCATCCCTGGGATTCTCCAGGCAAGAACACTGGAATGGGTTGCCATTTCCTTCTCCAATGACTGACCTAGAAAGCATATTAAAAAGCAGAAACCTTACTTTGCTGAGTAAAGAAAAGAGGTCCATCAAAGCTATGGTTTTTCCAGTGGTCATGTATGGATGTGAGAGTTGGACTATAAAAAAAGCTAAGTGCCAAAGAATTGATGCTTTTGAACTATGGTGTTAGAGAAGACTCTTGAGAGTCCCTTGGGCAGCAAGGAGATCAAACCAGTCAACCCTAAAGGAAATCAGTCCTGAATATTCATTGGAAGGACTGACGTTGAAGCTGAACTCCAATACTTTGGCCACCTAATGCAAAGAACTGACTCATTAGAAAAGACCCTGATGCTGGGAGAGATTGAAGGCAGGAGGAGAAGGGGATGACAGAAGATGGGATGGTTGGATGGCATCATTGACTCAATGGACATGAGTTTGAGCAAGCTCCTGAATTTGGTGATGGACAGGGAAGCTTGGCATGCTGCAGTCCATGGGGTCACAAACAGTCAGACATGACTGAGCAATTGAACTGACTGACTGATGACAAAATCAGATATTTATTCAATATATAATGTTGTCTGTCATCCTATATCAGATACTGTGATGAGGTGATTGGTGAGACCAAGAAGTTAAATCAATAATTATAGTAGATAATGTTTCTTTATACATCTATATCTATATATGTCAAGAGTATGGAAAGGAGCAGGGAAGAGGAGGATCTGGGTCCAAAGGAGTGTTATCAATTTCATAAACTGAATGCCAACTCCAAATTTAACTTTCTGTCTTAAAGTTGTCTTTGCTTTTTTTCTTAAACAACACCTTTATGCTAATTGGCATATTATTGTATTTCCATATCAGTTATATTGTACATGATGGAGATTTTAATGAAAGAAAAGTAGTAGGGATCTTGACTTGTTTTAGGGGGTTTCTATTGAATTATTTAAATGCTTATGAAATTCATAAAGCATTATAAAGAGAAGATAAGATGTATAGCAGAATTTTTCTATGCTACTATTTAGTGAAAATTCATTCAGAGGCTCAAATATTGTATAGATTTAAGATCACTCTGGGTTATAACTTGCCTTCAGAACATAGCAGTTCTTTTTAAACAATCTAAATTAAAATATTCCATAATCACAATAAGCATTCCATTAAACTAATGTTACATTCAGAGTCATTTTATAATTATTTCTTGGAAAGAGTAATTGTGCGTAGTAACTTTTTCATAATATTGAAAATGCAGGCAATTTTTATAATTTGAAGAGCTAATCCACTTGGAGGGTGAAAAGCTTTAGCATAGGCTCTAAAACTCTTCATACCCCACCCCCTCCCCAACATAGTAATGCTTTAAAATAAACTAAATTCTTCATCTAAGGCAGAACATATGCACACACACAAAATTATTGCTTCAAAAACTATGAAGCCTTAAACCTGTTTCCCAAGATGGGATTTCAAAATGAGGCAAGAGGACTGTTGTTTTGGAATATGAAAGGGAGATATAGCTGATGGTTCTGATTAATCATTTTAAATTCTCTCCTTTTTAATGGAGATGAAGAAAGCATGTTTTGTATGGAGTTTTGTTTTGACTCAGCCTGCCATGAAGCTATTTAAATCAAGTCTTATACCCACATTATTTCGACTGCCAAAAGCATCAAAACAGCAACAAAGAAAAAGCTAACCTTGAATTTTCAGCTTGTATTTCAGCCCTTGTAAACAAGTTACCATGGAGATGATACCCAAGTGAGCTGCAGGCTTGACTCAAAGCAGCCACTCTGTGTGGACCATCAGTACAATATAAAACGGCATTGGCACTATTCATGACAAAACCTGCATATGTCCTGCGATCCTTAAAAGTTCTTTTGCAGAATGCCAGGTGAAAGCTTAAATTCGTCAAAACTGTCATGGACTTGCTTACATGGCAGCAGAATCAGAGATGAACTAAGAATTATACGTTTGAATATCATACATTGGTAACAAATTTAAATGTTTTGAAGATAATAATTTGAAGTTATATTTTCTGAGCCTTTTAAAAAAGACGTAGGTCTAGAAGAGATTTTGACTATAGCTTTAAATTATTTTATTGTAACAACTCATTTCTAGGAAGGCTAAGTTAGGGCTAACAAAAATAGCAAAATATGCCCTGTCATTATGGACCAAGATTTCTGCCTCCCATTCTTTGTACATGCTGCAAATATATGGAAACATTTAACAAAGTAAAGAACAAACATAGGTTTTAAAGGTTTATGTATTATCTTCAAATAATTTTAAACCACGGAAAATTATATTCTTGTGTCCAAGAAGTACCTCTATTGATTCATACCTTTATTTTCCTCTAGATTTTTTTTCTCTTTCAAGTCCTTATGAAAATACACATATATTTTAGATTACTAGTTATAAGATACTTAACAATTATATAATATTTTGACTTGAGAAAACACATATCTCCACATTCTACAGAAATTATAATCTTCACGTTACACTTAAAATGATGTTAAATATTTTATTGATCATACTGGAACCTCTAGATCAGGGACCTTTGGAAACGCCACTTGTCCTTTTGCAGTCTTTCCACTTCAAAAGATACACACTTTATCACCTCTGGGATGCAGTTGATCAAATTAACCTGAATTTGAGGTTAGAGGCACACAGAACTCTGATTGTATCTCTACTAACCAAGGATCAGTGATTGCTTATTGAATAGAAGTGAAAGTCGCTCAGTTGTGTCCAACTCTTTGCGACCCCATGGACTACACAGTCCATGGAAATCTCCAGACCAGAATACTGGAGTGGGTAACCTTTCCCTTCTCCAGGGGATCTTCCCAACCCAGGGATCAAACCCAGGTCTCCTACCTTGCAAGCGGATTCTTTACCAGCTGAGCCACAAGGGAACCCTAAGAATAAAGGAGAGGGTAGTCTATGCCTTCTCCAGTGGATCTTCCTGACCCAGGAATCCAACTGGTCTCCTGCATTGCAGGCAGATTCTTTACCAACTGAGCTATGAACCCTCACAATAATTCATGTTAAACCATGATTTGCATCCGTCAGTGCAAAGGCCATGTTTGTTGTTGTTGTTGTTGTTGTTGTTTTTCCCCTGACTTGATATTCAAATGGGCATTTGGGCAAGATAAAGTGCTTTGAAATCAAACATCAACCAGAAAATTAATTCACTTTACCATTCTTAAAGAATTTATTGATTTCATAGGTCAGAGTTTCTCTGCCTCAGCACTATTGACATTGGGGTCAGATAATTCTTTGTCATGCAGACTGTTCTATGCATTGTAGGATGATTAGTATCATCCCTGACCTCTACCCACTGAATGTCAGTAGCATCACTCCACCCAACCCCATACACACACTTTAGATGTGAAAACCAAAAATGTCCCCTGGTAGATAAGAGTATCCCTTACTGAAAGCAAAAGCCATAGGTAAATATTATTTTATCTTTTGTCATCATACAGGTATTACCAGGCTTTACATCTATAACTTGGAATTCAATTCATAATTTTCAACTCATAGAACTTGAACAAAGACATAATATGTATGTAGGCTTTTCAGGTGGCTCCATGGTAAATAATCCACCTGCCAATGCAGGAGACATGGGTTTGATCCTTGGGTTGGAAAGATTCCCTAGAGAAGGAAATGGCAACCCAGTCCAGTATTCTTGCTTGGAGAATCCCATGGACAGATGGGCCTGGAAGGCTACAGCCCACGGGGTTCACAAAGAGTCAGAGACGATTTAGAGACTAAATAAGAACTATATATACTTGTGTGTGTGTGTACATATATATATATATATATATATATTGTTGTGTATATATATCTATTGTTCTATATATATGTATATGCACATGTATATATGTACACACACATATATATACACATATATAAACATGTATGTACATATATACTAAAAAATGCCTTTCAAGTTCTACTCACTAACTGATGTCATAGGATTCACATTGCATATATTTACTTTTGCTATTTATATTCATTCTTTACCTGTTTCCTTACCTTCCTGCATACTTTTCCCTCTATTTTAATTTCCCCATTTATTTCTGTCCTTTCACTACATTTCCTACTCTTTTTTGTTTTCTTAGTACATCTCATTTATCTTTTCTAATAGTCATCGTGAAAAGTTATATTTAATGAATTTTTATCAATATTATATAGGCCTTATGATTTAGTCTTCAAATTGACATTTTTAGAAATAGTAACATCTGCTTCTACTGACTAACAGAACAAAGAATGACAGCCCAGTAACACTGGAGATGGCAGAAGGAGAAGCTAGTGCAACTAAACTCCCCTAGAATGCAATAAAATCAGCATATCTGAAAAGGATTAAAAATAATAAGTTTCAGGACAATTTCAAATACTGTTTCACACTTTTGAATTAAAGATAATGGAGTGAGAAATGGAATATCTACTCAAGGAGATACCAAATTCTTCTGTTAGACTTGCCACATTTTCTTTTGCAAAATAAAGTGTATAAAGCAAGCATTTTTATAGGTTATCGGTAGCGTTAATGTGAAAAGTGTAAGCTTTATTGCTAACCATTTGAGATGCAAGGGAGCTCTCTCTGCCACAGAAATTGGATGACCATGTGGGCTGACAGCTCCCTTGTGTTATAAAATAATGCAAACAATATTTTTTCACCCCAAACAAAATTGGTTAAAATTACATTTTCCCAAGTCATATGGAAATATACTAATTTGTAACTTTCTAAAGCCAACACATTTATGCTTCAGAGATACATAATTTAGTAACAAACAGCAGACTGAATTTTGATCAGGTTTTAAAAATGGGTACAATAGCCTTCTCAGACTTCAAATGAGCTCAAAAAATTCTCTTGGTATTCTCTCCCTCATGAAATTGTAAGGGTAACAGTCTCTTGAAGTTTTTCAGCAATATGGAGTAAGAAAAAGTGAAAAGGTCTTGCATATTTGTATAATATGTAAAGGCTCCAGTGATTAAAACAGCCTTCACACCTAATAGCAAGCATTTTACTTTAAAGGTAATAATTCTCTAAGAACCTAGAAGAAAACCACATTATTATGCTTTTCTTTTTTGGAATTGATGGCTACATTATATAAGGTAGGCTAGGTAAAGCATGATAACAAGCAGTTCTGATAGAAAAACATTAATGGACTCTTTTCTTCTTTATGTTTTTAAGAAGAAACTATCTGGATTCTCAACATTAAGAAACAAGAAAACTACCACTTAGTGTGCTAGTCCTCCAACTAACAGGAAATATATACACATTGATTTTAATAGCAAAAACAATATTGATAGAGAACATTTTGTCTTCTTGCTAAATCATTTTATTAGGTAAAATAGACAAGCAAATCAGGGACCACTTGTGCCACATATAATATTATTTATGTGATTCAAATAATCGCCTGGAATATAATAACTATTTGAGAATATTCCTCTGTGTTCTGGGCACCTGTTTTTCTATGTCAGTTTGCCTTATAAATTTTATTTGTCTTTTATTGCATTTAATATTGAATAATTAAAGCATGTATTTTGACATAATTTATTATTTTGATTCTTTTCTGCCAGGTAATTTTTTGAGTTTATAAAGACTCTTCTAACTATGGGGATGGGGGCAAAACTATTGGTCAGAAAAAGTTGATTCATACCCTATAGAAACATGTATTTTCTATTTAGATGTCATAAGTCTTGAAGCTTCCTTACCTTGGGTAAGATGAAAAAGTACCAAATTGAGCAAATCCTATAAAATAGTTTCTATTTTCATTATCATTTATGAGACTTCAATGGGATTTGTGCCATTTCATTTAATTATTAACAGGTGAAGAATGATTGTAGGGATCCCACATGAATTGTCTTCCATCCTTCCTCCCTGATTCTTATTTTAATTGTGTAAACCTATTTAATGACAGGACTGCAATACTGGTTAACTGTGATTTTGATCCAGTAATTGTGCAGAAAATCTTATTTGCATATCTTTTCAAAAGGCCGATTTGAGGTTCTGAAATGTTGACTGAAGTTGACCAGATGCTACACAGGAAAAAAATGTCATGCAGAAGGGCATGATGATATTCAGACCATTATCTATGCATTACCCATTTATGTAACCAGCATATATATAGCAGCTTATTTATTGGAAATAGACATGCTTTGTAATGACTGCCAGAGAAAAAGTTGAGAACTTCATATTATTTGATTTCAGTCATCAGATGTAAACATCATAAAATAAGGTATATGTTTTCCTGTATATGGTGTGTGTGTACTCAGTTGTATGTGATTCTTTGTGATCCCATGGGCTGTAGCTCACCAGGCTCCTCTGTCCATGGGAATCTCCCAGGCATGGATACTGGAGTGGGTTGCCATTTCCTCCTCCAGGTGATCTTCCCAACTCAGAGATGGAACCTACATCTCTTGCATCGCCTGCCTTGCAGGTGGATTCTTTATCTCTAGCGGCGTCTGGTAAGCTCTTTTCCTGTGTATTGTATACACATAAAACTACATATTTGAGGTATTCAAAGTATATATTGCATTTATTGTTGGCAAATTGAAAAGCTTTCCGAATGAAGTAATTTATTTTCACACTAAGTCCATTAATCAAGTCAGAAACTGCTTCAAACATGGCCTAAGCAAAAAAAAAAAAAAAAAAAAAAGAAAGGTATTTGGTTCATTGGCTAATGCTGGCTATACACAGATCTGCAAATGTTTTCAGAGATCCAGGCTTTTCCACTAGTCAGTGTTTTTTTTTGTTGTTGTTGTTTTGTTTTTCTTTTACTTTGTTTTGTTTTGCTGACCATTTTGTTTGCATTCTAGGACTGAGACTTCCTCCAAGTTTGTCAACAACCAACTCAAAGCTTGAATCTGGTAGACTAAAATACACTGCTTTCTTGGAAGCCCTGATATAGGAAGTGATAAAATACACTTCCCTTTCTTGGAAGTTCTGACTTGTCCCAAATAAGCCCACATGCAAAACCATGACACTGTGAGTTGGTTCTAAGTGTGGAGTAGTGGAAAATATAGTTTTAGAGACGGCGATGGCACCCCACTCCAGTACTCTCGCCTGGAAAATCTCATGGATGGAGGAGCCTGGTAGGCTGCAGTCCATGGGGTCGCACAGAGTTGGACACGACTGAACTGACTTAGCAGCAGCAGCAGCAGGACATATATAGGGCTTCCCTGGTGGCTCAGTGTTAAAGAATCTACCAGCCAATGCAGGAAACATAGGTTCAGTCCCTGGTTTGGGAAGATCCCCTGGAGAAGGACATAGCAACCCACTCCAGTATTCTTGCCTGGAGAATCCTATGGACAGAGGAGCCTGCTGGGCTAGAGAACATGGGGTTGCAAAAAAGTTGAGCAGGACCCAGCGACTTTACAACAATAACATCAGGGATAATTATAGTTGTGAAAATAGGGGAAATGTTGCCACTGATTTCTGGTTAGTAGATTTCAGAGATGCTGCAAAATATCCTACAACACACAAAACAGATCCATACCTCAAAATAAAGAATCATCCATTCCAAAATATCAGTAGCGTCAGGTTATGAAACTGGAAGTGGCACCAATTTCTACTGGTCCACAATGGGCTGCAGAGAGAAGTAAGAGACGCTTACTTTAGAAAATTGTGCTGTAATTAGAAGGACAGTAAATGCTGATTAGGCAGCAATGCCTGTCAGCAAGAGGGAGTATTTTTTGCCTCTAACCTTGGAGTAGAAAAATACAAAGACATGTGGGAATTGTCAAAAATTTTAACAATGAATTTTTATCTTAATGTAATTGGCAAAGTTGATTTTTCTATTTTTTTAAATTTTTAACTCATAATTCATCCTTACTCCTGATTGAGTTCCCTTGTGTTAAGAGAATTATTTGCATTTTGCTAAGTTGATTTGTCAGAAATTATCTACTATTAGCATATTAGCTAGTATCCTGACTTTTATATGTTGTATTTTAAACAAAATAGAAAGTATTTTTGAATTATTCTATTTTATTGTCAGGTCAAATATTTTAGCTGAAAATAATTTATAATTAGAGGGAAAATTATTGCTTAAATGAAATCCTAGTTGCCTTTTTCATGTTTTTGACTATGTAATGTGAGGGTGACATGGCAATTTATTTTGCTTTTATATTATTTAAATTGAAAATGTTCTTATGTTCATTAAATAGGTTATTGGAATTAATAAGAGGTGAAAAAACTTTATAGCATTTTGTTTTATTTGTTTAAAGGGTGGTTTATTTTGCAGTTGATTTTTGACTTGAAATACTCCTATCCAAGTATTTAAAAAGCCAAATATTTTTATTTTCTTAGGTCCATTAATAATTATTTGAAATATTTCCTTTAAGAAAAAAAAAAACTCTATTGCTGAAGGTTGTTTGGATGTTCCTTCTGTGTGTGTACATGTGTATATGTGTACATGTGTGTCTGTGTTCCAGAAAAATCATTAAGTAGTTTTATATAGCAAGAAAGGTCTGATCCCATGAGTAAGGAACAAAATAGAGAGAACATGCCTTCCAAAAGTAAATGCTGAATTACTGTATGTTTTATGGTCAGATGTGTGCACACATGTATGTGTGCACACATCTGACCATCAGTCAAACCCTCAAGCTTGCCTCCAGGAAAGTTGAAAGAGTGCATCTCACAGGGGAGGAAAATACATTTAAAATTAGTGCAGCCATAAAATAAACTGAGATAACCCAAAGCAACAAATAATGGAGGGGAAAATCCTTCTGGGGTTCTCTCTCTCTTTTGGCAAAGATGTTGACTTTCTGTTTTTATTTCTTGTCAGTGATCCTGTGTGTGTTTAAAATGACATAAAGTGCATTCATTATGCCCCCAGATTCCAACTGCTTCAGACTTTCTTGTATATTTCTCAAGAAAATGCAGACTTTTGGAATAGAGAGCAGATGCAGAAGCAAAATGACAGCCCTTGTGGGATCTCTGGTGGCTTAAAAAAAAAGCTCCAAGCAATTTTCTCTATTGCATCATGCCCGAAAAGCAGCTTAATTCATCTGTTATGATTAAAGTTGATTGATTGAATTGATCTGTGATGTATCCTGTTTCCCTAGTTTACAAAGATGCTCAGGAAGAGTGAGGAAGCTGTGTGAACAGGATCCAAGTGCTTAATATATGCTAAGGTCCCACTTAACATTTATTATCTGTTATCAAAGGTAGGAAAAAGCATGTAAATTATATGGATGTCTCTGATTCAAGGAAAGGGAAAGATAAATACTTATGTAGACGCTCAGTGATTTTCATCAACCATTTTCTAAAATATACCCCATCTTTTTTTAGATTTATCAGTAAATTTGTAAGAAACTCTTCCATTGCTAGTAAATTATGCCGGGAAGTTAAGCTGTTTTTACCTTACTGTTATGCCAGGAAGTTAACCTGCTTTTACCTTACTGTTGCTTACAGTATAAGAGAGATGAAAAACTTCAAATATGACTCTTAAGATTGCTTAATAAATATAAGTTGTATGAAAAATTAAATTTAGGAAACTAGGATAGTTTAAAAGTGCTCTCCTTGTGAGTTTTTGTTTGTTTGTTTGTTTCAAATGGATTCAAAAAAAGGGAGTGAATCATTAGTGATATTTCTTTCAATTTTGGGTGGGTGTGAAAATGAGGCAAGGCAGTAATTTTCTGTGCATGTACATGTATGCTTGCGAGGTACAGAATTTCATAGAATTTGTCATTAAATACAGCAACAGCTTGATAAATACACAGTTTTTAACATTCAGGGGAAAAGTGTGAGATTAAAGCTACTACCAATTGGCAAATTACAGCTTAACCCACTTTTAAAAAAATATACAGGGAGCACAAACCTGGTGCTCTGTGAAACCTAAAGGGGTTTAGGATGGGGTGATGATAGGAGGGAGATTAAAGAGAGAGGGAACATACATATACCTATGACTGATTCATGTTGATGTATGGCAGAAAACAGCACAATATTGACTCAGTTAATCAGTTCAGTTGGTCAGTTGTGTCTAACTCTGCGACCCCATGGACTGCAGCACCCCAGGCTTCCCTGTCCATCACCAAGTCCCAGAGCTTGCTCAAACTCATGTCCATCGAGTCGGTGATGACATCCAACCATCTCATCCTCAGCCATCCCCTTCTGCTCTTGCCTTCAATCTCTCCCAGCATCAGGGTCTTTTCTAATGACTCAGTTCTTTGCATAAGGTGGCCAAAGTATTGGAACTTCACCTTCAGCATCAGTTCTTCCAATGAAAATTCAGAACTGATTTTCTTTACTTGTTTGAAATCCTTGCAGTCCAAGGGACGCTCAAGAGTCTTCTCCAGCACCACAGTTCAAAAGCATCAATCCTGTGGTTCTCAGCTTTCTTTATGGTTCAACTCTCACATCCATGCATTACTACTGGAAAAACCACAGATTTTGCTAGACAGACATTTGTTGGCAAAGGAATGTCTCTGCTTTTTAATATGCTGTGTAGGTTGGTCATAGCTTTTCTTCTAAGGAACAAGCATCTTTTAATTTCATGGCTGCAGTCACCATCTGCAGTAATTTTGGAGCCCCCAAAAATAAAGTCTGTCACGGTTTCCATTGTTTCCCCATCTGTTTGCCATGAAATGATGGAACCGGACACCATGGTCTCAGTTTTCTGAATGTTGAGTTTTAAGCCAGCTTTTTCACACTTCTCTTTCACTTTCATCAAGAGGCTCTTTAGTTACTGTCTGCTTTCTGCCATAAAGGTGGTGTTATCTGTGTATCTGAGATTATTGATATTTCTCTGGCAATCTTGATTCCAGCTTGTGCTTCTTCCAGCCCGTCATTTCACATGATGTACTGTGCATAGAAGCAGTTAAATAAGCAGGGTGACAATATACAGCCTTGACGTACTCCTTTGTTGTTCCATGTCCAGTTCTAACTGTTGCTTCTTGACCTGCACACAGATTTCTCAGGAAGCAGGTAAGGTGGCCTGGAATTCCCATCTCTTTAAGTATTTTTCACAGTTTGTTGTGATGCACACAGTCAAAGCTTTTAGGGTAGTCAGTGAAGCAGAAGTAGATCTTTTTCTGGAATTATCTTGCTTTTTCTATGACTCAAGAGATGTTGGGAATTAGACCTCTGGCTCCTCTGCCTTTTCTAAATTCAACTTGAACATCTGTCCAAGTTGAATTGAATATCAACTAAAAGTTCTCGGTTCATGTACCTTTAAAGCCTAGCTTGGAGAATTTTGAGCATTACTTTGCTAGTGTGTGAGATGAGTGTGTTTGTGTGGTAGTTTGAGCATTTTTTGGCATTGCTTTTCTTTGGGATTGGAATCAAAACTAACCTTTTCCAGTCCTGTGAGTTTTCCAAATTAGCTGACATATTGAGTGCAGCACTTTCACAGCATCATCTTTTAGGATTTCAAATAGCTTAGTTGGAATTCCATCACCTCCACTAGCTTTGTTCAGTAGTGATGCTTCCTAAGGCCCACTGATTTTTACTCCAGGATGTCTGGCTCTAGGTGAGTGATCACACCATCATTGTTATCTGCAACGTGAAGATCTCTTTTGCATAGTTCTTCTGTGTATTCTTGCCACTTCTTTCTAATATCTTCTGCTTCTGTTATGTCCATACCATTTCTGTCCTTTATTGTGCCCATCTTTGCATGAAATGTTCTGTTGGGTGTCTCTAATTTTCTCGAAGAGATTTATAATCTTTTCCATTCTATTGTTTTCCTCTATTTCTTTGCATTAATTACTTAGGAAGGCTTTCTTGTCTTTCCTTGGTATTCTTTGGAACCCTGAAATTTTTGGAGTTACTTTTTGCAATTGTGATATTTTTATTCACATGGAAGACTAACAAAAAGGAGAATTAGCAATAAATTTGTAAAGGCCAGAAAATTTTCAAAATTTCTGTATTGTTAGAAAGCTCTTTAAGGAGCTAACTTTGTAGAGTCAAATATCTGCATAATCACTTTTTCTTATTTTCACAGAACTCAACATTTTGTTAAAAAAAAAAAAAATCCAAGCTTCTAGATTTTAGTCTCAGTCAGTCATAGCTATTAGACCAACAAACTTGATACAGACATAATACAGTAATAATACTAATTAAAATAATTAAAACAGCTACAAAAGTGTATCAATACAACAGCTGTGAGCTTCTTATCTTTCAATAACTGTCTTAAGCCCATTATAATTTTTATCTTATTTAGTCTCATAACAGTCTGTAATGCTGATATCATCAATCTTTCATTTTATAGATGACGAAAGTGAGCACAAAGAAGTTGACTAATTTCCTGATTCTCATGGACCTGGCTACCATATTCTTTTCCTGTGTTAGTTTTAAACTGGAATATTGCTTGACTTCTGCAGCATGTAGGGTTTTTTGTAACAACAACAAAAAAATCTGAAGATTTCATCTTTTATTTTATATTGCCTGAAGGCCACAGATACAAAGAGAAATAAGTATACTATTTATGTACCTCTTTTTAAGAATTTACCCCTTCCCAGTGTCAGGGAGGAAGAAATTTTCTCCTAATCTTTTAGTTTCTTCTGGCTAGTCTAAAAATAAAATTGGTATCAGACAGATTAACAGGAAAAAAAATCAAACAAAAGTGTAATAATATGTACATATGGGAAACACTCAGGAAAACTTATAACTCAGCAAAATGGCTGAAACCATCACCTTAAACGCCATCTTCAGCTAAAGATGAAAAGAATATTGGGAGTAAAGATTTGGGACCTCCAATGGGAGGAAGGTAATTGGCATAAATAAATGGTTGTTGGGTCATACAGAAGTAATGAGACAAAGAAAGGAGTTTTAACACAGACTTTGCTAGGCTTGTCTTGTCCACATGCTGGTTTATATTATAGTTACTATTATAGCTATTATGGTAATAGCTCCTTTCATAGAGTAGATTTTCTATCTACTTTCTTGAGGAAGTTATGGGGAAAGTTGAAGTTTCTTCCTAAGTACTTTGGGCCTTGATTGTTTTCAGCTTGAAATAATATTCATGCCAAAGACACATTTTGGGGTGACAAATTTTGCTCCCCTATATGAAGAACTATCTACTGCATTTTATCTGTTCTAACTCAAGTCTGAAAGTTTCAGATTCAGAATTAAGGATTAAATTAATCTTTAAACAAAACTGAATATGATTTTTCTGAAACCAGGCCCTGTTGCACCATTATAGGAAATAAAAGAAAAAGCAAAACATTTAAGGTTGAGAGTTATAATATAGGACATCCTGTTCAATTTAAATTTCAGAGAAACAATTAATTTTCGCACCGGGATGACCCAGAGAGATGATATGGGGAGGGTGGTGGGAAGGGGTTTCAGGATTGGAAACTCATGTACACCCATGGCGGATTCATGTCAATGTATGGAAAAACCAATACAGTATTGTAAAGTAAAAAATAAAAATAAAGAGCACACACACAAAATTTATATATGCCCCATGCAATAATTTATATATAGTTGCACTATATATTTTTTTATTTATCTGACTTTCAAATTTAATCATGATATATATATATATATATAGTTTCTCCCATATACAAAATTTTAACTTTAAAGTGATAAAATGTATTTCAAAAGAGTCCCAGCAAACACCTTTTATTTGTTATAGGTCAGAAAAGCTTATTGTCCTTGTTTAAATCAAACATTTAGGGAAATGGATTAATTTAAATAGTTTAGATCAGTCAAGGCATGGAAGGTGATTATATCTGTGGTGACCACTTGAGGGCAGATACTTGGAAAATTAACATTCTCTCATCAAGAAAAAAGAGGGTATGCCGACACAAAGTGTCACTATATAGGGTGCTTGAAGATAAATAAAACATGGTTTGTTTTCTAGAAAAATTTGTTGGTAATAGTAAACAATTCCCAAAATTGCTTGCTCTTCAGATTGTCTACCTTGAGAACACAGAGGAAATCTCCCCCTGGGTTAACTCTAAGCTAAGTAGGATTCCTAATTTTTTTTTTTTTTTGAGTTTTCATTTTTTTTTTTTTTTTTAAGAAATGAAGAGGTGGCAGCAGTTCTGCAACATTTTGCTTCTGGCAAAGTAAACTATCTCATGGTCAGTGAGAGCCCCATTTATTAGGCAATCTGAGGTATTCTCTGTTCCAGAAGGTGAACTCATTGCCAAGAAAGCCCAAGGGCTTTGGACAAAATTCCAACACTCTTGTTTTGCAGAAACTTAAAATCCATACTTGGCCACTATTCTGTGTCAAGAATGTATTTTTTTCTTCTTCTTCCCACATCAATGACAGATTTTATTAACATCAAATAGGAGTTATCGTAAATATTGCAGCTCTTAAAATATT
Source organism: Budorcas taxicolor (assembly GCF_023091745.1). Classification (NCBI taxonomy): domain Eukaryota; kingdom Metazoa; phylum Chordata; class Mammalia; order Artiodactyla; family Bovidae; genus Budorcas; species Budorcas taxicolor. Next base: position 76,357,525 of record NC_068916.1, read on the forward strand.
GCAGTACTGAAGCCATTAGATATTGTTGCACTGTCAAAATGTTTCACTTAAAACAAATGGAACAAGCGGCTACTGGTCCTATCAATTTTTAATGAAGAATTAGAACTGTTTTAAGATTGATTCTTACACCTTTGCTCTTTCTTCCTTGTCTCACTTTCTAAAGGTGTTGTTGTTCAGTCACTAAGTCATGTCTGACCTCCTGTAACTCCAAGGACTGCAGCATGCCAGCTTCCTCTGTCCTTCATTGTCTCCTGGAGTTTGCTCAAACTCATGTCCTTTGAGTTGGTGATGGTATCTAACCATCTCATTCTCTGCTGCCCTGTTCTCCTTTTGCCTTCAATCTTTCCCACCATCACAGTCTTCTGCAACGAGTTGGCTGTTTGCATCAGGTGGCCAAAGTATTGAAACTTCAACTTCAGCATCGGTTCTTCCAATGAACATTAAGTGTTGATTTCCTTAACGATTGACTGATTTGATCTCCTTACTGTTCAAGGGACTTTCAGTCTTCTCTAGCTCAAAAGCATCAGTTCTTCAGTGCTCAGTCTTCTTTATGGTCCAACTCTCACATCTGTATATGACTACTGGACAAATCACAGCTATGACTATAAGGACAATTGTCAGCAAAGTGATGTCTGGGTTTGTCATAGCTTTCCTTCCAAGAAACAAGTATCTTTTATTTTTATGGCTGCAGTCACCATCTGCAGTGATTTTGGGGGGCCAAGATACTAAAATCTGTCACTGCTTGCACATTTCCCCCTTCTATTTGCCATGGAAAGATGGAATCAGATGCCATGATCTTAGTTTTCTGAATGTTGAGTTTTAAGCCAGCTTTTTCACTCTCCTTTTTCACACCTCAACAGGATCTTTAGTTCCTCTTCAATTTCTGCCATTGGAGTCGTATCATCTCTATATCTGATATTTTTGATAGTTCTACCAGAAGTCTTAATGCCAGTTTATGATTCATTCAGCCTGGCACTTCTTATGATGTACTCTAGTTAAATAAGCAGAGTATACTAGTTAAATAAGCAGAGTGATAATATACAGCTTTGTCATACTCCTTTCCCAATTTTGAAGCATTCTGTTGTTCCATATCTGGTTCTAACTATTGATTCTTGACCTGCCTACAGGTTTCTCAGGAGACAGGTAAGGTGATCTGGAAGTCCCATATGTTTAAGAATTTTCCAGTTTGTTGTGATCCACACAGTCAAAGGCTTTAGTGTAGTCAATGAAGCAGAAGTAGATGTTTTCTGGAACTCCCTCTTGTTTTCTCCATGATCTAACGAATGTTGGCAGTTTGACCTCTGGTTCCTCTGCCTTTTCTAAAGCCAGCTTGTACCTCTGGAAATTCTCAGTTTAGGTAGTACTGAAGGTCTAGCTTGAAGGATTTGGAATATAATCTTACTAGCATGTGAAATGAGTGCAGGTGTATGATAGTTTGAACATTCTTTGACATTGCCTTTTGGGATTGAAATGAAAACTGACCATTTCCAGTCCTGTGGCCACTGCTGCATTTGGCTGATCATCTTTTAGGATTTTAAATAGCTCAGCTAGAATTCCATCACCTCCTCTAGTTTTGTTCACAGTAATGCTTCCTAAGACCCTCTTGACTTCATACTCTAGGATGTCCAGCTTAAGGTGAATGACTACACCATTGTGGTTATCTTGGTCATTAAGATCTTTTTTGTGGAGTTCTTCTATGTATTTCTGCCACTTCTTCTTAATCTCTTCTTTTAGGTCTTTACTGTTTCTGTCTGTTATCATACTTATCCTTGCATAAAATGTTCTCTCGATATTTCCAGTTTTCTTGAAAAGATCTCTAATCTTTCCCATTCTGTTGTCTTCCTCTATTTCTTCACATTATTTAGTTAAGAACGTCTTTTTATCTCTCTTTGCTCTTCTCTGGAACTCTGCATTCAGTTGAGTATATCTTTCCTTTTCTCCCTTGCCTTCACTTTTCTTCTTTCCTCGGCTATTTGCAAAGTCTTCGCAAACAACCACATTGCCTTCTTGCATTTCTTTTTCTTAGGGATGGTTTTGGTCAACACCTCCTGTACAATATTATGAACCTCAGTCCATAGTTCAGGCACTCTGTATCAGATCTAATCTAAGGGCATATAGGAGTTCTAAGGGTATATAGAAGGTAAACCATAAACAATCTATTTTCATTCATTTAATGTGGTTCTTCAGGATACACTTGTCTTTAGTAAAATGAGGAATCCTGGATCCCTCTATAATTATTGTCCTATTGTCATTACTTCCATCTCTTAATGGAGTGGGTGGACTTCTATTGTGACTTTCAAAGCAGTGAATTTGAAACTCTTGTGGAAGTCACACTGTAATTTAATTCAGTCACTTCCTTAAGTTCTTAGCACACTTTTCTTTCATGCTATAATATTTCATATTTGCATATGTTAAACACAAAAGGGTTTTTTTTCTTTTTTTTTTTTGGCCAGCTTTCAGTTCAGTTCAGTTGCTCAGTTGTGTCTGACTCATTGTGACCCCATGAACTGAAGCATGCCAGGCTTCCCTGTCCATCACTAACTCCCTGAGCTTGCTGAAACTCATGTCTGTAGAGTCGGTGATGCCATCCAAACATCTTATCCTCTGTCGTCCCCTTCTCCTGCCTTCAACCTTTCCCAGCATCAGAGTCTTTTCCAATGAGTCAGTTCTTTGTGTCAGTTTCAGTTCAGTTCAGTTCAGTCGCTCAGTCGTGTCCGACTCTTTGCGACCCCATGAATCACAGCACGCCAGGCCTCCCTGTCTATCACCAACTCCTGGAGTTCACTCAGACTCACGTCCATCGAGTCCGTGATGCCATCAAGCCATCTCATCCTCTGTTGTCCCCTTTTCCTCCCGCCCCCACTCCCTCCCAGAGTCTTTTCCAATGAGTCAACTCTTCACATGAGGTGGCCAAAGTACTGGAGTATCAGCTTCAGCATCATTCCCTCCAAAGAAATCCCAGGGCTGATGTCCTTCAGAATGGACTGGTTGGATCTCCTTGCAGTCCAAAGGACTCTCAACAGTCTTCTCCAATACCACATTTCAAAAGCATCAATTCTTCGGCGCTCAGCCTTCTTCACAGTCCAACTCTCACATCCATACATGACCACAGAAAAAACCATAGCCTTGACTAGACGGACCTTAGTCGGCAAAGTAATGTCTCTGCTTTTGAATATACTATCTAGGTTGGTCATAACTCTTCTTCTAAGGAGTAAGCGTCTTTTAATTTCATGGCTGCAGTCACCATCTGCAGTGATTTTGGAGCCCCCCAAAATAAAGTCTGACACTATTTCTACTATTTTCCCATCTATTTCCCATGAAGTGATGGGACCAGATGCTATGACCTTCGTTTTCTGAAAGTTGAGCTTTAAGCCAACATTTTCACTCTCCTCTTTTACTTTCATCAAGAGGCTTTTTAGTTCCTCTTCACTTTCTGCCATAAGGGTGGTGTCATCTGCATATCTGAGTTATTGATGTTTCTCCTGGCAATCTTGATTCCAGCTTAGTGAAATATAATTCACATACCATACAATTCACCCATTTAAATTGTAAAACTAAATTATTTTAGTACATTTACAGAGTTGTTTAACTGTAACCACAACAAATTTCAGAACATTTTTATCACCCTCAAGACTAATCCCCTAATACCCATTAATTCATGTTCCATTTGCCTTCAGCAGCCCAAGTCCTAGGCAACAGCTATTCTATTATCTGTCTCTATAGATGATACTAGTCTGGACACTTCACATAATGAACTAATACAAGCTATGGTTTTTTTGTGACTGGCTTTTTTCATGTAGGATAAAGTTTCAAGATTATTCAGTTGCATAACATGTTTCAATACTTCATTTATTTTTATTGCCAAATAATATACCATTATATAGACAGGATTTGGTTCTTTTAATGCATGCCTTTTCAAGTTGATTTAATTATTTTTTGACTGTGTGAATCACAACAAACTATGGAAAATTCTGAAAGAGATGGGAATATGAGACCACCTTATCTGCCTCCTGTGAAATCTGTATGCAGGTCAAGAAGCAACAGAACTGGGCATGGAATAACAGACTGGTTCCAATTTGAAAAAGAGTATGTCAAGGCTGTATATTGTCACCCTGCTTATTTAACTTATATGCACTGTACATTTGCAAAATACCAGGCTGGATGAAGCACAAGCTGGAATCAAGATTGCTGGGAGAAATGCTAATAACCTCAGATATGCAGATGACACCACCCTTATGGCAGAAAGTGAAGAGGAACTAAATAGCCCCTTGATGAAAGTAAAATAGGAGAGTGAAAAAGCTGACTTAAAGCTCATCATTCAAAAAATGAAGATCATAGCATCCAGTTCCATCACTTCATGGCAAATAGATGGGGAAACAATGGAAACAGTGAAAGACTTTATTTTCTTGGGGTCTAAAATCACTGCAGATGGTGACTGCAGCCATGAAATTAAAAGATGCTTGCTCCTTGGAAGGAAAGCTATGACCAACCTAGGCAGCATATTAAGAATGCATTTGAATCAGTTCTAATGAGGTGGATGATACTGGAGCCTATTATACAGAAAGAAGTAAGTCAGAAAGAAAAACACCAATACAGTATATTAACATGTATATATGGAATTTAGAAAGATGGTAACGATGACACTGTATGAGAGAGATACAGATGTAAAGAACAGACTTTTGGACTCTGTGGGAGAAGGTGAGGGTGGGATGATTTGAAAGAATAGCATTGGAACATGTATATTATCATATGTGAAACAGATCTCCAGTCCAGGTTCCATGCATGAGACAGTGTGCTCAGGGCTGGTGCACAGGATGACCCTGAGGGATGGGGTGAGGAGGAAGGTGGAAGTGAGGTTCAGGATGGGGAACCCACGTACACTCAAGGCTGATTCATGTGAATGTATGGCAAAAACCACCACAATTTGTAAAGTAATTAGCCTCCAATTTAAAAAAAAAATGTGCAGACACTCCTTTGGCAACAAAGGTCCATCTAGTCAAAGCTACAGTTTTTCTAGTAGTCAGTATGTATGTGAGACTTGGACCATAAAGAAAGCTGAGTGCCAAATAATTGATGCTTTTGAACAGTGGTATTGGAGAAGAATCTTGAGAGTCACTTGGACTGCAAGGAGTTCAAACCAACAAAGGAAATCAGTTCTGAATTTTCACTGGAAGGACTGATGCTGAAGCTCCAATACTTTGGCCACACAATGTGAAGAACTGAATCATTAGAAAAGACCCTGATGCTGGGAAAGATTGAAGGCAGGAGGAGAAGGGGACGACAGAGGATGAAATGATTGGATGGTATCACCAACTCGATAGACATGAGTATGAGCAAGTTCTGAAAGTTGGTGATATACCGGGAAGCCTGGTGTGCTGCAGTCCATGGGGTTGCAGAGTCGAACACGAATGAGCAAATTAACTGAACTGATTTTTTAAAATCACCAATGTATATTTAAAGATTGGAAACCTTGAAATAATTTGTGCAATCTAGATTGACATCTACTCATCTTACATGCCCCAGCTCAACTGAATAAGATGAGACTGGAAAAAAAATGCCAGGAATAAGGAACATATAGATACAACATAATGGTATTAGTCCTTTTCTCACTGAAATTATTGTCAGCCATTTTTTTCTATTACTTGTTATCTACTGATATATACTTATCAATATTTTTAACAGAATATACTTCACTGTCAAATCCCAAAGTTTCAGTCTCACAGAAAATATTTATTAGTCTGCTCATCTTTTATAGCTCTTCAGACTAATATATCCATAATGCCATATCCTTATAATAAATATACTTATTAACGATGTATTCTTGAACAATGGTACTTCTGTTGTTGAGAAAAATTCTGTAGAAATCAAGTAGCTAATTTTTATTTCCTGTCATATATATGTATGATGTGTAGCTATATGCCATTTTATCTTTCTCTCCAAATATATAAATATATGTTTATATATTCTTACATGCATATCTCATGATTTTTGTATAATTTTAATATACCTCAATAGTCTAAACATACAGAAATGAAATATATATACATATATTTACACACACACACATATATATGTATCAGTGTGTGTGTATGACTATATCTGAAATTATGTCAGAATACATGATTGATTTGGAAAGGTTTTTCAGCATTTATTTCTTCTTTAAATGAATTGCTCGTAACTCACCAAAATACTAAAAATACAGAGAGAGTATCCTGACCCTCTCAGCATCTGTTTTGGGCCAAGACAGAAAGTAGAAGTTATGAGATATATATGGTAAAATTACAGATTTTACTCTTTGGGATATTTTTTATTCTTAAATTGCAAACAGAATAGAAGAAAGGTGCAAAGGTATAAAAAGGCCAAACTATGAACCATAAGGTATTTCAAAGAAACACAAAGTAACCAGAATAGATATGTGTAGATAAAATGCATACATGCTGCTGCTAAATCGCTTCAGTCGTGTCCGACTCTGTGCGACCACATAGACGGCAGCCCACCAGGCTCGCCCGTCCCTGGGATTCTCCAGGCAAGAACACTGGAGTGGGTTGCCATTTCCTTCTTCAATGCATGAAAGTAGAAAGTGAAAAGGAAGTTGCTCAGTCGTGTCCCTTAGCTTCCACATGGAATGCAGCCTACCAAGCTCCTCCATCCATGGGATTTTCCAGTCAAGAGTCCTAGAGTGGGCTGCCATTGCCTTCACATACATAGACATAAATCTTAGAGCAGAGAATTTTCCAGAACTGAGGGACAAGAATCCCTGATAAAATATAACTTCAGAAATCAAGTAAAAATATGCATAAGTACATACATAGAAGCTTTCTAGTAAGGGCTGCTCAACTATAGTCCATGATGTATTAACTGAGAATGCAGAGAAAATAAGCTAAAAATATGTATTAAATATATCTAAATACAGAAAAAAATGAAATGACAAAGAAAGTTTTCCAATGCTACTGTAGTAGAGCATAATAATATTTACATCAAGTTTTAGAACAGAAAAATATATAAGCATTCCTTGATAAATTATAAAATTATGGAATCAGGATTACAAAAAACAAATTATTCACAGAAGTTAATCCTAGGGTAATACGATTATGGAGTAGCTCAAAGAGGACTTTAACTTCATTTGTAATACTCTCATTCATTAAAAAGCATTAGAAAATTATGAAAGTGTGAAATCTTGGTAGTTGTACATAGGAGTCCATCAATCTCTATCATGTTCTGTGTTTAAAATTTCATTAGGAACAAACTCTTAGAAAACATTTGATAGAGTTTGGAGTGGTCCTTCCAAATCATGGCATCTTAGATCAGTTACTTGATCTTTCTGTGGTCCTGGTTCCTTACCTATAAAATAATCATACAAACTACACATCTGTAAAAAGAGCACTCTGAGGGTTATTGTACTATAATGTATAGTAATAAACTTGTAATAAATATTAGAATCATCCTTCATAAGAATTAAACTATTTGTTATGCATGTGGCACCAGAGAAGCATAAATAACCAATTGGCCTGGAAGAAAAGCTATAACCAATCTGCTGCCGCTGCTGCTGCTAAGTCACTTCAGTCATGTCCGACTCTGTGTGACCCCATAGACGGCAGCCCATCAGGCTCCCCCGTCCCTGGGATTCTCCAGGCAAGAACACTGGGGTGGGTTGCCATTTCCTTCTCCAATGCATGAAAGTGAAAAGTGAAAGTGAAGTCACTCAGTCGTGTCCAACTCTTAGCGACCCCATGGACTGCAGCCTAGGGCTCCTCCATCCATGGGATTTTCCAGGCAAGCAGAGATATTACTTTGCCAACACAGGTCCATCTAGTCAAAGCTATGGTTTTTCCAGTAGTCATGTATGGATGTGAGAGATGGACCATAAGAAAGCTGAGCATGGAAGAATTGATTCTTTTGAACTGTGGTGTTGGAGAAGACTCTTGAAAGTCCCTCGGACTGCAAGGAGATCCGACCAGTCCATTCTAAGGGAAATCAGCCCTGAATATTCATTGGAAGGACTGATGCTGAAGCTGAAACTCCAATACTTTGGCCACCTGATGCAAAGGACAGACTCATTGGAAAAGACCCTGATGCTGGGAAAGATTGAAGGCAGGAAGAGAAGGGGATGACAGAGGATAAGATGGTTGAATGGCATTACTGACTGAATGGACACGAGTTTGAGAAAGGGAAGCCTGGCATCCTGCAGTCCATGGGGTGGCAAAGAGTCAGACAAGACTGAGCAACTGAACTGACTGAGCAAGTAGGAAGCAAGGCTTTACCTGAAAAATCGTATAAAAAGTCAGATGAATGATGCAATTCTTACATGAATATATATTTAAATATAAAAAATTGAGACAATAAGTTATTGCCAAAGTATAAGATGATACTGAGTATATTGTATACTATAAGCTGAATCTTTCTGGCCAAAAATTTGCATTTTAAATCCTAATTCTTAATATGAAGGTAATAGGAGTGGAAGCTTTGGGAAGTTATTAGATCAGGAGGATAGTCCTCATGAGAAGAATTGTGTGTGTGTGTGTCAGTTGCTCAGTCGTGTCCCAACTCTTTGCAACCCCATGGACTGTAGCCTGACAGGCTCCTCTGTCCGTGGAATTCTCCAGGCGAGAATACTGGAGTGGGTTGCCATTTCCTTCTCCAAGGAATCTTCCTGATCCAGGGATCGAAGGCAGGTCTCCTCGTAGATGGCCAGGTCGATGCCCACGTAGGGGATGATGCCCAGAATGTTGGTCAGGTAGGTAGCCATTGTAGAAGGCATGGGGCCCTTCTCGCTCCAGGATCTGCTGCACACAGTCCAGCAGCCTCTTATAAAGGGCCTTCCCGCGAAGGGTCAGCCATGTCTTCAGCACCTGCGTGACGGTAGATGATGGTTTGGGATGTGGCACCAGCCAGGGAGCCAGCCACAAAGTGCTCCTGCATGTGAAGTGTCTCCTGTTGCCCCTGAATGGTCCTCTTGATCTGCTCATAGGCCATGAATGACTCAGGTGCAATCTTGAGCATGTTAATCCTGTCGCCACACCACAGGGAGCGCTGCCCCACTCTTGGATCATGCTCCCTCTGGAGGGCCCCCAGGATGTTCAGCCATTTGGTCTTGGAGGCATGGATCTTCATGAAGACCTTGAAGCAGTCTAGAGGGGCTGTGCCTCTCCTGGACATGGCACCTGCCACTGCGGCCACCACCAGCTGCTTCCATCACATGCCAGTCAGCTTCTCCTGCTCCGAGAACTCATTCAGGATGGTCAGGCACTCGCCAATATCCAGGACCATGAAATGCTTCCAGAAATATGGCACGTCTTCCATGTTCTCCAGTGAATGCAACAAGAAGTGGTCACACCACTCCTGCCAGTCAATGGTAATGGTACTATCATGCCTCTGTGCTGTGCAGGATTTTCTCTGCCTGCTCCAGCTAGTTGGAAATGCCCAGGGCTCGGAAATTCTGCTGGATCTCAGAGACATCGATCTGACCATCCTGATCATAGTCCAGACTGTGGAACCGAAGTAGAAGGCACCGTTCCTATTCCTGCAGGTAGAGGATAAACTCCTCCCGGTCAAGGCTGCCACCTGGGACAGCGTCACCCTCAGGGAAGATGCCCTGTTGGGAGCTGCAGTCTGGGTCGCCCCTGCGGAGCCAGCCCAGCCCAGGCGCAACACACGGATGTCCACGCAACCAACCCTGTTACTGTCCAGCCCCTTGAAGAGGTGACTCCAGCACTGACGCTGCTAGGCATCGCCTGCACAGCTCTCGCCTGCAGCTGGGAGGGGAGGCCAGCAGCCCTGGCCTCAGCAGCGGCTTGACGGCTTCCCTCTCCCCTACCCATCCCCAGGCCCCGCGGGCCTTAGCGCTGCCTGCCCAGGCTCTGGCTCTTGTAGGAGATGGTGACTCCTACAAGTGCAGGAATGGGATTAATGAATGAGATTGGTTCAGTTCAGTTCAGTTGCTCAGTCATGTCCAACTCTTTCACGACCCCATGGATCGCAGTACGCCAGGCCTCCCTGTCCACCACCAACTCCCGGAGTCCACCCAAACCCATGTCCATTGAGTCGGTGATGCCATCCAGCCATCTCATCTGATCAGTGACCTTATAATAGAGACCTAGACTTCCCAGGTTGCTCACTGGTAAAGAATCCACCTGCCAAGTAGGAGACTCTGGTCGATTCCTGGGTCAGGAAGATTACCCGGAGAAGGAAAGGGCAACCCACTCCAGTATTCTTGTCTGGGAAATCCCACACAGAGAAGAGCCTAGTAGTCTTCAGTCCATGGGGTTACAAGAGTCAGACATGACTTAGCAGTCTAAACAACAACCACCGCAAGCTTCTCCTTCCTGGCTCATAGGGCCACTTCTCACGATGTTTTCCCATAGTAGAAGGGTCAGTGGAGTCCTCTGGGTCTCTGTTGTTGTTTGGTCTGCTAAGTCATGTCTGCCTCTTTTGTGACCCCATGGACTGTAGCCTTCCAGGTTCCTCTGTCCATGGGATTCCCAGGCAAGAGTATTGTGGTGGAGTGGGTTGGGATTCCCCAGGCAAGAATATTATGGTGGAGTGGGTTGCCATTTTCTTCTCCAGGCATATCCCAGACCCAGGGATCAAATCCACCTCTCATACATTGGCAGGCGGATTCTCTACCACTAAGCCCAAGGAGAGGCTTACTAGATATTGAATCTCCTGGCTCCTTCATATTGGATTTCCCAGGCTCCAGAACTGTGAGCAAGATGTTTCTATTGTTAATAAGCCATCTAGTCTATGGTATTGTTATAATATCCTGAATGGACTAAGGCATTACTATGTGAACAAAATAGATCTATTTTCCCTATTAATTTAAAATAAAACAAAAAAATTTTGTATTCTTCTGTGGACTGAGCCTATGCATTCTTTTTTTCTGGTGACATGAAATGTGAAGATAAAGAATATAGGATGCTTATCATATCTATTGTATTTATTTCATATACTGCAGTTTTTTTGTTTTGTTTTGAACAATTGTTCTCACTCCTTGGGTCTAATATTTCACAAGCGTAGCTTAGAACATGAAATTCTGCAGCATTTGTTCATTATGAACAAATGCCTACTTATGAATTCTTGTCTCAGAAGCTAATTTAATTGGTGAATTTCAACTACTATTGCTTATTTCACACTTCAGTAGGTAAAGATGCATTAATAATCGAAGTTTCAAACTGTAATTAACATTAGCTTTAGGCTTCTGACAATGAAATGATTACATTTTAATATATGGGTTGATAAAGTTAATCTAACATATGAATAAACAGCAAAAATAACTTACATTTACTCTTTCTCTGCAAATTGATACATGTATTTGCATGTTATAAGGCATGGAAAATAAGTTAATGCTGAAGAAAAAGTTACAGGCTGTCAATACAATTCTTTTTTTTTTTTTGTCAATACAATTCTTGAATGTAATCAATTCAATGTACGACAATGAATTTGAAATATTTCAACAAAAACCTTATTTTTCTTGAAAAAAATTAAAAGATACTTTTCACCTTACTTGATTTTCTTTCACAGTTTTATAAGTTTATATCTTATTTACTCTGCTCTTAACTGAATTGATTACTTTATAAAGCTTCCTAAATAATTAATTTGTGGGCTGACATCTTGTTCTTAATCATAGAATACCATACAGTTTGAATGCATTTGCCTGGTGTTATATTGTGATGCTAGTGGTAAAGAACACACCTCCATTGTAGGACATGTAAAAAGATTTGAGTTTGACCTGTGGGTCAGGAAGATCCCGTGGAGGAAAGCATAGCAACCCACTCGAGTAATTTTGCCTGGGCAATCCTTTGGACAGAGGAGCCTGGCAACTCCAGTACATAGGCTCTCAAAGAGTCAGACACAACTAAAGAGATTTAGTATGCACACGTATTACCTTTATGTTGAAAAAAACTATATTCATGATATAGTATCAATTGAATGAGGAAAACACTTTTCTTGAATAGTATTTTGTGGAACTTTCCATAATATTTAAGAAATTAACAGTGTTTAGAACGGTACAAAATATAAATAATAGAGGTTGTTAAATGTGGTACTTTAACATTTCCTAACAGTTCACAGCTTCAGGTGCACAAGAACAGAATAACAGCCTAACTTGTTTTCCAGATAGGATTCATTGCTCAGAACCCTAGAATACATCAGTTCTTTTGACATATCCAAATGTGTACACCTTATAGTTTTTAAAGACTAGGCTGGCCTTTGAAACAAAGTCAAAGAAATAGACTGAATTAGCTAAACATTTGGGTTAAATTCCTGCTCTGATCTCAGATGTTAGATTACAGAACTAAGAAAAGAAGCTTTTTTATTTCCTGTACCAAATTATACTCATTATGAAAACAAATTCAGATTACCTACAGATTTTGAAATCTATATTCTTTGCCCTCTGGTCATGGCTAGCATTCTATATCAAATTGAGACTTAAAGAAGAAACTCATCAGACACCTACTAGTCATCAGGAACTTGCTGGCGACTTGAGCAAAGGTAGTTTTGTGTCCATGCTCATGTCTGACTCTTTGTGACTTGATGGACTGTACCCACAAGGCTCCTCTGTCTATGGAACTTTCCAGGCAAGAAAGGTAATTTTATTTAATCCTAATAATAAACTTGTAAAATAATACCTTATATTTCAAATAAAAACACTAAATTTCCGAAAAGTTAAGTGACTTGCCTCCACGACAGAAAAGGAATCTGAAGGCATTTTCTAATTTTAAGTCATGTTGTTTGTATGCTTAAAGAAATTATACATGTATATAAAGAAATATACAGTGCTATATGCCAAGTTGCTTCCTGACCTGCATACAGGTTTCTCAAGCGGCAGGTCAGGTGATCTCGTATTCCCATCTCTCTCAGAATTTTCCACAGTTTGTTGTGATCCACACTTTCAAAGGCTTTGGCATAGTCAATAAAGCAGAAATAGATGTTTTTCTGGAACTCTTGCTTTTTCCATGATCCAGCGGATGTTGGCAATTTGACCTCTGGTTCCTCTGCCTTTTCTAAAACCAGCTTGAACATCTGGAATTTCACAGTTCACGTATTGCTGAAGCCTGGCTTGGAGAATTTTGAGCATTACTTTACTAGTGTGTGAGAGGAGTGCAATTGTGCGATAATTTGAGCATTCTTTGGCATTGCCTTTCTTTGGGATTGGAATGAAAACTGACCTTTTCCAGTCCTGTGGCCACTGCTGAGTTTTCCAAATTTACTGGCATATTGAGTGCACTTTCACAGCATCATCTTTCAGGATCTGAAATAGCTCAAATCAATCATGAGAAACGCTGAGCTGGAAGAAGCACAAGCTGGAATCAAGATTGCCGGGAGAAATATCAATAACTTCAGATATGCAGATGATACCACCCATATGGCAGAAAGTGAAGAGGAACTAAAAAGCCTCTTGATGAAAGTGAAAGAGGAGAGTGAAAAAGTTGGCTTAAAGCTCAACATTCAGAAAACAAAGATCATGGGATCTGGTCCCATCACTTCACGGGAAATAGATGGGGAAACAGTGGAAACAGTGTCAGACTATTTTTGGGGGCTCCAAAATCACTGCAGATGGTGACTGCAGCCATGAAATTAAAAGACACTTACTCCTTGGAAGAAAAGTTATGACCAACCTAGATAGCATATTCAAAAGCAGAGACATTGCCGACTAAGGTCCGTCTAGTCAAGGCTATGGTTTTTCCTGTGGTCATGTATGGATGTGAGTTGGACTGTGAAGAAGGCTGAGCGCCGAAGAATTGATGCGTTTGAACTGTGGTTTTGGAGAAGACTCTTGAGAGTCCCTTGGACTGCAAGGAGATCCAACCAGTCCATTCTGAAGGAGATTAACCCTGGGATTTCTTTGGAGGGAATGATGCTGAAGCTGAAACTCCAGTACTTTGGCCACCTCATGCGAAGAGTTGACTCATTGGAAAAGACTCTGATGCTGGGAGGAATTGGGGGCAGGAGGAGAAGGGGACGACAGAGGATGAGATAGCTGGATGGCATCACTGACTTGATGGACGTGGGTCTGAGTGAACTCTGGGCATTGGTGATGGACAGGGAGGCCTGGCGTGCTGCAATTCATGGGGTCGCAAAGAGTCAGACACGTGACTGAGAGTCCGAACTGAACTGAACTGACCTGATATGCCCAGTACTTTTCTAAATGCATTATATGGATCTTTCAAATGAGGACTCCAAAATCCAGAGAAGTTAAACAATTTACACACTTCTGACAACTGGTAAAGAGATGGAGATCTTGATTTGACTCCAGGTTTGTGGTGCTCCTGACAACACATTCCTACCTTCTACCATTTGGAACAAGTACACGTATCATTTTTATTTAAATATATGATTATTATTTGGGGTTTCCCTGGCAGCTCAAAAGGTAAAGAAACTGCCTGCAGTGCAAGAGAATGGGGTTCAGTCTCTGGATTGGGAAGATCCCCTGAAGAAGGAAATAGCTACCCACTCCAGTGTTCTTGACTGGAGAATTCCATGGTCAGAGGAGCCTGGTGGGCTACAGTCCATGGGGTCACAAAGAGTCAGACACAACTGAGTGGCTAACACACACACATGATTATTATTATACCTAATGTCATGAGTGAGAGAATAATAAGAGTCACTCTTCTTCATCCCAAAATGATAATGAATGTGCATTAGACCTAAGATGGTTTCCTTCTTTTCTTATTTTTTGTGTTAGTCATGTTGATTGCATAATATCAATGTCCCAGCATTATACTCTTTCAGATTTATTTGTTAAGTGTCAGATTGATCTCTTTTGTTAACTTTTAAGATAATCTCGCCAGATGGCATTAAGAATACATTAATTAAATTAGGAGTTATAATAAAGATATAAATATTTTTTATCCCCAGGAAGGCTTAACATTTCATTCCCTTTCTTGTATTTGTGTTCAATAATCCCAAATGTCATGAATAATTACATGCAGTTATTTTAAAAAATACTCTGTTGAGATAGAAAATCTACCAGATGCTATTATAATCACTGTGTCTTGCAGTTTAAATTTTAGGCAATTGTTTGGAGACAAGTTAAAACAAAACAGACATTTGTTTTATTGAAACTAGTTGTTATGTGTTATATTTGTGTTCAGATATCTAGTGTTATGTGCCAACTGTTTTTCTTCAGTCTCCGTACATGGTGACTAGCAATAATTTTAAACAAAATCAATCTTGGTTGTTAGCCTTAATGACTAACCAGAAACGTATGAAATGTCTGATGAGACTGTGGCTTGGAAATGCCATGGTCCTGTCCTATAAAGATATTCTTTAACAGATGGAATAATATATTAATTTCACAAACAAAACAACCAGAGTAACTCATCATGTGACATCCCTACTTTAATCTTTCTTACTTGGGTTTTGAGATTGCCACAATGACTGAGTTGCCACGTACTGATTCTGCAACCTCGCTCCAGAGAATCTTATACTCCATAAGGATAGTAGTTGGCCGAAGAGCAGAAGCATCAGGCCAGGGAGCAGCTCATCACAGAGCGCGTGGCCAAGATGCCACAGATGATTGAGAATCATCAGGCTCACCTGCAGATGGTGTTAAAAAATAAAACCTCACAGGCCTCACTTCCAGAGAATCTGAATTAGTAGGAACCATAATTTTCAACAAGCACTCCCTTTTACTGCTCCCAGGGCTTTTCCTAATGCAGGTAATGCACAACTCTTGCTCTGAGAAATAACACATAGGATCATGAGGCAAGCGATGCATCAGAATTAAACAGGGAATGATTTGAGCATTTGCATGTCCAAGTACATAAATACCTTCACAGAGTTCCACAGCAGATTTCTGCAGATTATCTCTGAATGAGAAGAACTGATCCACATGATTGAAGTTACTCATAACTATCGTCAGAGACACAAACCCTTCATCCATTTCTTCTCCCTCCTCCTGCTCTCTTCCACTTTTTTTTGTTGTTGTTGTTAAGGATTATCTGGTTTAACAGTGCCTCAGTGTTTCTGTTTTGGGTTTGTTTTTTTTCTTCAGGAGGCTCTGAAGAACATAAAAACATCCTCGTGTTTATATAAACAGTGATTGATGACAGGATTTCAAATGCCACTTTTTTTTCTTTTTGATTTGGCACAATACTTGTAGAAGACAAGTGGTCTTTATCATTAATTCAGAGACTATTCAGCACAGTATTAATATTCTTGATAGTTGATACATAGAATTAATTTTTCAGGCAGCAAAGATTCTAACAAAATTATAAATCTAATCTCTACCTCCGACCTTCTCCACCACAATATGAATGGAAAAGGGCACCTGTTCTCATTATGATCTTTAGACTGTCATCATCAGGGCTAATTCTAATGTTACACTATGGGTGACGAGTAGTTGAAATCCAATTTGAATGCATAATACCACATTTAATTTACAGTACCACCTGTCAATAAGAAATAGACTGAGGCATATCTTCTGAGATATCCATAGGGAATATTCAATTATAATTAACCTTCCTATTTTTGTTAAATCTTTGTCATGAAATGGATTGTTTGTGCCATTTCTTATTCTTATAACAATCTGTCACTAGAAAGAATTTGAATTTTAATCTAATATTCTCTGAGAAATACAATAGAGGATGTTTCTTTTAATCTCCTCAGTACCACTATCACTTGTCTATTTAATTTCTTTTCCATAGGTTAATTATGAGTAAGGTTGTGATCTTTGTGCAGATGTATATTTCTTTGGCAGACTGTGGAAAATTATTTTCTGCAAACCATATTGAGTACAATATATGGCAAATGGACATTTCATTTTTCTACTTTAATATTAGTAAGAAGAAAAAGAATAATTTTAGTTAAAATGATGCAATTGAGAGCATATGAATGCATGCTTTCCTGTGGATAACTTTATAAAACTAGTTTTAAGCAATAATTAACTACTGTATGTAACCTCAAAACCATTAAAATAATACATGTATATATAACCTGTAAACAATATAAAATTAAGAAAATAGGTTTTACATAAAATTAGGCACTAGATTTAGGAGTGTATCTTTTATTGAGTCAACTTATTGACAAACGGCATCATGGACTTGATGGACATGAGTCTGAGCAATCACCAGGAGTTGGTGATAGAAAGGGAAGCATGACATGCTGCAGTCCATGGGGTCACAAAGAGTTGGACACAACTGAGCAGCTGAGAGAGATTGACAATTGAAATTTTTGCTAATTTTTTTCTTTCTCTTTTTCATCATAGTTGGCAAACTTAAAGAGACTATAGCACTCTCTTAGCCTGAATGTTTTAGAGATACCCACAAGTCTATCTTGGCTTTTTACTCATGAGGGAACAAGAGTTAAAAGAGCAGAAGCCTTGCTTACATCTCAAGAGGCCTTCTCTTCCTAAGTACAATGTAGGAGATGGGGGTCAACCAACTCTTTGGCAGGCAGGAGGCTGGATTTTTCAAACAGTCAGGTTTTACAGACACAGACATATCTATATCCTTTCTCTGGAACTGTATGCACTTGAGCAAACTAACAGGTAGTTCTGAGGCTTAGTTGTGCTGGTTTCTTAAAAGTAAAATAGGGCTAATAATACTGAGTTTGAGGAAACTCTGGGAGATGTTAAAGGACAGGGATACCCGGCATCCTACAGTCCATGGGGTCACAAAGAGTGAGACATGACTGAGTGACTGAATAACAACAATAATAATACTAAGCACAGAGAACAGTGTAAGGTTTAAATGTGATTATGGATCTGGTACCAAAGAAGCATCCTAAACAGGTAGCTAATATTTTGCTTCTATCTTACAAATATTTTAATTCTAAATTTGTAAAATGATTGGAGTAGATCTTTTAAGTGTTCTTGAAGGGAAGTAAACAGAACCAAACAGTGGATCACAACAAACTGTGGAAAATTTTTAGAGATGGGAATACCAGACCACCTGACCTGCCTCCTGAGAAATTTGTATGTAGGTCAGGAAGCAACAGTTAGAACTGGACAAGGAGCAACAGACTGGTTCCAAATCGGGAAAGGAGTATACCAAGGCTATATATTGTCGCCCTGCTTATTTAACTTAAATGCAGAGTACAGCATGAGAAATGCTGGGCTGCTTGAAGCACAAGATGGAATCAAGATTACAGGGAGAAATATCAATCACCTCAGATATGCAGATAACACCATGCTTATGGCAGAAAGCGAAGGAGAACTAAAGAGCCTCTTGATAAAAGTGAAAGAGAGAGTGAAAAAGTTGGCTTAAAACTCAACATTCAGAAAACTAAGATCATAGCGTCTTCTCCCATCACTTCATGGCAAATAGATGAGGAAACAATGGAAACAGTGACAGACTTTATTTAGGGGGGGCTCCAAAATCACTGCAGATGGTGACTGCAGCCATGAAATTAAAAGACGCTTGCTCCTTGGAAGAAAAGGTATGACCAACCTAGACAGCATATTAAAAAGCAGAGATATTATTTTGCCAACAAAGTTCCATCTAATCAAAGCTATGGTTTTTCCAGTTGTCATGTATGGATGTGAGAGCTGGACTATAAAGAGAGCTACTGATGCTCCTGCTGCCAAGTCGCTTCAGATATGTCCGACTTTGCGCGACCCTATGGACAGCAGCCCACCAGGCTCCTCTGTCCACAGGATTCTCAAGGCAAGAATACTGGAGTGGGTTGCCATTTCCTTTTCCAAAAGAAAGCTGAGCACCAAAGAGTTGATGCTTTTGAACTGTGGTGTTGCAGGAGACTCTTAAGAGTCCCTTGGACTACAAGGAGATCCAACCAGTCCATCCTAAGGAAATCAGTCCTGAATATTCATTGGAAGGACTCATGCTGAAGCTGAAGCTCCAATACTTTGTCAACCTGATGCGACGAAGTGACTCATTGGAAAAGACCCTGATGCTGGGAAAGATTGAAGGCAGAAGGAGAAGAGGATGACAGAGGATGAGATGGTTGGATGGCATCACTCACTCAATAGACTTCAGTTTGAGTAAGCTCCAGGAGTTGGTGATGGACAGGGAGGCCTGGTGTGCTGCAGGCCATGGGGTTGCAAGGAGTCTGACATGACTGAGCGATTGAACTGACTTACTGAGTGAAATAGGAAGATAAAGAGAAGTTGAAAATTTTTCCTCTTCTGATTTTTAATGAGACATAAATATTCTTTTCTAATTTTTTAAAATTCTCATTAAATCCACAAACTTAAAGAGAGAAAGTCTAGGTTAAACCAGAGTAAGAGAAAATAATTCAGATACTGGATCAACCTACATCTATTCAGGAAGTTTAATATTGACCACCAAAAAAAGTTGGTTCTATTTATGTATTTAAAAATAAAACAAGTTATTTAAAAAATAATCACCAAAACAGCACCTAGAACAGTAAACTACCAACCAAGTTTAGCCTGAGGTGATTAATGTTAAATAAACTTTTGATAAGGTGAGTCTTTAAAATGCAAATTTAATTCTGTTTAGGGAAAAGTATGCCTAACTATGAACAATGACATAACTGATGATATCTGTCTTCTCCTCAAAAGGGAACGGAGTATCATCATGCTTTTATAGTGATTTGCTTTGAATGTGGGCTTATTCAAAGAATTTGAATGATGCAATACTTTTATAGAAAGGCATACATACATATATACAGGACATATGATACTCAAATGACAAAGTCTGTCAGGTTAAAGTGGAAGTTAAGAGACAGAGGAGCAGAGTTTGTGGTTTCAGTGTGTTCTGGGCACCAGCTACCTTGGGTTTGCCTGCTGGCTCTGCTTCTTACAGAGGTTATTCCTTGTCCCTTAGTTTTATGTCCTATACAATGTGAAAAAAACACTTCTTTATGCATAGGTTTGTTATGAGTTCTGATTTGTAAAACATTTAAAGCAGCAACTGGTACATTTGATCCCTGGGTTGGGAAGATCCCCTGGAAAAAGGAAAGGTTACCCACTTCAGTATTCTGGCCTGGAGAATTCCATGGACTGTGTAGTCCGTGGGGTCGCAGAGAGCAGGACACACGTGAGCGACTTCCACTTTCACTTTCAACTGTTACGTAAAATAAATATTCTTACCTTTATAGTGTATTTTCCTTCAACTGAAACAAAATAATCTTTCCTCCCATGATACACACCTGATTCTTGATACTCAAAGTACCGAAATCATCATTTGACCTATTATTTCAAGAAATAGCAAATTATCATTTAGAACTCTATATGTAATTTCTCTCTTAATCTTCATGAAAATTCTATAAGGTGTGTACTTTTACCCTCATTTTTTTTCTTTTTTTTTTAATTTTTATTTTTACTTTATTTTACTTTACCGTACTGTATTGGTTTTGCCATACATTGACATGAATCCACCACCGGTGTTATGGATAAAGATTGAGTGACTGATGGTAAGATGTTTCATTTCAAATATTGCCTTGTAATCATGGTTAAACATGGTATCATCTTTTGCCCTATTGTCATGTTATTGTAAGTACAGGTAAATTTCTACCCCTAGTCCAGCATAATCTTGAGGATAATGTTCATGAAAGGGAGCTTCAATTCCATAGAAATTAATTTACCTGATGTATCTCCTATAACAGCAGGTATAACTTCATCCCATAACAACAGCTGTGGTGGCCACACAGGATCTTTTTCAGTATTCTTATTCCCCTGGTAGCTCAAACTACAGTTTCCACATTATATTCATACAAGAGGTGTGAAATATAAGACAGTTTAGATGTTAGATGTGTATATTAAATCAATAAAAGTCACACATATCAGTTTTCTGCCAATAACAGTCCAAGAAGATAAAAATGAAAGATGCCTTCTGTTTACTGGGATCTTTTCAATTACTTGTTAGAACTTGAATTTGATTTTTTTTTTAAATCTTGAAAAGAGGTTTGAAGTTTTCCTTTTGCATTATTGTACAGTGAATTTTCGTCACATACTTTAACCTTCCTTTTTCAATCAGAGTGCTTTTTTAAGGAAACATGTGATTTTGTATTTGGAGAAGCTAATTTATTTATCGGTATTAGCTATAGATAACCAGTGACAGAGACAAACTTCACATGGAAGGAAGCAGACCCTTCTGTTCCCAAGGTGATTCATATTTATTGAAGATAACCCATTTCTATCTATATTCACTTTTCTTAAATCTGCCACCCAGCAAAAGAAGACAACCTGTTATTTCCTTTTCACTTCTTTTTTTGAAAATGATTAGTAGGAACATTTCAATTTCTTAATCAGAAACAAAAATAAGTATAAAATATTGACAAAATGTTTACTGATAAAACAAGTTATCAATACAGGAAAATTAAATACATATTCTATACACAGAGTGCAGATTTTAGAATAATTAATTCAATTATTCTAAAACTGATTCAAAATGTATTTTAATACTTACTAATAGCATGTGATATACATTTAAAGAACTAATGATTGAGAATAATGAAGGCTATAATAGCAAATGGAAATTAAGCTTCATAAAAGTTGAGTGTTATAAGTACTATTGACTTCATTTTCAGGCATTTAATTTTTTATGGTAATATTGGATGAATGCAGTATTTATGAAGGATAAAATTTGGAAACAGAAACTGTATATCTATTTAAACAAGTTTACACATTTTATATGAAAATCTCACCTTTTTGAGATTTATAGAATTTATCTGTAATCTGGTCCTAAAGACTTCTGTCTTTATGTTACTTTTCATACAGTTCATCTTTGCCTGTGAACATAGATAAAACTTTAACTTTTAAATATTCAGTATTTTTAAACAAATGTATCTATATCAGATAAGTTTCTAAATGAATCTCTTTAAATATCTTAATTATTTAAAAATTGATTTTGTGATCTTTTCCTACAATTCAATGGAACTTCCAAATTAATACTTGATATAGACTATACCACATAATATATAAAGTTCTAAAACTGGGAAATCAAAAGGAATGATACTAAACTATTGTATGTTAATTGTGAGAAGAAATTACTTTCAGTACTATAGAATTCAATATCTTCCTAGTCACCTCCTCAATACTGCTTCAGGATAAAAGTTGATCACAAACAGAACCATGCAATTCACAGGAAGCTTTCCCATAAATTGAATCAATTCATCAAATTACTATCATGATAAACAATAGGACAATTCTATTAGAAGGATATACATAGACTCATCGGAGAAGGCAATGGCACCCGACTCCAGTACTGTTGCCTGGAATATCCCATGGATGGAGCAGCCTTGTTGGCTGCAGTCCATGGGATCGCGAAGAGTTGGACACAACTGAGCGACTTCACTTTCACTTTTCACTTTCATGCTTTGGAGAAGGAAATGGCAACCCACTCCAGTGTTCTTGCCTGGAGAATCCCAGGGACGTGGGGGAGCCTGGTGGGCTGCCTTCTATGGCGTCGCAGAGAGTCAGACACGACTGAAGCGACTTAGCAGCAGCAGCAACATAGACTCCTATTATTTTAAACCTAATATGACATTTTGTATACAAAATAGAATGTTAATTCTTAGGCCCCAACTTATCAAACCTGTCTCCCAACCTTTTCATTTTAGAAAATGATATCAGTTCTTGCCTTTTTGCTTTGGGCAAAAATAAAGATTATCTTTGATTTCTCTCACCCTCACACTGTCATTATGCTCTACAGATCCTACTTTAAAATATATGCCAGATATTACTACTTCTCACCATATCCACAGTGATGCTAGTTGAGCCCACCATCATCTCTTGCAAGGTAGAATCACAATAACACCCAAACTCAACTTCCTATTTTTAATCTCAACTCTTAACAACTTTTTATCCCTATGGAACAGCTAGAATGATCCTTAAAATAATGAAAGCAAATTATATTCCTTCCCTACTCAAAACCTACCCTTGTAGATCGCTATTGTAGTTAAAAGATAGATTCCTTATCATGGCCAACATTATATAACTTCTCCTAGATCTCTGGATACATTTTACCTTGATTTTCACACTATGTCCATATTTTGAGCTATTTATTTCTATCTCAGGGCTTCTGTACTTAGAGCTCCAGCCTACCTAGAATGTTCTTCCCCATCATCTTTTCATAACTTACTTCTTCAATACATTCAAGTCTCTGTTCAAAAGTCATCTCTAACAAAGCACTTTCTTTGCCTACCATTTCCAAAGGTATGCTGGTAAACTGACTCTCAGAGAAGGGGTGGGAGTTCTGATTATAGCCATTGCCAAATTTCCTTGATTTCAAGCTACAGATAACTTAAAACCCTACTTTCACAATAAACTTTCTGGAACCAGTATAAGCTACATCTGAAATATCCAACTCCGTTACCATACTCATCTAATTCTCTGTCGTCTACCTTATTTTATCTTTTTATACTGCCTAAAATTGTAAGTTTGATTGCCTGTTTGCTGTTTCTCCTTAAGAATATAAGTACCACTAGAGCAGGGAAACTTTCTGTCTTATTCACTAGAATATTGTTAACATTCAGAATAATCCCTGGAACATAGTAGACAGCCTATAATCATTTGATGAACAAATTAATAAATAAGTGGGTCAAGCCTATCTGCTATCCTCAGTGCCCCTCAAGAAAGCTGGAGTCTCGAGTTCATACCTTCAAATTCTTCCCAGCAGTGTTTCCTTTCTGTCCTCTCCGAATGAGAGGTAATGTAGGAAAAAGATATGTTTTAAGATATGTTTTAAAATTCTTTACCTAGAGCTAAAGTAAGTTTATGTGAAAGCTCCTTGTTATCCAGATAAAATCATCCTAACTTAAAAACATGTATTTACATGTGGTTAATGGCTAAAATATCCTGATGTTCAGATTTGTGTGATATAATCCAGTTTTGCTTACTTAAAATCTACCAAGAGTTCACACTTGCTCACTAAAAATCTGACGATGATTAGCTTATTATGTCTATTACCATCATTTCCATAGTAGCTACATAGAAAGAGAATCTCAACAAAGGACATTTTGAAATCATGTTCTGTAAAGCCAACACCAGTTTGACAATAATTGTATTATCTTTGAATACCTTCTCCAGTAATGGATTTTCTATTATTGCAAACAGCTCCCGTAATGAAAGTGAAAGTGAAGTTGATCAGTCATGTCCGACTCTGCGACCCCATGGACTATAGCCTACCAGGCTTCTCCGTCCATGGGATTTTCCAGGCAACTGTACTCCTGCTGCTGCTAAGTTGCTTCAGTCGTGTCTGACTCTACATGACCCCACAGACGGCAGCCCACCAGGCTTCCCCATCCCTGGGATTCCATGGACTGCAGCCTATCAGGCTCCTCCGTCCATGGGATTTTCCAGGCAAGAGTAGTGGAGTGGGGTGCCATTGCCTTCTCCCAAGAGTACTGGAGTGGGTTGCTATTTCCTTTGCCAGGGGATCTTCCCAACCCGGGGATCGAACCCAGGTCTCCAGGATTGTAGGCAGATGCTTTACCGTCTGAGCCACCGGGGAAGTCCACTTAATACCAACAGGGTAAAAATGGTGGTTCTAAAGAGAAAGTTAAATAATCAGTGACTCAGTGTCCCCATTTAAGAAGTAAAACAATTATGTTTCCCTGCCTCCCTCCTGAGGCCAGTAAATGATCTATTTGATAAAATTGGAATTGCTTATAGGCAATGAATGGAGAAGGAAATGGCAACCCACTCCAGTGTTCTTGCCTGGTGAATCCCAGGGACGGGGGAGCCTGGTGGGCTGCTGTCTATGGGGTCGCACAGAGTCGGACACGACTGAAGCGACTTAGCAGCAGCAGCATAGGCAATGAAAAAAAAAAATTTTAACCCTCTTAGCATCTGAGAAACACAATGATTTCATTAAGCACCTCCTGTTCTAAAGAGTATTTTTGGCAATATACTCTACCGTCATGAATTTCCAACTTTGAGACCTGGAGGATTCTGTTCTAAAATGTGTTCTTTAGAGACATAAAAACAGTCAGTCATATGTGCTTATCCGGCCTCAAGATGATGACCTTTCCAGGGGTATTTGAAACACGGCTAGTTCTCTACTAAGGCTAGGCATTTTGAAATTGGCAAGGACACTAAAGTGTTTTGTTTTTTCCCCCATCACTGCCCATGAACAATAAAGTTGGCACAACATTTTATTCTCAAGAAAATGATACAAGGTTTCCTTAGTCCCAATTTTGCTATTGCCTTAATAACATTGCTAAAATCATTTCCTAGTTGTTTTATAAATATAGAAGAGTAAATCTTCTTCTCAAATAATGAAATTCTGAATTATTTAGAAAAGCTGTCTGCTGTTGAGTGCTTTATTTTTTTTTCCACGAAAAGTAACTGATTTGAGCCTCAGTTTATAAATTTTAGAAATGAACATGTCCACTCTCTACCCCAAATATTCTTTGACATGTTAATAGTCACATTTTGGAACCTATAAAGACTCTACAGAGAAGGTCAAAAGATACATCTCTTCATATTTATATCTGCTAAGAGGAGAGTTCTTTTTATAAGATCTCATCATGGAAACTCGGAGTAAATCCAGCTTCAAACAGAAGATAAGGTTTGCTTCACTACAGGAATTCAGAAGCTGCTACTTCCACATTTACACAAAACAAACCTCAGACAAGTCAGAACTGCAATCCAAGCAGTGACCTCTATCTGAGCCCCCATAAACCAGATAATTCACCTCTGCCCCAAGCAAGCTACTGACTTTGGAGATACGTGGTGCTGACTGCATGCAGATCTTCTCAGCAATCTACTCGCAGATATGACTCCTCTCTGGAAAGAAAAATGCTCAGTGGAAATAGAAACAAACCCAGTTTGGATTTCCTGAAGATCAGTTTGGTTTAGAGAACTATCTGCTCACATGAAAGTTTTTAAACTTTGGTGCTCACATCAAGGTTTCCAGGATAGAGATTGAAAGCTAATATTCAAATCTAGGTCTGTAGGTGTTATTGTAGACTTTTTAATTTTTTTTTAACCTTCTAAAGAGTTGAAAACATATTTACTATATCAAAATATTTCTAATCAATAGATACCATTTTAATTGTATGATGTACTAGTAGAGATATACTTCCAAGCATTAGTTGTATAAGTCAGTAATGGAATTATAAACAAGGTGATGTTTTATGAATCTGTATAAAAAGTAGGCATACGGCTTCTTTACATATGTACACCCCAGCCACAAATAGTTCATAGTTCAGTCGCTCAGTCATGTCTGACTCTTTGCGACCCCATGAATCACCGCACGCCAGGCCTCTCTGTCCATCACAAACTCCCGGAGTTCACTCAGACTCACGTCCATCGAGTCCATGATGCCATCCAGCCATCTCATCCTCGGTCGGCCCTTCTTCTCCTCCTGCCCCCAATCCCTCCCAGCATCAAAGTCTTTTCCAATGAGTCAATACTTCGCATGAGGTGGCCAAAGTACCGGAGTATCAGCTTTAGCATCATTCCTTCCGAAGAAATCCCAGGGCTGATATCCTTCAGAATGGACTGGTTGGATCTCCTTGCAGTCCAAGGGATTCTCAAAAGTCTTCTCCAACACCACAGTTCAAACGCATCGATTCTTCGGCGCTCAGCCTTCTTCACAGTCCAATTCTCACATCCATACATGACCACAGGAAAAACCATAGCCTTGACTAGACGGACATTAGTCAGAAAAGTAATGTCTCTGCTTTTGAATATGCTGTCTAGGTTGGTCATAACTTTTCTTCCAAGGAGTAAGTGTCTTTTAATTTCATGGCAGCAGTCACCATCTGCAGTGATTTTGGAGCCCCCCAAAATAAAGTCTGACACTGTTTCCACTGTTTCCCCATCTATTTCCCATGGAGTGATGGGACCGGATGCCATGATCTTCGTTTTCTGAATGTTGAGCTTTAAGCCAACTTTTTCACTCTCCTCTTTCACTTTCATCAAGAGGCTTCTTAGTTCCTCTTCACTTTCTGCCATAAGGGTGGTGTCATCTGCATATCTGAGGTTATTGATATTTCTCCCGGGAATCTTGATTCCAGCTTGTGTTTCTTCCAGTCCAACGTTTCTCATGATGTACTCTGCATAGAAGTTAAATAAGCAGGGTGACAATATACAGCCTTGAAGTACTCCTTTTCCTATTTGGAACCAGTCTGTTGTTCCATGTCCAGTTCTAACTGTTGCTTCCTGACCTGCATACAGGTTTCTCAAGAGGCAGGTTAGGTGGTCTGGCATTCCCATCTCTTTCAGAATTTTCCTCAGTTGATTGTGATCGACACAGTCAAAGGCTTTGGCATAGTCAATAAAGCAGAAATAGATGTTTTTCTGGAACTCTCTTGCTTTTTCCATGATTCAGCGGATGTTGGCAATTTGATCTCTGGTTCCTCTGCCTTTTCTAAAACCAGCTTGAACACCAGGGAGTTCACAGTTCATGTATTGCTGAAGCCTGGCTTGGAGAATTTTGAGCATTACTTTACTAGTGTGTGAGATGAGTGCAATTGTGTGGTAGTTTGAGCATTCTTTGGGATTACCTTTCTTTGGGATTGGAATGAAAACTGACCTTTTCCAGTCCTGTGGCCTCTGCTGAGTTTTCCAAATTTTCTGGCATATTGAGTGCAGCACTTTCATAGCATCATCTTTCAGGATTTGAAACAGCTCCACTGGAATTCCATCACCTCCACTAGCTTTGTTCATAGTGATGCTTTCTAAGGCCCACTTGACTTCACTTTCCAAGATGTCTGGCTCTAGATTAATGATCACATCATCATGATTATCTGGGTCATGAAGATCTTTTTTGTACAGTTCTTCCATGTATTCTTGCCACCTCTTCTTAATATCTTCTGCTTCTGTTAGGTCCATACCATTTCTGTCCTTTATCGAGCCCATCTTTGCATGAAATGTTCCCTTGGTATCTCTCATTTTCTTGAAGAGATCTCTAGTCTTTCCCATTCTGTTGTTTTCCTCTATTTCTTTGCATTGATTGCTGAAGAAGGCTTTCTTATCTCTTGCTATTCTTTGGAACTCTGCATTCAAATGCTTATATCTTTCCTTTTCTCCTTTGCTTTTTGCCTCTCTTCTTTTCACAGCTATTTGTAAGGCCTCCCCAGACATCCATTTTGCTTTTTTGCATTTCTTTTCCATGGGGATGGTCTTGATCCCTGTCTGCTGTACAATGTCATGAAACTCATTCCATAGTTCATCAGGCACTCTATCTATCAGATCTAGGCCCTTAAATCTATTTCTCACTTCCACTGTATAATCATAAGGGATTTGATTTAGGTCATACCTGAATGGTCTAGCAGTTTTTCCTACTTTCTTCAATTTGAGTCTGAATTTGGTAATAAGGGGTTCATGATTGGAGCCACAGTCAGCTCCCGGTCTTGTTTTTGTTGACTGTATAGAGCTTCTCCATCTTTGGCTGCAAAGAGTATAGTCAATCTGATTTCAGTGTTGACCATCTGCCACAAATAAATAGTTGTATTTCAACATTGTACCATTTCTTCTCTTTCATAAAAATGTTTTCATGTTTACTCAACAGTCTAATTTACCAGAATCTTTGTGCTTCTTTTGCTTATAAATTTAGGGATAGTTGGCTTTTTAAACTAAGATGGCTATAAAATAATGTTGATTTATAATTCATAGACAGAAATGAATGGCACACAAATTGAATGTAAAGGGAAGATTCACTAGACTAAATCTTCTGAGGGGAGTAACCATGTCTTCATAACACTTATGAAATGTCTTTCCCTCTATTCTGCCTACTGGGCAGAGTATAAGAAAAGAACTGTGTTCTCAGTGAATTTTTGAGGGATAAATGGAAGGTTATGGTTTATTGTGACCTGCATCTGAAATTTGATCAGTCTTGTAAGTTTGGATTCCATGTAATGGTGTTAGAAATATCTTGCCAATTTGAAGTCAAATAAAATGAATAAGCATCAGTTTACAAAGTGGACACATCCTTTGCAAATTAAGTGGGACTGTTGCTAAAGCCAGATGAATGAACCTCGCATTCATGTATTTATAGTAGAAGCCAACTGGAGCTTGAAGTTAAATGTCTGACAAGCAGCTTGGCCAATGCGGTCAAAACAGACAATCAATCCAAGATGATCAATGCCAGATCCATTTAGCCTTAAGTGAATCATACCACTCAATAATGTGAAAAATATCTCACTGGTAAATCTAATTCTACCTGAATTTTATCTACTGATTCAGCATTATTTGAATATTATTGTAATATTGTAATATAGTAGAACTGTAATTGTGTAAATGCAGTGATTATCTATATTTTCCCAGTGGAAACATTCACATGGGTCTTGTTAAGCTGTAATACCTAGCTGAAATACTTTTGTTGCTGTTTGCTGTTTAGTCGCTAAGGCCAACTGCTTAGTCATAAAATCTAAGTCTGTTTTCAGACCTTCTGGATAGTAGCCCGCCAGGATACTACAGGTCTGAATCATTTTTAGTTAGCTATAAGAAAGTTTGCAGCACAATCTATGGGCCCAGTATAGATATTTTAAGGGAAATGTCTGCCTAGAAGTGAAATATTTGATGCACTCCCT
Organism: Budorcas taxicolor; assembly: GCF_023091745.1. Lineage (NCBI taxonomy): Eukaryota > Metazoa > Chordata > Mammalia > Artiodactyla > Bovidae > Budorcas > Budorcas taxicolor. The sequence goes on from NC_068916.1 coordinate 76,386,925, forward strand.
TGGTGGGATTTGTGTTCTTTATGGGAAATGACTGCTTATATTTTTGAAGGGGAAAACTCTATGTAGTAGACATTTGAGGTTCAAGAAACATTGAGAACTCTTGAAAACAAATGCACCAATATTTCTGTAAACTTAGATAACATATATATTAATACCTATATATAAATATAGCTGTCTAAAATTGTACAGTTTAGATGATGATACTAAAATTGGAAATAAGAACAAGTCTTGTGCTGAACAATTCAAGCTAAAGAATAATTTCAAAGTTTACATTTGTAAGATTTGGTTTTGAAAAATTTATATGCTCTTTTACAAAATAATGTGACGTGAAGTGAAGTGAAGGTGCTTAGTCGTGTCCGACTCTTTGCGACCCCATGGACTAAAGTAAGTACTAAAGTAAGTAGCCTACCAGGCTCCTCCATCCAAGGAATTTTCCAGGAAAGAGTACTGGAGTGGATTGCCATTTCCTTCTCCAGGGGATCTTCCCAACCCAGGGATCGAACCGAGGTCTCCCGCATTGCATGCAGACACTTCACTGTCTAAGCTCCCAGGGAAACCAAAGTGAAGTGAAACACTGGAACAATTACATGGATCAACGGTTGAGGGGAAAGACAAAACTGGAGGAGGAAGTGTTACTATATAAGTATTCAAATCATCTGTAGAACTTTTCCAAAGGATTTATCTCCTTGGGCTTTTCTCATTCAGATATGACTCAACAATTATTGGATGGGCCTAAAGAGAGAGATTTTTAAAAAGTGATTCTGCAATTCTGCTTTCTCCTTCAGCTTAAGTAAAAGTCCCTGATCTAAAGGATGATAATAGTAATAATTATAGTAATGAAAAATGATAACCTTGATGTAAACTGCTTGACTGTTTATTCAGATAATTTTTCTAGAATAACATTTTCCAAAGTAGCATAACACAAAATGATGTTCCATGTATATATATATGACTAAAAAATAGACACATGTACAGATAAAATACATATCCAAATCAGTTTTGGTAATATGTAATAAACAAAACTAGTTTTTGTTTTTTTGTTTTTTTTTTTTTGCTACTTCTCAGAACATTTAACATGCAAATGTGTACTGTGAACCTTTCAAGCAGAAAAATGGTAAACAACACATACTAAACCTATAGATCATATCATTTTTTTATCTAACCCTCACCTTTATCATTGTTATTTTTCATAATTTGAATGGACATATTTAAATTTTAGGCATATGTTCAGCATATTTATTGCACTTATATTGCCTCAGCATGTACACTTATATTTGGGTATTCAGTCTTTTGCTATCCAGAGTGTGAGAATAAGTTTAATAACTTATTCCTGTGTAGTGCATAATGTATTGTAAACCTTCAAAGATGATTGCCTGATGTTTGAAGTAAAGGTTCCAATGTTTGAGTATAAAAGATAGGTGTGCATTTAGAAACCATTTATTGAACTAGTCTGATCATTTATTGAACTAGTCTGATAATAGAGTACAGCTAGCAACCAGAAGCAAGGTATTTGATAATTGGAGCAGAAAAAAACAGTAAATTATTGCAAATTACTGGTCATTCTTTGAATTGAGCTGCTTTTCTGTGTGTGTGTGTGTGTGTGTGTGTGTGTGTGTTTAGCAGAGCTTTATTAAACTGAAAAAGGGACAAAGTTTCTGACACAGACATCAGGAGGGGGACGGAAAGTGTTTCCCTGGCTAACCTTTAGCAAGGCAATTATATACTTTTTAAATTAGTTATTTCAATAAATCAAAAGAATGTCTCAAGGTTGCAAATATTTTATCAGACCCACTCCCACAATTTACATTTTAAAATAACAGGATTAGAACTTAATAGTAAGATTTTACCAGACCTACTCCCATAATATGCATTCTAAACGATCAGGATTAGTCAGAAGGTTTTTAGGAAGGAGAAACTGTACTCAAGCAGGATACATTGTTGTTATATAATCCTTAGTACAGAGTTTAAACTGAGTTGTTTGTTGGGTAATCATCAGTTCCGGGCTTAAGGAAAAACCTTTTAGGTGACTAAAATGAAGGATTATAAAGAGAAAAAGGAAAAAGACATTTGTCATTTCCTCCTCCTTTAGAATTCCAGACCCTTATCTCCTCTTCAAGAGCTCCAGACCCCGCCTCCTCCTCCTCCTCCTCCTCCTCCTCCTCCTCCTCCCCCTCCTCCTCCCCCTCCTCCTCCTCCTCCTCCTCCTCCTCCTCCTCCTCCTCGTCTGGGAACCCGGACTTCTTATCAACCTGCCTAGGAATTAACTCTCTCACTCCCCCCTTTTCTTTTAGGAGAATTATGTTGCCAAGCAAAAGGGGCATCATTTCATTCCATAAATACTTCCTGCTGTTGAGGGGCATTATCCCTAAATTGTTGGGGCAGCATGTTCTCCTAACCCTCATATTGAGGGTCTCTAATCCAGGGGCTCCAAGTAATAGTTGGAGGAGACTGTGGCACTTGTAGGAGCCTGGACAACCAGTAACTTGAAAACTTTCAGACGGTTGGAAATGAACCCTACTCTGCAATTACAGATGTGAGGCAAAACAGTCATTAAAACAAGTTAAAACATAATCAGAGGTAAAAGTTACACTATATCCATAGTTAAGGTACAATATGTTATTCCAGTCCATTTTAGGATTATTAGATGTCATCAGATCAAGAAGAGTTGAAGAAAGTCTTTTATTTATTTATTTATTTATTGGCTTGTAGCCAAATTATGTAACCTATCTCTCAGTTCAGTTCAGTTCAGTCGCTCAGTTGTGTCCAACTCTTTGCGACCCCGTGAATCACAGCATGCCAGGCCTCCCTGGCCATCACCAACTCCCAGAGTTCACTCAGACTCATGTCCATCGAGTCAGTGATGCCATCCAGCCATCTCATCCTCTGTCATCCCCTTCTCCTCCTGCCCCCAACCCCTCCCAGCATCAGAGTCTTTTCCAATGAGTCAACTCTTCACATGAGGTGGCCAAAGTACTGGAGTTTAAAGTAAAACTTTATATTAAACATTTGGCTTACTAATATACCTTAGCTTTATCAGAAGAAATATATTTTTTCTCAATAATTTCACATGGATAACTTAGAGGTACAGAATCAGAAGAGACTGAAATGGAGATGCTTGTGAACTAGGTGGAAAACTAGCATGAGGGGATCTGAGAAGGTAAGAGTAGAAAGTAGGGGAAAGTAACCACTTGCTACTCATTGAAAAAGACTCTGATGTTGGGAGGGATTGGTGGCAGGAGGAGAAGGGAACGACAGAGGATGAGATGGCTGGATGGCATCCGTGACTCGATGGACCTAAGTCTGAGTGAACTCCGGGAGTTGGTGATGGACAGGGAGGCCTGGCGTGGTGCAATTCATGGGGTCGCAAAGAGTCGGACACAACTGAGCGACTGAACTGAACTGAACTGAACCATTTACTATAAGAATGTGGAGACAGAGTTTGTCAGTGACTTGACTAAAACACCTCAATGCGTTTGGAGAGACCAAAACCAGATTGGAACAAGAGAAAGTGGAAACAGCAGTGTTGCAACTCTTTTTCCTTTTTTTTTTTTTTTTTAAAGGGTTCTCTTTAAATTCTTCTGTGCTTAAACAGTTCAATAAGGGTAATTATGTAGGGATTTTAGAGGCAGATAGGAAAGAGCCACCAAAATGTTGAGGGCAATTCTTTCTATATTCTGGTTTACTCAGAGGAATATTTCCAAAGTACAAACTGGACTATATCTTAGGGAAATATTCCGTAACTTTTATTTTATTTACTATGCGTATGTGTGTGTGTGTGTGTGTGTGTGTGTGTGTGTGTGTGTGTGCATGCACATGAACTAAAATATTTATGCTCCCCAAATGGATTTTAGACATCTTTGATGTAACACTGGGGCTTCCCTGGTGGCTCAGACAGTAAAGCATCTGCCTGCAATGTGGGAGACCTGGGTTTGATCCCTGGGTGGGGAAGATCCCCCGGAGAAGGAAACGGCAACCCACTCTAGTACTCTTGCCTAGAAAATTCCATGGATGGAGGAGCCTGGTAGGCTACAGTCCATGGGATTGCAAAGAGTCAGACACAACTGTGCAAATGTAACCCTTATTTCACTTTTATGAAAATGGTGATTCTTATAGAAATATATTGAACCGTGATTAAGGCAGAAGACAGTGAAGAGGAAAAATAACAGATATGGCGTGAATTGAATCAAGGCAGTCCTTGGGGTCACAAAGATTCGGACATGAGTGAGCAACTGAACTGAACTGGGAAAGGAAACTTCTGTCACTCATTCTTCACCTATCAAATGAGGATAATAATAGTTCCAAGTTCCAGAGGGTTCTTATGACAATTCCATGTGTTAATACCTATAGAGGTCTTGGATAGTTTCTGACTTATAATAAGTGTCCAATAAATCTTAATTACCATTAAATGCTATTAAAAGTGAAAGTGAAAGTAAAGTCGCTCAGTCGTGTCCGACTCTTTGCGACCCTGTAGACTGTAGCTCTCCAGGCTCCTCCATCCATGGGATTCTCCAGGCAGGAATACTGGAGTGGGTTGCCATTTCCTTCTCCAGGGTATCTTCCCAATCCAGGGATCAAACCCAGGTCTCCCGCATTGCAGGCAGACGCTTTAACCTCTGAGCCACCAGGGAAGCCCAAATGCTGTTAAAGATTTTTGTTACTGGTGCTATTCTTATGACTATTATAAGTGACAAACATAAACAACTACATAAACAACAACAAATAATTTATAATATTTGTTGTTACAAGTGAATATTATAAATATATAATAATATATACATTTGAATAATTTCAGAAAAGGATATGAATCATAAACATATAAAGAGATAGAACAAGAAAGGTGTCACACTACTGAAGGTGATGAGGTCAGAAAATGATCTCAAATATAGTAATGGAATTAATATTTTTTGTTGAAGCATAGTTGATTTACAATATTATGTTAGTTTCAGGTGTACAGAAAAGTGGTTTGGTTATGCCTATGTATATGTATATATTTGTATTCTCTTCTTTTCCACTATAGTTTATTATAAGGACCAGTTATATAGTAGATCCTTATGTTTATCTATTTTATATATAGAGTAGTACGCATTTGTTAGTCCCATACTCCCAATTTATCTCCCTGCCCCCACCCTGCCAATAACCATGTTTGTTTTGCATGTCTATAAGTTGTTTGTCTTTTGTAACTAAATTCATTTGTACTATTTTTTAGATTCTACATATAAACGATATCATATTTGTCTTTGTCTGACTTTCTTCACTTAGTATGAAAATCTCGAAGTCCATCCATGTTTCTGAAAATGACATTATTTCATTATTTTACATAATTGAGTAACATTCCATTGTGTATAAGTACCATATCTTCTTTATTCATATATCTGTGGATGGACACTTAGGTTGCTTCCAAGTCTTGGCTATTGTAAATAGTGCATCTCTGAACATCAGGATGCATATATCTTTCGAATCAGAGCCTTTGTGTTTCCTGGATGTATGTCCAGAAGTAGACTTGCTGGATCATATGATGACTCTATTTTCAGTTTCTTTAAAGAATTTCCTTACTGTTCTCCATAATGGCTGCAACAGTTTACATTCCCAGCAACAGTGTAAGAGGGTTCCCATTTTTCCCATGGTCCTCATAGCCATTCTGACCATAGTGAGGTGATTCCTCATTGTAGTTTTGACTTGCATTTCTCTAATAATTAGTGATGTTGAACATCTTTTTGTGTACCTGTTGGCCATCTTTATGTTTTCGTTAGAGAAGTGCCTATTTAGATCTTCTAAATAGAAGATTTTTTGATTCGGTTGTGTTTTTGTTGTTGCTGTTGAGTTGCATGTACTATTTGTACATTTTGGAAATTAAACTTTTGTCACTCTCATTATTTGCAAATATTTTTTTCCAATTCTATAACTTGTCTTTTCATTTTGTTGATCATTTATTTTGCCATGCAAAAACTTGTTAAGTTTGATTAGGTCCCATTTATTTTCACTTTTAATTCTATATAGCAGAATTATTTTAATACACATGATATCAAGAATTGCCTAATGTTACATGAAAACTCTCAGCATAGATTTATGGCTGAGTCTGGACTAAAATTTAAAAAAAAATTAGAGAATGGGTGTTACTTTCAAGTGTTTACTATTTGTATAATTTAATGGTATTCTAATATGTCATTGCATATCATTGGAACAGATATTGAATAATAGTCTCAAGATTGAATTATTAAAATTAAATGTTGAGGAGTTCAAATTGAACAAATTAGCAGTCCATAGAAATATGGAGCTATCCATTTTGTTTCAATTTTATTATAATATTGATGAAAAGAGAACAATGAAGCTCACCAAATTAAAAGGCATTAAAGCATTTAGTGCACTACATGTAAAACCATGTAGGTAGCCCACATTTTTATCATATCATTAGGTACACGTGAATGAGATATTTACTATTTCATAGTCTAGGATGCTTCAGATAGACACAGCCTAAATTTGTGTTTACTTAGCAAAAAGTTCAAGTTATCTACTCACATTCAGATATTTCAGGACCAAATGCATAGCAAAACATCCATGATTTTTACATTTTGAGGCTTAAATTCATTGATTTTTTTTCTATATTCATCCAATTAGTTATTATTTAAAAAATGAATATAGCTAAATTAGAGTTCAGTTCAGTTCAGTTGCTCAGTCGTGTCCGACTCTTTGCAACCCCATGAATCACATAATGCCAGGCCTCCCTGTCCATCACCCACTCCCAGAGTTCACTCAAATTCATGTCCATTGAGTCGATGATGCCATCCAGCCATCTCATCTTCCGTCATCCCCTTCTCCTCCTGTCCCCAATCCCTCCCAGCATCAGAGTCTTTTCCAAGAGTCAACTCTTTACATGAGGTGGCCAAGGTATTGGAGTTTCAGCTTTAGCATCAGTCCTTCCAAGGAACACCCAGGACTGATCTCCTTTAGGATGGACTGGTTGGATCTCCTTGCAGTCTAAGGGACTCTCAAGAGGGAGATTCATTCTGAATAGTCTGAGTAATATATATATATATATATAAATCAGCTTCCCTGGTGGCTCAGTGGTAAAGAATCCACTTGCCAATATTTGCAAATGCAAGAGACTTGGTTTCGATCCCTTAGTCAGGAAGATCTCTTGGAGACGTAAATGGCAACCCACTCCAATACTTTCACCTAGAAAATCCCATGGACAGAGGAACCTGGCATGCTGCAGTCCATGGAATTGCAAAGAGATAGACACAAATTAGTGACTAAATAAAAACAAAATATAAACCACATTTTTTAAAAATATGGGAAATATAACAAAACAATAATGAATATACTTATCTATAGGATAGTCTATGAAATCTATTCTACAAAGAGCAGGCTCATAATTACTTAGAAATACAAATGTTAAGTTGGAATAAAAATATCTCAGCAGTTTAATTTGGAAATGCATATGTGTAGGTTCTTTCTTGTTTTTATAAATAACTGACTATTTTGATGGTTTCAAGACATAGTTGTATAATAATTGCATATCTGTCATAATTGAAAGCATGAGTAAAACCAAATCTATGCAAGTAGGGGCATGGCCCCACCCCTCAGAATAATTGCATATTCTGTCATGTCTGATTGCTTAAGTAGTACAAAAAGGAAAGAACAAAAATAGACTTCACAAATCAGTCATACTCAGAAAAAATTGAAATTAAATAGCAGTAAATGAATCCTACCAGAATACTCCCATACTTTTCATAGATTAAAAAGAATAAACAATGCACATATGCTTGCTTTACTTCTTAGCTATATTATGATTGACACCTTACTAAAACCCCAAATTTGCCAATCAGTAAATCTTAACACTGCTCTGTAAATGTGTGCTACAAAGAAATTTAAGAGATAATCTCTAACTTCAAGGAGTCTTTAGTTAATTAAAAATGCAACCTTATTGTTCAATATTACATGAATGCTTTTAAATTAACAGAGTATGCATTAAGCTAATTAAAAAGTATTATTGTGATTGAATGCTTAGAAACTATAGCAACCAATTGTTTTACAAATGGAAGGGAACATTTCCATACAAATATGTATGTGAGCATAAGCTTTTTGGAACACTACTGATATTTAGAGTTGAAGTCCAAAGATAAAATAGGGTGTTTAAACTATGTTTAAAACATCTGTCTTCTATTTTAATGATTAGAGAAATGCATACATAGAGTATATCCTAAATGCACGTAGGCCAAAAGAGAGGAGGAAATACAAAATGGAGATGGGTAGAGGTCTTCACAGAAGAAATTCTAGACGTGGTTGGTTTTTAGCTGCGTTTTCAAACAGGAGGCCACCTGAGTTCAAATAGGCTTCAGTTGAGTTCAGTCGCTCAGTTGTGTCCGACTCTGTGACCCCGTGAATTGCAGCAAATCAGGCCTCCCTGTCCATCACCAACACCTGGAGTTCACCCAAGCTCATGTCCATCGAGTTGGTGATGCCATCCAGTCATCTCATCCTCTGTCGTCCCCTTTTTGTCCTGCCCCCAATCCCTCCAAGCATCAGAGTCTTTTCCAATGAGTCAACTCTTCACATGAGGTGGCCAAAGTATTGGAGTTTCAGCTTTAGCATCATTCCTTCCAAAGAACACCCAGGGCTGATCTCCTTTAGAATGAACTGGTTGGATATCCTTGCAGTCCAAGGGACTCTCAAGAGTCTTCTCCAACACCACAGTTCAAAAGCATCAATTCTTTGGTGCTCAGCTTTCTTCGCAGTCCAACTCTCACATCCATACATGACCACTGGAAAAACCATAGCCTTGACTAGATGGACCTTTGTTGGCAAAGTATGTCTCTGCTTTTGAATATGCTATCTAGGTTGGTCATAACGTTCCTTACAAGGAGTAAGTCTTTTAATTTCATGGCTGTAATCACCATCTGCAGTGATGTTGGAGCCCAAAAAAATAAAGTCTGCCACTGTTTCCACTGTTTCCCCATCTATTTCCCATGAAGTGATGGGACCAGATGCCAGGACCTTCATTTTCTGAATGTTGAGCTTTAAGCCAACTTTTTCACTCTCCTCTTTAACTTTCAACAAGAGGCTTTTGAGTTCCTCTTCACTTTCTGCCATAAGGGTGGTGTCATCTGAGTATCTGAGGTTATTGATATTTCTCCCAGCAGACTTGATTCCAGCTTGTGTTTCTTCCAGACCAGCGTTTCTCATGATGTACTCTGCATAGAAGTTAAATAAGCATGGTGACAATATACAGCCTTGACGTACTCCTTTTCCCATTTGGAACTAGTCTGTTGTTCCATGTCCAATTCTAACTATTACTTCCTGACCTGCATATAAGTTTCTCAAGAGGCAGGTCAGGTGGTCTGGTATTCCCATCTCTTGAAGAATTTTCCACAGTTTATTGTGATCCACACAATCAAAGGCTTTGGCATAGTCAATAAAGCAGAAATAGATGTTTTTCTGGAACTCTCTTGGTTTTTGCATGATTCAGCGGATGTTGGCAATTTGATCTCTGGTTCCTCTGCCTCTTCTAAAACCAACTTGTTAGTGATTAGTAAACTTAGACATAAAGGGTTTGAGGTCAGGGATAAAAGAACTGAGATTCAACTCTATGAATGTACATGTACTGCACATTAACACCCTGCACACAGTTCTCCATGAGAATGTCTAGATTGCTTGGTGAGTTTGGAGTCAAAAACATGAAGCATTATGAACAAATGTTAATTAGTATTTGATGCACAAAGCCTAGACAGTTATTTCATCTCATGTGTAATGAATGGTCTTATCGGAAGAGTACTGAACACAGCATATCAGGTGTTACAAAACTGAATGCATACAGGAGCCAGAATAATAGCGCCTCTCATGGAAGTGATACTATCATGAATTGTTACCCATTCATGGAGATTGAAGGATGCATGTGATGAAGGATCAGTGGATCATTAGTCTTACAGAATGACCACATCAGACATTAGAACCAAGTTGACATGATTTTTTTTTTTTTAAACAAAGGATGTTTATGTGAAATAATCTAACTTTTAAATGTTGCCAACTAATTAAGACATTAATAAAAGATATTGTTGTATCAAATAAGACCCCGTTTGATGCCTCTCTCCTTTAGCTATTTCAGTATAGAAACCATCTTGTCCTTGGGGCAAGAAATATTCAGAATCCAATGTTGAAGACTTCCTGCTATCTTAATAATTGGTGAGACAAGTATTTGCTTCTGTGACTCCTTGTAACTCTCTGACCTTACAGAAGAGTGCCATATTTGTTCAGTCTGATAGTCCATCCCATCAGCATACAGAGAATTCTGCTTGGCCTGGAACTATTCAGTCTTCCTCAGTGAATTTGTAAAGCTTCACACTGATTCATTATATATCACTCTCTCAGCCTAACGTGTTTCTTCTTTATATGAGAAAAATTAAAATGTTAAAGAAAAAGCCCTAGAACAATCGTTTCTTCTGTACTCATTACCCAGATTCAGAATTATCAAGATTTTATCACATTAGCTTCAGGTATTATGTTTTCTCACTTTTATTGAAACATTTTCAAAAAATTTTCCAAATATCATGATATTTAAACCTTATATATTTCAATATACATCTCCAAAAAGGAATATAATTTTATAAGATTGATTATCCCAGTGCCTTTAGGCCATCTATCAAAGTTAACAATATTTCATTCATCTCATGTCCTCCTTTTTTCTCTTTGCCTTCTTGTGGTGCTTTTTTACTGTGTTCTCCTTCCCTTGTATTTCTTGTTAATGGATGTTAGCTCTAGAAACATGCTTGAGTTTAGGGTTTAGTAAGAATACTTCAAGGAGGTGCTGTGTGCAGTTTAGCTTTCTGAAAGCAATCTCATTGCTCTCATCTTTGTGACACAGCAGTTCAGTGTATCCTCCAATTACCAACAACCATTCTATTTTCTTACAACCCTGAGAGTGTTTTATTTGAAATCACAGGCAAACAAAGCAAATTCACAGTGGGCAGTTTGCCTTTGATCATTCCTTCCTTTTTCACTATCACCATCTATCATTCAATGCTTTTTGAGAGTTTTCTTCTAGGACTTATTCTCATCCTCCCTTCTAAAAGTCTTTGGAAATTGTCTTTCTCCATTCCCAATGAATAGGGGTCTCAGGTGTATATGTAACACAGAAATGCATCTAGAAAGAATTTAATTCTAAAATACTGTGCTTCTCAAAATAAATCAGTACCTATCCATCAGCTTTATCTATATTTACTTATACTTTGAAAATTGCTAGCCCCCAGGACAACACTGTGGTAGCATCTTTCCTTTTACTTTGATCTAAATATCCTCTATTGGAGAGAAAATAAGAGGAAAAGGATCTGAGTGTTTTAACAGATGGGTTGATATTAATATTTAGATACTAGCTGATTGTCAGTAGCTTGCAGTGAGACTGAATATTGGTACCTATCAATTACCATGGAGGAGAGTTATCCTAGTGATTCCTGTTGGAGACCATCTTATTCCTCTGGCTTCATTAGATTAGAAGAACATTGCTCTTGCTTTTGCTATAGGTTGGTTACATTACAATGATAGTCTGCTATTGGTTGACAAAGAAGGATGTGTTGCATGTTCTTTTATTCCCTATTCTTAGCCTTCTCCCTAAGTGGAATTAGTCTTAGCTTACTCCATATCTGATGTTCAGGAGAAGCAAGAAACAAATGTAATATTGTTGTTGCTGTTTAGTCTCTAAGTCATGTCCGACTCTTTGAGACCCCATGGACTGTACCCCCCAGAATCCTCTGTCCATAGGATTTTCCAAGCAAGAATACTGGGCTGCCATTCCCTTTTCCAGGGTATCTTCCTGACCCAGTAATTGGACCCATATCTTCTGTGCATCTCCTGTATGTCTCCTGCATTGCAGGCAGATTCTTTTACTGCTAATCCACATTCAACCTAGGAATTATAGTACAACTGCTTTTGAAGATTTATTTTAGACTATTACCTCAAATCAGTTCAGTTCAGTTGCTCAGTTGTGTCCAACTCTTCGCGACCCCATGAACCACAGCACACCAGGCATCCCTATCCATTACCAACTGCTGGAGTCTACCTAAACCCATGTCCATTGAGTCAGTGATGCCATCCAACCATCTCATCCTCTGTTGTTTCCTTCTCCTCCCACCTTCAATCTTTCCCAGCATCAGGGTCTTTTCCAATGAGTCAGCTCTTTGCATCAGGTGGCCAAAGTATTGGAGCTTCAGCTTCAACATCAGTCCTTCCAATGAACATCCAGGACTGATCTCCTTTAGGATGGACTGGCTGGATCTCCTTGCAGTCCAAGGGACTCTCAAGAGTCTTCTCCAACACCATAGTTCAAAAGTATCAATTCTTCAGTGCTCAGCTTTCTTTATAGTCCAACTCACTCACATCCATACATGACTACTGGAAAAACCTTAGACTTGACTAGATGGACTTTTGTTGGCGAAGTAATGTCTCTGCTTTTTAGATGAATATAATTTTTCCTAATTGTTCTCAATTCTCCATCTTTTGATTCCTAAGTTACTAATTTGAACACAAGCATAAACTCTATATTTAATAAAAGACTTTCTCTCTCTTTGCATGTACATGAGTATATCTTTCAGAAATTCTTTCTGCTAAACTATGTGTATATTCTGAGAAAGGTATAGAATGTGCCCAAGAGATATGAGAACAGATGACACCTTCTATTTGTTTGCTAGATCTGCCATAACAAAATTCTATTAGTAGGTGGCTGAGGCAATGTAAATTTATTTTTCCCATTATTCTGGATGTTGGAAGTCCAAGATCAAAGTGTTAGCAGGTCTGGTTTTCCCTGAGGCCTCTATCCTTGGTTTGCAGATGGCCATATTTCTACTGTGTCCTCCATGTGGCCATTTCACTGATATTTCTTTCTCTTCTTTTAAGGGCACCAGTCATATTGGATTAAGATTCTACCCTTATGACCTCATTTCATACTTACCTTTGGTGGGCCCTATCTCCAAAATACTGTTACATTGGGAGTTAAGGCTTCAGTGTATGAATTTGGAAGAACACAATTCAGTTCATAACCTGCCCTTGAGGTCTGCCCTTTTTCTGGTCTGTAACTGTTTATGTAAAGTAAATCATTTAAGCTATGTGGGTTCTACATTCCAAGTATGCTTGCCAAAGTCTGAATGTATATTTGTTAGCAGACTTGGCTCTCTGCCTGATAGTTTGTAACTGAATCATATTTACATTTAATTATAGTTGACTGGGGAAATAATTCAAGGATTTATCCTGGGTTTTTTTTGTGTGTTTGTACACATAGTCGTTTAATTATTTCTGGTTTTGATGATTCAATAAAGGGATGTCCTCTACACCGTTACTCTCACCCCTCACAGAGAATGAACACAACAGATATTTGGATCCATCTTTATGTTTGAAAATTCACTTTTTTATTTTCTAAGTGACATTACTCCTGTGAAGGATAGCACTTTTTTAGTTACTTGCCTCCATGTATAAATTTTGAGGAAATCCACAGTGGCTCAGTAGTAGATAATCTGCCTACAGTGCATAAGACCATCTGCAAAGCAGGAGATACTAGTTCGATTCCTAGATCAGGAAGATCCCCTGCAAAAGGAAATGTCAACCAACCCACTCCAATATTCTTGCCTGGAGATCCCCATGGAAAAAGGCACCTGGTGGGCTACCGTTCATGGGATTGCAAGAGTTGATCCCGACTTAGCAACAAAAATACCACCACTACATAAATTTTAAATTCTTTTCTTACTGCATGCATGGTGAGTTAGAAAAAGTGATCAGCATTATAGTTTTAGTAGTTCCTTGAGATTCAGTGAAAGGGAGGCTCAAATATAAGCAGTGCATTTAATTAGGTAAAGAAAAATAGTCAATAATAGAAATAAAATAAGATAGTGATGTGTATAAAAATATGAATGAAAAATGAGTGAATTGGTGATTGAATTTTGCAAAAATAATATCCATTCAATGTGGAAGCAATATTCTCAATTGAAAAAAGTTGGCTAGAAGTTTCTTTTAAAATAATAGTTCTGAAGAATAATAATTCTGGAGAATTTTTAATGTCATAATGCAGCTTATATATAACACAATTTCCAGTACTGACTGTGTAAAAATCATTAAATTTGGGGTCAAAACTGTGTTTCTGAAAGAGTTTTTATTCCTAAAAAAAGACTCTTGATAAAGAAAACTCACATTCATACACTGTGGTGATTTGTTCCAAAGTCTTGCAACTTAAGACAAACTGAATCCTAAACTGTCTCCTGTCTGCCACAGGCTAAGACAATTAGCAACAATTTAGAGTAATGAAATTAGACACTACTCAGGATAAATGGATGCCTTTGGTTTGCATGATAAGCTGTAACTCTGTGATGAGTGTGAAAGTTTATGTGCCAGACAGAAGGAATTGTCACCTTGATTTTTTTTCTTTTTTGAAGTCTGTCCCAGACCAGTTCAACTGTTAAATTTCAATTAAACTAAATGTGGTCAGAAAAACAACACACAAAAAGATTGGAAATGTAAGTATATTTCTTTTATCTAGCCTGAGCTGTTGGCAAAGTAAACTGGCTTTTCCATACTTGGCATTTATTAATAATATTTTGAATACCATTGCGCTTTTTAAGCTGAGTGTGGTGGAATTCTCTTGTGGGATTATTAAATGAGTCGATTTGCATTCTAATGAGAACAAATGTTTGGGATTGCATTGTTAAAATGCTAAAACGGTGTGTGTATAATTATTTTGCAGCTTAGATTCGAAGAACTCATTTCCCCAAACTCCTTTTTTTAAATAACTAAAGAGTCAGAGCCTACTGACGGCTGGAGGGGAGGTGATTAGGGTAATTTAAACTGTTCACAAATGACTTTGCCACAGAATGAAAGCATTTCTTTGGCTTTGCCCGGCTCCTTTCATTATCTTTAAGCGGCCGCAGTGTTGAGTCCCATAAGAAGTCTCACCAAGCTCTCTTTCCTTGTACAGTTTCTCATTTGTATTGATTAATCATTTTGTAATTCCATTCTAGGTTGACTTGCTCATCTTTAAGGCATTTGCTGCTTTTTCTTTGCTTGTCTATCCTGTAACGGTTATGTTGTCTGTTCTAATACCTTAGCTTTATCACTGCAAGTCAAGCTTTAAAACATTAATCCCTTCATGCTTTAATTTCATATTCTATTACCAGAATGAATGCAAATACTGTTTCCTTTTTCTCCTTTTTAATCATCTTTACTACAGCTTTTGCATATGGGCCAATAGTAAAGTAAGCTTTTATTATTTAGAGTATAACTCTTTTTTAAATAGGTTTTCAACTCTCTTTTTTTAGCTTAAAATTCTGTTGACAAAATACACATGCTTACTGGAAAAATATCTATAGCCTTAACACTTATTTTGTTGTCACCAATTTCTAATAAAATAAACATATTGTAATTTAACAGTCTTAAGATACTACTAGTACCAGTAAAAATGTTTAACTATCATATTTTTAAGTATTCTGACTATTAACCTTGACCTGAGGAATTCATTCTGGTGACAAAGTTTTGGAACAATAATGATTTTTTATTCCTTACTTCATGCAGTTTGAAATTTGGAGAGAAACTAAAGAAAATATGATCTACCTTACTCTTTATGTAGAAAAAGATTGAGAATCCAAAAAAATTAAGTAATTTTCTTACAAACAAGAAATGATTTCATACATATGTATTTTTTACAAAAGCAATTAAACTGAGTCTTGTTTCATAATTTTGTATTGTGATGACCAATGCTTTATTATTAAATAAATGATACTTTGCATTTATTGCATAAATTACTTAATTTACATATACATATACATACATACAAATCATATATTATATACAAATATGGCTGTGTATAATATATAATTGAAATTGGCTGTATATAATATACTATTGAAAGTGAAAATATTGATAAGTATATTACTTTGAAAAAACACAAAAGTGAAAATCAGTAAAGCATAATTATGACAGGTGCTGATTAATACAATGGAAATAGGTGGCTTCAATTAAAACAAATGTTAAAATTGATGCTATTCTAATATATTTAAATGTCAGTTAATTAATACGCTGATGGCCATTCTTTCCTTGAGACATTAAAAGCTTGTGATAATTGATGTCAAGACTTTTGTAATCTAAAAATTGGTACCTTTATTTAAAGTCAGTCTTTGATGATTTCAATAACTTAAAATTTTTAGAAAGTGGCATGTTTTACGTAGTACAGTTACAAAAATGGAAAGGCTTATTCACCCATAACCCTGATTTAGCTATTATTAGAGGTTTCCATTGAGAGATCATCTAGGATTCATTTGTTTACAGCATATAAGCAGAAACACAGCACAGACAATTTTATAGAGAACAGTGAAATGTTTTTAGTGCAAATAGCTGAAAAGAATAGATGTGGAACTGACCTAAGCTATGCATATTGACTTGATCTGTGTTAGTGAACTCATTCCAAGACAGCTTCCAAGACAGCTTCCTTGGATCACATTGTTTTCTAAAGATAATCAGCAACCTCTGGGAAGAATGGGGAATAAATGCTAGCAAAGCAGCCCCCAAATATCCACTATATGAAATTATCAATAAGCATTTTAAAGTTTATTCTGCAGGCGCTACTTCCTCATTTTCTGCCTTTGTCTCTATTTCCCCCACCCCCCAATATGTGCTTTTACCATGAGATTGATAGAATGCATGGAGGAAACAGTACCTGATAGAATGAACTGAAGTAAATGCAAATTATTCTATATTCTCTTCATCTTATTTTCAGACTTAAGATGCATGGCAGATATATGAATCACAAACAACATCTTCTCTTGTACACAGGAAAATTACAAACTTTGTTCTAAAAACTTGGAATCCTTTAATCTTCCTGCGGATGAATTGCCCCCTCCTCCTGGCCCCCAAAGCCTTAGTCTGCCATGACCTTTCGTACCTGTTTTGTCTTTAGAAACAGCTTTGTAAATGTCACAAGCTTAGGATTCTTTTTAGAGGCTTTCAGTTTCAGCTCCATAACCACTGAGTAATCAAATTCAGGTTGGTCGTGGTTCATGATATTTATTGACTGCTAGTTTGGCTTTAGGACCCTAATGCCATAGGCTGGAGTACCATATTGTTCTGTTATCAAAGAAAAGTCAAAGACTATGAATCTTAGTTTCTCTTTTTATCTATATATTTAAAAATTTGTGAGAAAACAAAAAGAAACCCAAGCTATGACCAATTTGCACCTAGATAATATCATCCAAAGACTGAACTAAGGATTGATGGCCAAAACTAGAAATGCAAATAAAATTGGAAGGAGGAAAATATAGCTAGGCACTTATGGAGGCATAAGAAAAACTCTTAAATTACAGAGATTATAAGCAAATGCAAAAACTGAAAATTGAAAAACTATTGATTATAAAAATGTAGTATTATGTATGGATGATGTTGATATTTCAGAATGGCTTAGAAAACTATCATTCCCAAGAGCATTAACCTAATTTTTGAAACATAATAAGTTAAGATCAAATGTTAAATGGTACTGATAATACAAGTAGTTTGCATAAATGTATAAAAGTCTCATGGTAAAAAATTTTACTCAAGAGCCAGAGCCTGTTCATAACTGGCACAAACCACAATTAGACAGGAACAAACACCATTGGGGTTGACTAAGCAGCTCACCCATTGTACAATTACAGTGAAATGTGTTTCCCTGACCTGCTTTGCTGGTGCTTTCTAATTGAACAGGTGTGTTGTTTAAACGGTGTTCATAAATTGGATATTATGTGTGTGTGTGTGTGTGTGTGTGTGTGTGTGTGTGTGCGCGCGCGCGCGCACATGTGTGTGTGTGTGTATGTATGTTTGAATCCATATTTCAGATTTACCAAATGACTCTCAAACAAATTTATTTTCCTTTAAAAATAAACAAAACATGTAAACCCTGCAGTATTTAGATGAAAATCTGTTTCTGTTACTTATTCACCTGAAAATATAGAGAAGCTTTTTTATCTTAAAACAATCCATACCCTTATTTTTCCTTTGCTTTGGGGCTTTAAAAAAACTGTGATTTTGACAACACAGTGCTAATCAATTTACCAAAATATTAAAGTGAATTCAGAACTCTGACAATATTGATTTGCAATGAATGTTAATCTTGGCAAAGCTTATTCCTCTAGTTGTAATAAATCCAATTATTCAAAAGTACTTTCATTATGCTTTTCTCTTTTTTAAAAAAATTTCTTTTACTTCTTTCTACCCAGGATTAAAATGCTTAGTAACACTATAAAGGTATTTAGCTAGTTTCAGGAATCTCCTACCAGTCTGTAAGACATGGAAAAATTAAGCTTCAGTGTAGACAAGTAAATTAATATACTTAAGAAAAATTAATCCCAAGTGGTCTTGTAAGTTACTGAACTCAAACTATAAATTATGAGCTATGAGGGGATTTTAAAAGCCATTGTGAACTCCTGGCACAAGGTTTTACTTTAGTCAAGGGCCAAAACTTAATGAAAGCAAAACAAAAATATCATAAATGCATATTTGTTGTATTGTTTCTGTGCTTTGCAACTTAGAAAATGCATTGACACATATTTTTAAAATGTGCTCACAAAATCCTGTAGCAGAGAATTTGTAAATAGTTCTCTTCATCATACAAGATTAAGAAATGCAGATACAGTGAAATTAATTTACTGATGAAAATCCAATAGATTATCATCAGTGGATCTAAGACCTGCAGATATATATTTGTTTTTTCTGTTGTGCTAACCTGTTTCATAATGAACATGAGAGATCAGATTATATGCATAGTAGATCTCCAGAAAGTTTAGACAATACAAAAAAGATTGAAATTGGCTCAGTTGTAAAGAATCTGCCTGCGAGTGCAGAGAAGCAAGAAATGTGCATTCAAGCCCTGGGTCAGAAAGATCCCTTGGAGAAAGAAATGACAACCCACTCCAATATTTTTGCCTGGAAAATCCCGTGAACAGAGGAGCCTCATAGGCCACAGCCCATGGACTTACAGAGCTGGACATGACTGAGAGATTGACCGCACATGGTAAATGTCTCACAGCAAATATTAGCCAAGTGGTAAATGTACATTATATAATGAATTATGCATGGTATAGAAACTAAATGAATTAGTAAATAAGGATGAAGGCTTGCTTTCAAATAATTCATATATAATTGAAGAGAAAATTTAAGCACAAGAAAAAAGTCATTCAAGAGTTTTGGGCATAAATTTTTGGAATTAGGATCTTGGAGAAGAGAAATTGACTTGCATAACATTGAGTCAGCTATTTAACACAGTAGTCACTAGTCACACATGGCTACTGAACACTTGAAATGTGGCTAATCCAAATTGAGATGTACCATTAAGCGTTAAATGTGTAGAGGATTTTGAAGCCTTAGTATGAAAAATGACACATACTTTTTTAAGCTTTTATATTGGCTAATGTGAAAAGTTTATATTGGTTAAACTGTGGAAAATTCTGAAAGAGATGGGAATACCAGACCACCTGACCTGCCTCTTGAGAAACCTGTATGCAGGTCAGGAAGCAACAGTTAGAACTGGACATGGAACAACAGACTGGTTCCAAATAGGAAAAGGAGTGCGTCAAGGCTGTATATTGTCACCCTGCTTATTTAACTTCTATGCAGAGTACATCATGAGAAATGCTGGACTGGAGGAAGCACAAGCTGGAGTCAAGATTGCCAGGAGAAATATAAATAACCTCAGATATGCAGATGACACCACTCTTATGGCAGAAAGTGAAGAGGGACTAAAAACCCTCTTGATGAAAGTGAAAGAGGAGAGTGAAAAAACTGGCTTAAAGCTCAACATTCAGAAAACGGAGATCATGGCATCTGGCCCCATCACTTCATGGCAAATAGATGGGGAAACAGTGGCTGACTTTATTTTTCAAAAATCACTGCAGATAGTGATTGCAGCCATGAAATTAAAAGATGCTTACTCCTTGGAATGAAAGTTATGACCAACCTAGACAGCATATTAAAAAATAGAGACATCCCTTTGTCAACAAAGGTCCGCCTAGTCAAGGCTATGGTTTTTCCAGTGGTCATGTATGGATGAGAGAATTGGACTGTGAAGAAAGCTGAGTGCCGAAGAATTGATGCTTTTGAACTGTGGTGTTGGAGAAGACTCTTGAGAGTCCCTTGGACTGCAAGGAGATCCAACCATTCCATCCTAAAGGAGATATACATAGATATGTATAAATTTTTGAAGAGTGTATTCTGTCTATAATTAACAAAGTTAACATTGAAGAAAAAGTTAATAGGAATGGATAGTTCAAGTTGATCAGAGCAAAGAGATTTTACTTTAGTGTACAATATGGAAAAATAAATTTGGAACATAATTTGAAAACCCTATACTAAAAAGGCCATGAGATTCAATGAGGGAGATAGTATCATATAGCAGCAGTGTTAAGATAACAATAATAGAAACAGTAATAATAATCATTTATTTACATGGAAAGGTAAAGGTAAGTAAACAATGTGAATGTGTCCTGTGATTGATAGACTAACTAAATAGAAGTGACATTAATGGCAAAATAACAATAACAAATACAATTTAATCTGCTAATGCCTCGTTTAGTTTTCGGTAATTTGAAAAGAATTACATTTAGAATGTGGCCTTTACTAGTGATTTCTCAGATTTCTTTATCTGCCTTAATTGGTCTAACCCATGCAGAATCACTCCTGCACTTTTGTATTCAGTTGAAATATTATATCACAAGGCCTGAGATCTGGCTTCCTATGCAGCCTTCAGGGAGCTACATGAAACAACCTGGAAATGGAAAGGCCAGTGAGACAGGAGGCTGAAGGGAACCAGAGAGGTAAACTTTCCTTCTTTTCTTCACTCTGTCTATAGTTTCTAGGTTCTTCCAGCCATGAATCTTCCACTGAATGCCCATAGGACAAGCAAACACATGTGCCATGTGATTTTTAGTTCTCTTTGCAGGTAATTGGGAAGCAGATATAATGGTAACAAAATTCATGCCTCTCCTTGCCTCATTCAAACCACTTACAGTTTATATCTTTCAGAAAAATTATTAGCACTTTAATTTTTGCCTGTTAATTTCTTTCTTTTTTTTTTTTTTTAAAAGAAGATTCAAGCTAGGAAAGGCAGGGATATTGACAAATGTGATTAAGTCAAAAGGAGGGCAAAAATACTAACATTTTTAAACTGCTTATATGTTTCAGAAATTTTTTTTTTTTATTTTTCCAAATTATCTCTGACAGTACTTCACAGCAACTCCATTATTTCCATGTATGGATGAGAAAATAGGGATTCAATAAAGGAAAACATATTACTCAAGGTCAAACAGATAGTAGGTTTTTGAGCAAAGGCTCAGAGAGTTTGGATAAGTTGCTTACAGTCTTAGAAGTGGAAGAAGAAATAAATGTTCAGAGAGATGAATTAGCTAGTTTGATCCAAACACAAGTTAATGGGAGTAGAAAAGAATTTTGCAGTCCAACATGATTAACTCTACAAATTGGGTCATCAACTACTTTGTCTCACTTACTCTCCCAAAGCAAAGAAGGAAGATGAGGAAATCTTACAAAAGCTTAAAATGATTAAGATGCATACATAAAAGAAAAGATAACTTCAAGGGATAAAGAAACTTTTTAAAGTATGTGAAGTATTTTCTTGTGAAAAATAGATGTTACACTTTGTTTATATGACACCAATAGCAAAAGAGAGAATTAGCATTGCTGCTGCTGCTGCTGCTAAGTCGCTTCAGTCATGTCCGACTCTGTGCCACCCTATAGATGGCAGCCCACCAGGCTGCCCCGTCCCTGGGATTCTCCAGGCAAGAACACTGGAGTGGGTTTTAGCTCTTTATAAGAAAAAAACTCTGCAAATTGAAACTACGTAAGAATGCCAAAGGCTTGTGATATTTCCCATCACTGATAGGAAGATAGGAAGGGGTAGGAAACAAACTGGGTCTGAAAAATTTTAGGAAGTCTATGCAGACTCAAATGGAAGAGAGTAGGGAAAACCGCTAGACCATTCAGGTATGACCTAAATCAAATCCCTTATGATTATACAGTCGAAGTGTGAAATAGATTTAAGGGCCTAGATCTGATAGATAGAGTGCCTGATGAACTATGGAATGAGGTTCGTGACATTGTACAGGAGACAGGGATCAGGACCATCCCCATGGAAAAGAAATGCAAAAAAGCAAAATGGCTGTCTGAGGAAGCTTTACAAATAGCTGTGAAAAGAAGAGAGGCAAAAAGCAAAGGAGAAAAGGAAAGATATAAGCATCTGAATGCAGAGTTCCAAAGAATAGCAAGAAGAGATAAGAAAGCCCTCTTCAACGATCAATGCAAAGAAATAGAGGAAAAGAACAGAATGGGAAAGACTAGAGATCTCTTCAAGAAAATGAGAGATACCAAGGGAACATTTCATGCAAAGATGGGCTCAATAAAGGACAGAAATGGTATGGTACTAACAGAAGCAGAAGATTTAAGAAGAGGTGGCAAGAATACACAGAAGTACTGTACGAAAAAGATCTTCAAGACCCGGATAATCACAATGGTGTGATCACTCATCTAGAGCCAGAATGTGAAGTCAAGTGGGCCTTAGAAAGCGTCACTATGAACAAAGCTAGTGGAGGTGATGGAATTCCAGTGGAGCTGTTTCAAAACCTGAAAGATGATGCTATGAAAGTGCTGCACTCAATATGCCAGAAAATTTGGAAAACTCAGCAGTGGCCACAGAACTGGAAAAGGACAGTTTTCATTCCAATCCCAAAGAAAGGCAATGCCAAAGAATGCTCAAACTACCGCACAATTGCATTCATCTCACACACTAGTAAAGTAATGCTCAAATTCTCCAAGCCAGGCTTCAGCAATACGTCAACCGTGAACTTCCAGATGTTCAAGCTGGTTTTAGAAAAGGCAGAGGAACCAGAGATCAAATTGCCAACATCCACTGGATCATGGAAAAAGCAAGAGAGTTCCAGAAAAACATCTACTTCTGCGTTATTGACTATGCCAAAGCCTTTGACTGTGTGGATCACAATCAACTGTGGAAAATTCTGAAAGAGATGGGAATACCAGAGCACCTGACCTGCCTCTTGAGAAATCTGTATGCAGGTCAGGAAGCAACAGTTAGAACTAGACATGGAACAACAGACTGGTTCCAAATAGGAAAAGGAGTGCGTCAAGGCTGTATATTGTCACCCTGCTTATTTAACTTCTATGCAGAGTACATCATGAGAAACGCTGGACTGGAAGAAACACAAGCTGGAATCAAGATTGCCGGGAGAAATATCAATAACCTGAGATATGCAAATGACACCACCCTTATGGCAGAAAGTGAAGATGAACTAAAAAGCCTCTTGATGAAAGTGAAAGAGGAGAGTGAAAAAGTTGGCGTAAAGCTCAACATTCAAAAAACGAAGATCATGGCATCCGGTCCCATCACTTCATGGCAAATAGATGGGGAAACAGTAGAAAAAGTGTCAGACTTTATTTCTTTGGGCTGCAAAATCACTGCAGATGGTGATTACAGCCATGAAATTAAAAGACACTTACTCCTTGGAAGAAAAGTTATGACCAACCTAGATAGCATATTCAAAAGCAGAGACATTACTTTGCCGACTAAGGTCTGCCTAGTCAAGGCTATGGTTTTTCCAGTAGTCATGTACGGATGTGAGAGTTGGACTGTGGAGAAGGCTGAGCGCTGGAGAATTGATGCTTTTGAACTGTGGTGTTGGAGAAGACTCTTGAGAGTCCCTTGGACTGCAAGGAGACCCAACCAGTCCATTCTGAAGGAGATCAACCCTGGGATTTCTTTGGAAGGAATGATGCTAAAGCTGAAGCTCCAGTACTTTGGCTACCTCATGCGAAGAGTTGACTCATTGGAAAAGACTCTGATGCTGGGAGGGATTGGGGGTAGGAGGAGAAGGGGATGACAGAGGATGAGATGGCTGGATGGCATCACGGACTCGATGGACGTGAGTCTGAGTGAACTCCGGGAGTTGGTGATGGACAGGGAGGCCTGGTGTGTTGAGATTCATGGGATCGCAAAGAGTTGGACATGACTGAGCGACTGAACTGAACTGAACTGATGCTGTGAAAGTGTTGGACTAAATTTTCTTTATAGTAATTCTTTCTAAAGCAGGGATTACATGATTTTGAAATCTTTTGGTTTGAGTAATATTTGAATGTGCTAAAGTTTTAAAAGCAAGCCATTATAGTTAACTATGAATAGATACTATGTCCATTTGCCCCCATATTTCAACTAGGCAAAGATTTCCTTTTAATCATGCAAATGAATACTGGAAAATAGGCATCTCATTCACAGTGTCATGAGTTTTTAACCTTAAACTAATACAGTGCCCACATCATTGTATGACTATTTTAGAAAGCATTAATTCTTCATTTCAAAGAATAATTGTGTAAAGGTCAAGGTAAGATTTTCATGCTTGATAAAGAATGTGTTGGTGTCAACTTTAACCCAATAATTGCTCTCTGTTATGGAAAGTTATTATACAGAAAACATCAGTGACAAGTGGAACGTATATCCACTTTGAGTATGTGTTAAAAATACCCAGGGAGCAAAAGTGGCTTTTGAGATCTAGGTTATATGAAAATATCTCATTATTTCAAAAATGATCTTTAAAACTAGTTTTTCAATCTATTTTATTATGAAACTTATAATTAAGAATTCATGATTATAGTTAATATCAACAAATCCTTTATATACCCACTGGATAAATTAAAGTCTGTTCAGTGATAATTATTTCACATCATGTAAAAATATTAAATTTTTTAAAGTTAGCTGTTTTTAGAGAAGCAGAATTCTTACAGAGAGATGTTTCAAGAAGTTTATCCAGTAGGAGAAAAGTAGTATGAGTTGGAAATAGCTTCTGATTACAAATAGAAAAATGGATTTGGTTTAGGGTTAGGTATGGATGTGAGAGTTGGACTGTGAAGAAGGCTGAGCGCTGGAGAATTGATGCTTTTGAACTGTGGTGTTGGAGAAGACTCTTGAGAGTCCCTTGGACTGCAAGGAGATCCAACCAGTCCATTCTAAAGGAGATCAGCCCTGGGATTTCTTTGGAAAGAATGATGCTAAAGCTGAAACTCCAGTACTTTGGCCACCTCATGAGAAGAGTTGACTCATTGGAAAAGACTCTGATGCTGGGAGGGATTGGGGGCAGGAGGAGAAGGGGACAACAGAGGATGAGATGGCTGGATGGCATCACGGACTCGATGGACATGAGTCTGAGTGAACTCCGGGAGTTGGTGATGGACAGGGAGGCCTGGCGTGCTGCGATTCATGGGGTCGCAAAGAGTCGGACACGACTGAGCGACTGAACTGAACTGAACCCTAACCCTAACCCTAATCCTAACCCAACCCTAATTTTTTAGTGAACATTTATCATAAGCTTTGAGTGGAGAACAAATGAATTTATATAAATGGTGGATTTTCCTTTGTCTATTAGACTATCTTAGGAAGCATGGCCTTCCAAACTCAGAAAGAAGAATGTCTTAAGACTGCTTGCTGCAGATAATTTAAACTTTCAGTGTAGTCATCTTTCTTTGATAACTCTGGAGGAGCAATAAAGACAACAATTGTTGTTCAGTTGGTAAGTTGCATCTAACTCTTTGTGACTCCATAGACTGCAGCACACCAGGCTCCCCTGTCCTTCACTATTTCGCGAAGTTTGTTCAGATATATGTCCATTGATTCAGTGGAAAGAAAATAGTAGCCTCATCTAAAAGTTGCAGTTGTCCTCTGCTTTTTAATACAAATAGCTCATGTATATAATAAAAGGGTCAGAGGTTTTTTGTGGGGTTTTTTTTCCCCTCCCTCCCTTCAAAGGGATTGCACTAAATTAATTTTTTAGTGTTCCTTTTCAGCTAATCCCCTCCAAGCATCTATTATTGACTAGTACTTGCTTGAACTGAAATGTTTTTTCTCAAATATTCACTTTCAGTTATTACTGCGTCATGTTCTACCACCTTCTGTCCTTTTCCCACGGATGTGATTCCCAAAGTGAAATCCTCAGGGTTTCCTCCTCGAGTTTCTCAAGGTGTATTGTTGCAGTAGTTGTTTTACGTGTACCTATCATAGCAACATAATTTCAGTGAGTAGATCTTATTTTGGAATATGGCAGACTTGCTGTGTAAGCCAGGTTATAGTTATGAGTCACTGAAGGAAGTTTCTGAGTAGCTTTCACTTTCTCTTGGAAATTTCTCTGTTCAGAGGTGGCATCCCCGTGAAATGTGATAGAGAGAGCCATAGGCCGATGCACTAGACTCTAAAGTGAGTTATATTCTGTACAGTCAAATTTTGTAAAATATATAGACCTTCAAGTAATAAATGTTTCTATAGTGTAAGGCTCTGAATTCAGTAGGGTACAGATCACAGAGAAATTCTTTCATCCTGATTTTTTCTCTAGAAATCAATAAGTAAGACATGACCCTTCTCACAGTGACATCACAGTCTATTTGAAATAGATTTAGGATTTTATTATTCATAGATTCTAAGAATGAATATTCCTATGTGATTCCAGAGCACATGTTTAATATTGTAGGGGAGGCTAGACGAATTGAACAGAGATGGGTTTGTTGGACTAGGTGTCCTGAGCATTATTTTTAACACTAATAAAACTGAAATTTTGGAAAATCACTCAGAAAATAAAATTTTTTTTACTTAACTTAGGCAAGTTATAAATTTTCCTTTTGAGTAATTGAAAAAAGATAGAATATAATACTCCCTATGGTAGACAGGATTGTGGTTTCTCTGGTCTTCTTCCCTGCCCTCACCCCTACCCTTTACATTATTCTGGTATTACCCTCTATGGTAAAAGGACTTCGCAGATGATGAAAGTGTTATGCACCTTAATGAAGGGAGATTGTCCTAGATTATCCATCGATGTAATTATTAATGCAAGTGGGTGTTCCCAAAGCACAGTGAGGCCAAACAAATAAAAACATTGGAGTTTGGGGCAGAGAAATGTTTATTGCAGGGCTGTACAAAGAGACAGGTGGCTTATGCTCTTTAAAAAATCCCTAGCTCCGTGAATGATTTTTTGGCAAAGCATTTTTAAAAGCCACGTAAAAGAGGTTGGGCTCGCAGGGTATGCAATCAGCTCATGCACAATCCTCTGACTAGCTCCCAACCCAGGGATAGAACCCGCTTCTCTTGAGTCTCCTAGATAGGCAGGCAGATACTTTACCACTGTGCCACCTGGGAAGCCCCATGAATTTATTAACCACCCATAAAAAGTTATAGATATTGTTAGAATTTGCTGAGAGTTTCACTATTAGTCACAGGGTTTAACATTATAAGTCCCTAGGCTACAGAAGGCCTGGGGCTATGTGCTCGTGACCATCAAGTAGTGAACATCTTTCATTTTATGGGGGAGGGGTTCCACATCTGTAAATATGTAAAATATCAGGAAATGTGCATCAACTATCTAGGTTCTTCAGAGAAGAGCTGAAGCAGAGGATATAGGGGAAGGGCCTATGCCTAGAAGGTCCCATAAGGTTGGGCTCAGTTTCCTAATCACATGGACCTGTACAAAAGTAAGAGGGAGGCAGGAGCATCAGAATGAGAATGAGTGTGTTAGAGAAATGTGGCATAAAGAAGAGTCAACCTGCTGTTACTGTGGAGATCAAGGAAGGAGGCCATGAGCCGAGGAATGCGGGAGGCCTCTATGACTGGGAAAGGCCCTCAGCTGACAGCCAGCAAGGAACTGGGACCTACAACTGCAATACAGCTACACAGAACTGAATTCCACCAACAACCTAAGTGAAAAGGAATGCAGATTCTCCCCTAGAGCCTCCAGAAAGGAACACAACCCTGCAAACACCTTGATTGCTGCTTTTAGACTCTGAAGAGACACCCTGCTGAGCCCATTAGACTTCTGACCTACAGCAACTATGAGATAACTATGGGTATTGTTTTAAGCTGCTAAATGTGTGGTTACTTCTTAAGATAATCGTAAAAAAACAAATACACTTCCCTCCTGTTTCAGTCAGCCCCATCACTGCTTCTATATTTGAACTGTGTGTGTTAGAATTTCATTGCACTCAAGTGTTGTGGTCCTACTTCTTCAGTGTATAGTTGGGACTGGAAAAATAATTTCTCCAACTTCCTTTACAGTTTTTAATACAACTTGCAACTTATTCTCCAACTTAAAATTTTTTATGAGACGAATTTAGAGATGGAAAAGAGCAATAATATTATCTACTTCTTTGTGACCTGACATCACAGTTCACAATTTTTCAAAAATTAAGCAGATGCATCAAAACTGTCAACATTCCATTTTGTATTAGAAGACATTAGCAAAGTATGGGCAAAAATATTCTTTTTTCCTTCTATCGAGACTTGTTTCTCACACATTTAGTGAATCTTTCTTTTGGAAATTCAGATGAAATGTCAGGAAATTATTGCATGTGTAACATGCTCAGTTGCTGGGTCATGTGCAGTTCTTTATGACCCAATGGGCTCTAGGCCCCCAGGCTCGAATTTTCCAGGCAGGAATACTGGAGTGGGTTGCTGTTTCTTCATCCAGGGGATCTTCCCAACCCAGGGATAGAACCTGCTTCTCTTGAGTCTCCTAGATTGGCAGGCAGATACCTTACCACTGTGCCACCTGGGAAGCCCCATGAATTTATTAACCACCCATAAAAAGTTATAGGTATTGTTAGAATTTGCTGAGATTTTCACTATTAGCCAACCACTCTGGAATAAAATTATCATAAGGATATTGGTATTGTTAATGCAGTGTTGTGCCTATCTTTGCCACAGATTTGTGTGTGTCTTACATAAATTTCCCACCGGAAGTCTGTAGATTTAAAAAGAAAGTAAGAAAACCATATATGTGATTAAGCTGTACTGTGTTTAGCTCTAGCGCTATAAGCCAGAAATCTCATGGTATCTTTTTCACATTCTCTCAGCCTGTTTCCTGAGAATTTCTTACTACTCTTGAGGAGAGCAATGTATTTCTTTCTCATCAATTGCAAGATTCTGGGGTCTCTCTCTTAAGGTTTCATTTTGCATGGTTTGATGATTCTGCCCACATTGATAACTCACCACATGCTCCAGATTTTATAACTTAGTCTGATTAAGCTATAATCCTAAATCACACTGTTACTTAAAACAGTGTTATAACAGTACCGATTCAAGTAAAACACTGACACAATTAACATTAAAGAAATGGTTAAGTAGAAAATGGGGGGCACGCACATTTTTCTTCTTCTGCTCTGTAAACAGCAGGTTGACTCAGACATCTTCCTCATTTAGTAAACTACCTAAAAACAATAGGCTATAATGAGGTAAGTTGGCAGCTTCACATTACAGCATAGCTTAGGGGTGTGTGTTCTTTCCGTAAAGGAGTGTATTTTTAAAGAAAAAAAAAAAAGTAAGTGGTTCAAGTTAAAATCTCAGTGACAAACCAGTGCTAACTAGCACATGTCTGCATGTCACCAGAGGTGGCTGTGTCTGACATTTCCTGGAGGACAGCCTATAGTTAAGTGGTATTGAAAGGCACCACAGGCATTATAGCAAATGTATAGGGGACAATGAACAACAATGGGGCAAAATCAAGCTATTTGAATTAATGGCTGATGCTGTGTTCAGAGTATTATACTGGTGCCATTCACATCACTATGGCTAAGGTTGTGTCAGTGTTTTCATAATAGAGCTACTATTTTAGAGGCTTATAACCTGGCAATAAAAACTGGCTTCTGGCAAAAACTTGACATATAAGACAGGACCTCACTCAGTAAGAAAGTGATTTTTGAGAAATCATATTTTGTTGAGAAGAGAGGGTATGGAATATGATTTGTTGTTTCAGATGTTCATTTGAGTTTCTGAAACTCAAAATACATTTCAGATACAGAAAAATGGCATTTTGTAAGTTATTCGACTACAAGGAGGAAACAAATTCGTGAAAGGATGGTCAAACAATACTTATTGTTACAGGCTTAGCTGAGAACATTTTTATCTTTCAAAATGTTCTTTCTAGACTTTTCAAAGTGGGAGTATGCATAACGACTCAGAGACTTTTATTTTGATGTATAGAAAGGCATGATTGCGTGAAGATCAAGGAGTTAAAGGAATTTTATTTTTAGAAGATAACATATTATGAGATGTAGCTTGTTATTTGAAGTTGAACTCCTTAATAACACCTAATTCATTAATCCTATTATTAAATATCATAGACTCATTGTATCTAAACATTAGAAAAAATCCAACTTCCACAGAGAGCTGTAAGATATATTTCTGTTGTCATTACCATTATCACCCACTGTTCATTCCATCTTTGGTCTGTGCCCAGTAGTGCACTGACAATTTGGATATACTCATGTAACATCCAGTATTTGACCCCATGAATTTTGGATTCATAGATTGTTATAGAGAGATATACTCAAAGAAAAAAAAATAAGATAAAAAGGAACACAGTTTACAAAATATGTGCTGTTGCAACTAAAATATTAATGATAGTTTTCAATAGAAATACAAAAATCTTTATTTTAAATGTTTGCATTAGGCATGGAGCTGATTGGCTTATAAGAACCAAGTTGCAAAGCAGGAGAGAAGAGAAAGTTGAAAGATTTGGAAAAAGAATAATGCCAAGAGGGTAGAGGGGAAGACATCAGCAGAGCAACAATTCTTTACTCCAGAAGATATAAATGGTTATTTTAATATTATTGGTAACTATTAATATATCATTAACACTATTAATATATTTAGTAACTATTTTTGCTGATGACCACTTTGTGTTAGGCATTAAACTGCTTCCTAGGCTTAACAACAGTTTTCTTACAAACAGCATTATTGTATATTTCTCCTTAGACAATGTCAAGCTTAAGAGTACAGAATAGAATTAGATATATTAAGTTAAAGGTAGATGCTCATGCTTTTGAACTACCTGTGAATTTTTCAAAGGGAATGAAAAAACTGAATGGCCTTCAGAAAACCAAGCAGTTGACTAACGGATGTTTACTTACAGTCCTCATAAGATAATCTCTGTTTTATGACAGGGTGTCATTGTTGATACCTTGGGTCAGCTAATTTAAATAATGAACATTTATTTTTCAGCTTATGTTAATATGAAATGGAACAAAAAATAATAAAATCTTTCAAAGGCAGGATTGAAGAACTGAGACTGAACTGAAAAAAAAATTAATCTGACCCCCTTTCATATTTATTCAGAGTTGTAACAAAGACCTGACTAAATTAGAGAAAGCCCGTTTGTAAATTATTTTCATGAAAGAGACAGAATCATCTCTGAGGTTATAGAATATTTCTCTTCATTAATGAGAGCCATATCTTGCCTTACTTTAAACTTTTCTACTTTCTTTCAATGTGACTCTTTGTTTAACACTGAATCTCATATCAGAGACTTGACAAGTTGAGAGGTGAGTTATCTGGAGCAAAAAAATTAAGCTTGTCAGAAGCAGTCCTCCCACACAGAATTAAGATAAGATCTCAAATTCTTAAGTTCTCAAGATAATAGTTCTAAGGATATATTTTTATCCACACCACCAATACTGAGTAGATTATAGGAAAAATAATTTTTCCTTCCCATGTTTGAGAGTCACTGTTTTTACAGAGATTCTGATATATTTTGTTGTTGAATTTGTCCTAAAGAGAGATATATGCTGCTGAGATTCATGGTTGCCAGAAAGTAGGAGGCTAGGAAAACACACTTTTTTTTTCTTTTTTAACCATCTTTTACTAGTGCCCAAGAAGTAAAATAATGTATACATTATAACAGGAATTGAGAGAAGAATTGAGATTTGTTTAAAACACATTGGAAAGATGTGATTGCAAAGGTAAAAAACAAGCAACAACAACAACAACAAAAAAAAATAAACTCGTCAAATGCCAGAAATGAGTAGTAAATCAGAGTTTTAGTTGAATAGAGAGAATCAGTCACTGATTTAAAAACTGAGCTCTTAATATCCACTTGGAAACCTGAGCAGAGAAAATAGACTGTGCATAGCAGAACGATGGAATGAGGCTTCCTGCAATCAGCTGATGCTCTATAGAATTTGCCCTTTCTGTGAAACAAGAACTAAAAATATTGAAGCACTAGCAGTGGAACTGGCTACAAAAGTAAGTCACCCAGCCTGAGTCACTGGGCATTCTGAAATAGCCTATGAAGTTTCAGTAAGCTTCAAGCTTGTTGGTGTGAACATTACAAATGAAAGCTGACCATGCAGTAGTAAAACCTAGATATCCTAACCATGGTTAAAATTGAAACCACTCCAATAAAAAAGCCTCTACAGTTCATGACAGAGAAGGGAAAATGTTAGGTTAGATGGAAACTCAGTAACCCTAGTGTAGATTAAAAAGTATTTGAAAGACTCTCAGGTGTGCCATTAATCTGCATCATATATCTTTCTTTTCTATTCCCAGAATCCAATTTTAAAGACCAAGAGTATAAATAGGAAAAATGCCAACATCAACTATCAGTTCAGTTCAGTCACTCAGTTGTGTCCGACTCTTTGCAACCCCATGAATTGCAGCACGCCAGGCTTCCCTGTCCATCACCAACTCCCAGAGTTCACCCAAACTCCCGTCCATCCAGTTGGTGATGCCATCCAGCCATTTCATCCTTTGTCGTCTCCTGTCGTCCCCTTCTCCTCCTGCCCCCAATCCCTCCCAGCATCAGTCTTTTCCAGTCAGTCAACCCTTCGCATGAGGTGGCCAAAGTGCTGGAGTTTCAACTTTAGCATCAGTCCTTCCAAAGAACACCCAGGATGACCTCCTTTAGAATGGACTTGTTGGATCTCTTTGAAGTCCAAGGGACTCTCAAGAGTCTTCTCCAACACCACAGTTCAAAAGAATCAATTCTTCAACTCTCAGCTTTCTTCATAGTCCAACTCTCACATCCATATATGACTACTGGAAAAACCATAGCCTTGACTAGATGGACCTTTGTTGGCAAAGTAATGTCTCTGCTTTTGAATATGCTGTCTAGGTTGGCCATACCTTTCCTTCCAAGGAGTAAGCGTGTTTTAATTTCATGGCTGCAGTCACCATCTGCAGTGATTTTGGAGCCCCCCCAAAATAAAGTTTGACACTGTTTCCACTGTTTCCCCATCTATTTCACATGAAGTGATGGAATCATGGGGCCATGATTTTAGTTTTCTGAATGTTGAGCTTTAAGCCAACTTCTTCACTCTCCTCTTGCATGAACTATAGATATGAGGAAAAGTTATCATATATATGCTATAGATAATGATGAATAACTGCCATATATATTAAAGACAGTAGAAGATTAAGTGAAGTACTAATTTCTTTATAAGTCATAAACTACCAAATATCACAGACACAGAAACAGATAACCTGAATAGTTC
Organism: Budorcas taxicolor; assembly: GCF_023091745.1. Lineage (NCBI taxonomy): Eukaryota > Metazoa > Chordata > Mammalia > Artiodactyla > Bovidae > Budorcas > Budorcas taxicolor. The sequence continues at coordinate 76,420,234 of NC_068916.1, forward strand.
TACAACCATAAATGTATTGGAATTTTAGTTAAAAATTTTAATCCTGTATACAGACAAATAAAGAAAACTTTTTTTCTTTTCATTTTACTTTACAATACTGTATTGGTTTTGCCATACATTGACATGAATCCACCACAGGTGTACATGCGTTCCCAAACATGAACCCCCCTCCCACCTCCCTCCCCATAACATCTCTCTGGGTCATCACCGTGCACCAGCCACAAGCATGCTGTATCCTGCATTGGACATAGACTGGCGATTCGATTCTTACATGATAGTATACATGTTACAATGCCATTCTCCAAAATCATCCCACCCTCTCCCTCTCCCTCTCCCTCTCCCTCTCCCTCTGAGTCCAAAAGTCCGTTATACACATCTGTCTTTTTTGCTGTCTTGCATACAGGGTCGTCATTGCCATCTTTCTAAATTCCATATATATGTGTTAGTATACTGTATTGGTGTTTTTCTTTCTGGCTTACTTCACTCTGTATAATCGGCTCCAGTTTCATCCATCTCATCAGAACTGATTCAAATGTATTCTTTTTAACAGCTGAGTAATACTCCATTGTGTATATGCACCACAGCTTTCTTATCCATTCATCTGCTGATGGACATCTAGGTTGTTTCCATGTCCTGGCTATTATAAACAGTGCTGCGATGAACATTGGGGTACATGTGTCTCTTTCAATTCTGGTTTCCTCGGTGTGTATGCCCAGCAGTGGGATTGCTGGGTCACAAGGCAGTTCTATTTGCAATTTTTTAAGGAATCTCCACACTGTTCTCCAAAGTGGCTGTACTAGTTTGCATTCCCACCAACAGTGTAAGAGAGTTCCCTTTTCTCCACACCCTCTCCAGCATTTATTGCTTGCAGACTTTTGGATCGCAGCCATTCTGACTGGTGTGAAGTGGTACCTCATTGTGGTCTTGATTTGCATTTCTCTAATAATGAGTGACGTTGAGCATTTTTTCATGTGTTTGTTAGCCATCTGTATGTCTTCTTTGGAGAAATGTCTATTTAGTTCTTTGGCCCATTGTTTGATTGGGTCGTTTATTTTTCTGGACTTGAGCTGCATAAGTTGCTTGTATATTTTTGAGATTAGTTGTTTGTCAGTTGCTTCATTTGCTATTATTTTCTCCCATTCTGAAGGCTGTCTTTTCACCTTGCTTATAGTTTCCTTTGGTATGCAGAAGCTTTTAATTTTAATTAGATCCCATTTGTTTATTTTTGCTTTTATTTTCAGTATTCTGGGAGGTGGATCATAGAGGATCCTGCTGTGATTTATGTCAGAGAGTGTTTTGCCTATATTCTCCTCTAGGAGTTTTATAGTTTCTGGTCTTACATTTAGATCTTTAATCCATTTTGAGTTTATTTTTGTGTGCGGTGTTAGAAAGTGATCTAGCTTCATTCTTTTACAAGTGGTTGACCAGTTTTCCCAGCACCACTTGTTAAAGAGATTGTCTTTACTCCATTGTATATCCTTGCCTCCTTTGTCAAAGATAAGCTGTCCATATGTGTGTGGATTTATCTCTGGGCTTTCTATTTTGTTCCATTGATCTATATTTCTGTCTTTGTGCCAGTACCATACTTGTCTTGATGACTGTGGCTTTGCAGTAGAGCCTGAAATCAGGCAGGTTGATTCCTCCAGTTCCATTCTTCTTTCTCAAGATTGCTTTGGCTATTCCAGGTTTTTTGTATTTCCATACAAATCTTGAAATTATTTGTTCTAGTTCTGTGAAAAATATGGCTGGTAGCTTAATAGGGATTGCGTTGAATTTGTAAATTCCTTTGGGTAGTATACTCATTTTCACTATATTGATTCTTCCGATCCATGCACATGGTATATTTCTTCATCTATTAGTGTCCTCTTTGATTTCTTTCACCAGTGTTTTATAGTTTTCTATGTATAGGTCTTTAGTTTCTTTAGGTAGATATATTCCTAAGTGGTTTATTCTTTTCGTTGCAAAGGTGAATGGAATTGTTTCCTTAATTTCTTTTTCTACTTTCTCATTATTAGTGTATAGGAATGCAAGGGATTTCTGTGTGTTGATTTTATATCCTGCAACTTTACTATATTCATTGATGAGCTCTAGTAATTTTCTGGTGGAGTCTTTTAGGTTTTCTATGTAGAGGATCATGTCATCTGCGAACAGTGAAAGTTTTACTTCTTCTTTTCCAATTTGGATTCCTTTTATTTCTTTTTCTGCTCTGATTGCTGTGGCCAAAACTTCCAGAACTATGTTGAATAGCAGCGGTGAAAGTGGGCACCCTTGTCTAGCTCCTGACTTTAGGGGAAATGCTTTCAATTTTTCACCATTGAGGATAATGTTTGCTGTGGGTTTGTCATATATAGCTTTTATTATGTTGAGGTATGTTCCTTCTCTTCCTGCTTTCTGGAGAGTTTTTATCATAAATGGATGTTGAATTTTGTAAAGGCCTTCTCTGCATCTATTGAGATAATCATATGGTTTTTATTTTTCAATTTGTTAATGTGGTGAATTACATTGATTGATTTGCAGATATTGAAGAATCCTTGCATCCCTGGGATAAAGCCCACTTGGTCATGGTGTATGATCTTTTTAATGAGTTGCTGGATTCTGATTGCTAGAATTTTGTTGAGGATTTTTGCATCTATGTTCATCAGTGATATTGCCCTGTAGTTTTCTTTTTTTGTAGTATCTTTGTCAGGTTTTGGTATTAGGGTGATGGTGGCCTCATAGAATGAGTTTGGAAGTTTACCTTCCTCTGCAATTTTCTGGAAGAGTTTGAGGAGGATAGGTGTTAGCTCTTCTCGAAATTTTTGGTAGATTTCAGCTGTGAACCCTTCTGGACCTGGGCCTTTGTTGGCTGGAAGATTTCTGATTACAGTTTCAATTTCTGTGCTTGTCATGGGTCTGTTAAGATTTTCTATTTCTTCCTGGTTCAGTTTTGGAAAATTGTACTTTTCTAGGAATTTGTCCATTTCTTCCACGTTGTCCATTTTATTGGCATATAATTGCTGATAGTAGTCTCTTATGATCCTTTGTATTTCTGTGTTGTCTGTTGTGATCTCTCCATTTTCATTTCTAATTTTATTGATTTGATTTTTCTCTCTTTGCTTCTTGATGAGTCTGGCTAATGGTTTGTCAATTTTATTTATCCTTTCAAAGAACCAGCTTTTGGCTTTGTTGATTTTTGCTATGGTCTCTTTTGTTTCTTTTGCATTTATTTCTGCCCTAATTTTTAAGATTTCTTTCCTTCTACTAACTCTGGGGTTCTCCAATTCTTCCTTTTCTAGTTGCTTTAGTTGTAGAGTTAGGTTATTTATTTGACTTTTTTCTGGTTTCTTGAGGTATGCCTGTATTGCTATGAACTTTCCTCTTAGCACTGCTTTTATAGTGTCCCACAGGTTTTGGGTTGTTGTGTTTTCATTTTCATTAGTTTCTATGCATATTTTGATTTCTTTTTTGATTTCTTCTGTGATTTGTTGGTTATTCAGAAGTGTGTTGTTCAGCCTCCATATGTTGGAATTTTTAATAGTTTTTCTCCTGTAATTGAGATCTAATCTTAATGCATTATGGTCAGAAAAGATGCTTGGAATGATTTCGATTTTTTTGAATTTATCAAGTTTAGATTTATGGCCCAGGATGTGATCTATCCTGGAGAATGTTCCATGAGCACTTGAGAAAAAGGTGAAATTCATTGTTTTGGGGTGAAATGTCCTATAGATATCAATTAGGTCTAACTGGTCTAATGTATCATTTAAAGTTTGCATTTCTTTGTTGATTTTCTGTTTAGTTGATCTGTCCATAGGTGTGAGTGGGGTATTAAAGTCTCCCACTATTATTGTGTTATTGTTGATTTCCCCTTTCATACTTGTTAGCATTTGTCTTACATATTGCGGTGCTCCTATATTGGGTGCATATATATTTATAATTGTTATATCTTCTTCTTGGATTGATCCTTTGATCATTATGTAGTGGCCTTCTTTGTCTCTTTTCACAGCCTTTGTTTTAAAGTCTATTTTATCAGAAATGAGTATTGCCACTCCTGCTTTCTTTTGGTCTCTATTTGCATGGTATATCTTTTTCCAGCCCTTCACTTTCAGTCTGTATGTGCCCCTTGTTTTGAGGTGGGTCTCTTGTAAGCAGCATATAGAGGTGTCTTGTTTTTGTATCCATTTGGCCAGTCTTTGCCTTTTGGTTGGGGCATTCAACCCATTTACGTTTAAGGTAATTATTGATAAGTATGATCCTGTTACCATTTACTTTATTGTTTTGGGTTCGGGTTTATACACCCTTGTTGTGTTTCCTGTCTAGAGAATATCCTTTAGAATTTGTTGGAGAGCTGGTTTGGTGGTGCTGAATTCTCTCAGCTTTTGCTTGTCTGTAAAGCTTTTGATTTCTCCTTCGTATCTGAATGAGATCCTTGCTGGGTACAGTAAACTGGGCTGTAGGTTATTTTCTTTCATCACTTTAAGTATGTCTTGCCATTCCCTCCTGGCCTGAAGAGTTTCTGTTGAAAGATGAGCTGTTATCCTTATGGGAATCCCCTTGTGTGTTATTTGTTGTTTTTCCCTTGCTGCTTTTAATATTTGTTCTTTGTGTCTGATCTTTGTTAATTTGATTAATATGTGTCTTGGGGTGTTTAGCCTTGGGTTTATCCTATTAGGAACTCTCTGTGTTTCTTGGACTTGGGTGATTATTTCCTTCCCCATTTTAGGGAAGTTTTCAACTATTATCTCCTCAAGGATTTTCTCATGATCTTTCTTTCTGTCTTTTTCTTCTGGGACTCCTATAATTTGAATGTTGGAGCGTCTCATGTCATCCTGGAGGTTTCTGAGATTGTCCTCATTTCTTTTAATTCGTTTTTCTTGTTTCCTCTCTGATTCATTTATTTCTACCATTCTATCTTCTATTTCACTAATCCTATCTTCTGCCTCCGTTATTCTGCTATTTGTTGCTTCCAGAGTGTTTCTGATCTCTTTTATTGCCTTATTCACTATATATTGACTCTTTTTTATTTCTTCTAGGTCTTTGTTAAACCTTTCTTGCATCTTCTCAATCCTTGTCTCTAGGCTATTTATCTGTGATTCCATTTTGATTTCAAGATTTTGGATCATTTTCACTATCAATATTCGGAATTCTTTCTCAGGTAGATTCCCTACCTCTTCCTCTTTTGTTTGGTTTGGTGGGCAACCCTCCTGTTCCTTTATCTGCTGAGTATTCCTCTTTCTCTTCATCTTGATTATATTGCTGCGTTTGGGGTGGCCTTTTTATATTCTGGTAATTTGTGGAGTTCTCTTTATTATGGAGCTTCCTCACTGTGGGTGGGGTTATATCAGTGGCTTGTCTAGGTTTCCTGGTTAGGGAGGCTTGTGTTGGAGTTCTGGTGGGTGGAGCTGGGTTTCTTCTCTCTGGAGTGCTGTTTTTGAAGACAATGGTCTGCTTTTCTGGTTGCCTGATGTCCTGTGCCAGCCTACAGAAGTTGTTTTGTGGAGTTTGCTCAGTGTTGAAATGTTCTTTTGAGGAATTTGTGAGGGAGAAAGTGGTCTTCACGTCCTATTCCTCTGCCATCTTAGGACCGCCCTCCTAAATTCCTTTTTAAAATGAGTTTCTTAGGGACTTCCCTGTCAGTCCAGTGGTTAAAACTCCCTTGCCAGTGTAGGGAACTAATCTAAACAAATTTTTAAAAAGAATTACAGGTCCAAATGAATTCACTGGTGGATTCTCCCAAACATTTAAAAAGGAAATAAACATACTCTACCAAAACTTCCAAAAAATTTAAAAATAGCTTATTTTCCCCAAATCATTCTATAAGGCCTAAATTACAGTGATGCCAAGCACAAACAAGAATATTATAGGAAAACTACAAAGAAGTATCTCTATGAACATAGATGAAAAGAAATCTAAACAAAATTTTACAAAATAAATTCTAACAAGAAATACAAAGTATAAATATATCATGATCAAATCAAATATAACCAATAAAAATTTCATTTAACATTGGAAAGCCAATCAATGTAATTCTTACTAATTTAAAAAGAAATCTATGTGATCTTCTGAATAGATCCAGAGAAAGCATTTGAAAATATTAAGCATTTATTCTTTTATTAAATTTAATTAATTTATTTTTTAATTGAAGGATAATTGTTCTACAGAAATGTGTTAGTTTCTGCCAAGCATCAACATGAATCAGCCATAGGTGTATATATATGTATCCCCTCTCTCTTGAAGCTCCCTCCCAAGCATTTATTCTTAATTTTTTTTTAAAAATGATAAAAATTCTCAGAATGTAAGAAAAAGGGGAATTATTCTACCTGAAAAAGAGTATCTAAGAAAAACCTACAGCTAAAATAATAATTTACAACTGGACAGTTCCCTCTAAAATCATTAGTAAGGGAAAGATGTCTGTTCTCATCACATCTATCAACTTTACACATTCCATCCAGTGAAATAAAACAACAAAGGCCATTAAAGATAAGAAGGCAATAAAGATCTGTAAAAACACACAGATTAGAAAAAAGGAATAAACTTCTGTTGAACATGGCTCAAACATCTGTGCAAACAGATCCTACAGAAAGTAGCAAAAAATACTGTCACTGTTAAGGGAGTTTAATAAAATTGTAGGGTACCAGATCATTAATGAAAAATCAGTTGAATTTCCATATACGAAACAAAAACAATTGGAAATTAAAATTTTAAATAGTATTACATATATGAAATACAGATACTGATAAAAATGTGCAAAATCTGTACTCTTAAAACATCAAAAGTGATTAAGAAATTAAAGAAAAACTACTAAAAGGAAAAATGCTTCATAATTATGGATCAGAAGCCTCAATATCATTAAGATATCAATTCTCTGTAAATACATTTATAGATTTATTCCCAGTTAAAATTTCCAAATGGTTATTTTTCAAAATTTTTTTTCAGAAGTTGACAAACTGATTCTAAAATTTTAATGGAAACAACAAAGGACTTCCCTAGAATATTAAAAAAGAAAAATAGTAGATTACTTAACCTTATTTTAAGTTTTTTTTTAAATTTATTTATTTTAATTGGAGGCTAATTTTTTTACAATATTGTAGTGGTTTGTGCCATACATTGACATGAATCAGCCATGGATGTACATGTGTTCCCCATCCTGAACCCCTCTCCCACCTCCCTCTCCATCCCATCCCTCAGAGTCATCCCAGTGCACCAGCCCTGAGCACCCTGTCTCGTGCATCTAACCTGGACTGGTGATCTGTTTCATATATGATAATATACATGTTTCAATGCCATTCTCTCAAATCATCCCACCCTCACCTTCTCCCACAGAGTCCTAAAGTCTGTTCTACATTCTGTATTCTCTTTTGCTATCTCACATATAGGGTCATCATTACCATCTTTCTAAATTCTATATGTATTCATTAAAATACTGTATTGGTATTTTTCTTTCTGACTTACTTCACTCTGTATAATATGCTCCAGTTTCATCCACCTCGTTAGAACTGATTCAAATGCATTTTTTTAATAGCTGAGTAATATTCCATTCTGTATATGTACCACAGCTTTCTTATCCATTCATCTGCTGATGGGCATCTAGGTTGCTTTCATGTCCTGGATATTGTAAACAGTGCTGTGATGATGAACATTGGGGTACACGTGTCTCTTTCAATTCTGGTTTCCTTGGTGTGTATGTCCAGCAGTGGGATTGCCAAGTCATAAAGCAGTTCTATTTCCAGTTTTTTAAGGAATCTCCACACTGTTCTCCATAGTGGCTGTACTAGTTTGCATTCCCACCAACAGTGTAAAAGGCTTCCCTTTTCTCCACACCCTCTCCAGCATTTATTGTTTATAGACTTTTTGATGGCAGCCATTCTGACTGGCGTGAAATGGTACCTCATTGTGGTTTTGATTTGCATTTCTCTGATAATGAGTGATGTTGAGCATCTTTTCATGTGTTTGTTAGCCATCTGTATGTCTTCTTTGAAGAAATATCTGTTTAGTTCTTTGGCCCATTTTTTGATTGGCTCATTTATTTTTCTGGTATTGAGCTGCATGAGCTGCTTGTATATTTTTGAGATTAATTATTTGTCATTTGCTTCATTTTCTATTATTGTCTCCCATTCTGGAGGCTGTCTTTTCACCTTGGTTATAGTTTCCTTTGTTGTGCAAAATCTTTTAAGTTTAATTAGATCCCATTTGTTTATTTTTGCTTTTATTTCCATTACTCTGGGAGGTAGGTCATAGAGGATCCTGCTGTGATTTATGTTAGAGAGTGTTTTAACTATGTTTTCCTCTAAGAATTTTATAGTTTCTCATCTTACTTTTAGAGCTTTAATCCATTTTGAGTTTATATGTTTGTATGGTGTTAGGAAGTGTCCTAGTTTCATTCTTTTACAAGTGGTTGGCCAGTTTTCCCAGCACCACTTGTTAAAGAGATTGTCTTTTATCCATTGCATATTCTTGCCTCCTTTGTCAAAAATTAGGTGTCCATAGGTGCATGGTTTTATCTCTGAGCTTTCTATTTTGTTCCATTGATCTATATTTCTGTCTTTGTGCCAGTACCATACTGTCTTGATGACTGTAGCTTTGTAGTATAGTCTGAAGTCAGGCAGGTTGATTCCTCCAGTTCCATTCTTCTTTCTCAAGATTGCTTTGGCTATTCAAGGTTTTCTTGTATTTCCATACAAATTGTGAAATTATTTGTTCTAGTTCTGTGAAAAATATCACTGGTAGCTTGATAGGGATTGCATTGTTTGTTGGAAGATTTTTGACTACAGTTTTGATTTCCATGCTTGTGATGGGTCTGTTAAGATTTTCTATTTTTTCCTGGTTCAGTTTTGGAAGGTTATATTTTTCTAAGAACTCATCCATTTCTTCCACATTGTCCATTTTATTGTCATATAGTTGCTGATAGTAATCTCGTATGATCCTTTGTATTTCTGTGTTGTCTGTTGTGATTTCTCCATTTTCATTTTAAATTTTGTTTTGATTCTTTTCCCTTTTTTTCCTTATGAGTCTGGCTAATGGTTTGTCTATTTTATTTATCTTTTTAAAGAACCAGCTTTTAGTTTTGTTGTTTTTTTGCTATAGTCTCCTTTGTTTCTTTTTCGTTTATTTCTTCTTTAATTTTTATAATTTCTTTCCTTTTAATAACCCTGGGGTTCTTCATTTCTTCTTTTTCCAGTTGCTTTAGGTGTAAAGTTAGGTTATTTATTTGATATGTCTCTTATTTCTTGAGGTAAACTTGTATTGTTATGAACCTTCCCCTTAGCACTGCTTTTACTGAATCCCATAGGTTGGGGTTGTCACTTTTTCATTTTCATTTGTTTCTATGCATATTTTAAGTTTTATTATGTGCTGTTCTGTGCTAAGTTGCTTCAAGTCATGTCCAACTCTGTGTGACCCTATGGGCTGTAGCCTGCCAGTCGCCTCTGTCCATGGGATTCTCCAGACAAGAATACTGGAGTGGACTGCTGTTCCCTTTTCCAGGGAATCTTCCTGATCCAGAGATCCAACTGAAGTTTCATGCCTATCCTGCATTGGCAGGTGGGTTATTTATCACTAGCTCCACCTGGGCAGACCTAAGTAATCAAGATGGTGTACTATTTATACAAATATAGACAGAAAGATGTTGAGTACAGAATAGATCCACATATATACTATGGTCAATGACTTTCAGCATAAATATAAGCAATTGAAAGGGAAGGAATAATCTTTGTAACACATGATGCTGAAAAAAATTCAATATCCATAAGCAAAGATGAAAAAAAGAACAAAAAGAAACAAAAAACCTTCAATTCTTATCTTAAGCATAGGTGAATTTTACTCCCAGTGAATAATATACCAGTGTGTTAAACTCAAACCTAATATACACATAATTAAGGTCTTTAAACACTGAGCATTTCCCATATACCATGAAAATATATAGTCAATGGCCAGTATATAAAATGATTTCCATATTAAAAGACCAATAATTTTTAGGAAATTGACCATATATCTGCATTTTCCAGGTACTGTCCAGTCCACACTTGAAACAATTTGAAATGGACTTACCAGAAGGGTAAATTTGAAAGAATATTATAAAACTAATGAGGCTAATAATTTTTGGTTACATTACAATGTAATGATTATAATAGTTTTCTAATTAGCAAGGAGTTTTATTTAGATTGGCAATTCAAAATGGATATATGATCATAAACCACATGGCAAGAGATGTGTACTACTGGGGTTAATTGGGTGGCAAGTTCAGTGATGGCAAAATGAAATAAAACCTATGAAAGCATAACACTAAACCAAAAGGGTATATCAGATGACATCTAAGAAAATTATGACATTTTTGTTGACAATAAGTGAAGTTTATTGGTATGAATGCAGAGGGCAGGAGTAAAGGGAGAGGGATATACAATATACTACAGAAGAGTTAGTCTCTCTGAATACAGTTCTCTGAGAACATTCAAATTATTATTTTTCCCAAGGAAATCAAATATTGCAATCATGGACTTCCATCTAAGCGTAGAATATTCTTATGGTTTATCTCATGAGATCATATGCATTAGGTTTAACATTCCAATCTCAACAAATCATTAAGTCTTTCTCAGGACTCCTGTGTAGTCAGGTGACTAAAGTTAAATGTCGTGGAAGATAGTAAGATGGCACAGATTAGCATATTCATCACTATCTAATAAGGATCTTCTGAAGAGACAGAAAGTACTGAAGTTAATTTGCAAAAGATCTTACTTGTTTTTTAGATACAAAATAGGCAAATATGGATGATCCTCTTAAATTTAGATTGGGTGACTTATTATAAACATTTTGAATTATTTACACATAAAATATGAATAAATGATTATATATGAATAAATGATTATTCATATGTAATATTTTTCTGATCAGTTCAGTTCAGTCGCTCAGTGGTGTCCGACTCTTTGTGACCCCATGAATCGCAGCATGCCAGGCCTCCCTGTCCATCACCAACTCCCGGAGTTCACTCAGACTCACACCCATCAAGTCCGTGATGCCATCCAGCCATCTCATCCTCTGTCGTCCCCTTCTCCTCCTGTCCCCAATCCCTCCCAGCATCAGAGTCTTTTCCAATGAGTCAACTCTTCGCATGAGGTGGCCAAAGTACTGGAGTTTCAACTTTAGCACGATTCCTTCCAAAGAAATCCCAGGGCTGATCTCCTTCAGAATGGACTGGTTGGATCTCCTTGCAGTCCAAGGGACTCTCAAGAGTCTTCTCCAACACCAAAGTTCAAAAGCATCAATTCTTCAGCGCTCAGCCTTCTCCACAGTCCAACTCTCACATCCATACATGACTACTGGAAAAACCATAGCCTGGATTAGGCGGACCTTAGTCAGCAAAGTAATGTCTCTGCTTTTGAATATGCTATCTAGGTTGGTCAAAATTTTCTTCCAAGGAGTAAGCGTCTTTTAATTTCATGGCTGCAGCCCCCATCTGTAGTGACTTTGGAGCCCCCCAAAATGAAGTCTGACACTGTTTCTACTGTTTCCCCATCTATTTGCCATGAAGTGATGGGACCAGATGCCATGATCTTTGTTTTCTAAATGTGGAGCTTTAAGCCAACTGTTTCACTCTCCTATTTCACTTTCATCAAGAGGCTTTTTAGTTCCTCTTCACTTTCTGCCATAATCATGGTGTCGTCTGCATGTCTGAGTTTATTGATATTTCCCCCAGCAATCTTGATTCCAGCTTGTGCGTCTTCCAGTCCAGCGTTTCTCGTGATGTATTCTGCATGTAAGTTAAATAAGCAGGGTGACAATATACAGCCTTGACGTACTCCTTTTCCTATTTGGAACCAGTCTGTTGATCCATGTCCAGTTCTAACTGTTGCTTCCTGACCTGCATACAGATTTCTCAAGAGGCAGGTCAGGTGCTCTGGTATTCCCATCTCTTTCAGAATTATTCCACAGTTCATTGTGATCCACACAGTCAAAGGTTTTGGCACAGTCCATAAGGCAGAAATAGATGATTTTCTGGAACTCTCTTGCTTTTTCCATGATCCAGCAGATGTTGGCAATTTGATCTCTGGTTCCTCTGCCTTTTCTAAAACCAGCTTGAACATCAGGATGTTCATGGTTCACGTATGGCTGAAGCCTGGCTTGGAGAATTTTGAGCATTACTTTACTAGCATGTGAGATGAGTGCAATTGTATGGTAGTTTGAGCATTCTTTGGCATTGCCTTTCTTTGGGATTGGAATGAAAACGGACCTTTTCCAGTCCTGTGGCCACTGCTGAGTTTTCCAAATTTTCTGTCATATTGAGTGCAGCACTTTCACAGCATCATCTTTCAGGATTTGAAAGAGCTCAACTGGAATTCCAGCACCTCCACTAGCTTTGTTCGTAGTGATGCTTTCTAAGGCCCACTTGACTTCACATTATAGGATGTCTGGCTCTAGATGAGTGATCACACCATCATGATTATCTTGGTCGTGAAGATCTTTTTTGTACAGTTCTTCTGTGTATACTTGCCACCGCTTCTTAATATCTTCTGCTTCTGTTAGGTGCATACCATTTCTGTCCTTTACTGTGCCCATCTTTGCATGAAATGTTCCCTTGGTATCTCTCATTTTCTTGAAGAGATCTCTAGTCTTTCCCATTCTGTTCTTTTCCTCTATTTCTTTGCATTGATCTCTGAGGAAGGCTTTCTTATCTCTTCTTGCTATTCTCTGCAAATCTGCATTCAGATGCTTATATCTTTCCTTTTCTCCTTTGCTTTTTGCCTCTCTACTTTTCACAGCTATTTGCAAGGCCTCCCCAGACAGCCATTTTTTTTTTTTTTTTTTTTGCTTTTTTTCTATGGGCATGGTCTTGATCCCTGTCTCCTGTACAGTGTCTTGAACCTCATTCCATAGTTCATCAGGCACTCTATCTATCAGATCTAGGCCCTTAAATCTATTTCTCACTTCCACTGTATAATCATAAGGGATTTGATTTAGGTCATACCTGAATGGTCTAGTAGTTTTCCCTATTTTCTTCAATTTGAGTCTGAATTTGGTAATAAGGAGATCATGATCTGAGCCACAGTCAGCTCCTGGTCTTGTTTTTGTTGACTGTATAAAGCTTCTCCATCTTTGGCTACGAAGAATATAATCAATCTGAGTTCAGTGTTGACCATCTGGTGATGTCCATGTGTAGAGTCTTCTCTTGTGTTGTCGGAAGAGGGTGTTTGCTATGACCAGTGCATTTTCTTGGCAAAACTCTATTAGTCTTTGCCCTGCTTCATTCCACATTCCAAGGCCAAATTTGCCTGTTACTCCAGGTGTTTCTTGACTTCCTACTTTTGCATCCCAGTCCCCTAGAATGAAAAGGACATCTTTTTGGGGTGTTAGTTCTAAAAGGTCTTGTAGGTCTTCATAAAACTGTTCAACTTCAGCTTCTTCAGCATTACTGGTTGGGGCATAGACTTGGATAACTGTGATATTTAACGGTTTGCTTGGAGACGATCAGAGATCATTCTGTCGTTTTTGAGATTGCATCCAAGTACTGCATTTCAGACTCTTTTGCTGACCATGATAGCTATTCCATTTCTTCTGAGGGACTCCTGCCCGCAGTAGTAGATATAATGTTCATCTGAGTTAAATTCACCCATTCCAGTCCATTTTAGTTCGCTGATTCCTAGAATGATGACGTTCACTCTTGCCATCTCGTTTGACCACTTCCAATTTGCCTTGATTCATGGACCTGACATTCCAGGTTCCTATGCAATATTGCTCTTTACAGCATCAGATCTTGCTTCTATCACCAGTCACATCCACAGCTGGGTATTGTTTCTGCTTTGGCTCCTTCCCTTCATTCTTTCTGGAGTTATTTCTCCACTGATCTCCAGTAGTGTGTTGGGCACCTACTGACCTGGGGAGTTCCTCTTTCAGTATCCTATCATTTTACCTTTTCATACTGTTCGTGGGGTTCTCAAGGCAAGAATACTGAAGTGGTTTGCCATTCCCTTCTCCAGTGGACCACATTCTGTCAGACCTCTCCACCATGACCTGCTCATCTTGGGTTGCCCCACGGGCATGGCTTGGTTTCATTGAGTTAGACAAGGCTGTGGTCCTAGTGTGATTAGATTGACTAGTTTTCTGTGAGTATGGTTTCAGTGTGTCTGCCCTCTGACGCCCTCTTGCAACAGCTACCATCTTACTTGGGTTTCTTTTACCTTGGGCGTGGGGTATCTCTTCACGGCTGCTCCAGCAAAGCACAGCCACTGCTCCTTACCTTGGATGAGGGCTATCTCCTTGCCACCGCCCTTCCTTACCTTCAACGTGGGATAGCTCCTCTAGGCCCTCCTTTGCCGACGCAGCCACTGTTCCTAGGGTTACTCCTTCCGGCCGCCGCCCCTAACCTCGGGCCTGGGGTGGCTCCTCCCGGCTGCAGTCCCTGGCCTCCAGCACAGGGTGGCTCCTCCTGGGTACTGCCCCTGGCTTTGGGCATGGGGTGGCTCCTCAGGGCCACCACCCCTGGCCTCCGACACGTGGCAGCTCCTCTCGGCCACCGCCCCTGACCTCAGACTTGGGTAGCTCCTCTCGGCCGTTCCTGTGCCATCACAGCCTGGCACTCTCAGCCGCTGCCCCTGACCTTGGACGTGGGGTAACTCCTCTCGCCCGTGCTTAGTGTGCCAGGTCGCAGCCACCCGCCGTTAGTTTGCTCAAATTATTTAAATTGGAAATAAAATCATGATTGCTAAGGTATCATATGATATTTACAATATTAATAGATAGCATTCTCTACTATTTTAAAATACCTATTGTCTCTTCCTTTATTTTGTTGTTGTTCAGTTGCTAGTTCAGTTCAGTTCAGTCTCTCAGTCATGTCCGACTCTTTGCGACCCTATTAATCGCAGCACGCCAGGCCTCCCTGTCCATCACCAACTCTTGGAGTTCACTCAGACTCTCGTCCATCGAGTCAGTGATGCCATCCAGCCATCTCATCCTCTGTCGTCCCCTTCTTCTCCTGCCCCCAATCCCTCCCAGCATCAAAGTCTTTTTCAATGAGCCAACTCTTCGCATGAGGTGGCTAAAGTACTGGAGTTTCAACTTTAGCATCATTCCTTCCAAAGAAATCCCAGGGCTGATCTCCTTTAGAATGGACTGGTTGGATCTCCTTGCAGTCCAAGGGACTCTCAAGAGTCTTCTCCAACACCACAGTTCAAAAGCATCAATTCTTCAGCGCTCAGCTTTCTTCACAGTCCAACTCTCACATCCATACATTCCAGTAGTCAGTTGCTAAGTAGTGTTCAACTCTCTGTGACCCCATGAATTGAAGCACTCCAGGCAGGCCTCCCTGTCCTCCACTATCTCCCTGAGTTTGTTCAAACTCATGTCCATTGAGTCAGTGATGCCATCCAACCATCTCATCCTCTATCACTCCCCTTCTCTTATCCTCAATCTTTCATTTATTATGCATTGATGGCATACTTAGCATCTTATTAGGTAATGTGAAAAATGTAACTAGTAGACTGTACAAAACTTGTCTTCAGTTAGGTTTTGAGAAGCAAAGCCTAAATGCGATTGAGGGGGTGTTCCTTAGAAAAGCATTTTTGAAGTGAGGGAGTGAAAACAGATTTGGTAGGAAAGGGGAGGAGCGAGGATGTGATCTCAGGTAAAGTGTAGCTTTATCTGATACACAGAGGAAAGCTGTAGAGCAATCACTATAGTTTAGCATCATTTCCCCCTGGAGGAAGATGGGCTGGCTCTCTGTTTCCTGCCTCAGTCAGTTATTGGCCATGAGGAGGCGCTGGGAGGGCCTAGTTTCCAAGTGAGGGGATTCCATCTAACCTAGGGCTATTCTTCAGAGGAGGTGTCAGCTGGGGAGCATGAATAAGCTGGAAGAAAGAACATGCAACCTGCTAAAGGGAAAAGGCACAGGATAACTAGTGTAAGGCTTTTCTTCTTCTCTTTCTTCCCCTTGACTGTTTCCTTCTTAGTCTCTTATCTCCCCCAATAATCCAAAGATACACTTTAAAAGTTTTATGCTATCCTTTTCATGTCTCTCACCTACATTTTAACATTGCTCAGTGAACTCTGCTTATACCTTTGACCTTCTTCACTGCATTTGCAACACTTCGGTTCATGTGATTGCTGACTGGAGCCAGTGTTACGCAGAGTAGTTAACTTCAGTAATCAAAACCCTCCAATGACTTCGCAGATCCTTAAGTGTGAACTAGCATACCCTAATTCTGGACCTCTAGTAATTTGTTACTTTTTCCTGTCACTCATCACTCTACCTGATACACCCGTTCAACATCAGTTACATTAGCCTTTTGCTGATTCTCAAATATGTTAAACACATTCATGCTCCAGGTCATTGCAATTTCTGGTTGCTCTACCTGGAACATTCTTTCTCCTTGTCCAGTAAGTTTATTCACTTGCTGCCTTTAGGTCCTGGATCAGATGTCATTTTGCCAGTTGGACTTTTCTGAGCACACAATCTAAAGTGAAGTGAAGTGAAGTGAAGTGAAGTCGCTCAGTCATGTCCGACTCTTTGAGACCCCATGGACTGTAGCCCACCAGGCTCCTCCGTCCATGGGATTCTCCAGGTAAGAGTACTGGAGTGGGTTGCCATTTCCTTCTCCAGGGGATCTTCCTGACCCAGGGATTGAACCCAGGTCTCCTGCATCGTAGGCAGAAGCTTTAAACACATTTATCATTATTTGAAGTATTAACAACTTTGTGATCGATTGGTTGATTGTCTAACTAAACTAGAAGATTCAGCATAGCTGCAATAGCAAAATCATTGTTCTGTTCATCACTGGTTCCCTCACACCTAGAACAATGTCAGGACCACAGTAGATACTCAGTGAATGTCTGGTTAATGAATAAATAGGTGTTGAAGGAGGAGAAGGCAATGGCACCCCACTTTAGTACTCTTGCCTGGAAAATCATATAAATGGAGGAGCCTGGTAGGCTACAGTCCATGGGGTCGTGAAGAGTCGGACAAGACTGAGCGACTTTACTTTCACTTTTCACTTTCATGCATTTGAGAAGGAAATGGCAACCCACTTCAGTGTTCTTGCCTGGAGAATCCCAGGGACAGAGGAGCCTGGTGGGCTGCCATCTCTGGGGTTGCACAGAGTCAAACACGACTGAAGCAACTTAGCAGCAGCAGCAGCAGCAGGTGTTGAAGGAACAAAAGAGAAAAAAAATAATATTCTGCAATTGTCAAAGAAAGCTATGTTAGAATGAATTTTGTGCTGTTACTTTACAGGTAAATATAAGATTTACAGGTAGGAAAGTAGGTGAGAAATTTCCAAGCAGAGTAAGGAGCCAATGTCTTTGAAGCAAGAAAGCCCACAAGACTCTGCAATTCTTTGCACATGCTCTCTACTTTGGAGGGTCCATCAATAATTGCAGCAGTGTTCTCCAAGAAGGTTATGTCTCAGGTCTGTATTCTGCTTTCCACTACCAGACAGCTTCCTGGATATTTCCAGCTACATGATTTTTCATCATCTTAAACTAATACTTTCTAGATTTATTCCTGTCTTAGTGGCTAAAGTATTGAAATCATCAGAGACACTTATTTGTCCCTTGCCCTCTCATCCTATCAGTGAATTTGAATTGGCTTTTTTTATTATAATATCCTCTATTTTCTCCATTGCTGTTGTTGTTTAGTCACTAAGTCATGTAATGTCCTGTCTCTAAGTCGTGTCCCTAAGTTGTGTCTCTCCATACCTCCTGCCATATCCATATCCTAGTATATCATGCTATTGACTAATTTCTCTGACTCCAGACTTTTCCTTTTTAATTCATTCTTCCCAGTATTGCGACATGTTGTCATTGTTCAGTTGCCCAGTCATGTCCAACTCTTTGTGACCCCATAGATGTCAGCATACCAGGTCTTTCTGTCCCTCACCACCTCCTGGAGTTTACCCAAGTTCATGTCCATGCATTGGTGATGCCATCCAGCCATCTCCTGAAAAACATGAGCAAAGTAAACAGACCTGTATTACATTTTGGCATGC
Source organism: Budorcas taxicolor (assembly GCF_023091745.1). Taxonomy (NCBI): domain Eukaryota; kingdom Metazoa; phylum Chordata; class Mammalia; order Artiodactyla; family Bovidae; genus Budorcas; species Budorcas taxicolor. The sequence goes on from NC_068916.1 coordinate 76,438,179, forward strand.
CACTCAATAAACATCTTGGGTTATTAATGATGTTTACTTTCAAAGTCATAGCTAATGGTCAAGGCCATCTGGACTTGGCACCAGTCAACTTTCTACTTTCTTATTTCTTCTTTCTTTTAAGTCTCAAGTCATATAATTGCAGCAATTTTGTCATATAATTGTTTTTACTTACACTAGTCTGCTCCTGTACTTTTGCCCAATTTCGTACCATCCCTCAATACTCTCCATTCCCATACTTTAACCTATCCTTTCTTTGAAACCTGTCTCACATCTTCCCCCCTACACACAACTGCCCTGACCAATCCACTGAAAGTATCTTCTGCATATTTTGAACATCTAAACACTTCATCTCTGTGATTCATTTAGAAAGTAATCATGTATTTCCATGGAATATATTTCCCTTCTTTTATATTGAAATAGTCTTTAAATTCATTATTTTCATTTTTCACTTTGCCTTTCAATCTCCTCTTTCTCCAAGAAGATTTTAGGTTCTCTTTGGGGCAGGGATAAAATCAAGGTGTAGGAAGGAACCTACTGCCTAGTCTCAGCTGCCCCAGGTCATGTTGTGCAGTATTGTCAAATTAACCTCCCTAAATAGGTTCTCCTTATTAACCTCTCTAAAATGGTAAAAGAATCTGCCTGCAACGCAGGAGACCCAGGTTTGATCCGTGGGTCAGAAAGATCCCCTGAAGGAAGGCATGGCAACCCACTTCAGTACTCTTTCCTAGAGAATCCCAGGGACAAAGGAGCCTGGCAGGCTACAGTCCATAGGGTCGCACAGAGTCCAACACAACTGAAGCAACAAAGCACAACAGCAAATAGGTTCTACCAACCATAGGATCACAGTATTTAACTGCAGTAAATATGTATACATGTTATTCTTTCTGGCGAAAAGCTTATTTATTACCATTTACATATAAAATTCCTACATAGCCTTTAAAGATTCATTCAGGAACAGAATCATTTCAATTAAAATGTAACTAAGCTCTCTGTGTAACATTTGCTTCTACTTTATTGTCATCAGCACCAGGAGGTTCCCTTTTGTTCTACCTATTGTTTTATGTACGAACAAAAATTCTGATTTGCAGGAATTAAGAACACAGGCTTCAGAGTTAGACCTGGCTTCAAACTTGCCTTTGCCCTTGTATTGCCTTTATGATCCAGAACAATTAGATGTGATCATATGCTCTGCTCACTTCAGTTCCTAAAAATAACTCTGTAAGTAAACAAAACCAAAATGCCTCGTTTTCATCATCCTGTAGATTCATAAAAGCAAAGTAGATAGATCCTTTGGTGTTTCCTTCTTTTATTTACGTTTAAAGGGTTTGTATAACCACATATATACAAACTGAGAAGGAGATGGCTGGAAGAGGGTGTTGCAGATTAGGAGAGCTACTCTAATTAATTCTTCAGGGAAAACATTACCACTTTTGTTTTACATAATTTTATTCTGATTAAATTTAGTAGCTCTTCTCTTGTCTTTCACTAGCCTATCTAATAGCAGTTTGTGGTCATTTTCTTTGCCTTTTCAGGTCTCTGGATGATATCTTCTTTCATTACAAAGATTTCTTACAAAAATAGCCTCAAAATATATATTCATATTTAATGCTAAAGGAACCAAAACCAGAATAGTGTTACTCACCTGGCAGCTATCTTGTGATTAAACATTTATTTTCCTAGAATATGCCAGCATAGATAGTGTTACTGCATTTTATTTTTTGTCATATAATCTCTTTATCTTTTGAGAAATAAACTGCCAACTTCTGTTATCCTATGTAATACCTGTTTCTTCTAAGCATGGAAAGCTCTAAAAAATATTTAACAATGCAATAAATATTATTAACTGAAAAAGGAATGCTTCATTCAGCAAATTTAGTTTAAGAGACTTTATTATATTTGTCATTTGGAATGCTTCTGCCTTCTAATAACAAAAACCCTGACTCAAGATGACAAACAATAAGGGAAATGTATTGTCTCTGTAATAGAAAGTCTTGATTCATGATGCGTGTCTGGCTTGGTTGATTTATTGGCACAGCAATATGATCAGCTATATCAATTGTTTTCATTTCTGGTCTCTGCCATCACAAACATTTGCTTCTTTCAGGATGGATGCAAAATTTCCAGCCATCAAATCCAGAAAGAATAACACAAGGAAACAAAGAGATCATTCATTCCTTTATCCTCTCCTAAGAAACAGGAAAATTCCCAGAACTCACTGACCAAAATATCCTTTCTCCCATGCCCCACTGGTGAGATTTTTTACTTCATAACCATTTCTGGGCCAATCAAGTTCACTCCTTGGGCTGCAACAGGCCAAGTTTCTAAGGCCAACCATATAGTCATGCAGTCTACCCAGTAGCACAAAAACTTGGGCTTGGAAGAGTTCCATTCTTAGTTTATTACACTGCTAGTATCATCATGGAAGTCTTAATAAGTTTTAAGTGAGGGACCTGTGTGTTCATTTACATTGAGCCTCTCAATATTATGTGACTGATTCTCCGTATTCCACTGAGGTAGTCAGCTGTATGAGGCAGGGATGGGTAATACTTGTAAGTCTCCAAAAAAAGAGATTGCCTTGGTGGGATGCTGGGTAGACCTCCAGCAGGTTTTACTTCATTCATTACTTGACTTTAGAAAGGATTTCCTCCATTCTAAATCATCAAAAGAAAAAACAGTGAAATGACCAGTGCCTCACATACTAGACAATTAATCCTCAAGTTAAAGAAGCCACTGAGTACAAACTAGAAATCGATGGTATAGTGGGGGATTTAAAGGGAAGTGATTAAGAGCAAAGGCATTTCTTCTTATATTGCTGTTCTTGATATCACCCCAAAATCATAGCTGACCTGATGAAACTCATTCTTCTCCACTGATACCTATTTATATTTCCCAAACTTAACACATTGCCGTTTTGCCTCATATACAGATAAACACACATTCATGCACACACACACACACACACATTATATTTTTTCAGTGCCTCTTATTAAAAAGAAAATCAGAAAATCCTTAACCACAAGGGCCACCATGATTCTGCCCTCTACCTCTCCTACATCATGTAGCCCTTCTTGCTGCTTCAATCTCTCCTCTCTGGCCACCTGGGTTTTTCAATTTTCTTAAAGCTCCATGTTATCTGCAACATAGGAAGCTTTGTCAACATATTTTGCCTGCTTCCACTTTCCTCTTGTCTTGTTTATCACAATGAACTTTTATTCAAACTTAAGATCAAATTTGAGGTCACTTCCTTGGAAAACCTTCCCTGCATCCAATTCTAGATCCAATTGTCTTGTTATGGAGCCTATCAAATTGTATTACTTTCTTTCAAAAGTGATATCTCAGTTTGCATGCACACTTTTATCAGTATCTGCAGTTTGTAGATTAATACCAACAAAGCTTAAGCATAGGAGATCAAGAATAGTGATAAAAATCAGCTTCATGAGGCTTTTTCAGAACTTGGCTCAGATCATCTTAGAACTACTAATGGGTAATATGCGAAGAAAATATCCATAATCATAGTCATATCCATAATCAGAGATTTTGTTTGTTGAGGATATGAGTTAGACTAACTAAGCTTATATCTGTTATTCATTCAAACATAAAGCTTTCAAGTCATTTATTTTTTATTTGAACCTATGTAATTGCCTATTTTGATTTAAACATGAAAGCAACAAAAATATTTAAATACCCTGATATAGTGACAGATCTATGTTCTTTTGTTTAAATGATTTCTACAGGACCTTGAGGATGATTTTAAAATCTAAACTTTAACCTGATTACTTTAGTAAATTCTGTCCAATTATTTTGCTGTTTTTTGAATCTTTTTACATTGCTTAACAAACACTGAAGTATTATACTAGCGAATCTGGTGGGCTTGAGATGCTTCCTAATGTAGTCTGGAGGACAGGTTTTTATTTTTCTCTTGATTGGTTGTTCTTCATTAAAGAAATTAAAGAAAACTTTGAATTTATATTTTCATTAGGCCTTTTTCCAAGTTTTGTCAATATGGTTGGTTATCTGATTACTAATTAAAGATCTAGAGTTAAAAATAGATCTGTAGATTTAAAAACGCCATGTGTGTGCATATGTGTGTCTGTATATCTGTGTCTATCCATATACAGGTTGATACATATACACAAACACACACATTGGCAACTAAATTGCTTTTTTAGGATTCAGTGATTATACCATATCCATTCATCCATTCATGCGTTCATTCACTCACTCACTGTATATTTTTTGAATATCTGTTATGAGCACAAGGTACACATCTAAACACTAGAGTAACAAACCAACTAGACAAAGTTACACTGCAAAGAGTCAGACACGACTGAGAGACTGAACTGAACACTGTAATTTAACTTATATTCTAGCAACGGAGACAAATAAGGACAAAAAATAGGTAAATAATATATGTTCGTATATTTCACAGAACAGTAAGCTCCATGAAGATATTGTAGGGTTAGAGAATGATTGCGATAGGGAAGAGTGTTGGTATTATACAGAGTCAGGGAAGATCTATCAGAAGATATGATATTTGAGCTGTGACCAAAATTATTAGGAGTGAGCTAGTTGATGATTTCAGGAAAAAAAGAAAAAAAATGCTCAAAGTAAACTTAATTTAACCTTGATGCAGAAATTGTGTCCACCTTTATACAGCTAGAAACTTTAATTGGTTGGTACATATTTTCTATATCTAAAATTTTGGGGCTTGTTCTATTTTTATTTTCTGCTTTGTGATTTCATGAAAGGGCAACATCTGGCTGTTACTCACAAAGTCAAGGACTCTTCATCCTTCTCAGATGAAGTTTTTGTCCTGCTTGCCTCTGATTGACTATGCTATCTTGTTCAAATTACTTAACTTCTTGGATGCTATTTTAAAAATTACTTAAAAGGTTTTTTCTTTTTATTTTTATTTTAAAGAACAGTCATCCCTGTCCTGTTTTCTTGCCAGAGGGTAAATTTGTAAGAGAAACTATATAGGAGGAGATGTGGGAACTGGATTTGTAATTCAGTATCTACGAAAGTTTAGGCAAATTACTTGTCATTTAGGAATCTCAGCTTTTGATTTGTAAATTATGGAATAATAGAATTCATATAAGAGTCATTGTGAGAATTATAGGAGATAATTTATGGAAAATACCTGGCACATAGAAAGTACTCTCAAAAAAATCTTAGGTATTATTACTATTATTTTAAGGGGGAAAAAAAAAACAGTGACCATAAAATGTCTCTGTAAATGAAAGAAACTCTATGAACAGAGGCTATAATTATGTGTTTGGTAAGTAGTCACACAATAATTATTGGGTAGTGGCTTTAAGCATTTTGCTAAAGAATAGTCTTTATTTTATTTTATTTTTTGCTTAATTTATGACATATTTTGAGTAGAGAATTGGGCTTTTTTAGAACAATTATAATTTACCATAATTCATCACTGTTTTTAAAACATTTTGTCCAGAAATAGCTTTTTCACTTGGGATATTAGACATGTAGTAAGCCAGCATATTTATTATATCCAGAGAGGTAAGTATTCCTTATCCTCTTGTGGAGGAATGAATGTTTTCATCTGACACTCTAGTCTTAAAAGAGACAAGTATTCCCTCCTTATGCACTATGTACAAGGTGAATGAAGATAAATGGAGACAGTTTTAGATACTCAGAGGAATAAGTACAGTCAGAATAAAAGGGTCACTTCCATTTCTAAGCTTAAGAAAGCTAGCAAGGCCACAGTGAATAATTATATCCTAAACGAAGCGTGCAATTATTAATGGCACTGTCTCACTTTTAGCAATTTAATTGTCTACCAGAAGACTATCCAAAGATACTACATTATATTCTCTAGCTTTTTACTTCTTTGCCTACTGAAGCTTTTATAATGATTTACATTAGTAATAGGCTTTCTCCAGTTCACTTAATTTAATCATCCTCAATTTATTCTTCCTTTGATGGAAAGCAATTAAAGGGAGTGTAGAGTTCCCCCAAATGACAGCCCACGCCTCAGTAGACCCAGGTGTATGATAGAATATACTTCTTAACTCTGCATTTGGTCTAGAAGTTTTGTCCATAAGGTAGGAACCACGGATTACAACCATACCTTAAGGCAGGAAAATAATCTTATTTTGTAACAATAGGGAAACTAATACAATAATAAGAAGAGCAAACATTTCTCAGACACTCACTGTGTGCCAAATACTGTACTAATATCTTTGAGTTTCCTCACTTAATTCTTATTTCCAAAAAACAAGAAAGGAATATGCATAGTCCTTATACTATAAGTGGGAAACAGGCCCAGAGAGGTAAGGTAACTTGCCATGGCCATGTAGCCAGGGCAGATTAGCCCACATCCAAATTCAGGAGCTTGGACTGATCTTAGAAACTGTACTTTGAACCACCACTATCAGTATAATCAAATGATGTTATTCTCCCATGCACAACTCCCCAGAACTTTCTCTTTTCCCAGGTATTCCTATATTTTACTCCCTCATTTCATTCAGAGCTATGCTCAATATACCATCTAAAAACAGCATCCCTTGCTACTCTATCTTTTAGCCTGCCTTTTTTTTCATAGTATTTTTTTTTTTTCATTACTCAACACCACATATTATCTATTTGTTTATAGATGTTCTCTCACTGCTCCATAAGAATCTTGGATACAGAGAATGGTTGTGTTAAAACACTGTGGGAACTCAATAAATATTTGTTAGATGAAGAAATTTATGAATTGATGTTAAATAATAAGTAGATGAGTGTTAATATTGACCACAGTACCTGGCACAATGAAAGCATTCAATAGAGGTTGGTTCACTTTTTATAAAAAAATATAGTAACAATAATTGTCAATATCAAAAGAGATACAATGAAATATATTAAAATGTAAATAAAAATTCACTGTGGAGAATGAAACGGCAACCCACTCCAGTATTCTTGCCTAGAGAATCCCATGGACAGAGGAGCCTGGTGCGCTGCTGTCCATAGGGTCACACAGAGTTGGACATGACTGAAGCAACTTAGCATGCATGCATGTATTGGAGAAGGAAATGGCAACCCACTCCAGTGTCCTTGCCTGAAGAATCCCAGGGACAGGGGAGCCTGGTGGGCTGCCATCTATGGGGTCGCACAGAGTCGGACACAACTGAAATGACTTAGCAGCAGCAGCAGCAGCAAAAATCCACTATCTTGAATTCCTCTGAAGAGACCTAAACAACTGAAGTAAATCCAATGATAGAAATAATCTTGCTAAAGAAAAGAAACACCTCCTTGTTTTCCTGGAAAAGGAAGAAAAAATATTCCAAGCTAAATCTATTTTTTTCAAATTATCAGTAATTAACATTCACTTGGAGATTCACATCATAAACTCTAGGCACAGAAAGAAATAACACATATAAAATATTTTCCCCTCAAGTGAAATTTTAAAATTCAAAGTATATCAGCCCTAGTTAAAAATGTATTACACATCTTATTTTGAAGAATATCAGGTCATATAATTAGATGAGATAAAGTAATATAAACAGTTATTTATATGAATTCATTATATATTTTCTTCAACAAAGCTGAATTATTCTCAATATTCCTATAGTCTTGAAGAACTGATTAATCAACTTATAGTAAACACAAAGAAACACAACTAACTTACTCATATACTAAAAATGATGTTCACATTCTGTAGTTTAGGATAAGTACACTGCTTACGTCATGCACTGAGTTTTTAAGGATCTTTTGCTAACCACAATGCCAATTGGTTACCCAGAATTACTTTTTATAGCTCTCCTCAATTGAAATGTGGATATTAGGTTATCACAATTCTCTTAAGGATCCATGTAAAACTAGTAGACTGTCTTAAATCACAGAAATGTTGCTTTCTGTTCCCTTACTTCAGAAATAAAGAAGCATTATCTAAAGAAAGATGACTAGTATGTCTCTGATAATACTCCAAATTGTGAGAAAATATATAATTAACGGGTAGACTCCAGAGATGCATCAGTAAACAATGCCAACATCATCGTTCTGGTTCTGTAGTTTACATCATTTGTAGAAGACATGAATGGGTGTGGCTCCCTGGCTGATACACCTACTTCTTCAACAGAGACAGAGAAAGTTTCTAGTTGCCCAATTTCTGCTACATTATTCTCAATTATTTCACAACTGATACTTCTAGAGATGGATTCTGAGAGTAAATCCATGTAATATTTTATTATATTTTTTAAAAATCTGAGGCAAAGTTAGAGTCCCCCCTCTGTCTTCCTTGATCGTAATAGCTAAGGGATTTGAAGCTTGTTAGCTGTTGGCAACTACATTTCCTTCTATAGAGGTAAAGCAATTCATCGTGCAACAAAAAGTCAAGAGACCTACAAAACGAGCAATGGAGGCAATGCAGAGTCATGGATGCCCTGTGTCTGGTTAAACTTCAAGCCCAGATGAGCTCTGTACTTTTAGCGGTTTAATTTATGAGATAGTTTCAGTTCAGTTCCTATGGATGTGAGAGTTGGACTGTGAAGAAGGCTGAGCACCGAAGAATTGATGCTTTTGAACTGTGGTGTTGGAGAAGACTCTTGAGAGTCCCATGGACTGCAAGAAGATCCAACCAGTCCATTCTGAAGGAGATCAGCCCTAGGATTTCTTTGGAAGGAATGATGCTAAAGCTGAAGCTCCAGTACTTTGGCCACCTCATGCGAAGAGTTGACTCATTGGAAAAGACTGTGATGCTGGGACGGATTGGGGGCAGGAGGAGAAGGGGACGACAGAGGATGAGGTGGCTGGACGGTATCACGGACTCGATGGACGTGAGTCTGAGTGAACTCCGGGAGTTGGTGATGGACAGGGAGGCCTGGCGTGCTGCGATTCATGGGGTCGCAAAGAGTCAGACACGACTGGGTGACTGAACTGAACTGAACTTAGTATATTTTAAATCAATATACCTATTTTTGACTAAACTAATTTGAATTATGTTTTTATCATTTATGATCAAATAAGTTGTTTTTAATATTATCAGACCTGTTATTTATCTGCTTACATCCAAAAGTACAATTGACACGTATAAGTACCACCAAGAAAAGGATTTGAAGTGAAAAGAAATAAAACCAATTTTTCTCAAACATAAAAATCACTTGCAGTCTTAGTCAACAATCATAACAGAAATTGAAACTATCACCTACTAAAATAAGTGATAAAAACAATCAAGAAACTGGCATATGTAAACAGGTAAAAGTGTAACACACTTTTTGATGAAGATGAAGACACATATTGATGAAGATCAATATGGGGAATAATTAGTAATTTTAACATTTTAAAGAGGAGTATAGGTTTCTGTTAGCATATTTAATACATGGAGAGCAAAAACAACCACTGAGAAAAAAAATTAGAACTAAATCCATTATGCATTAAAGTAAGTAGAGTGTATAGGCCATGTTGTCATTAAGATGTATATATGCTGCTCTTAAGAATATGGGGTTTTAAAAGTGCAGAGAAATCTCTTCCAAGAAAATTACAAGGATTCTCCATATCTAAAGTGTAACTTCCATTACTTATAGCTCCTTTTATTCTTTCAATTATGAACCTAAACTGATTCACTGTTTGTTTACTACGAAAGTGTGGAGTAGGCAAAGCTTCACATAGGAGGCAAAACCTCAAACTGCTTTTATCCTCCAGTAGATTTAGTCAACACTTACTGTGGCCATACATCCATCTCAGCTCTTAGTCATTGTATGGCAATGATCTGTTTGTTCTTCTCATTCTCCATCAGACAGAGAAAAATTGGAGGACAATGACCAAGTTACATTCATCTTTGAATTCTCAGTAGTGAGCAGACTGTGTGCCACATAGTAGGTGCCCAGCAAATTTTGGCTAAATTGAGAAAAATGGTGCCACCACTCCCACAGCATTCTCTATTACTCTCTGCTATAGTCCCTAATATACTATATTATAATTTATTTTCTGTGAATTTAATAAGATAAAACTTACCATTTTATTCATGTTTTTAATCTTTATTGTCTACTACTTAGTAAGTATTTAAAATATTGTTGCATGTATGAGTGAAATCAATGAATGTGTAGACAAATTACTGAATAATAAATATGGTGAAATGAAGGAAAATTATTATTGACCTTTGGGGCATGAAAAATGAGGTAGTAGATGATGCATATCTTGTTGGAAAATATTCAGTTTGAGAAGCAATAGGAAATCCAAATGGTCAGAAAATCTAGCCAAGAATCATTTGTCCTCTGTCCCCCATGGTTCAGTTGTATTGTGAAATAGTTTTTCTCTGTAACTTTACTTATGTGATTCATCCACCTGGAATAACCCTACTTTCTCAACTCTAATTTTTTTACTCAGAGTCTTCTTTGTGCTTCAAGAACATATTCAGATTCCATATCCTTCCAAATATAACCCCAGTACTGCCCAATGGCATGCAGTTCTCTTTATTTTGGATCACTTTATATTTCAGATAGGCATTTTTGGTGTCACTTAGCACAGTCCACCCTGTATTATCATGTTTATTTGTTTAAGTTCTGTCTTCTTCAGTACATTGAGATGTCTTGAAAAGCAGCGATAAGTTTTTAATTCTATTTACAAGTTCTAGACTCTTCACACAAGGAATGTATATCATTTGTGTATATTGCATACCACACAAGGGCACATGTACTCAGTCCTGTCTCACTCTTTTGTCACCCCATGGACTGTAGCCCACCAGGCTCCTCTGTCCATGGACTTTTCCAGGCAAGAACACTGAAGTGGGTTGCCCTCTTCTCCAGGGGATAGTTATGACACGGATCAATTCTGCGTCTCCTGTGTCTCCTACATTAGCAGGTGAATTCTTTACAATTGAGCCACCTGGGAAGCCCATACCATACAATATACTATCCTAATAGTGGTTTCAGCTAAAGCTGAAACTCAAATACTTTTGCCACCTCACGTTGAAGAGTTGACTCATTGGAAAAGACTCTGATACTGGGAGGGATTGGGGGCAGGAGGAGAAGGGGACGACAGAGGATGAGATGGCTGGATGGCATCACGGACTCGATGAACATGAGTCTGAGTGAACTCCGGGAGTTGGTGATGGACAGGGAGGCCCGGTGTGCTGCAAATCATGGGGCCGCAAAGAGTTGGATATGACTGAGCACTGAACTGAACTGAACTGAACTGAATAGTGGTTAGAAACATACAACTAGAGTTTATGCAAAAAGTCAACAATGTAGGCACATTAAAAAATTTATTTCTGTATTATATCTATTAGAATAAATAAAATAGATAAATATGTGTAGAAATATTTCAGTTTTAGGAAGTAGTTTGGAAGAATCAAAACTGGTAACACAGATAATATAACTTTTACAATGCATCCATTTTTAAGATATACAGAGTCAAACTTATTTTCTTCTTTTTAGCTCAGGACAGGACTTAATTCTGTATGTACATGTACTGCTGACCAGGATCTCAGAGCAATATAAGGCTTGAAAATGTTGCACATTCATGGGGTTTGCATAAATTACTTTCTAGTTATTTTTTTCCTCTTTTTGTTCCCAAATGGTTTATCAAGCTTGGGAGAAAATATTATGCATAATTGCTACACCTTAGATTGCAATATACTATACAAAACTAATCATAGATATTTATAGCCTGCATAAACTCTGTTTGCCCATCCATGGCAAGCATTTAATAAAGCTAGTTCATCTGGAAAGGAAGTTAAATTAAATAATCCAAAATGAATGTGATGCATATTCACAAAAATGTGGTGTTTAGATTGAGCTAACAAAAAGGAAGTCAGGCCCCACCAAAGATGGACAAGCTGGAATTCAGTCTTTCTATCTACATTATACATTAAGTCTTCACCCTAACTTTTGTGTCCATTCTTTTTAGACATTATGCCTAGGTCCATTTTTATTAAATCCTTTAAAATCCAATGCATCTCTATTATATACTGGATAATGCTATATAAAAAATCATACTCTGGCTGTTGTACACAAATCTAAAAACTATATAAGAATACTCAAATGAAACTTTTAAGGTAAATTTCATTACCTTAATATGAGGGGAAAATTAATTGAAGTGTAAATATGCATTCAAACTAAGGAATGATGATAAAGTCTGGTATTTTCTATCTTGAATAATCATGCTGTTGTAATCATTTGTGAGTGACCCCGGGTCATTAGGTGCCCAATATGCTACTGGAGATCAGTGGAGAAATAACCCCAGAAAGAACTAAGGGATGGAGCCAAAGCAGAAACAATACCCAATTGTGGATGTGACTGGTGATAGAAGCAAGATCCGATGCTGTTAAGAGCAATATTGCACAGCAACCTGGAATGTCAGGTCCATGAATCGAGGCAAATTGGAAGTGGTCAAACAAGAGATGGCAAGGGTGAATGTCGACATTCTAGGAATCAGCAAACTAAAATGGACTGGAATGGGTGATTAACTCAGATGACCATTATATCTACTACTGCAGGCAAGAATCCCTCAGAAGAAATGGAGTAGCCATCACGGTTAACAAAAGAGTCCGAAATGCAGTACTTGGATGCAATCTCAAAAACGACAGAATGATCTCTGTTTGTCTCAAAGGCAAACCATTCAATATCACAGTTATCCAAGTCTATGCCCCAACCAGTAACACTGAAGAAACTGAAGTTGAACGGTTTTATGAAGACCTACAAGACCTTTTAGAACTAACACCCAAAAAAGATGTCCTTTTCATCATAGGGGATTAGAATGCAAAAGTAGGAAGTCAAGAAACACCTGGAGTAACGGGGAAATTTGGCTTTGGAATGCGGAATGAAGCAGGGCAAAGACTAATAGAGTTTTGCCAAGAAAATGCACTGATCATAGCAAACACCCTCTTCCAACAACACAAGAGAAGACTCTACACATGGACATCACCAGATGGTCAACACCGAAGTCAGATTGATTATATTCTTTGCAGCCAAAGATGGAGAAGCTCTATACAGTCAACAAAAACAAGACCAGGAGCTGACTGTGGCTGATAATGAACTCCTTATTACCAAATTCAGACTCTAATTGAAGGAAATAGGGAAAACCGCTAGACCATTCAGGTAAGACCTAAATCAAATCCCTTATGATTATACACTGGAAGTGAGAAATAGATTTAAGGGCCTAGATCTGATAGATAGAGTGCCTGATGAACTATGGAATGAAATTTGTGACATTGTACAGGAGACAGGGATCAAGACCATTCCCATGGAAAAGAAATGCAAAAAAGCAAAATGGATGTCTGGGGAGGCTTTACAAATAGCTGTGAAAAGAAGAGAGGCGAAAAGCAAAGGAGAAAAGGAAAGATATAAGCATCTGAATGCAGAGTTCCAAAGAATAGCAAGAAGAAATAAGAAAGCCTTCTTCAGCTATCAATGCAAAGAAATAGAGGAAAACAACAGAATGGGAAAGACTAGAGATCTCTTCAAAAAAATGAGAGATACCAAGGGAACATTTCATGCAAAGATGAGCTCGATAAAGGACAGAAATGGTATGGACCTAACAGAAGCAGAAGATATTAAGAAGCGGCGGCAAGAATACACAGAAGAACTGTACAAAAAAGATCTTCACGACCCAGATAATCATAATGATGTGATCATTAATCTAGAGCCAGACATCTTGGAATGTGAAGTCAAGTGGGCCTTAGAAAGCATCACTACGAACAAAACTAGTGGAGGTGATGGAATTCCAGTAGAGCTATTTCAAATCTTGAAAGATGATGCTGTGAAAGTGCTGCACTCAATATGCCAGCAAATTTGGAAAACTCAGCAGTGGCCACAGGACTGGAAAAGGTCCATTTTCATTCCAATCCCAAAGAAAGGCAATGCCAAAGAATGCTCAAACTACCGCACAATTGCACTCTAGCACAATTGCACGCTAGTAAAGTAATGCTCAAAATTCTACAAGCCACGCTTCTGCAATACGTCAACCATGAACTTCACGATGTTCAAGCTGGTTTTAGAAAAGGCAGAGGAACCAGAGATCAAATTGCCAACATCTGCTGGATCATGGAAAAAGCAAGAGAGTTCCAGAAAAACATCTATTTCTGCTTTGTTGACTATGCCAAATCCTTTGACTGTGTGGATCACAATAAACTGTGGAAAATTCTGAAAGAGATGGGAATAACAGACCACCTGACCTGCCTCTTGAGAAATCTGTATGCAGGTCAGGAAGCAACAGTTAGAACTGGACATGGAACAACAGACTTGTTCCAAATAGAAAAAGGAGTACGTCAAGGCTGTATATTGTCACCCTGCTTATTTAACTTATATGCAGAGTACATCGTGAGAAACGCTGGACTGGAAGAAGCACAAGCTGGAATCAAGATTGCTGGGAGAAATATCAGTAACCTCAGATATGCAGATGACACCACCCTTATGGCAGAAAGTGAAGAGGAGCTAAAAAGCCTCTTGGTGAAAGTGAAAGAGAAGAGTGAAAAAGTTGACTTGAAGCTCCACATACAGAGAACAAAGATCATGGTATCTGGTCCCATCACTTCATGGCAAATAGATGGGGAAACAGTGGAAACAGTGTCAAACTTTATTTTGGGGGGCTCCAAAATCACTCCAGATGGTGATTACAGCCATGAAATTAAAAGATGCTTACTCCTTGGAAGAAAAGTTATGACCAACCTATATAGTATATTCAAGAACAGAGACATTACTTTGCCAACAAAGGTCTGTCTAATCAAGGCTATGGTTTTTCCTGTGGTCATGTATGGATGTGAGAGTTGGACTGTGAAGAACGCTGAGTGCTGAAGAATTGATGCTTTTGAACTGTGGTGTTGGAGAAGACTCTTGAGAGTCCCTTGGACTGCAAGGAGATCCAACCAGTCCATTCTGAATGAGATCAACCCTGGGATTTCTTTGGAAGGAATGATGCTAAAGCTGAAGCTTCAGTACTTTGGCCACCTCATGCGAAGAGTTGACTCATTGGAAAAGACTCTGATGCTGGGAGGGATTGGGGGCAGGAGGAGAAGGGGACGACAGGATGAGATGGCTGGATGGCATCACAGACTCGATGGACGTGAGTCTGAGTGAACTCTGGGAGATGGTGATGGACAGGGAGGCCTGGCGTGCTGCGATTCATGGGGTTGCAAAGAGTCAGGCACGACTGAGTGACTGAACTGAACTGAACTGAATCATTTGTGAATAGAAAAAGAAAAGCCCTGGGGCATTTAGCTGATCATTTTGCACCATGCAAACTAAAGAATCACCCAAGAGCAGAAAATAGCAGTGGCAGGCAGGGCTATTTTGACTCATGAACAGGTTATCTGACAAGGATACAGTCCATGATCTCTTATCAGCAATTCTAAAATTCAAATAGCTGTAAACATCAAAAATATTTTAAAAACTCATTTGGTATCAAAAGCTCTCTTGACATGATAGAAAGTGATACATAGTCTTCTCCTTTTAGTGTGAATAGCCACACATTTTGCTAAGGACACACTAATGGTGATATTGAGTTCAGTTCAGTTGCTCATTCATGTCTGACTCTCAGTGACCCCATGGACTGCAGCACGCCAGGCTTCCCTGTCCATCACCAACTCCTGGAGCTTGCTCAAACTCATGTCCATCGGGTCGGTGATACCATCCAACCATCTCATCCTCTGCCATCCCCTTCTCCTCCTGCCTTCAATCTTTCCCAGCATCAGGGTCTTTTCTAATGAGTCAGTTCTTTGCATCAGATAGCCAAAGTATTGGAGCTTCGGCTTCAGTATCAATCCTTCTAATGAATATTCAGGACTGATTTCCTTTAAGATTGAGTGGTTTGATCTCTTTGCAGTTCAAGAGACTCTCAAAGTTATCCAACACCACAGTTCAAAAGCCATAATTCTTTAGTGCTCAGCCTTCTTAGTGGTCGAATCTCACATCGATACATGACTGTTGGAAAAACAGTAGCTTTGAATATACAGACCTTTGCTGGCAAAGGATTGTCTCTGTGTTTTAATGTGCTGCCTAGGTGGTTCATGGGCTTCCCTGGTGACTCACCTGGTAAAGAATCTGCCTGCATTGAGGGAGACCTGGGTTTGATCCCTGGGTTGGGAAGATCCCCTAGAAAAGGAAACAGTTACCCATTCCAGTATTCTGCCCTGGAGAATTCCATAGACTGTATAGTCCATGAAGTTGTAAAGAGTCAGACAGGACTGAGTGACTTTCACTTTCACTTTCTTTTAGGTTGGTCATAGCTTTTCTTCCAAGGAGCAAGTGTCTTTTAATTTCATGGCTGCAGTCACCATCTGCAGTCACTTTGGAGCCCAAGGAAAAAAAGTCTCTCACTGTTTCCATTGTTTCCCCATCTATTTGCCATGAAGTAATGGGACCAGATGCCATGAGGGATCTGGGACCAGACCTTAGATTTTTTAATATTGAGCTTTAAACCAGCTTTTTCATTCCTCTTTACTTGTATTAAGAAGCTCTTTAGTTCCTCTTTGCTTTCTACCATAAGGGTGGTGTAATCTCCATATCTGAGGTTATTGATATTTCTCCCAGCAATCTTGATTCTACCTTGTGCTTCATCCACCTCAGCATTTCATATGATGTACTCTGCATATAAACTAAATAAGCAGGGTGATAATATACAGCCTTGATGTATTCTTTTCCCAATTTGGAACCAGTCTGTTGTTCCATGTCTAGTTCTAACTGTTGCTTCTTGAGCAACAGGCTCAAGAGGCTTCTCAGGAGATAGTTAAGGTGGTCTGTTATTCCCATCTCTTGAAGAATTTTCCACAGTTTTTGTGATCCACACAGTCAAAGGCTTTAAGGTAGTTCATGAAGCAGAAGTAGATGTTCTTCTGGAATTGTCTTCCTTTTTCTATGTTCCAACAGATGTTGGCAATTTGATCTCTGGTATCTGTGCCTTTTCTAAATGCAGCTTGAACATCTGAAAGTTCTCTGTTCGCACACTGTTGAAGCCTTGCTTGGAAAATTTTGAGCATTACTTTGCTAACATGTGAGATGAGTTCAACTGTACGGTAGCTTGAACATTCTTTGGCATTGCCATTCTTGGGATTAGAATGAATACTGACCTTTTCCAGTCCTACGGTCACTGCTGAATTTTCCAAATTTACTGGCATCTTGAGTGCAGTGCTTTCACAGCATCATCTTTGAGGCTTTGATGTAACTTAGCCAGAATTCCATCACCTCCACTAGCCTTGTTTGCAGTGATACTTCCTAAGGGCCACTTGACTCTATTCCAGGATGTCTGGCTCTAGGTAAGTGGTCACACCATCGTGTTTATCTGGGTCATGAAGATCTTTTTTGTATAGTATTTTATGGGTATTCTTGCCACCTCTTCTTAGTATCTTCTGCTTCTGTTTGGTCCCTACAATTTCTGTCCTTTATTGTGTTCATCTTTGCATGAAATATTCCCTTGGTGTCTCTCATCTTCTTGAAGAGGTCTCTAGACTTTTCCATTCTATTGTTTTCCTCAGTTTCTTTACATTGATCACTGAGGAAGGCTTTCTCATCTCTCCTTCCTATTCTTTGGAACTCTGCATTCAGGTGGATATATCTTTCCTTTTCTCCTTTGCCTTTCACTTCTCTTCTTTCCTCAGGTATTTGTAAGGCCTTCTCAGACAACCATTTTGCCTTTTTGCATTTCTTTTTCTTGGGGATGGTCTCTATCACTGCCTCCTGTACAATGTTACAAATCTCTGTCCATAGTTCTTTAAGCACTCTATCTATCAGTTCTAATACCTTCAATCTATTTGTCACTTCCACTATATAATCATAAGGGATTTAATGTAGGTCATACTTGAATGGTCTATGAATGGTCTAGTGTTTTTCCCTACATTCTTCAACTTACATCTAAATTTTGCAATAAGAAATTCATGATCTGAGCCACAGTCAGCTCCCAGTCTTGACTTTGCTGACTGTACAGAGCTTCCCATCTCCAGCTGAAAGAATATAATCAATTTGATTTTGTTATTGACCACTTTTTTGGGTTCCAAAATCACTGCAGATTGTGACTGCAGCCATGAAATTAAAAGATGCTTGTCCTTGGAAGAAAAGCTATGAGAAACCTAGACAGCATATTAAAAAACAGAGACATTACTTTGCTGACAAAGGTCCACATAGTCAAAGCTATGGTGTTTCCAGTAATCATATATGTATATGAGTTGGGCCATAAAGAGAGTTGAGTCTGAAGAATTTATGCTTTTGAACAATGGTATTAGAGAAGATTCTTGAGAACCTTGGACTGCAAGGAGATCAAACCAGTCAATTCTAAAGGAAATCAGTCCTGAATATTCATTGGGAGGACTGATGCTGAAGCTGAAGCTCCGATACTTTGGACACCTAATGGGAAGAACTGATTTATTGGAAAAGACCCTGATGCTGAGCAAGATTGAATGCAGGAGGAGAAGGGGATGACAGAGGTTGAGATGTTTGGATGACATCACTGACTTGATTGGCATGAGTTTCAGCAAGCTTCGGGAAGCCTGGTGTGCTTCAGTCAATGGGAATACAAAGAGATGGACATGACTGAGCAACTGAACTGAACTGTATTGACTGAACTGATTGATAATCTGGTGATCTGTTAGATCATCTGGTGATCATGTTAGAGTGATCTGATCTGTTGTTGGAAGAGGGTGTTTGCTATTACCAGTGTGTTCTCTTGGCTAAAGTCTGTTACCTTTTTCCCTGTTTCGTTTTTCACTCCAAGGTCAAACTTACCTGTTACTCAGGGTATTTCATGATTTCCTACTTTTGCATTCCAGTCCCCTATGATGAAAAAGACATCTTTTTTTGATGTTATTTCTAGAAGGTCTTGTAGGTCTTCAGGGGAAATTTAATTCAGATAAGTATTCCATCTACCACTGTGGGCAAGAATCCCTTAGAAGAAATGAAGTCGCCCTCATAGTCAACAAAAGAGTCTGAAATGCAATGCTTGGTTGTAATCTCAGAAATGATAGAATGATCTCTGTTTATTTCCAAAGCAAACCATTCAACATCACAGTAATACAAATGTATGCTCCAACCACTAATGCCAAAAAAGCTGAAGTTAAGTGGTTCTATGGTGGTGTTATTGGAGAAGGCAATGGCACCCTACTCCAATACTCTTGCCTGGAAAATCCTATGGACAGAGGAGCTTGGAAGGCTGCAGTCCATGGGGTTGCTGAGGGTCAGACACGACTGAGTGGCTTCACTTTCACTTTTCACTTTCATGCATTGGAGAAGGAAATGGCAACCCACTCCAGTGTTCTTGCCTGGAGAATCCCAGGGATGGCGGAGCCTGGTGGGCTGCCATCTATGGGGTCGCACAGAGTCGGACACGACTGAAGTGACTTAGCAGCATGGTGGTGTTATATATAGGTTGTTTTTTTTTCCCCTAAAATCAAAAACTTTTGAATTCTGAAATACATAAGCCCCTAGGGCTCCAGATAAGGGATTTCAGATGAGATGAACTCAATTTCCCCTCTCAAACCTGAAACATCTTCTCCATCTTCACTCCAGCCCATACATAAACTCAAGTTTCTATTTGCATTCAATGATTTGAGAAGAAGTTTTTGTGTTTTTTTTTTTGTTTGTTTGTTTGTTTTGAGACAAGATTTTGAAAAGGGAAAGGAATTAGAAACATTAAGAAACATACTTTTGCCTTTTTTTCCCCTACTCTGCTCAAATGAGATTTGACCATGTATATTTAGAAGGGTATGAACCAGAAGTTGAAAAAAAATTTTTTTTCTGAGTTATTAAGAATTTGGGCCAAAGCAGATCCCTTTCAGGATTCCTGTGATATTGTGAGATGTGTATCAGAGAAGAAGCAAGTATCCTCATCACTTCTGGCTGGCACTATGAACACTGCAATGTTGGAAGCGTAAGGAAACAGGACTCGTGACATGACAACTGGTGTTTACTTCATAAGATCCATGAGCAGTTGCAGCCACTGATTTGGAAGAGATTTTCCTTTAATGACTCAAAAAGCATTAAATGTTAACACATGAATTCTAGAGCAGGCAAATAATATTACAGACATAAATTGGTGATGCATATGTAATTATGAGTCACGTGCAGACATGACTTCCAGAATCCAAAAAATAAGTAGGAATATTTTTAAGGGAGCTAGGTTCTTGAAAATGCATGGGACTCAGAGCCATTCTAATAGGGACACAAGCATAGAATATGCAGTGTTAAGGTCATGTAACATTTCGGTTTGGTAGTTTGGAGTTTTGTTTGTTCATTTTACATTCAATAAACAGCTGATAAAACTATAATAATGGCAACATGCTAAGATCACCAATATCCTCAAATACCACAAAACTGTCATGTTCCTTATTAGCATTATTTTCTATATTTTTCAATTAAAATTTCCCACCTTCAATGTTACTTGATTGTAAAAATTGCTATCTTTGCCTCTAAAGTAACCGTGTCAAATGTACTCACTTCCAAATCCATTGGATACAAGCCAGTAATGTCTTCTTGATTTGCCTGTCATAGCTACATTTATTTTCAATGCCATATTTCAGGCATTTATTAGCTCATACCTAACCTATGGCAGGAATCTCCTGTACTGTGCTGTGCTTAGACATTCAGTCATGTCTGACTCTGCAATCCCATGGACTGTAGCCCACAAGGCTCCTCTGTCCATATGGATTCTCCAGGCAAGAATACTGGGGTGGGTTGCCATGCCCTCCTCCAGGGGGTCTTCCCAATCCAGGGATCGAACCCACGTCTCCCATATTGCAGGTGGATTCTTCACCATCTGAACCACCAAGGAAGCCCAAGAATACTGGAGTGGTTAGCCTGTCCCTTCTCCAGGGGATCTTTCTGAGCCAGGGATCAAACCGGGGTCTGCTGCACGATAATCTCCTAAGCAATGTCTGTACTTTCACTCTTTTATCCCTCCAATTGTTTCTTCTAATGTCAGTGTTTTGTGATTAAAATCAGGTTTAATTAGTTACTTTCATTTCTTAAACTCTCTCACTGGTTCTCTTTGTGAGGGGTAATATCTCAAATTCTCATCCTAGAGACTATGATCCTTCATATTCTGAATCTGATGCATATTCCCAATGTTATTCTTCTTATCTTTCACCCTATACTTGAAACAGATCACTCACCACTCCCCATTACTTAAATTTTCTATTTATTCTCCAACACTCATTGCTGTCTACCCTGGAATACATATCCGCTTTCCTAGCCCCCCAGTGGAACAAGTCCAGACCTACCAGTTCATTCAGTTTATGTGGATTTATTTTCACTGTTGGCATTTTTATAAAATCAAAAGAAACTATCCCAATATGGACTCTCTTAAACAAAATGGTTCTTTGTTCTTCTAAGTAAGAAGGAAATCGTTTTGTACTTATATTACAGACATCAGCAGCGACGGATCTCAGTTTAACTATTAATCACAACTTGTTCCACCACTTTCTTGTCATGGGCTGAATAAATTTTGATGGGTTCGGCGTCTGGAATGCAGTTAAATTTTGGAATGCAGTCAAGAATGGGTGTTCAGAGCCTGGTGCTCTGATGGTGAGATGATATATGGCTATGACTCTGGTGACTCCAACACTTTCTTTTGGTCAAATGTACAATTTCTGCAGAACTGGAAGAACATTACTCACAATGATACTTGGCCATTTATAAGTTGTGTGGTTTAAACAAGTGAATCAATTACCTCTTCAATTGTTAGCAAGCAAGGAAGGAGTGAAGAAGTCATTTGTTAGATGTACTTCAGGTAACAGCAAAGGTCTGAAATGGGATGCTCTCTTGAAAATATTACTTGTTGACAGATGGAGGCATAAGGAGCATTGGACTAAGCATATAAAAAACATTGTTTGTTTGTTTGTTTGTTTGTTTGTATAAGAGGAGAAATATATCCCAGAGGTTTACCTTGTGGAAGAAATGCCCCACACTGTGTCTTAGATGTGAAGAGAGTCATTTTCAGATTACAGAAAAAGTGTGTTTTTGCCAATGTAGGCATTCAAAGGCATTTAGAATGATAGATGCCAGGCTCTAGTTTTGTGGTGTGTGTTTGTATATGTATGTAACATTTTTGTGTAAATGTTCAATATTTGGAATAGGTTTTAGGAGTAATTTTCAATAACCTTCCCCACTTATCTAATTTCTATGACATGTAAGTCACGTAAAGTTATGTAGTCTTCTTTTTCCATGAATTGTTATGCCCCCTTCTCTATTTACTTGGCATCTTTACATAGTTCATTATGGTGTATATGTCGTCAGCAGGATCATATTATTCCTCTTCCAGTTTGCCTTTCTCTTTACAAATTAAAACTTTTATTCTTTTGACAGTATTAGGAAATTAGCTTCTGTTCTTATTTTTATCCTTCTCTGTTTATTCCCCTCAAAAAAGAGGTAGACTTTAACAGGTGACTTTAAGGAAGGGACACCTATGCATAACTTACCCATTCCCAAGCTCTTGCTTACTTGAAAGTTTCTCTCTTCTGTTTTCTATGTGATGATCAAATGTGGGTTAGAGCTAAAGGCTTGTCTTCTAATTTAAAACCTGGGGGATCATATCTCTAACCCTGCTATTGAGACTCCTCCAACTGGTTAACTACCTACTTTGAAAACCTACCTCAGCAAATGTGGGTTACAAAATCAAGAGTGAGAGGAAGAATTTGAACCCAGCTGCTCTTGCAGTCTCAAACAGTTCTCCAGATCATGTGCACCAACAATAAAGTTAAAAATTATACTTAGGCATGCTGTATTATCACAGATCTAAAAAAGAGTGAATATTATATGTATCTTCTAAGTTTTTTAATTTAGTTTCTAACTCCATTTTTTAAAATATATATCCAAGACTGAATATTTTCTAAAGTGGAAAGACTAAACTTATTAAAATGTTTTTCACCTAACTTTATTGGTTCAATGACTGAATCTTCGCCAAATGTTTAGTTTATTGCTAGAAAATACTAAACTGGAACCATTTTGAGTACTTTCATATTTCCTTAAACTTTCCTTTTTTAGTGTTCATTATTTCCTTAAACCATTCTTTTTTAAAATAACTTGTGATATCATATTCATTAATACAATTGTTTAGTTATATGCAATATATTATTTGCATTCACTAAATCAGATGGACACTTATTTTGAATCCACACATACCACTTCAGCTTCAGTAATTACCGTGACATGCACATTTGTATTTCATCTACATTCGCTTCCCCTCTTCTCCTATTATTTTGAAGTGAATCTCAGAGAGCATATTTTAAAATTCATAAATTGTGTATCTTTAAAGTGTTTTTTTAAAATTAACCATAGTGCCATTCTTGTACACAAAGAGATAACTTTTAAATATTGTGAAATATTTAGTCAGCGTTGAAACTGCCAATATTCTCATAAATGCTATTTATCTTGTCTTTTATATATATTATTTTCTTGGTCAGTATCGCAAAAATGTTCACCTGTCTTGCTTCATCAATGTGTCACTTATGTCCCATTAGTTTATAAGAATCTGTCCCCTGACCTTGACCCTTTTATAGCTGAGATTGCCAGTATATACTTTGCTGATTACATTCCCATGGTAACTTTCTGTGTGTTCTGTCTTATTTTCCTGTAAACCACTCTTCAATATGCTCACCACTTGACCAGTTCAGTTCAGTCGACCAGTCATGTCTGACTCTTTGAGACCCCATGGGCTGCAGCACACCAGGCTTCCCTGACCATCACCAACTCCCAGAGTTTGCTCAAACTCATGTCCATCCAGTCCATGAGGCCATCCAACCATCTCATCTCTGTCATACCCTTCTCCTCCAGCCTTCAATCTTGCCAAGCATCAGGGTCTTTTCCAATGAGTCAGTTATTCACATCAGATGGGAGAAGTATTGGAGCTTCAGCTTCCTTCCAATGAACATTGAGGATTGACTCCCCTTAGGATTGACTGGTTGGATCTCCTTGCAGTCCAAGGGATACTCAAGAGTCTTCTCCAACACCACAGTTCAAAAGCACCAGATCTTCAGTGCTCGGCTTTCTTTATAGTCCAACTCTCACATCCAAACGTGACTACTGGAAAAACCATAGCTCTGACCAGATGGACCTTTGTCAGCAAAGTAATGTCTCTTCTTTTCAGTATGCTGTCTAGGGTTGTCATAGCTTTTCTTCCAAGGAGCAAGTGTCTTTTAATTTCGTGGCTCCAGTCACCATCTACAGTGATTTTGGACCAAGAAAAAAAAGTCTCTCACTGTTTCCATTGTTTACCCATCTGTTTGCCATGAAGTGATGGGACCAGATGCCATGATCTTAGTCTTTTAAATGTTGAGTTTTAAGCCAACTTTTTCTCTCTCTTTTTTCACTTTCATCAAGAGACTCTTCAGTTCCTCTTCACTTTCTGCCATATGGGCAATGGTGGTTTAGTTGCTAAGTCATGTCTGACTCTTGCGACCCCATGGACTGTAGCCTGCCAGTCTCCTCTGTTCATAGGATTCTCCAGGCAAGACTACTAGAGTGGGTTGCCATTTATTTCTCCAGGGGATCTTCCTGACCCAGGAATCAAACCTGGTCTCCTACATTGCAGGCAGATTCTTTACTGACAGAGCTATGAGGGAAGCCCTTATAATGGCAATATACGTATCTAATTAAAATTAATGTAAACATTTCCATAATGGTAAAAAGTTCTACTGAAGAGTGCTGATCTATAGGATTTATCAGACTTAGATTTGATTTCTTTTGTCAGTAGTTTTTCAGATTGAGACTGTCTTCTTTCACAAGGAGCAATTTAACCTTTCATCTCTGTCGTGTTAGCAGCCATCTAGGATCAATATCTAGTTGTTATTCATCAAGGGTTGCAAAATGATTATATTCTAATTATGTCATTTCTCCACTTATGAACTGAAATTGCTATATAGAATGGAAATCATGCATATATACTCTAATACCAGTTATAACAGTTCATATAGAAAGAGTAGAATCGGTGCTTGATTTTCTTTTTCTCTTCATTGGCTAGTTTACAGAATCATAGATTTGTGACTAGCATACTCCAGTTGCATATTTTTTGAGGGATGGGGGGGGATATTAATATCAGTTTGTGAATTTTAAATTGTTTGATGTAATTCAATTCATTGATTTCTTTATTTGTATTAGTACTCCAAATGTCCACTTTGGCAACTCTTCAAGTTGGCTCCTGAGTCTTTTTTTTTCTTCATGATTTTAGGGTTCTTCATAGCTTCTTATTTTCTGGTGTGACAAAATGTTGCAGTTTATCAAGCATATTCCATATCTGCATCTGAGACCTACTATTTCTCCAGGAAGCTCTGGCTATTTTTATCCAGAAGTAATTTTGTTAGACTATAATCTCAGTAGTAGGGGCTCATTGCTACCAGGTTTGACATTGCCCAGGTGTGTTCAGTGGACAGACTCAGGATTTTTTTTTAAGAGAAAACACATTATGTACTCTTTAAAAATAAATATGCATTTCCATTCTTCTGTTTTCAATTGAATTCAGGACTGCAAGAATTTTATCTAACCTGTACTACTTTATATCTATATTTCCTTTTCCCCAGGCTCAGAAACCTAGTTGTCAAAGTTGTCCGTAACAACAGAAACTATGGAATATATTTACTCATTTGCTTTGTCCTATGATGCAGCAAAACAGCTTCTAAAATCCATCTTCAAAATTATGATGAACAGTATTTGACAGAAAAGGTTTAAAGATTTTTTTTTTTTTTTTTGGTCCTTATATACTTTAAAGGCAACTTCAGTCTGCAGTAAAATTATTGCATTTTAAAATTACTCAGAATAGTGAGTGAGAGAAAAGTGAGAGAAAAGTAGAGGATACTGGCCATTGTTCATTGAATGCTTATTACTAGCTGCATACTTCTCCAAGTTCTTTATATGGAATAATTCATAATTTGGAAAATAAACCTATGTAGTCAGTACAATTTTAGATATAATGGAAATGAGGCAAAAGTTAGTTTGATAACATTGAATATTATAGGGCTAGAAAGTGTGTCAATAGGAGTTTGAATTCCAAGTCTAGAACTCACCCTCTTAACCAATTGATATCATCTAGGATTTATTAGAGGAAGTAGAACATGAAGTCCTTTAGAAAAGGAGAGTTCCTGGTAATATCTGTATAATTGATAGATCCTGTAAGGTCCACCCAAAAGTTTGTTTCTGGGGCTATGAGTTTTATATATATATATATAAATGATAGGTATATAGTATGTATATATGCTAACTATTTCCTTACAACCAAATGATGTTACACTGAGACAAGTTAAAGGAATAATTTGTATTGTGATTGAGAGAGACCTATATTGTATCCTTACCTTAATATAGCTAGAACACAGCTAAGCACATTTTATTCCAAAAGAACCTCTGTTAAAAATGACTGAGACTCCTGTCCTGTCTGAAGTGAGCACTACAATATTTACATCTGTTTTTGATTTTAAAAAACCAAAACTGAAAATTTCATAAATATGATCTGGTCATTTCTTACATATAAAACATGATACACCAATAACTAGATAGTGATGAATGTAAGTTTTCAAGCTACATGAAAACAGAAGTGTCTCCTCTTTTGAAAATCAAGAATGATTGTGTGCACTAGCTCTTTTGGGTAAATGTCTTGACTGGAGTGTCTTTGCCATATGCAATATATAGCATTAGACATAATTATCAAAAATATAAAACAATGATCAAGATAAATTTATTGAACTTCAGTTTCTGTATTAATAATCTTAAAATTAAGGTATTTTCAAAATTAGAATATATTCTTATATATTGTGAGAACATGAAGTGAAGACAAGGGGAAGGAGAAAAGGACTAAGAGATAAAAAGTTTGAAAAAAGTAGCTTCTTGAGAAACAATCAAATACTGCATGCTTATAATATAACAACTATGTGCAGTTGTTTTGTAGGTTACTTTATATTAAAGTAGAGACAAGAGGAACTTTGAAGAAGAATTCAAAGTCAATATACACATAGAGCAGAATGATCTAAATGGAAAGACTATGCTCCGTTATCCCTCTATTTTATCTAGCATAGGGATGAAGTGAGTGCTGTATAGTTCCTCTTTCATGCTCCAGGGGCATCTCAGACTTGGATTTTACTTGGTGTGACTTCTCAGAGACTGATAGCTCTCTGTGAGCAGAATTCTCCAAAAAGACTTACATTACAATATAGTAAGACTCACATTACAATATAGTAATCAGAGCAGGGGCTCTCTTGATGAAAGGAAACTAGGAGTTGAGGATGCAGGGATATCTCAAGTCAGAATCATAAATCAAAGGCTTAAAAACAAAGTGAAACAAAATATTCTTAACCTATACTTCTCCCTACTAGAAGCTTTAAAAAGGTAATCTACTATGTGTTATTTTACTCAAAGGCCAAAGTAAAAGTTTACTGGTTCAAAAGTCAAACAAACCATATTTCCTTTATTTAAGATGAAATAAAGACCAATAAAAGATTTGGAGAAGGAAATGGCAACCCACTCCAGTAAATAAAGACCAATAAAACTGCTTCTAACTCCAAGTGAGGATGTCTTTTTTGTGTGTGTCAAAAGGGCAAATATTCCTTTAACAAATGCTTTCATTGGCAAATTGTTAATGGGGCTATCATGAAAGGCTTATGTGATGATCCAGGAGATAATTGAGAAATTTGGGATGCTTGTTCTTCTCTATCAATCTGGCTTATGTTATTTCTGAGCCAAACTGTTGACCTTTTCTTACTTCTTTTGTTAAGCTGTGGCACCTAAAGGATTACATATCCAAACAATTTTAGAGAACCTTTTCACTGTGAGAATAGTACGGGGCTTAAATTTATTGAATACTGCTGCATTTAACCTATTTAATTGGAACACGTTAATTAGATCTAATTGCAAAGTTGTTTTAATTGGAAAATCAAGTATTGCACTGATATTGGTGTGCATGATTAAACAAAGTAACTGAGGTCACCAGTAGATAGTATAAGATTCATGCCTGTGATTGATTAAGTATGAAAGTTAATCAATTTAATTTATGTGATTGATGTTGATTCTTTCCTTTTGAAATTGCCTGTTTGTATCTTATTTTATCAAGATACTCTGTCTGGAATGTCAGCTAAACTACAGTAGCTCTTCAGTTTGTTTGTTTTGGTATAATGATGTGTTTATTTCTGATCTAAGTAATTTTAACATGGCTTTTGTGTCACTAATTAAGATTTTTCAAGTTACTAGAGATAAAATTAGATTTTCTATTAACAAAATTTAATTTTCCTGGGGAAATAATTCAAGCAACATGGGAAACTTAACCTATTAGTTCCATTAGTAGAGCTGATAGTTTATTGCCTTAAAGCATATGCCACACAGCTCAGGAACAAAGGTGTCCCTGTTTTAATCATCTCCATGTCAGTGTTCTTTGCATTTCCCTATGACTATGATGATAATTTTAATAATAATGAGAAAATGGAGAACATTTATATAGTCCTTATTATGTGCTAGGCATTGTTTTAATTTTATTAAATATAATAACCCATCTAATAACATATTATATAAATGCATTGGTATCTGTGAATTTTCTTTTATGAAAGTCATAGTGGTAATATCTTCTTATATACTGGATGCTGTCTTCTGAATCATGGCAAACATACATTGTTAAGTCATAACAAGGGAATGTTATTCACCTAGGTTGCAGAGTTAGTAGGCACTTGATAAATTCTCATATATAACATTGACAAAATTGACCCTATCCATATGATTGAGTCTATACCTTGATTAGTCAGGGTCCTCCAGAGAAACAGAGCCAAATGGAGATGTCTCTACCTATATATCCTATATTTCTATGTCTCTGTCTACCTATCCACCTACAGAGAAAATTATTTTAAGAATTTCTTTTAAGAATTGGCTCTTTTGATTTGGGTTGAGAGATGGCAAGTCTGAAATTTGTAGAACAGGCTGGCAGGCTGAATACTCAGGCAGGAGATGGTGCTGTAGTTTTGAGTCTGAAATTGTGAGGTAGGCCACCGGAAAACTGAAAGCTCAGGCAAGAGTTGATGCTAGAGTGTTGGAAAATTTCTCCTTCTATAGGAAAACTTAAGTTTTGTTCTTAAGAACTTTTACTGATTAGAGGAGGTCTATCCATATTATGAAGAGTGGTATCCTTACTTATAGAAAACTGATTCTATTTTATTTATTTTTTAAATCACAGTTGTATGTTTTAGGTATTTATTTTTTAGTTTATTTTTTTAAACAACTGGAGTATAATTGCTTTCTTGCCTTATCATACTGTTCATGGGTTTCTCGTGGCAATAGTACTAGAGTGGTTGGTCATTCCCTCCTCCAATAGGAGAAGTAGAAGAGGGCAACAGATGATGAGATGGTTAGATAGTATTACTGATGCAAAAGACATGAATCTGAGCAAACCCTGGGAGATAGTGAAGGACAGGGGAGCCTGGAGTGCTGCAGTCCATGGGGCCAAGAAGAGTCAGACATAATTTAGCGACTCAAAGATGACAGCAGCAGCATTGCTTTACCACACTGTGCTAGTCTCTGCTATACAACACAGTGATTCAGTTTCATGTATACATACATCCCCTCCCACTTGAACTTGCCTCCCACTCCCCTCTTATCCCACCCATCTAGGTCATCACAGAGCATCAAGCTGAACTACCTGCGCTATACAACAGGTCCCCACTAGTTACCTATTTTGCCCATGGGAGTATATATATGTCAATCCCAATCTCCTGATTTGCCCCGCCCTGCCCTCCCCTCCACCCCCACATATACATGTCCATTCTCTATGTCTGCATTCAGGACAATTGATTCTAGATTTCAACCATACCTCCAAAACAACTTTACAGAAAACTTTCAATTGTTTAGTTATATAACTGGGTGCTATAGCCTAACTGAGGTGATACATAAAATTCAGCATCACATACCTTGAATTTGTATGAATGGTATATATATTATATGAATGGTTCAGGATTCTTGGGCATAAGTATATAATTAACAATAGTCAACATCAATGTGGTATTTTTCCTCAGCTAGATAACAGTACTAATAACTTGGTGATATTTCTGCAATGTTAAAGTTGTGATAAACATTGAAATTTGATTCACTGAACAACTTTTATAAACTAGTCTTTTCCTTTCCTTTTAATTTGTCAAACTCCCTTGTAGCTTGGAGGCCATGCACATCAGTTTTGTTGCATAAGACATAAGTCTGCCGAGGAAGAGACACTATCATGGGGAAATCTTAGTATTTTTTTTCCTAAATAAAAGAAATACTGTTGTATAGATTTTCCTCTTGCCTCTCTTCTTACCCAAGCTACAGAGACAAAGCCTACTAGTGTAGCAAGGACTGACAACATGAGGACAAAAGCCAACACACCAAAGATGACAGACCTGAGAGACAGAAATAACCAGCTTCCTGGCGGGTAGTGCGGAGTTCTTGCTCTAGGCTAATACTAACTGTCAGTGGATTTCTTGTTATATGAGAAAGAAAAGCAAAAAAGAGAAGAAGAAGAAAACACTCCTATTTAAGCTACTGACTCCTATTTAAGCTATCACAAGATTTGTTCCTGGGAATTGTTCACTTTTTGTTTGTTTTTGGTTTTTGTTTTTTTTTTTGGTCTCTGTACACAATCCTAACTTCAGGTTCTTTTCCTATTTTTATTAGTAAAGGGAGAATGAGTTTAAATGCAAAACAAATTGGGACACAGAACTGAGCAATTGTCTATCACAACCATTGTCTCCTTATCAAGAGAGACAACTCTAAAAAAATCATGGAGCATTACAAACACTATAAAACAAAACCAAGTGTTCTTACAAGAATATGTGATGTTGACTACCAGGGACTATGGAATCATCTATGTTTGTTCTTCTGAGTTGCATTATGTTCATTCCTTGGTCACTGATGTTACTTATTGTCTCATGTAAAGGATGAGACAGCGGATGTTGGCAGTTTGATCTCTGTTAAAACCAGCTTGAACATCGTGAAGTTCATGGTTCACGTATTGCTGAAGCCTGGCTTGGAGAATTTTGAGCATTACTTTACTAGCATGTGAGATGAATGCAATTGTGCGGTAGTTTGAGCATTCTTTGGCATTGCCTTTCTTTGGGATTACTATCAGTCATATGGTTTAGATAGAGTTTAAACCACCCTCCGCTCCAGATCATGCCAATCAACACATCCCTTTATCTTTCCAGTAACTAGTTCATGTATAAGTAAGCATTACAAATAGGCTGATGCAATGTAGCATGACTATGTATCTGTTGAGGTTTCCTATGAGGAAAACCTTCTCACTTTCTCTTTTATAGCTTTCTATTATCAGAAAAAAAAAATCCTTATGCAAGATATAAGGTGTGAATGTGAAACCCGGACTCTTCCATGAGAGGGAAAGCCTAGATAAGAAGCACTGTTGATACACAATGTGGAGTGTGGTGGAGAACTCAACACCAGTGTGGTCAGATCAGTGAGAAGCCAGATCTCAGCTTACTGTACTTGAGCTGCTGAAACAAAGCTTATGTGATATAGTTCTCAACTTTTCAGTTGTCAGATAAAGACATCCATTCATCGTTCTTATTTTTAAGTCAGGGTAGGTCAAGTTTTCCATCATGTACAACCCAAGAGACAGGGACTGAATCTTAATAACTTTTCTATTTATCAGGAGCAAGCACATGGTAGGTATTCAACAGATTTTTGTTGATGAATTAGGTTAAAATTGACCTAATGAAAAATCTAACAAAAACTCAAGTTAAATGTATATAAATGTACAGAAATACAGTAAAGAAATAGCCTTATTGCATCATTGTGAGAATTATTAATACACAGTATATGAATTATGAAAATTGTATAGGTTAAACATTTCTGGCAAAATGGCAGATGGAAATAGGACAAATCCTCTCATTGAAAACAACTAAAATTACTGAATAAATTATTCTTGAACAAGATTCAATGGTAACAATGCAAAATATACTCGTGAGGGACTGACTGATGACAGGAAGATACTTTTTTTTGATATATTTAATAAACCAGTTAAACTCAAAAGTTAGTTTGCATCAGTTCAGTTCAGTTCAGTTCAGTCACTCAGTCTTGTCCGACTCTTTGCGACCCCATGAATTGCAGCACGCCAGGCCTCCCTGTCCATCACCAACTCCTGGAGTTCACTCAGACTCACATCCATCGAGTCAGTGATGCCATCCAGCCATCTCATCCTCTGTCGTCCCCTTCTCCTCCTGCCCTCCTGCCCCCTCCTAGCATCAGAGTCTTTTCCAATGAGTCAACTCTTCACATGAGGTGGCCAAAGTACTGGAGTTTCAGCTTTAGCATCATTCCTTCCAAAGACAGTTTGCATAGTTTTATGCAATTTAAGGCACATAAATTTTACAGGCAAAACTAGGAGTGAACAAAGTGGGCCTATTAGAAATAATCAATCAAGATTGATTATTATTAGATGTAATCAACTGCAGATGCTCCCTCCATAAAAGAGTATATGCTCAATATAAACAGTGTAAAAGAATACTTTTTGAAGTACTGATTATTCATGAATAAATATAAAATTGAATATGGCTTTAAATCTAGCAAACCTGATTGAATAATTTATCTATTGACTCTCTTAGATACTTCAGATAAGCAGTCATCTGAAGACAATGACAGTTTTCTCCCTTCCTTTATAATTCTTTTATAATTTATTTTAATGCATGCATTACTATCTGGCTAGGACCTTCAGCAAAATGTTGAAGACAAATACTGAGATCAGGTACTCAATTTTTTCTTATGTTTAATGATATTCATATCTCATTAAAAATAATAAAACAGAATTATAGCTAAGGAATTTATTAGAAAGAGATAAAGCAAAATAATAAAATATTAAATGAATCCATAAAAAGCTAAAAGGAGAAAAATGGGACAAAGGCCCATGATACTAAACAGAAAATAAATTGCATGATGATACATTTAAACCTAAACATAATAACCTAAATATAAATATTCATAATCCTTGGAAGAAAAGTTATGATCAACCTAGATAGTATATTCAAAAGCAGAGACATTACTTTGCTGACTAAGGTCCGTCTAGTTAAGGCTATGGTTTTTCCAGTAGTCATGTATGGATGTGAGAGTTGGACTGTGAAGAAGGCTGAGCACCGAAGAACTGATGCTTTTGAACTGTGGGGTTGGAGAACACTCTTGAGAGTCCCTTGGACTGCAAGGAGATCCAACCAGTCCATTCTAAAGGAGATCAGCCCTGGGATTTCTTTGAAAGGAATGATGCTAAAGCTGAAGCTCCAGTACTTTGGCCACCTCATGCAAAGAGTTGACTCATTGGAAAAGACTCTGATGCTGGGAGGGATTGGGGGCAGGAGGAGAAGGGGACAACAGAGGATGAGATGGCTGGATGGCATCACGGACTCGATGGACGTGAGTCTGAGTGAACTCCAGGAGTTGGTGATGGACAGGGAGGCCTAGTGTGCTGCGATTCATGGGGTCGCAAAGAGTCAGACACGACCGAGCGACTGAACTGAACATTAAAATTTGTCTGTGTGTGTGTTCAGTTGCTTCAGTTGTGTCTAATTCTTTGCAACCCTATGGACTATAGCCCACCAGGCTCCTCTGCCCCTGGGATTCTCCAGGCAAGAGTACTGGAGTGGGTTGCCATGCCCTCCAGGGGATCTTCCCGACCCTGGGATTGAACTTGCATCTGCATGCACCACCTGCACCCTGGGCAGATTCCCTACCCACTGAGCCACCTGGGAAGCCCCAAAATGGTCTAGATGTCACTAATTATAATACAAAGATTGTTAGATTGGAAAAGCATATCCACTTATATGCTACCTACAAGTAACATGACTTAAATAAAAGACACAAATGAATTAAAAGTAAAAGAATAGAAAATGACATACCAGGTTAATACTAATCAAAAAGAAGCTGAAATTGACATAGCAGCATTAGGCATGACAATTTCAGATCAAGTAATGTCATTAAGGATTTTTATAAATTCATAAATATGGTAAATGATTAATTAATCAGAAGGATGCAACAAACCTTAGTGATTATGCCCCTAATGCTAGAGTTTCAAAATACATGGATCATAAACTGATAAAAACATCAGGGATGGATACATAATGTGAATGAAATGCTTCCCTATGCCGTCTCAACAACTGATACAAAAGTCAGATAGAAAAATCAGTAAGGTTTAAAAGACTTCAAAAACAAGATCAACCAACTTTTTATAACTGACATTACAGACACTCTGCCCCATAACAGGAGAATACACATTCTTGTGAAGTACATGTCAAACATTTACCTAGATAAACGATATTTGGAGCAATAAAACAAGTCTAGCTAAATTTAAAATGATTTTAGGCATACAGAATTTGTCCTCTAATCATAATGATGTGAAATTAGAAATGAAAATACAAAGATCTCTGGAAAAATACAAAAATTTGGAAATTAGGTAACACATTTTTAAATAATCCATGAGTCAAAAAAAAAAAAAAGCAATTCAAAAGGAAAAGCAGTACTTTAAATTAAATGAAAATGAAAATATAACTTAAACATGTCAGATGTTGACAAAGCAAAATTTAGTGGGAAATTAATAGTGTGAAACACCTATGTTAGAAAAGAAGGAAGTGTCAAATCAATGACCTCAGCATCCACCATAAGAAACTAGAAAATAAAAGAAAATGAAACCAAATTTCACACAAGTAAGGAAGCAATTAAAAATAAGAGTAGACACTGATTATATAAAATACAAAAACTATAATTAAAAAACAAAGAAACCATAAAGCTGGTTATTTGAGAAGAATAATAAAATTATCCACTCTTTCCCCAGACCAATTAGGAAAATAGGATGAGATGACACAAATTATCAATCTCAGGAATGAAAGAGTGGCATTAATATAGATTTTTCAAAATTAAAAACATAATGAAGAGTATTACAAAGATATTATGCCAATAAAGTTTACACCTAGGTGGAGAGGAAAAAGCCTTTAAAATATGCAAACTATTGAAGTCCATTCAAGAAGAGATACATAATCTGAATAACCGTACATCTATTAAATAAATTAAAGTCATAGTTAATAACTTTTCCACAAAGTCAACAATGTTTCAGTGTCTTTACAGGTAATTACCATGAGGCATTTAAGGGCAAATAAATCAATTTCTATACAAATTCTTCTTGAATATTGTAAGGAAAGGAATACTTCCCAACTCTTTCTTTGAGACTAGCATTCTCTCACTACAAAGTCTAATAAGCGCCATAGAAAGAAAATAAACTATGAACTAATATTCCTCTTACACATAAGTGCCAAAAATTAACATAATTTAAGCAAATCTAACAATATATAAACAACAATACAAACTAGCCTAGGCTAGCAAGGCTGGTTTAAACATTCAAAAAGTAACATAAATCACCATATTAACAAATTGAAAAAAGAAAAAAAAAGATCATTTTAATAAATATAGAAAAAGCATTTGAGGAAATCCATTGTCCATTCCTGATAAAAATTTTCAACAAAGAAGGAGAATGGTATCCTTTCAACCTGAGAAAGGTCATCTACAGAAAACCTACAGCTGACATCATACTTAATGTTGAAACACTGAAAGCTGTTGTTGTTGTTGTTGTTTTCTGTTCGCTAAGAAATAAGGTAAAGATATATACTTCATTGCTTCTATTTAACATTCTGTCTGAACAGGAGGTTCTAGCCAAATAAATTAAACAAGACTTTAAAAACGCACACAAACGAATGCTACTTAGTGCTGGTGATTAAATAAACAATCACCACCACCAACAACAACAAAAAAGCAAGAACATCTGTATAGCTTTTGCAGTTTTAAAGCCTGTAACATAATTATATAAATTACTACATAGAAATGTTTAAATGCATGATGAATTCCCTAGAGTATTCTTTAGACGATACAGAAAATGATGTAGTTAACCAGTAGTGATATACCCTGAGAGAGAACAGCATTAAGTAAACAAATCAAAAATTATTTCTTTAATCTACAATTATAATCCTTATTCTAATTCTAACCAGATTCCTGAATATGGGTGTGTTTCTTAATGCAATTTTATAATCCAAATTATGTTTCAAGAATTCAATGAGGAAAAAATAGATCTAAACTGCCTAATCAAGGGTCTGGCATAGCATAACGGTTCAAGAAGTGAGAAGCATAAGCCTGAAGGCAGTACAGAGTCTAGAAGATTCAAAATGGGAACAAATATGGAGGTATGGTATTTGGCCCACTTGACTTCACATTCCAGGATGTCTGGCTCTAGGTGAATGATCACACCATCGTGATTATCTGGGTCATGAAGATCTTCTTGGTACAGTTCTTCTGTGTATTCTTGCCACCTTTTCTTAATATATTCTGCTTCTGTTAGGTCCATACCATTTCTTTCCTTTATCGAGCTCAACTTTGCATGAAATATTCCCTTGGTATTTCTCATTTTCTTGAAGAAATGTCTAGTCTTCCCCATTCTGTTGTTTTCCTCTATTTCTTTGCATTGATCCCTAAGGAAGGCTTCCTTATCTCTTCTTGCTATTCTTTGGGCCTAAGAAAGCATAACTATGAACAAAGCTAGTGGAGGTGACGGAATTCCAGTTGAGCTATTTCAAAACCTGAAAGATGATGTTGCGAAAGTGTTGTACCTAATATGCCAGCAAATTTGGAAAACTAAGCAGTGGTCACAGGACTGGAAAAGGTCAATTTTCATTCCAGTCCCAAAGAAAGGCAATGCCAAAGAGTGCTCAAACTAACCATGCAATTGCATTCATTTCACACGCTAGTAAAGTAATGCTTAAAATTCTCCAAGCCAGGAGAATTTTATACATGAACCATGAACTTCCCGATGTTCAAGCTGGTTTTAGAAAAGGCAGAGGAAACAGAGATCAAATTGCCAACATCCGCTGGATCATGGAAAAAGCAAGAGAGTTCCAGAAAAACATCTATTTCTGCTTTATTGACTATGCCAAAGCTTTGACTGTGTGGATCACAATAAACTGTGGAAAATTCTTCAAGAGATGGGAATACCAGACCACCTGACCTGCCTCCTGAGACACCTGTATGCAGGTCAGGAAGCAACAGTTAGAACTGAACATGGAACAACAGACTGGTTCCAAATAGGAAAAGGAATATGTCAAGGCTATATATTGTCACCCTGCTTATTTAACTTGTATGCAGAGTACATCATGAGAAACGCTGGGCTGGAAGAAGAACAAGCTGGAATCAAGATTACCAGGAGAAATATCAATCACCTCAGATATGCAGATGACACCAGCTTATGGCAGAAAGTGAAGAGGAACTAAAAAGCCTCTTGATGAAAGTGAAAGAGGAGAGTGAAAAAGTTGCCTTAAAGCTCAACATTCAGAAAATGAAGATCATGGCATCTGATCCCATCACTTCAGGGAAAATAGATGGGGAAACAGTGTCAGACTTTATTTTTGGGGGCTCCAGAATCACTGCAGATGGTGATTGTAGCCATGAAATTAAAAGACGCTTACTCCCTGGAAGAAAATTTATGACCCACCTAGATAGCATATTCAAAAGCAGAGACATTACTTTGCCGACTAAGGTCCGTCTAGTCAAGGCTATGGTTTTTCCTGTGGTCATGTATGGATGTGAGAGTTGGACTGTGAAGAAGACTGAGTGCCAAAGAATTGATGCTTTTGAACTGTGGTGTTGGAGAAGACTCTTGAGAGTCCCTTGGACTGCAAGGAGATCCAAACAGTCCATTCTGAAGGAGATCAGCCCTGGGATTTCTTTGGAGGGAATAATGCTGAAGCTGAAACTCCAGTACTTTGGCTACCTCATGAGAAGAGTTGACTCATTGGAAAAGACTCTGATGCTGGGAGGGATTGGGGGCAGGAGGAGAAGGGGACAACAGAGGATGAGATGGCATCATCAACTCAATGGACGTGAGTCTGATTGAATTCCAGGAGTTGGTGATGGATAGGGAGGCCTGGTGTGCTGCGATTCTTGGGGTCTCAAAGAGTCGGACACGACTGAGCAACTGAACTGAACTGAACTGAACTGAATGGTTGATCAAGGAAGGGTTTTGTGAAGCTAAATCAAAAGGCAATTAAGAGTAAGGCAAGTGAGAAAGATGGTACTGATAAACCTATTTGTGGGGCAGCAATGGAGATGTAGACATAGAGAACACACTTGTGGGTGCAGTGAGTGAGGGAAAGGGAGGGAGGAATTGAAATAGTAACATTGAAACATATACATATACATAAAATAGATAACCAGTGGGAATTTGCTGTATGATGCAGGAGCTCAAACAGTGCTTTCTGACAACTTAGAGGAATTGGCTGGGAGGTTGGAGGGAGGTTCCAGAGGGAGGGCACATATGCATGCCTATGGCTTATTCATGCTGATGTATGGCAGAAACTAACACAATATTATAAAGCAGTAGGGTAGTGTTAGTTGCTTTGTCATGTCCAACTCTCTGCAATCCCATGGACTGTAGCCTGCTAGGCTCCTCCATCCATTGGATTCTTCAGGCAAGAGTACTAGAGTGGATTGCCATTCCCTTCTCCAAAGGATCTTCCTGACCCAGTGATCAAACCCAGGTCTCCTGCGTTGCAGGCAGATTCTTTACCATTTGAGCCACAGGGAAGATCTAGCAATTATCCTCCAATTAAAAATAAAATTAGAAAAGAATGAGGAAGGTGAATGAAGGCTAGAGAGGTATGTGTGTGGGGAGCTGGATAACTTGCTGAGCTCCAGTCCATCTCCTAATAATTTATGAACCAGGAACTTTAAAGTTCATCATTAAAATTGATAAATCATTGAGAATAGTCAAGAAAAAAATCTAAGTCTTAAACAGCAAACTGATGTTAGGCTAGACTTCTCTCCTTGTACTTTCTTGTGATATATTTGTCTCTGCTTTTTAAACATAATTATAACATTTAGATTTATTCCTATAAATTTTTATTGTGTTGATTTTTCCCCATCATTCTACTGTTGAGCCTTTTCAGAATTTTAATTCTGTCAACTATCTATTAACTTACCCTTCCCGAATGAGGTCACCTGACAATGTGATAAGCACACCTCTTTTATCTCTATCCACAGTGTGGAAAAAAATGTTTCATGGGACAAGGCAAAATACACTGATAGAACCTGTGTTATTTTGGATAAAAATTTAAATAACCACTAGTACAAAATAAAATTGTGGTAAAAAATTCAATCTTTATATTAGTATCCATGTCAGCTGCATTAGTAATGTCAGTAGTAAGAGTTCACAATTATACATGATTATAGTCAGGACTGGGTAAGGATAAGAAAGAAAATAAAGATTAGTTTATTTGTTGTATAGATTTCACAGTTCAAAGAAAGCAGACAATGATTTTACATTTTACTGCAACCATTTTGATCATGTCAGAACAGACAAAGGAATTCAATATTACTGTGTTCAAATGTCCACATATCTAGTGTGTATCTATTGGTTCTCATTTTGTAAAAATACTTACAGTGAGAGTTACTGGCCATCTGTTAACAATTCATTCTCCTCCCCAACTGTTCTGGCACTGTGATAGTGTAGTTTCTGAGTTCAAACTCTCCCATTTGACCTTTTACATGGCCTTTATTAGCCCTGTCTGTTCTCATTTTCCCTGTTTAATCATTTGGTATATGATGTGAACCCATATTTTGTGAGACATGGTGTGTGAATCATGTAATTTATTTATAGATAGTGCATTCTGTAGATTAGAGAAATCTACCAACTCAGGGGGAAAAAAAAAAAAAAAAACTGCAAGTAGAAGAATTGTAACAGCAAACCTTGCCAGTGAAAGACTTAACAGAGAATTTGAAGGGGAAATACTTCTTTTTCCACACAATGCCAAGGTCAAGGGAGGGGATTTCCCTTCATGCCTTCTTTGGTTAGCAGAGTTTTTGTTGTTTTTCTGTTATTTTTATTTTGTTTTTGCTGAAGACCACAACACATCCCCACCTAGACCAAGGCCCCTGTATCTTATTGCTGAATGACCACTAAAATTTAAGCCTCTAGATTAGATATTGTTGTTATATCATTATATATATTAATATGTTAGATCTAAAAAATATACTTATATGTGTTAGGATATTTTAGAACACAATTCATTATGCTTAGTATTAGTTGCTTAGATATATGAAATTCTAATACAGTACGATTAAATTCATTTATAATGTATACTACTGTAGATTGTTGATTTTAGTGCGTTTGTGTTTGGTACATGTTTCCAGAAAGTGTGAAGTATGTGGAATATGCACAGCCACATTCTTTTCCAGACATTTTTATATACTTCCATTGCTGAAATCAGGAATTCACAGACAAAGATATAATAAAGGAAATCAAGTTTATAGTCTCTGATTTTTAAAAATACTTTTTATTAGATAACTTACTATCCCCTTCTGTTGGGGCTATAACTGTTCAGATGACAGAGAGGCAGAGAGAATACACACACATGCACACACACACACACACGCGCACACGCACACACACACACACACACACACACACAGGTATTTCATTCTATATTCACCAAAATGGAAGTCTCTTATCACAAGTGTACTTTTCATGATTTGCATGTCTTTATTTTTCTTTTTGAAAATTTAATAATCTCAAAAAAGTGACCCAAATATTTTTTTTTTCTCAAACTAAGAACACTTTTAGCAGACATCAGGACAATATCAACTCCTTCACACAATATTCTTTTCACAATTCAACTTGACCTTGACTGTGATTGCTTTTCTAGCTGCAAGTTCTGTTCTTAAATATATGATGCCTACCGTGTTGTCAGATGAGTAGCAGATCTGAAATGTGCAAAATTAGGATGAGATGTCCAGCCAGGTGCATGGAGTTTGTGAAGGCCAGATACAATCCTGTTGCAATGCAGTGGTAACTTGAAATGATTGTTAACCAAAAAAAAGTAGCCCACCATGTACTCAGCCACACCTGAATTCAGCTGGTTAATGCAGGCTGCACTTCTTGGCTTGAGGTGAAATTCACATGAACTATAAATGCTTGATAAGGAATGTTTCTCTGACTTTGCCTGGCCAGGACGGCCCACAGAGAGAAAAGCCCTAGGCCAGGAGCATCCTGCTGGCCAATTGTTTCCAGTCTAAGACTCAGAAATGAGGAAAGAAAGTGGATATCATTAAGCTGTATGGAGAAATCAGGCTTTCTGACATTTCATTTCCTGACCTCTCAATAATGTTCGTTATTGTCCATTCATTTCCCGCTCTAAAACAAAACAAACAAACAAAATAAATACCTTCCAATCTGAAGATAGAGTTCCCGTTTCTCTGTTTTCCATTTAAAACCACTAATGCTAAATCCCAGGAAATGCTGAAATTGGTCAGATTATTTGTAGTGCAGGACCAAAGATGTCAGCCTCCTCTTATAAGAAAGGTTACAACTCGGGTTGGAACTGGAACTGTAGAAATTGAGGATAGAGTTAAGAAAAAACTAAAGACCTGGATCTAGGAAACTGGAAGAATGAGAGGATTGCATAGTTGCACAAAGACAGAACCAACCAGTGAAACCAAACATGACATTTTGAAAAGACTTTAAAATTAGAGGAGTGGAAAATTTTCCTCAAGATCACATAGCAACGAGTACCAACGGGAAATTACTAAATACAAAAGTTGACACTTTTTCTGCCTTTCTTTGTAAAATGAGAGATAAAGTATAAAAGATTACAGGTCAAACAAAAGAGAAGGGTGTTTCAGAATGACAAATACAGTGATAAAGATGCATTGGATGGGTAGCTTAGAATGTTTTATTTCTTCAACAAGTAGTTATTGAGCCACTTTTTCTTTTTCTTTTTTTTTTTTTTAATTCAGGTACTGTGCAAAGAGCTAGGGATAGTATAGGGTATAAAACCAAGCACAACCTCTGGAATCTTTGGTAAAAAAGAATAACACACATCAATTAAAATTATAGCTATGTTATTACTAGAAAGGAGATGGGATGATGGAGATAATAATAAGGAAACCACATTATATACAGATGATTCTTCCTTGGAAAAGTGAGTTTCTAACTGGGATAGGAGGAAAAGATCAGTTTGTTAAAAAAGAGTAGCTGGGGAGGAAGTAAAGTATGGGCAGAGAAAACTGCATGCTAAAGACTCCATGACTGGAGGGGGTGTAGTAGTTATGAGTGATTAAAAATAAGGAGTCAGAGAATGAAAATGAACATAGACTTGAGGCCCCCAGATATGATTATTCAGGGTCCTGTAAGCCACGTAAAGAGAGCTGGAAGTCAAATGTGAAGAGGCAATTTGCAGTCAGCAA
Source organism: Budorcas taxicolor (assembly GCF_023091745.1). NCBI lineage: Eukaryota > Metazoa > Chordata > Mammalia > Artiodactyla > Bovidae > Budorcas > Budorcas taxicolor. Next base: position 76,480,304 of record NC_068916.1, read on the forward strand.
GAGAAGATAAAGGCTGAGTGGTAAGGAGGCTACTTTTAGGAATGGAGAGGGGTGATGATGATAGATTGGTCCAGGGTGCTCATGGAAAGAATTAAGAGAATGGGTAAATATTAGATATATTTGAGAGAAAAAGTCAGTATGCAAACACATACAACAGAAACAAGCTAATGCAGGTAACACCTGTCACCCCGCAAAAGCAACATTTGTCAAAGGCTGTTCACCATGCTAGGGACAGTCCATCTGCAGGATGAATGCCGCTCTCTGGTTCAGGTTCACAACTTTTAAATTGTTCTTATGACAAAAATAAATCTTAGCATAGAAAGTGCTGGTGCAAGGAGATAGTTCCAAGTACTTAAGGAAAGAAAAACATGTGCCTGTGGGCAGAGGGAAAGAAAAAGCTTTAGAAGAAAAGCTTTATAGCACTTCTTTCCTTAATATTTATTCTTAAGTGCATGTAAGTAACACTCCCTGATCAACATTTATTTGATATGAAGATAAATAACGAAGGGCCGTGGAGAATGGAGGCAAAAAATGTAGGAAAGTAACACATCCTCGAGTCCTGCCACTCGTGTTGTCTCCTCTTTCAGAAGGCTTTCAAGAACTGCAGAATATTAGATTCAAAACTCAATCCTACTACATCAGAATCTGCATTTTAACAGATCTCCATGTGATTTGGATATGATTTCATGTTTGAGAATAACTATTAAAAGTATGCAATAAACATTTCAGAGATGGGGTGGGATATGGTGCCAGTACATATTAGTAGGCAAATTGCAGTCTTTTTGCTACTCAGCCTTTTCAGCATACACATTCACACAATATGATCTTTTTAAATGCTGTATGTATACTCAAACATGGTGTTAACCATAGTTCTATCCAATATTATTCAGAATTGAAATTTTAAAAAGAAGCACACCAACTTTTGAAAATGGCAATGGATGAAAATAAAGTTGATAGCAATGACAAACGCAAAAGAAAAGTGTAAGTCAGAGCTCACATTAGACATAAAGAAAGTTCCACCCGAGAATTTCAGTAAGATGTATCGCCAACCACAAAATTAAGTCAGAAAAGCAAAAAATTTGTGTTGTCTGCCCATGGATTTCTTATAGTTTTTCCCCTTTTCTTTCAAAAACACACTGCCTTCTGTTCCAGTTATATATTGTTGCCTAACTAATCACCCTACTATTTACTGGCTTAAGATTACAATGTATTATTATCTCTTATGGTTCTGCAAATTGAGCAAGCTCATCTAAGCGGTTCTAGCTTGAGGTCTTTTCATTCAACCTCAGGTTGGGGATATTTGGAGGATTGACGGGGTTCTGTTTCTAAGGTTATTCATTATGTGACTGGCAGCTGGGGCTTGCTATCCACTGGTTGCTGAGACGGTGGGTTTATTTGAATGACCACACATGGTTTTTCCATGTCCTTGCCTCTCATTTCAGAGACAGAGAAGAGAAGAGAGGAGAGAGGAAGGAGAGAGAGGGAAAAAGAACTATTTTTAAAGAACACTAGACAGACTTGAGCAGAATTTCCACAGGTAGAACAGAATATATAATCACTACAAATTAGATGCTGTTTTCACCCCTCCCTAAATATAGATTTCATTTGCATCATCATCTCATCTGCTAAATGTCATTTTAAAATGTGAATTTTTAAATGTCAGCTAACAAGGAAGTTTGACTGCTCTCTCTTGTTATTCTGACTCTACCAGTCTATTATTAGGGACGTTTTAGCAGTTGATTGCTGATATTCCTAATTAAGTATTGGTTCGTGTAAACTGATTGAAGGTGACATAATTTTTAAAAATCATACAGCATAGAATCGGCTGGATAGTTACAGTTCAGTCTCATATCCCTTTCTTGGACAAAATGAATTAAGTAGATTTGCACTAAGAACTATAAAATTGTAACGTAATTGTTAAAACTCCCACTGAGCCACAAACTGCATGCTCTTAAATTCCACTGCTCAGGGGTTCCATTGAAGAAGTTTCTGCTTCAGATGGAAGACAGGACCAGCCTACACAAACTAGAAACCCTTTATAGTCTTTTTTACTTGATAACTCTATAATTCTTGTATCCCTTCTACATTTAACTTGGGCAAATCATAGTGGGCCTTCTCCTCAACTCAAGCCCCTTAGATGCTTCTAAAAGAGACTCAATTAATCGCTGCTGCCATTGTCACAATGAAATTATCTATCCTCTGAAAAACCTGACTCTCTAATTAATGTTGTAGCATATGTGCATTAATCTGTCTGCTCCTCCAGTTCTCTAATGAGACACAAACTCGCTACAAGATCTTTCTTAAGAAATAATAAACTGACTGACTTGGTATGACACGTCACCTAATTAATAAAATGGTGACAATTTTGAAATCCCTGCACTGTGATTTTTCTTTATAGAAAGCTGCTTTGCAGATTTGTAAAGGGACACAAGAAAGGATGTAAATTTAGCAGTTAACAATCTTTGACTAAACAACAAGGGCTTAGATGGAATCAATACTGCCAGAAGGAATTTCCCCCAAACAGTCCAGGAAACCTGGAAATACATGAAAATAAATCTGCATCAGAGAAAATGGTCTGTTTATAGTGACATCTAGTGGTACTCATTTTCATACTCTCCCATTCCTAAATGAATTCCCAAGGAGGATAACAAATACAGGAAACTTGCTATTTATTTTTTATCCATACAAATATGTAATTGATATAACAGAATAACAAAAATATTTCATGAAACCTCATGAATTGGTATCATCAGGTGATCTGAAGAACCTGTTTTATAAAGGGGTATGGGTAAACGGATTATTTCTAGGATGATGAACACAAAAAGGAGAGCCTGTCCTCATGTATAAATAGGTATATTTCTTGATGTTGGAACATGTGGCCATGTATTCTTTTTTTTCATATCTTTATTTCAGAAGCATGAAACAAACCAATCAGGCAATTCATGGTGTAAATAACTTTGTGAGAAGTGAATCATCTTTTGACAAATTTAACCTAAGATAACCAAAAGGACTACATTTCCAAAGGGTTATGATGCAGAATAGTGACACTCTCTATTCTCTGATGGTTTTAAACTAGTAGAGTTTGACTCACTCTACTAAAAGTACATATGTCAGGGACTGAGGGGGAGCAGGGCGAGATGTGGAAGCAGAACATAATCCTGGCAATTATGGGAGACATTTTTATTTACAAGGAATTTTTAAAATGTTAGAAATTAAAAGATTTTTAATCAAATTGCAGTACATCAAAAGAGTAAGCAGCAACTTATAAAATTGGTAGGTTTGTTCCCATCAAGGGGCTTATGACGTTGCTAAAATTTGCTTCAGTAACTTCAGAAGAGAAGAAATTTTGCCGAGCAGCACTTTTTCAGAGGAAGTTTTTGCTTTGTGCAAGTTCTGATACTTGTCCTTCTGGGAGAGCCCACAGAGAAATCCATCTCAGGCATTACTCTTATCCTGCCGTCTGGATCATTTTAGGGCAGGGCTCATCCGTTATGGACAGATGCCTTAACTCACCACTTCATCCATCTAATATTAATGGCCACCCATGTGCCAACCTCAGTTTGAACCAGTACAAGCTCTTAGTTCTCAAAAGTCCATGTCTTCACTTCTTTACCAAAAAGCAGCTTCCCTGATGTGACGCAATTTTTGTTCCCATCACTGTCCTATTTTCAGCAATTGTCATCAATATTCTACGATATTAAATGTAAAGTTTCAGAGTGTCCTTGAAGTGTATATCTGTCCACTTGTACCCTCTTTACTTCAAGGAACATAGAAACTGCTTTGACCTTTGAGACTATCTTTTCCCTTCGCAAGATGAATCCCACACAGCTTGACCTAGTAAGCATTACTTCAAAAGCTCACCATTCTACTTTATTCTCCCATGTGACAACCATTTTGCCTGCAAGTGTCATGGGTGAATATTTTGAAAGACCAAATGTGACAATAATACCTCCAAGTTCTACTCAGAGCACTTAGAAAAACACCTTCTCCTTAGAATGTATAATAAAGCTAAATAACTTGACTTTTTCAGGAATTAAAATTTATTATTGAGGCATAAGTTAGGTATACAGTGGCATGATTTAAATACCACTTCTTGCCCACAGAAGGGAATTATGGTAAACAGATTCATAGAATTTCTCACCTAAAATTTTGTCTGAGTGTTCTAGGGCATAGCTGCAGGCAGATTTCAGAAGCTTTTTAGATATGGGAATTGAAAATGCTTCATGTATATACCTAAGGAAAAGGAGAAAAAAATTTACTTGTAACGTCTATCCACAGGCTTGAATTCGACTGACTTACAAAATCTTTCTAAGGGAACATATTAAGATTCAGGGGAAATATTTAGTGATGCAACATGTCAAGCACTCAGTGAACATTTGCAACCTTAAGAACATACACTACCTTTCCATCACCTTAGGTTTTACTGTGTGCTGAAAAATGTAGCCGCTGCCTGCTACAGTGTCATCTGTCCTTGCGTAAGACAAAATATCAATGAGGTTTTGTTATTCTGACAGTGACCAGAATCTCTGCAGGATTTCTCAAAGGGCATTTTTTATGGTAGTATGCAATCAATCATGGGCTTCTTCTGTGTTGGCATCGGTGGTAAAGAATCTGCCTGCCATTTTAGGAGACAAGAGACCGAGGTTCGATCCTTGGATTAGGAAGATCCCCTAGAGAAGGGAATGGCAACTCACTCCATTATTGTCGCCTGGAGAATTCCATGGACAGAGAACCCTGGCAGGCTACAGTCCTTGGGGTTCCAAAGAGTCGAACATGATTGAATGACTAATACACACACACGGTCAATAGTACCTAGTACTTATTTTTCCATTAATGATGGTAATAAATATCAAGTGTCTTTTATTGCTTTACTCAGGGAATAATCAGCCTTATGTAACTCTCCCATCTCTCCTTTTTTCTGTCTTACTCTTATTTCATCTGGCTGAGTCCCTCATGACTCTTAAGTTCAATCTAAACTTCAGCCAAGTTGGTATTCATCTTTGCAGGGCTGACCCAGCTTTCATTTTCAGAGTAAATTTGATCTTCTTAGAAAAGGAGTCTTTACTCTGCCTTGGTGAGTCTCAGATCAGCTTACATATTAGAGTCAATAGGGAATGAATATATATATATGTGTGTGTGTGTGTAAAATATATATATATATATATATATATATATAATATATATATATAAATACATGTACATGTATATGTAAAGTCAGGCTTCAACCCAGCTATTCAGTACTATGGTTTAATGCCCTTGTGATGTTAGTTGTATAGCCATGGTTGGTAATTCTGGCATCTGGTTTCTGCCCCACCTGTAAGACTCATTTTTCTTTTTTTAGTGAGAGGGAGTGGAAGGATGGGTGATATAAGCCAATGATACAAAATTCAAAAGATAGAAAACACATATAGTAAAAAAACAAAAACAAAACCTTCATTTATCCTAGTTACTCAACCATTCAGCTGTCTTGCCCAGAGGTGAAGTGAAGTGAATTCGCTCAGTCGTGTCCGACTCTTTACGACCCCATGGACGGTAGCCTACCAGGCTTCTCCGTCCATGGGATTTTCCAGGCAAGACTACTGGAGTGGGTTACCATTTCCTTCTCCAGGGGATCTTTCCAATCCAGGGATCAAACCCGGGTCTCTCGCATTGGAGGCAGACGCTTTAACTTCTAAGCCACCCAGAGGTAACTAATAATATACCTCATACCACCCTTATAGATAATGCATTCATAAACAGATAGGATTTTTCCTTCAACAATGTCTCTCTACTTCCCGTATATATACAAAAGACAAGATACTACACAAATTCATATGACTATTTTTTTTAATACTTGATAGCACATATTAAAACCTTTCTGTATCAGAACATGTAATTGTGTTTCCTTCTCTTTAACAATGGCATAATATTCCATTTATGAAAGTGGCATACTTCATGTAATTGGTCCCTGTTGTAATATTTCAGTGTATTTGCCTATTTGTCACTGTGTCTACATGTATGAGGATATCCATAGAATAAATATTTGGAGGGGATGTGCTGGATCCAAAATATAGTGCATCTTTCATTTTGGTAGTTAATAGCAGGTCATCCTCCAGAGAGAGTGAATGACTTGACACTCTTGACAACAACATGCAATTCCTTTGTTCTCTCTTGCCAACATAGCATATTGGTAACATTTTAAAAAGCTATCAATGTGATGAGTGAAAAAAGAAAGGATTACTTTGTGGTGCTAAATGTTCATATTTTCTGAGGGATGAGGTTAAACACATTTTCTTATGCTTAAGAATCATTTGTATTTCATCTTTTGTGTACCTGTTGCTCATATCCTTTACCCGCTTTCCTACTGGATTGCTAGTTTTAGGTTATTGGTTTTAAGGTTTATCTTATACACGAACAAAATCATTCTTTCATCTTGAGTTCTGTATGGTGCTTTTTTTTTCCCTCAGTAGAATTTTTTTTGTATTCTTCTATGAGAAAATTTCTTAATTTGCTTTAAATGTTTTTTTTTTCCATTGTGGTTTATTACAGAATATTGAATATAGTTCTCTGTGATATGCAGTAAGTATGACTTTATTATTTATCCATTCTTTGTATTATAGTTGCATCTGCTAATCCCAAACCCCCAATCCAACCCTCCCTCCTTCTCCTCCTCTCTCTTCGCAACCAGAAGTCTGTCCTGTACCTCTGTGAGTCTGTTTCTGTTTCATAGGTAAGCTCATTTTTGTAATATTTTAGATTCCACATATAAGTGATATCCTTTGCTAATTGTCTTTCTCTTCTTGATGTACTTTGTTTAAAATGATTAATCTCTAGGTCTATGAATGCTGCTGCAAATCACATTTCATTATTTTTTAAGGCTAAGTACTATTCCCTTGTATGTATATGCATCTTCTTTATCCATTCATCTGTCAAAGGACATTAAGTTGTTCCCATGTATTATTGGCTATAGTTCTCTAAAAACATCGAGATCAAGTTATAGTTTGTCTGGACATGTGCCAGGAATGGGGTTGCTAGCTCATGTGGCATCTCTATTCATGTTTTTAGTTCCTTAGGAACCATCATACTGTTTTCCATAGTGGCTGTAGCAATTTACTTTCCCACCAACAGTGTAGGAGAGCTCTGTTCCCCCCACCTGCTCTCCAGTAGTCGTTATTTGTAGACTTTTAAACGATGGCCCTTAATTTGTTTGTAATTACTTAGCTTTTAAAACACACTAAAAAAGTATCTCTGTACTCTGGAACTATTTAAACATCATAAAAGCTTCTTGTATTTTTATAGTTTCACTCTTACATCTAAATATTTTATCAACCTAAAATGTATTATAAATTTATAATGTTCATTGTTTATTTTTTATATATTTTAATATTTTACTTATTTACATACTGCCTTCTCTATTAGATTTAAGTTGACATAAAAATGTTAATATAATACAAGAAATCAGTTTAAAAATAATGAAAGCAATGAAGAAGAAAATTGATCCAAGTAAAGCAGAGATGTATGTATGTAGTGAAGAAAAATATTCCATTTATTAATGAACCACAAATTTGGGCATAAGCTTTCTGATAAACAGTGTGAGAAGGAAATATATGATAATATAATTGTTAAATGTATAGCATTGTTAAAATTAGCATACAAGTACACAGACACACACATACCTTATTTGTCAAAGCAATCAGAATATTTCCTAACACTAAAAATGAAATAAATTTCTCCCCTGAATTTCAGGAAAATGTCCTTAAACAATGAGCAAATTCTATTAATCTGTTTATACTACAAGTCTGGCAGCATCAAACCAAACAGCTTAGCAAAGGGGTGTTAAATATATGGGTCCCCAGAATGATTTGAGGCAGAATATTTGTTGTGTTGGGGAATTTTTTTTTTTTTTTTTTTTTTGGATTTAGAGAAATGATGGACAACATATCTTTCAGATATTCTCTATAAAGGTAGTTTCTTCAACTTAGCCTTGAAATGTACTTAGTAGACACATTTCAAAATATAAGTTTGAAAACTATACCTATTCTTCGATCTTCCAATTAAAAGCATTGCACAGTCATTAATATTTATTCTCTAACTTACAGTCTATAAGTAAATTATTTTTAATTTACATTATGGGCTTCCTTGATGGTAAAGAGTCTGCTGCAGTGCAGGAGATTCAGGTTCAATCCCTGGGTCAGGAAGATTCCCTAAAGAAGGAAATGGCAACCCACTCCAGTATTCTTGCCTGGAAAATCCCATGGATGGAGGAGCCTGGCAGGCTACAGTCCATGGAGTCCCAAATAGTCTGACATGAATGAGTAATTTCTCTTTCTTTCTTTCTACCTACATAATGAGATCTCAAAGTCAGAGGATATACTTATATTTATAATATACTTAAATCACTATAATATATAACTTTAGGAAGTTATTTTTTAGGAATATGTTCTCAATAAAATCTGATTGATTCACATGAAAATGGTTCCATTTTCATGAAAGTACTTAGCGATAAGGAGGGATACCATTTAAAAAAATTGTTATAGTTTGCTAATACACAATTATCTTACATTAGCCTTATGCTGAAAAAAATAGTTGAATTTATTTTAGTTTGGTTTGCACAACTGTGTTTTCTGATAAGTTAACAGCAAATATAACCTTTTGTTATTGGAGATAATAATTGACATGAAATTTCATTCGTATCACCTGAGTAGGTTCTATCAGTTGAAGGAATTTGTCTGTTTTGTTCAGCCTTGTACTTCCAAGCATTTAGAACAATGCCTAGAATATTAAGTATTTCTCAAATTAATGCATGAATAAGAACTTATGTTAGCTTTTGACATGAAGCAAATTAATCGGCTAGAAAAACTTGGTTATATATTCTTCAAAATGAATATAACCTGTTTACAATTCTAGTATGAATAGCCTTGTGATAGAGCCTTAAGTAGAGTTTCTAGAAAGTGGCAGAATACCATTACTTTAAGCTAATTACTAATAGTATTTTATAAAATTGCTTAGTCTCATCAATTCTTTGGTAAATAGAAGTAAAAAGTACTTGACTGCGTTAGCATTGTACTTCTATGTGTCAGAAAATGCCATACCACTTAAGTTTTTCATATGGCCTTGTCCCAATATCTTATCATGATTGAATTCAGAACACTTACTTGACCCCGCATTATTTAAACTTCAGCTGTTTGTAAACGTATTGCCTCTTCTCCCAGAAGTTAGTGCTAAATTATAGTACTAATATAATTCCTATTTATAACTATTTTTCTATCTTATTCCATATTTTAATGCATTATACTTTCTTATTTTTTTTCTTTTCTGCTGTGACTGAATTTGTCATCTGTTGATTTATAAGTTATAAACACTATGGCTGTACTTCTGGTGGTTGTCCTGTACAATGATTTCCACATATATTTTCTTCTATTTTTTAGATATATCAAATCTATAAAATGCTTTTCTCCAGTACTTTAAAAATGTATATTCCTTTATTTTTTCCATACCCAGTGTGAATATTAAAAATTCTGATGCCAATTAAGTGGTCTTATCTTTCTGAGTTTTTAGAGTTCTTCTATCTTGATATTCTTTAATGTCACTAAAATGTGTCAGTATATGGATTTTATATTCTCTCTCCTGATTAGTACTCTATCAAGGGTTTATGTCTGAGATCTGCAATCATTCTATTATGTATTAGTTAGTTCATGCTCCTCTAGCAAAATACCCAGACTTAAGGAACAGGTATTAATTTTTTCACTGTTCTGAAAGCTAGAAGTCTAAGATGAATGTCTGGCTGACTCAGGTTCTAATGAGAGCTCTCTCCCAGGTCTGTTCAGTATCACTTTTCACTCTACCCTCACATGGCCGTTTTTTTCATTGGGTGATTCTGATACATGTTTTGTGAATCATGGCCTTAAATATATTCTTTTACCTAGACTTCAGTCTTCCCCATCCGCACTCAAAACACATACATTCTCCTTCACAATGACTTTTTTCCTGCCTACTGATATATTTATTTACTTTTGTTCATTTTAATTTTTTTTTTTTTTTTTTTTTTTTAATTCCCAGAGGAGGGCATGGCAATCTACTCAAGTATTCTTACTTGGAGAATCCCATGGACAGAGGAGCTTCCTGGGCTACAGTTCATAGGGTTGCAAAGAGTCAGGCATGACTGAAGCAATTTAGCACACACTTTTATATTGTTCAATTATTAATTCCTATGATCCTTTTTATTTTATTTTATTTTTTTACTTTTGTAGATTCCTTAGAGTTGACTTTTGAGGACACCTAGTGTCCATTTTATTTGCACTCTTAATAAAAATAAGAAACTCGTTCAAGTTTTCTTATTACAATTTTAAAAGTAATGTTTTTCTGAATATGTACATTACAGAAAATATGTATAACACAAAAATTGGAACAAACAAATTCATCTTTAATCCTCAAAACTAAGATAATGATCCTTACTTAACTTTTTGGTTTAAAATCTTTTAGTCTCTTTCTTTTAAAAATTTTTACACAGAAAAATAATTGTTGATTTATATTATGGATTATGTGTTTTGGTTTTTATATTGTGGATTATGTGTCTTAGAAGTTTTGGTCCAAATGTACATAGATGACTTTTTATTTCCTGTACCAAATGTTAAAATTAAGTAAGTGCTGAATGGAGAAATTCTTTTTGGAGCTAAATGTTCTCTTGATACCTTTGACTATTATAATGTAAATTTTCACAGTCTCTACATCTTTTACTTGAACTTATCCTTTCAAATTATAGGAGCACTCACATCTGCATTTCTTAGGTGGGAAAAAAAATATGAGATTTTTGCTTGAAGAGTGCTTGTTACTAGCATGATTATTGATAATAATACCATACTCCTGAAATACTTATCAGAATCTACTTAGCTTATATTGCTAATAAGTAATCACTGAGTGCATAGAAATAGCATCACTGCATGGTTTGAAGCAATAGAAATCATATCATTTAATGATTTTGTTTACCTTTCCCCCTTGCCATCTATCCTCCTTCATAGTATAGTAACTTCTGGCATTAGCAATACATCAAGGTAGCTAAGGTCAGAAATCTGCCAATAGCTTAACTCACGGTCTATGCCAAACAAAAGAGACGTACTTTATAAAACACAGTTTACCCTGTTCTGGATGCTATATAGTAACGACAGGCTCAACTGGTAACACTTATTGAACGGTGCTCTATTAGGAGTGCTGCAATGTGTGCTTTCTGTGGTTTAACTTGTTGAATTCTCACAACAAAATAAGGTAGGCCTATTACTAAGGTAAAGGTCGTATGTTTGAGTCGCCCATCATAGTTCATTCAACAATTATTTATCTAGTTTATCAGTTTGCTAGGCAGTGTGTGTAGAGCTGAGAACATGAGGTAGACAGTTTTTAAGGGTCTATAAAATAGAAAAAAACACAATAACTAAAAAAAAAACAAAGCCACAGCTAATGAAAAGTGCTTTGAATAACATAAATAGGATGGTGTGAATATGATAAGATGACTAGAGAGGTGTAGTTAGAGAGGACCCTTTGTAAGAGATGATACTTGATGAGACAGCCATATGCTCACCAGTGTTCCAGACAAGCAACTGAATTTAAAGGCCTTGAAATGAGAATGATCATTCTATACGGTCCAACTTTTTCCTTAGTAATTTCTGTTGCTTAGAAGTCTATATTGTCTAATATTACTATATAGTTATTCCAGCTTTCTTTTGATTAGCAGTTGCTTAGCATTGTTTCTACAATCCATTTACCTTTAACTTAATTATCTTGTTCAGTTGTTCAGTCATGTCGACTCTTCGCAACCCCATGAACTGCAGCACGCCAGGTTTCCCTGTCCTTCACCATCTCCTGGAGCTTGCTCAAACTCATGTCTTTTGAGTCGGTGATGCCATCCAGCCATCTCATCCTCTGTCGTCCCCTTCTCCTCCTGCCTTCAGTCTTTCCCAGCATTAGGGTCTTTTCCAATGAGTCAGCTTCACATCAGGTGGCCAAAGTATTGAAGTCAATTACATAAATACATATAAAATAGGATTGTTGTAAGGCATAAGTATTTTTAAACCATTTTGACAAATTCTATTTTTAATTTGTGAGTTTAAATCACTGCATAATAAAATTATCAGTATGTTCGGATCAAGGTCTGCCTAAATATAAACATATTAGACTTACTCTTTGTTTTCTGAGTTTTCCCTCTGATATTTATACTTCTGTTTCCCCTTCTTGCTTCCTTTTGAATTGTTTAAACAAATTTTAGCATTCCATTTTAATTTATCTATTGAAGCTTATAGGTTTTATGGCACTTTTTTTTTTCATTTTATAAACACTTAATATTTTACCACCTTAAATGATAAGCAGAAACCTCACCAAAACATAAGTTCTTTTACCCTCCTCCTTGTAGTCCTTAGACATTACAACTACATCAACTGAATAACTCATTAGAAAATATCATAAGTTTCACTTTCAATCCTCATGGGTATTTTAAAGAAATAAAAAGGAAGATAGTCTTTTATATGTACTGGATGTTTGCCATTTTTGTTACTCTTCCTTTTTTGCTAGTTACAGATTTCTTGCCAGTGATTTCACTGATAACAGAATTTTAAATTAAAATTTTTTGTAGCACTTTAAAAATGTTTCACTTCCACTGACTGTTATGGTTTCTGATATCAAATATAGAGTCATTTGAATTAGTGTCTCCTTATATAAGGAGTCCTGGCTTGTAGTCAAGATTTTGTGTTTAATTTCAGAAGTTTGACTATGCTGTGCCTTGTGTGAGTTTTTTGAGTTTATCTTGCTTGGAATTTTCTGAGCCTCCCTCTTGCGTCTGTAAATTTGTATCTTTTACCAAACTGAGAAGTTTGCGGTTATTTTTCTTTAAAACACATTTTTCTCTACCACATACATTTTTTTTCTCTTTCTATGACTCAGATGACGCCAGTGTTAGACCTTTTTATATTGTTCCACAGGATATTGAGGCTCTTTTTATTTTTTTCCTTTAATCTTTCATTTTTCTCTCTCTCTTTTTTAAGAATGCTTGATTTCTCATAATTTACCTTGAAGTTATCTGCCTGTTTTTTATGTCATCTCCATTCTCTCATATAGGCCATCTAGTGCATTTTCTAATTTAATTATTGTATTATTCAGTTAAAAAATTCCATTTTAACCACTTTGTTATTTTGGTTTTGATGTCTGTTTTTTGTTTTTTTTTTTACCTTCAAGTGCTAAGATTTCCTCGATTCTTCATATACCAAGTAGTTTTGGATTGTATCCTTGACATTTGATTGATGTGTTATGAGACTCTGACTACTATTTAAAACGTGGGAAGATGGTTGGTTTTCTCTTTTCAAGTTTAAACTGAAAAGTCTGATCTATATTCTTTAGATTGGGGTTTTAGTGTCAGTGCAGATTTTAGTGTTTGCACTGCTGTTGGATCACTTGGTGTTTTCACTTTCTAGTAGCCGTTTGGGGCCTGGTCTGCATCATAGTCAGTTTTAAAGCCTTTGATATTGTATTTAGGGGCAGATTCCCACGTGTTCAGTTCAAAGGTAAACACAGGGTTCATATACACTTTTATGGGATTTCTCTCGCTCTCTTTTAAGCTCCCTTCTCTCTGAAACACTCCATGATACTTCCCAGTTCCCTGCAGCTTCCTTTCTAGATCCTCTGGTCAGAGAACTTGAGCTTTAGTTAACCTGCTCTTCCATGCACTTCCCACAAGTGTGTCTAAATTTGAAGGCAAGTAGGGCTTCCCAGCCCCACTCCAGTACTCTTGCCTGGAAAATCCCATGGACGGAGGAGCCTGGTAGGCTACAGTCTATGGGGTCACTAAGAGTTGGACATGACTGAGCGACTTCACTTGCACTTTTCACTTTCATGCATTGGAGAAGGAAACGGTAACCCACTCCAGTGTTCTTGCCTGAAGAATCCCAGGGACAGGGAAGGCTGGTGGGCTGCCGTCTATTGGGTTGCACAGAGTTGGACGTGACTGACGCTACTTAGCATCAGCAGCAGGGCTTCCCACTGCAGTACAATGGGAATGGCAACCCACTCCAGTACTCTTGCCTGGAAAATCCCGTGGATGGAGGAGCCTGGTAGGCTGCAGTCCATGGGGTCACTAAGAGTCAGCACAACTGAGCAGCTTCACTTTCACTTTTCACTTTCATGCATTGGAGAACGAAATGGCAACCCACTCCAGTACTCTTGCCTGGAGAATCCCAGGGACGGGGGAGTCTGGTGGGCTGTCGTCTATGAGGTCGCACAGTCGGACATTACTGATGCTACTTAGCAGCAGCAGCAGCAGCAGCAGGGCTTCCAAAGTGGTGTGTTAATAAAGAATCCATCTGCCTATGAAAGAGACACAAGAGATGCAGGTTTGATCCCTGGATCGGGAAGATCCCCTGGAGTAGGAAATGGCAACCCACTCCAGTATTCTTGCCTTGAAAATTCCATGGACAGAGGAGCCTGGTGGGCCTCAGACCGTGGGTCAAAAAGAGTTGGACATGACTCAGCAACTGAGCACACAGGGAAAACATAACAACACCACCAACTAAAAGCAATGAGGAAAAAAATAGAAAGAAAGCAATGAGCAACAGATTCATCACCCGGCCCCACTGTTAAGAAGGTTTCCCTCTCTCGGAGTTTTAGGTGCCTGCTCAACTACCAAGCTGCAGCTTCAGTTCCAGAGTTCTCCAGGGGCTAGAGACTACAAAAGACAGTAGAAAAGAGGAAGAAAAATACCTACAGGAAATTCTCCTAGTTTCTCTGCATTTCAGAAGTCCCCTGTACAGTTCTTGGAAACTCCTTAAACTCTGTCTATCTTTAGTATGCGGTTTTGTCCTCCCTTTCAGTTCAGGCTAGGTCAAGCAATATAGGAGCAGAGAAAATAGTAAATTCACCACCAGTTTAGTGGCACTTTGAATTCTGCTCTTATTTCCCAGTCCACCTGTTACTATTTGTTTTTCTGAATCCTCAGATATCTGTATTCTTTCCAACAAGTTATACTTGCATTCGGTGGAAGAGACTTGAATCTCCCTGTCTTGGCCTGTTTAAAAAGCAGAATTTTAAAAGGTATCCAGAGAAGAATCAGTTCAGTTCAGTTGCTCAGTCATGTCTAACTCTTTGTGCCCATGGACTGCAGCACACCAGGCCTCCCTGTCCCCCACCAACTCCTAGAGTTTACTCAAACTCATGTCCATTAAGACGGTGATGCCATCCAACCATCTCATCTTCTGTCGTCCCCTTCTCCTGCCACCTTCAATCTTTCCCAGCTCCAGGGTCTTTTCCAATGAGTCAGTTTCTCACATCAGGTGGCCAGAGTATTGGAGTTTCAGCTTCAGCATCAGTCCTTCAAGTAATAAAAATTAGAGGAGGTGTATAGTTGGAGAATATAGACTGGTACAACATTATAAGTGGTAAGTTGCCTGTATTTTATTCTAATAGTAATGAGAAACCCCTGGAGGATTTTGATCAGGAAATAGATGTAATCTAAATTACATTTCAACTGGAATACTGGGGCAGCTATGGGGAAAATAAATTGTGAGAATTTAAGGCATTTGTTGATATAGTAAATAAATATCTGTTGCATACAGCAAAAAAAAAAATTAAAGGTAGGATCAAAATGAGTTAACAATAGATAGAAGACAGGGAAATGGGGAAAAAGAAAGAGATAATGATAATGCTGATCCTTTTGGCATATACATTGGGGTAGGTGACACTGACATTTACTGAGATTCGAAAGACTGGGGCAAAGCAAGGTTTGAGGCTAAAAATAAGATTTAAGAGGTTTTAAAAATTATGTCTATTTGTTTGTTTTCTCTTCTTTGGGCATGCCACAGTTGGCATGTCCCTCAAATATCCAAGCAGGGTTGCCAGCTAGGCTATTGGATACACTCTTGTCCATGATCACAGATTGTGCTGATGGTGAACAATCCTGGATATATATGACATAGATCCTTGAAAAAACTCCTTAAAGAATACTTATAAGACACTCAAGAATATTTCTCACAAATACAGTGTCCCAGTAATGCCAAGTTACTATATGCAAAACTCATTTTTATTTTCTTTAAAACTTTTCAGGAGTACTTTCAGTGGCTTGATTGGAGGTCATTGCATGTTAAGTCCAAAGTGCTTATATTTCATTATATTTTTATCATATTGCAAGTGTAAACAAATACTTGTTTCTTTGGTTTCTTTCATAAGCAGAATACAGTATAATGTACTGTGTTCCCCAATGTTTGAGTTATTCAATCTGGAATAACATATTGCATATATTTGCAGCTTGCAGTGTTCCTTTCTCATTCCAAGTCACTTTGATGTCTCTCTGACTCTGTGTAACATCATTTGCTCTTCTGGTCTCTAATGAACAAATAATATTCAGAACACCCCACTTAGTGCTTACTGACTTCCAGATCTTTTTATCACCTGAAATTTAAAGCCTAAATTGAACTTAGGTTTCTACTTTCTAGCAAATTATGATAGGTTTTCAGCAACTCATTCTATCAGGATTTTTATCCTAAAGACATCACACAACAGGAATGTTTATATATGAACCCATACATGCACCCATATTCTGTTCACATAAATACACTGTACATACAAACATATTGTTCACATGCATACATTGTAAATGTACATATTTTTGCATAGACACAGACTGTATTCACACCCACAGACAGCAGTGTTGAAGTGACCTATGTTTTATACATCGTATGTGTAGCAGTCTCTCAGGAGGTAGAAGGTAATAGGAGCTGTGTTTCTCCAGAAAATAAGACAGAAGCAGAATGGTATCTAATTAAAATGTTTACAACATTTCCCATGAGATATAAGCCACTGACATTTTCCAGACTGCAAGCCAAGAAATGCTTAGGATTATACAGATGTACTTTGCAAACTACAATTGCCATGCAATGAAAACATAGCTTAGACACAGTTCAGGAAATATGGATTGGATAACCTTTCTTTAGAGCTCAGAAATTAAAAGTTAGGTCCTATGAGAATTTACAGTTAAGTTGAGCAGTTCATCTCTTCTAAAAGTAAATCAGAAATCCATTTCCTCTGCTTCATAGGTCTTCTTCCTCTAGAATGGCTTCCAACGTCTGTATCTGAGTCTGCTGAAACCAGAGTTGCTTTGTTGTACTTACTTCCTTTTCCTACAAACTGCTCTCGTCTCTACCAGAACACTCTACTCTTTGCTTTAGTTGTCATGCTCTGGTCCTCCAGTATTATATGTCTATTATGTAAATGATGACATTGAACTCATGTGTACTTAGTCACTCAGTTGTGTCTGACTCTGTGTGACCCCATGGACTGTAGCCCACCAGGCTCCTCTGTCCATGAGGATTGCCCAGGCAAGAATAGTGGAGTGGGTTGCCATGCCTTCCTCCAGGGGATCTTCCCAACCCAAGGATCGAAGCCAGCTGATTCTTTACCGTCTGAGCCAACAAGGAAGCCCAAGAATACTGGAGTGGATAGCCTATCCCTTCTCTAGGGCATCTTCCCGACCCAGGAATTGAACTGGGTTCTCCTGCATTGCAGGAAGATTCATTACCTTCTGAGCCACCAGGGAAACTCAAAAGTTACCTCCACTCCTCTTAATTACCCTGTTCCTTAATTCCTTATAGTATTAATCATACATATATCAAATGACATATGCTTTTTGATCAACTACCTTGTTCCAAACATCTTTAGAGAGAAGGGGAGGTATCAACAATCAATGTAGACAGACTGCCTGTTCTCATAAAACTTACATTTTAGTTCAAGGAGACGACAGATAATAAACAAGAGATAAGCTGTCAATAGTTTTTTGTATACTAATAAAGAATACAATGAAGAAAATAAAACAAAAGAAAAGATAATGATAATGGGGAGGGTCACTTGGGCATTTGCATTCAACCCCTCAGAATGCAAATCTTCGCTTCTTTCCTTCAAGTACTGGTAGTGCCCTAGAGTTAGTTATTTATTTATTTTTTCACACACATAGGTTACCGAATCTTTATTTTATTTTCCACAGTTCATCTTCATTAGTCTAAAATAACTGTTTTTAGGAGAATAATGTGAGAGTGTACTTTGTCACTTCAAGCTTAATTTCCTATTGGCAATAGATATAGGTCTTTGCATTATTACATGGAACATCATCGGTTCCTCTTTTCTCACTCTCTTGCCTCCACACCATACCCAGAGGCCTTTGCCAATAGAAATATCTGTTTTTTTCTACTAATATTTTTTTTCCAAAATATGCTGTCTTTACGAGGAAAATAAATAGTTCTATATATTTGAGCCCAAATTGATTCTTTGCAAATATCTTTCTTTAGATGATCACTGTGTATGAAAATATGGCAGTATGCAAATGACTCTGTGACCGCATGGACTGTAGCCCACCGGGCTCCTCTCTCCATGGGATTTCCCAGGCAAGAATACTGGAGTGGCTGTCATTTTCTTCTCCAGGGGATCTTCATGACCCAAGGATTGAACCTGTGCCTCCTGTATTGGAAAGCAAATTCTTTACCGCTGAGCCACCAGGGAAGCCTAAACCAAAGTTAGCAGAGGATGGTATACAAATATTTTTCCCTTAAACAAGGCGATGGATTACAGTGGACTGGGGGAGGGGATATATTCTATTATTTTAATAACATCACTCAGGAGAGTGTCTTAATGCTTTGAAACTAAGGAAAGCATTCCAAATTAAGGTTTGTACCTAACCAGAATTTACCTTGAAGACCTGAAGATACATTTAGAAGCTGAGCACAAAGTTGAGTAAAGAATAACACCCATTTTTAGCTATTCATGAATCTATATGAATGAACCACTATACTAAAATCTATATGCTAACAATGACTCCTGAATGACTACAACCTTCATAAGGAATATTTTCTAGCACTCTTAAACTTTCATGCCGGGAGCCAGCGTGAGGAATCCCACCCATGGCAAAGGTCATGAGGAAGGAAGACCGACAAAACGCAAAGGCGTGATCTGGCTTCAGGAGTTCACCCTGAGTTTTCCTGAACATCTACCCTCCAAAACCAGAGTCTGCCTGATTTTATTGTACTATGCTTTTCCACTCTTCTGACACTCTCTGGAAAAAGTTAACTTAGGGCTTCAGTCTTCTGCATTTGAAAGGAATATTTCAGCCCAAACTCCCTCTGATGGCTCTCTAACTTGCCTAACAGGTTCCCCCAGACTTTTTACAACTTGTGAATTGTTTACAGCCCCCCAACCACAAGAGGCACAAAGCTTAAAGCATCTTAAAGATACACAGCCTTTTCTAAAGAGCTAAATATTGTATTGGTGATGGGTTTTCACTGTTGACTCAGTGAAGGCCTCCTGCTGCCAGGCCTCCATATTCTTTATCTTTTAGCCACCTGAAGGATATTAATCAATGTAATTGGGATATAGAAATAGGAATATAGTAGTTTTGATGTTAGCAACACTAGACTTTTGAGTTAATTACTTTTCTTTTGTTATAAATCACTGTACTCCTTTTACTTGTTGTAAATTGTTGTGCCTTTGCTATGTAAGAATGTAACTTTATTTAGTGTTTTCTGAGAGTGGCACCAGACTTTGGGAAGAACAACATTTTCAACACAAATAAGTCTTCTGGTTGACAAACCCTTATCAGAAAAGGGCTGTAAAATGTTAATTGGCCCTCTGGCCAGAAGATGACCTATATCACCTAAGACTTGTGTGTACAACTAGGTATGCAGAAAGAAAGCCTGGTTTTGATAAGAGTCAGGGCTGCTGATGCTGCATAATTTTATATTATCCATTGAAGTCTATGTTCAAAAAATGTATAAAAGGCCTTTCTGGACAATAGGGGATGGGCC
This sequence comes from Budorcas taxicolor, assembly GCF_023091745.1. Taxonomy (NCBI): domain Eukaryota; kingdom Metazoa; phylum Chordata; class Mammalia; order Artiodactyla; family Bovidae; genus Budorcas; species Budorcas taxicolor. The sequence goes on from NC_068916.1 coordinate 76,500,100, forward strand.
AGTCACTGGACTGGTTTCCCCCATGTCTTTACTTTATTTTCAAGCTGAATTCCCATCTGGGGCGTGGAGGCTCGCCATGTCTACTTACTTGCCCCGGCTTCTAAGATCCACGTGAGAGGGAGCCCAAGGTGGGGCACCCCCTGCTATTCAAGAGGATGCTGGTGGCCTAACATAGATGGTGCAGGTTCCTTGTCTGGAACTGTATTGGCTTTCCCCGTAAACCAAGTTATTCAGCCTCTTTTTCTACTACATTTTCCTACTACACTATTTCTTCCTAATCTAATCTTATATTTCTAAATAAATAAGCTTTCCTCGCCTACGCCGTTCACCCTTCGAATTTCCCTGGATCCACCGGGGCAGGACCCTGGCACTTTTATATTCTTACCTCCTCTCCAAATGGATTCTTTGAGCAAAGGATTTGTTTTCTTATTAATAATCACCATTTATCTGATGTGCAATACCCACTTTTTTCTAACCTGTCCTTTGCATAATAACATATACGTACAAAAGCCGAATGTAACTGAAATCATCTTGACATGCGTACCTTTAATAGATCTAAGCAGAGAGCTATATACAACATACTGCTTTTTCAGTATCAGTTACAGGATGAATATGGCCTTCCCAGGTGGCACTAGTGGTAAAGAACCCACCTGGCAGTGCAGGAGACCTAAGACGTGTGGGTTCAATCTCTGGGTCAAGAAGATCCCCTGGGAAAGAGTGTGGCAACCCACTCCAGTATTCTTGCTTGGAGAATCCCCATAGACAGAGGAGCCTGGAAGGGTACAGTCCATAGGGTAGCACATAGTTGGACACAACTGAAGCAACTTAGCATGCACACATGCACAGGATGAATATATGGAATTGAATTTTGTTGTTTTTGGTGAGGTGGGGGCAGCATGATTATTGCTCTATATGTCTGATACTAGACAGTAGGTTCTTGTTTCATAGCAGAAGGAGTTCAGAGAGAGACCAAGAAAGCAAAGCCAGAATTTTTTAAGCGATACTACATTCTAAGGAAGGCTTCCCAGGCGGCACAGTGGTAAAGAATCTGCATGCCAATGTGAAGATGCAAAAGATGCAAGTTCAGTCCCTGCATTGGGCAGATCTCCTGGAGGAAGAAATGGCAACCCACTCCAGTATTATTACGTGGAAAATTCCATGGACAGAGGAGCCTGGTGGGCTATAGTCCACGGGGTCACAAATTGTCAGACACAACTGAGTGACTGAGCCTACACAGCACACACATTCTCAGGAGGTAGACGGGGCAGGTTCAGATGAGCAACTGCTCTGAGTTTCTTTGGCACACTGGTTATATGGAATGTGAAAATGATCAAGTGGGATATTCACAGCAGAGTGTCGGGTTTCAGGTCATATTACCTGATTTTCAACCCATCTCCACTTTCCCAAGGGGAGGAGGGATTTTTGGCCTTATTTAGTCAGACTTGATCAGAAGTATACTGGTGTCAGGGCATAATTGGTACTTCTTATTTGCAAGGTAATTTTATTGTTATGAAGCCATAATGAGCAAAAGGTTACAATTGGAGATGCCCATCTTTTCCCACCTTTCTTTGTCTGTCTTTAGAACCTCTGTCATCTCAAAATACATGGTTTCCTGCCACATAACCCATGCCATGCCTCCCTTATCTGCTTATATCTGCCTAACTGCCTGCCATAACTTGTCCAATGGACTCTATTAGCCAAATGGTAAAAAAAAAAAAAAAAAAAAAAGTGTCACATATACAGTAGGAATTCAATGATATCAAAAGAGAGTAAAAAGTTTGCAAACTATTTCAAAATGATGTAATTCCTTTAGTATGTTTATTTTTTCTCTAAAAGTTAAAATGTTATTGATATAAATTAGAAATTACAGATAAATAATTTTAAAAATATTAGTGCTATTAAAACCTCGGGAAAATTTCTTTCAAAAAGTGTTTTTACAGAAAATATATTATCTTTGATAATCTGATCCCTTTTCCTTTATTCCAGGTACTGTACTAGGTTAATAGTGAGTACATCAGATAGTTTCTCCTCTCACATTCTATTGTATATCTTTCCATCCTGATAAATATTCATTATCATATAAATACCTAAATCAGCATTCCATATATTATTTAACTTTGCCCTATAACCAGACATTTAGTTGTTCAGTACTTTTTTCTGTTATTACAATAATTTACCAGCTGTGAAAGACCCTGAGGTCAAAAATCTCTTCCCTCTCATCCAGGTGAACTTGACCTCCCACCCTCTCCCCTAGTTCAGAGCACATTGTTGATCTGATTGGATTAAAGTTATTAGCACTACTATAAGGGATACTTCCCATACAGAAAAGTTTAATCTAGAGTATTTAGTGGCTTTTGACACTACCAAATTCAGCCATCATCAATTTGTTTAAAGTCATTCAATGAAAATCAACTTGCCAAATATTGAATTTATGGAATGATTTTAGATACCCAGCATCTCCTCATTTCTGAACATTTTCTCAGAATAGGTGAACTTCTCCATAAACACAAATTTTCCTCTTTAGTTTTGAGAACATTCAGCCAACTTATCTTCACCTGCCTCAGAATCTGTCCTCCCACCCATTTGCCCTGGCATTTATATTTGAATCTCCTCCTGCCTCCTACCTGTTTTTGCCCCTACTCATGCCTCTGGCAATAAACAGCTTAAAATATTACCCTGGATTAGATTAACATATTTTTGATAGTTTTGTGAAAATTGGTCACTTCACAGATTGCTGCTGTGGCTGTTCAGTTGCTCAGTTGTGTCCGACTCTGTGATCCCATGGTTCCCCAGGATTCCTTGCCATTCACTGTCTCCCAGAGTTTGCTCAAACTCTTGTCCATTGAGTCAATAATGCCATCCAACCATCTCATCCTCTGTAGCCCTCTTCTCCTCATGCCTTCAATCTTTCCCAGCGCCAGGAGCTTCAGTCGAATTGTTTGTCCTCTTCCACCTCAATGAACCATTGCTGAAAACATGGCTTCTATTTGGGGCTTTCAGCATGTAGCAATACTTGCTTATTCACAGTCAAACCACCTTCCTTATCTATCCTAACAAGGATAGGTATCTTGTAGGTATCCTATCTATCCAAAACAATAGCATCGCAACTTTCACCTTTCTTTCTCATCAGGTCAAGGGGTGTTCTGATAGTTTGAAGAAAGTGAGTGATATGTATAAATATTTCTTATTTTATGAATAAGAAGTCCATGGATAAAAAGGACTTGCTAGGTTTGATTTATAAGTGATGACTATACCTGGCATTTTTAGCCTATGTTATTTTTCAAAAAGATGAATTTTGCCTGCAAAGCATGGATACAACAAGCTGAGTCATCATCTCTAATTTTTCATAAAAATCTTCATAGACTGAATTCAAGCATAGATACTGGAAATAATTTTTCAGAGTTTTCCCTCATCCTAATATACTTGAAATTCCACAGTCACAGCTGGATTTCAGATGGTTACAGTCTCACACAGCTGCTTGGTGAGCCTCATGACTCTGCCTTGGTAAACAGGAGTTCCTTGAAATTGTGAAAAGCCAGAAATGAAATCATTTTACATAATAGGAATATAAATCAGAATCTCTTGTGTGCGTTGCATTTGCATGAAGGTTGCTGCTGAAGTTTGGTCTTCTTCTGTGATTTCATCCTTTTATCTATTCACTCTCCAGCACATGTAAGCTACAGGCAGTCTGCAAGTGCAAATATTTACTATGATTGAGAATAAGAACAAAACAGAGTCCAAGGAAGTAAATACATTGCACTTTATGAAATTTAAGTAAACATTATATAAAGAGGACACAATTCATCCTTTGTTTTCCTACTTGATAAGATAAATCATATAGCAAACCATAACACAAGATATAGTACTTAACATACATTCAGCATAATGGCTTAAGCACATTTTCTCTGGAGGAAGTATTCCTTTGATAATAGGGCACCATGAAACATTGCCTGTGATAAAAATAAAACATGACCATGAAAGATAGCTCAGCATCTATGACACCCCAAATATGATATTGTAACAAATGTACATCTATTTATATATTTATATACACTGTGAAATCTTATTAAGTAAATATCAATATGTAATTCCATATACTTTCCTTTGATAATTTTGTAAAAATGTTAAATGCAGCATTCAGTAAGTTAAAAAGTTTTGCCCTGTCTTATTGCATCTCAGGTTTTATATTAAAAAGCACTTTACACTTTATAATGCCGACATGCAAATAAGCTCTAGTCTAGCCATTAAAACACATTAATCAAGTGTTTATTTTATCTGGACTCATCTAGATCATGCAGACAACATTAACTGTGTGTGAAATTATGACAAACAAAGTTTATATTAACCAAAATATTCAGATAAGAAACTCTCTAGACACTTTTAATAATATACATATGGCAGAAACCTCTATTTAAACACCCCGAATCTGTTCTTTCTACCTTACTTAAAATATCTTGTTTTGGTTGATAATAGATAATCAGTCAGTTCATTTCAGACAATCAGTAATGTCCGACTCTTTGCGACCCCATGGACTGCAGCACGCCAGGCCTCCCTATCCATCACCAACTCCCGGAGTCTAGTCAAACTCCAGTCCATTGAGTCAGTGATGCCATCCAACCATCTCATCCTCTGTTGTCCCCTTCTCCTCCCACCTTCAATCTTTCCAATGAGTCAGCTCTTCGCATCAGGTGGCCAAAGTATTGGAGTTTCAGCTTCAACATCAGTCCTTCTAATGAATAGTCAGGACTGATCTCCTTTAGGATGGACTGGTTGGATCTCTTTGCAGTCCAAGGGACTCTCAAGAGTCTTCTCCAACACCATAGTCCAAAAGCATTAATTCTTCGGTGCTCAGCTTTCTTTATACTCCAACTCTCACATCCATACATGACTACTGGAAAAAACATAGCCTTGACTAGATGGAACTTTGTTGGCAAAATAATGTCTCTGCTTTTTAATATAGGCTGGTCATAACTTTCCTTCCAAGGAGTAAGCATCTTTTAATTTCATGGCTGCAGTCACCATGTGCTGTGATTTTGGAGCCCCCCAAAATAAAGTCTGCCAATATTTCCACTGTTTCCCCATCTATTTGCCATGAAGTGATGGAACCAGAAGCCATGATCTTAGTTTTCTGAATGTTGAGCTTTAAGCCCATTTTTTCACTCTCCTCTTTCACTTTCTTCACGAGGCTCTTTAGTTCTTCACTTTCTGCCATAGGGTGGTGTCATCTGCATATCTGAAGTTATTGATACTACTCCCAGCAATCTTGATTCCAGCTTCATCCAGCCCAGCATTTCTCATGATGTACTCTGCATATAAGTTAAGCAGAGTGACGGTATACAGCCTTGACATACTCCTTTTCCTATTTGGAACCAGTCTGTTGTTCCATGTCCAGTTCTAACTATTGCTTCCTGACCGGCATACAGGTGTCTCAAGAGGCAGGTCAGGTGGTCTGGTATTTCCATCTCTTTCAGAATTTTCCACAGTTTATTGTGATCCACACAGTCAAAGGCTTTGACATAGTCAATAAAGCAGAAATAAATGGTTTACTGGAACTCTCTTGCTTTTTCGATGATCCAGTGGATGTTGGCAATTTGATCTCTGGTTTCCCTGGCTTTTCTAAAACCAAATTGAACATTGGGAAGTTCACGGTTCACGTATTGCTGAAACCTGGCTTAGAGAATTTTGAGCATTACTTTACTAGCGTGTGAGTTGAGTGCAATTGTGCGGTAGATTGAGCATTCTTTGGCATTGCCTTTTTTGGGATTGGAATGAAAACTGACCTTTTCCAGTCCTGTGGTCACTGCTAAATTTGCTGGCATACTGACTGCAGCACTTTAACAGCATCATCTTTTAGGATTTGAAATAGCTCATGAACCTCCATCCATAGTTCTTCAGGCACTCTGTCATCAGATCTAATCCCTTGACTCTATTTGTCACTTCCACTGTGGAATCATAAGGGATTTGATTTAGGCCATACCTGAATGGTCTAGTAGTTTTCCCTACTTTCTTCAATTAAAGTCTGAATTTGACAATAAGGAGTTCATGATCTAGGCCACAGACAGATCCAGTCTTGTTTTTGCTGACTGTATAGAGCTTCTCCATCTTTGGCTGCAAAGAATATAATCAATCTCATTTCGGTATTGACAGTCTGGTCATGTCCACGTGTAGAGTTTTCTCTTGTGTTGTTGGAAGAGGGTGTTTGCTATGACCAGTGCATTCTTTTGGCAAAACTCTATTAACCTTTGCCCTGCTTCATTCTGTACTCCAAGGCCAATATTGCCTGTTACTCCATGTGTTTCTTGACTTCCTGCTTTTGCATTTCTTTCTTTGGTGTTAGTTGTAGGTCACTAGTTTAGGTGCTAGTTCTAGTTGTTAATTCTAGTTCTAGGTTAGTTAGGTCATGTAGGTCTTCATAGAACCATTCAACTTCAGCTTCTTCAGCATTACTGGTTAGGGCATAGACTTGGATTACCATGATATTGAATTGTTTGCCTTGGAAATGAACAGAGATTATTCTGTCTTTTTGAGATTGCATCCAAGTACTGCATTTCAGACTCTTTTGCTGACTATGATGACTACTCCATTTCTTCTAAGGGATTCTTGCCCACAGTAGTAGATATTATGGTCATCTGAGTTAAATGCACCCATTCCAGTCCATTTTAGTCTGCTGATTCCTAAAATGTCGATGTTCACTCTTGCCATCTCCTGTGCTACTGGAGATCAATGGAGAAATAACTCCAGAAAGAATGAAGAGATGGAGCCAAAGCAAAAATAATACCAAGTTGTGGATGTGACTGCTGATGGAAGCAAGGTATGATGCTGTAAAGAGCAGTATTACAAAGGAACCTGGAATGTTAGGTCCATGAATCAAGGCAAATGATAATAATAGACAGTGATTAGTATTACTCACTTGTAAGAATTATGTTTCTGGCTTTGATGTTCTACCTTGCAAGTAAAAATGGTCTTGAGTACCATCCAAATTTAATAAATCTAATGGGAAAATATTTTGGGGAAAGTGGATTTTAAATTTTTAAATTTTTAAGTCTCTCATGTATTTTAAAAACACATAAAATTTTAAACTCTTGATCAATGGAAGTTTGCATTATGTTAGAACTGTCCTTTGTTTAAATTAATTTACTTATTATATTGGAAGCTGGTTACTTTAGAATATTGCAGGTTTTGCCATATATTGACATGAATCAGCCACAGGTGCACATGTGTCCCCTCATCCCAAACCCCACTCCCATCTCCCTCCCCATCCTATCCCTCTGGGTTGTCACAGTGAACTGGCTTTGCGTGCCCTGTTTCATGCATCAGACTTGGATTGGTCATCTATTTCACATATGGTAATATACGTTTCCATGCTATTCTCTCAAATTGTCTCACCCTCACCTTCTCCCACAGAGTCCAAAAGTCTGTTCTTTATATCTGTGTCTTTTTTGCTGTCTCACATATAGAGTCATCATTACCATCTTTGTAAATTCCATATATATGCTTTAATATACTGTATTGGTGTTTTTCTTTCTGACTTACTTCATTCAGTATAATAGGCTCCAGTTTCATCCACCTCATTAGAACAGACTCAAATGTGTTCTTTTTAATAGCTGAGTAATATTCCATTGTGTATGTGTACCACAACTTTCTTAAACATTCATCTGCCAATGGACATCTGGGTTTGTTCCACGTCCTGGCTATTGTAAATAGTGCTGCAATGAACATTTGGGTACACATGTCTCTTTCAGTTCTGGATTCCTTGCTGTGTATGCCCAGCAGTGGGATTGCTGGGTTGTATGGCAGTTGTATTTCCAGTTTTTTTAAAGGAATTTCCACACTGTTCTCCATAGCAGCTGTACTAGTTTGTATTCTCACCAACAGTGTAAAAGAGTTCCCTTTCTCCACACCCTCTCCAGCATTTATTGTTTATAGACTTTTACAGCCATTTTGACCACTGTGAGATGGTACCTCATTGTGGTTTTGATTTGCATTTATCTAATAAGTGATGTTGAGCATCTTTTCATGTGTTTGTTAGCCATATGTGTGTCTTCTTTGAAGAAATGTCTGTTTAGTTCTTTGGCCCATTTTTTGATTGAGTCATTTATTTTTCTGGTATTGAGCCTCACGAGCTGCTTGTACATTTTTGAGATTAATTCTTTGTCAGTTGCTTCATTTTCTATTATTTTCTCCCATTCTGAAGGTTGTCTTTTCACCTTGCTAATAGTTTCCTTCATTGTGCAAAACCTTTTAAGTTTAATTAAGTGCCATTTGTTTATTTTTGCTTTTATTTCCATTACTCTGGGAAGTGGGTGTTCATTTGGTTTTATCACTCTCTTTATTTTCCTGCCTCAGTTTTTTCTCTTATTCTTCCCTGAATAGAAGCTAAAAATACTCAAAGTCTGTGGCCCAGGGGCCTTGGAAGTATTAGGAAAAGACTAAAGGAAAGTCCAGCTTTCAGGATATTTTAGAGATACCAGAATAACTGATTCAGTATTGTAACCCTTATTTACTTTTAGTTGTGGTAAGTAGACATCCACATCATGTACTATAAAACCAAACAACAGACACAAATAGCCCTTGCACTGATCAGAAATTACCTTCAAGCATCTGATCATTAATGCCACTCTTGTTAGCCAACTGATTTTCTGGATTGAAGTTCTTAGAGAATTTCCAGACTATGGTATTGTACAGTTAAGATGCTTTGACTAAAAATACTAGAATACACAATAGAAAGTGGCTAATATAATAGGTTTTTCTTTTTCAGCTCATATAATACCTGAGCCTAGGGATACCAGGGTTTTTGCAGTGTCCTACACAAGTACACAAGTTCATTCCTCTTCTGATATACACTCAATGTGTTGGTGATGTTTACCACATGGTTACAAGACATCTGTAGTACTCTATGAGACAATTTCTGTAGCAGAGGGTAAAGAGGTGGAGAGAAACACATCTCTTCTTACATGGCAGTCTCTTTCCTTAGAAAGAAAACCCATTTCCAGAAGGCTCTTAGCAGATTCCCCTTGTGAGTCATTGGCCAGAGCTAGATTGTATGAGTTTTTTAGATCAGTGAGGGGCAACATAGTGTAGGATTACTATGAGTAGGCTGGAGGAGAGACCCAACTTCCTTGAATCTATAAATCATCCAACTTATATCTGAATAAAATTAAATTGCAGCTAATAATGACTGTCAGATACTCTAAGATAATTGTTAAGGTGTTTTATTTTTTTCTTGAAGATTTTGGAGTAACTGGCTCTTTTAGTTTTCTAGAACTGAGATAATAAAGAACTACAAACCGGTTGGCTTAAAAACAAAAGACATTTATTCTTTCTTCCTGGATACTAGAAATCTGAAATCTAGGTGTTGGCATGCTCTCTCTTGAATTCTCTAAGGGAAAAAGTCTCTATTCTCAGCCCATTTCTTAGCTTCTGATGTTGCATGTAATTCTTGTCTTGTAAACCCATCACTCCAATTTCTGCCTCTGACATCATATGATTTCTTGCCTGTGTATTTGTTTCTGGGTCTCTTCTCTTCTTTTAAGGATGATAGTCAGATTAGGACCCATCTTCATGATTTCATCTTAATTTGATTACATCTGCAAAGATCCTCTTTTAAAATCAGGCCACATTCACAAGTACTGTGAATTAGGACTTCAACATATATTTTTGGAGCTCATAAGTCAACTACTGATGGAGTGCTTGGGGGTGTGGAGTAAGAGAAACAACCCTTAGGAAGCACCAAAACACCTACAGTTGTGAATTCATGCGATAGAAATTAATAAATAGTGTTGTCAGAATGTTGTCAGTGAGACAAACTAGTTACTTAATAACGTGTTAATTTATTTTTAGTTTCTCTGTTTCTTTGCTCAAGATTCAAATTTCTTAGAGTGACAGCTGGACGGGTTATGTTTGAACAGCACGCCTCCCCATTGGCAGGGCACAGGGGAAGTCAACAGAGCACTTTGATGAAAGTCCTACCAAAATTGCACCCATGGTCAGTGAGGGAGTTCCCTGGAAGAAAACTAGATGTGTTTACCAGAAAAAAAAAAAGAAAGTGCTATGCAAATAAAAGTAAAAAATAAAATGGTCTACCTGATTTAGTCAATCCTATCTTATCTGCTGGGGAAGATTGAAGGCAGGAAGAGAAGGGGACAGCAGAAGATGACATGGATGTATGGCATCACTGACTCGATGGACATGGGTTTGAGCAAGCACTGGGAGTTGGTGATGGACAGGGAGGCCTGGTGTGCTATAGTCCATGGGGTTGCAAAGAGTCAGACACAACTGAGTGACTGAATTGATCTTATCTGCCCCAGTGATTGGCAACTGGCCCCTTAACTGCCTCACAGACCATGAGAAATAGAATAGTCTTGGCTCCCCTTGGACACACTGATGATAGGACATGGGGGTGCTGTAGAAAATGATATGGCACAAACATTAGACAATAAGAATTGACAGCATATATAAACAGTCTGTTCATATCAGCACGTGCTGGATGAATATCAGCTCAGGATATACACGCAAATAAAATGTAATATTGACTGGTATATGTACAAATATTTTATACACAATATGTGTCATCCTTAGCATTGAATAGAAGTTATAACAAGGGGAATTTGAAGCAGCAAAAGAAGAGTAATATGAATATAAATTTCACCTGTCACTATATAACATAGATAACAAACTAATTTGACTCAGTGTATAGTTTAACTTTCTGGAATTGGCCTAAAGTTTTGGAAGACAAAAGAGGATAGAGATGAAACAGACCAAGCTTCAGAAAGATCTGGATTAAAATCTGGGTTCTGATCACTGTTGTGTTTATAAACCATAGTCCAAATAAGCCATATAGTGCTTTTATATTAATGCATGCATATGAATAGCATGTTAGTCGTTCAGTCATGTCTGACTCTCTGTGACCGCATGGACTATAGCCCTCCAGGCTCCTCTGTTAGTAGAATTCTCCAGGCAAGAATACTGGGTTGTCAATTCCCTCCTCGAGGGGATCTTGCTGACCCAGGAATTGAACCCAGCTCTCCTCCATTGCAGGCAGATTCTTCACCATCTCTGCATACTTCAGGGCTCTGCTTAGCAACAGGCATTTGTTAAATGAATGAATGAATGAAAGAATGGTCAGTCATTTAACTTGATAGTAGCTTATGATGAGTCCAAGTATGTTTCTAAACAAATATTGGAAGGGATGTACTCATATACAACTAAATCTCCTTTTCAACTGTAATCTAAATGACACTATACATAAAATGTAAAACAAGAATCATCCTTGACTAACTCTAGTGATATACTGTGCCTAATCCCAATATCCATTCAGCACCTGTTGGGGTAAGGTACTAGGCTTGGTATTTGGAAAATACACTGAAGTCACAAAGTCTTTGCTCTTGAAAAATATGTAAACAATGTGGGGTTGGGAAGGGAGACATAAACTTTATCCAAGATAGTGTAAATAAGTCAGTAGAAGTGTCAATTTGAATAGCCCAATGAGAGAAAACAGAGAAAGACTTGATTTATCAGATTGGTAATGCCAATAAAGTCTGCCATTGTGATAAAATCTGAAATTGGATACTGAAACTATTAGCAAGATATTATTTTTATCCTAGTATAATGAGATATTAAGAGAATAAAGTGTTACATATTCCTACTCAATAAGAATTAGACGTCAAACCGCTTTGAGCCCTTGCCCAAGTGTTTTTTTCTTTATGAATTGGTGTTCATCTCATTGACTCACATACTTCCTAAAACTACCTGTAAGATTCACTTTTTTTTTTTTTTTTTTAATTGGTGTATACTTGCTTTACAGGGCTTGCCTGGTAGCTCAGACAGTAAAGAATCTGCCTGCAATGCAGGACACCCAGATTCAGTCCCTGGGTTGGGAAGATCCCCTGGAGAAGGAAATGGCAACTCACTTGAGTATTCTTGCCTAGGAAATCCCATGGTCAGAGGAATCTGACAGGCTGCAGTCCGTGGCATCACAGAGTTGAACATGACTGAGCAGCTAACGCACAGTTGCTTTACAATGTTGTGTTAGTTTTTGCTGTACAACAAAGTGAATCAGTTAAATAAGAAAATAATATGAGGGATAAAAAAAAATGTGAAGGTTACAGCTATTATAAAGCATCATGTAAATAAGCAGCCTCAATTTAAATATTAGAGAGGAAAGCATGGATGTTGTTTGTGATAGCTCCTGGGATAGGTTAGCTTCGCAAGGACAAGTAGGGACAATTTTGTTGTGGATGTTTACCTTTGCACCATGTCCCCTTACTTAGCTCTGATTCTGTTTTTTTATTTAGGTAAGAATGAGCAATCCGTATGCGAGTGTGCAGGTGATTAGTTTAGCGTACATAACCACTTACTTCCCTGAATCATTTGTCAACATATATCCCAGCAAAAATGGTAAGGTAAAACTGAAGGGTGAGGAGAAAATAATACTTTTAAAAAGTATAACTGAGCTTGTGTTGAAGGGTACTTAGGCTGATATATGGCAGTGTTCTTTAAAATAAATAGATACATCATTTCAGTACAATACCCACAGCTTTCAACTTACCAGTTCCCCTGTGTTTAGTTAAGAGTTCAAATATTTTTGAAGGCACTCCAGTATAAATTAGAATAGTCTCCAGATGTTTTGGCACTGTAAATGGCCAGGCTAAAATTCACTTTTAATGAACCGTATTTTAATGTCAGTCTCTCCTGTCTTCATAAATGACAAAGAACTCATCTGACTTTGTAATGAATGCTCAACTGTTCCATTACCAATTCTGCCATTTACTGTGCCTCTGTCCTTTCCTGTGAATTCATGGTGATTTTAGATGTGTAGAGTAGGAAAAAGGTTAAGATTTAGGAAGAGAGTAAAGCTAGAATCAGTAGGACATGGATTCTCTGGGTAGAATACAAAAACCTAGTTGTGACAGTTTCCTTACTGAAAACTGAAGGTTTGGAGGCCAGAGAAAACATAAATAAATGCAGAGGATATTGAACAGAATAAATAACCTGAGACTGCAAGCTCAGAATCCATGACTTTGAGTCAACTGTAATTCCTGTGTCACTTTCCTGATATTTAGACTCTAAGGTTTAAGGAGAATTGTGTCCAAAGATTTCATAGAATTCAGCTTCAGGATTATTTGGATCATTGTATTTGCAATTGCTTTTGCTTTGTAAACTTACATACATATGGTGTTTTTCTCTCCTATTCTACCCACTAAATTATAACTCTTGACTTCATGACTGGATGGAGTAAAAGGTTATATATCTTTCTCTATAAGTTTCTCCTTTCATGCTTACATGGAACTTTAGTGCTAAAACTGGGGAAGTCATGGGCAAATCATGTACTTGACCACTTTAGTTGCCTGGAAGAGCCCCTAGGAAAGAAAAACAGAAAGAAACATTCAAAAATTGTTATCAATAAAATGAATGTGTAAATCAAGTGTAATTTATTGCATGTTTTCTTCCAGGTAATAAAGAATGACTTTTGATTTTAGAAAAATCAATGTATAAAAGTATAGGTTGACATTGAATTTATAAATAAGTGAAACCATACACAGAGTGGTATGACTCAGCAGAGTTTATCTGTTACTTACAGATTCTAGGCCCTGTGATGAATATTATAGGAATAATTTGTCAAACTAATTTGACAAGTATAATCACCAAGTAAGTAAATTCAAAGAAGAAAGATTTTATTGAATCATATTATTTTTCTAGTTCCACAGTAGGAAAGGAGATATTTTAGATTAAATATGCATGTTAGAATGTGGAGTAGGGGAGACAGATGTATGCTTTTATAAAAAAAAAAGTCTTTACTTATGATATGTTAAGCATTTATGAATTTGACATATTTCCTCATGAACGTACTTTTCAACCTTGTTCCCTAAAGCTGTTAAAGTAGATAAAGCTGCCATTCTGTTTGTAGTCATAAACTACCCAAGAATGTTATGTTGAAAGATGATACCTTTATGACATCTTTTATTTCTTTCATCAATTCTATTATTTAATTTGAATTTATGAATATAAAGAGAAGGTTTGAAAACGGATTGTGGAAAAGCTTCAAATATGTGGGCTCTTTGAAATGCACTTGGTTTTACTGTATTGCTACTTCATTTGCTTCCTGCATTATACCACTATTTTGTTAAATTTTGCATTTGAAATGTAATTGCCTATTCAGTAATTCCTAGCATTAGTCAGATTTCTTGGATGACATAAATATTGATTTACTTTGACTGATAAAAAGAATCAGTATCACTGAAGCATGTAAAATTAAAAAAAAAAACTGTTGAGAAGTCTATTCAAAATGCTTTCATTTGAGCAATCTATGTTTATATTTTTTTAATATGTCAGCTTTGTTACAAAAGAAAAATCCACTTGAATTGCTTGAGTAAGATTTGGAAAGATTATTTTTGTGGATCTTTAGCTGTCAGTCCTAGAGTCTGCCTGTAAGAAAGGCAGCTATCAGTATCACCACCAACGAGATAATGATACGTCGGTTGGAGGCTTTTACATTTGATCATAATGAGTACCTATTAAATTGCTCTCTACGTTAGACAAGCATTTGATTTAGTATTCTAGCATATTCATTTCATGCATAAGGTTGAAGATGCCAGGTCTGTAAAACCGTAAGGATGGAACAGGAGGTGAGAAAGAATCTGCATAGATTCTGTATTTCTATACTATAGCCTAATTATCTCTTACACATTCAAGGCCATGCATGTGAAAAGATTGATTCTCTTCAGTCCATTTATTTCCTGGATATAAACCAGGGTTTTCAACCTTGGCACTATTGACATTTTGGGCTGGATAATTCTTTATTGTTGGGGAGCTGTCTTGTATGGTGTAGAATAGTTAGCAGCATCCTTGGCCTCTACCTACTAGATGCCAATTGCCCCTCCCTAGTTGTGACCATAAAAGATATTTTCACACATTGTCAAATATCCTCTAGGGGTCAACATATCCCCAGTTGAGAACTACTGGTGTCAACTGTAGTATATTCTTCTAACACTTAAGCATATCATTTTTCAAATTCAGGTTGCTATCAAAATAAACTGCAGCTAGATCAGCTCCTCCAAGAGGAAGACAGATACAGGAAAGAATCAAAAAGGAACTTTAGGGAAGGTTAGGTCAAATGCTCTGTCCTTTAACTTTGAGAACAGTAGAAGGTGTGTCAATATTTTACATGACTTCTGACTGTTATTATCACCTACTATACTTTATTTGCACTAATCCAGCCAACAGCTAAGGACTTCGTGAACTTGGCTCACTGAAGGGTCAGACTGTCATGCCTGTGAATGGTTCTTAAACAAATTCTCCATTGCATTAAGCACGAATAAGCTTTTCTTTAATGTCAGGCATGCCTATCATCTTATTCCTCCTGATTTTCTTCTGGAATATATGTGGACACTGAAAAAGCAATTCTGGCCTATGGATTCTGTTCCTGTAATGCACCTCTGTATATTAGATTCAATACCTCTTTCACATAGTTGTTTTTATTTTCTAATGGTAATGTCAACTGATAAAATGATCTTAAAACTAGATTTCACAACAGTGTTTAAAGCGCAGTTCCTAAACTGTAGTCTGATTAGTAGTAGCGTCCTCACCATCCTCACCTGGAACTTGTTTAAAAAGCAAATTGTTGAAAACCATCTTGCATCTTCTGAGTCAGAAATTTTGAGGGGATTTAACAGACCCTCCAAGTGACTCTGACATACACTGAAGTTTGGGATCCACTGGTTTAGAGGTCTCATTTGGGGGGAAGTTACAGTTTATCCATAAACTGATTTGTGAGCACTAAATGGCCTTTACTATTTCTCCTTTAGCTGTCAGTGTGACAGCTGATTTTTTATAAGGCAGAGCTTTATAAAATTAACCAATGGCAAGTGAGATATCCATATTGATAGTATCTCCTAAGCTCATACTCACTCCCACTTTTTTTCTTTCCCTGCTTCTAAGAGGCCATAAAGTTTATCCCTTAGCCCTGTAAATTGGCAGTAATTGACAGCCCGACTGGGAGTTGGGCTATAATTCCAAGTTTGAAAGAGCTAGGGACACGAACTCTTGCTTCACCTCTTAAGATGGATGTTAGGTTGGGAGCAAGGAGAAATGGGATAAAGGGTTCGCTAGAAGCCTGGACTCAAGGCTGTTGCCTGCAGTCTTTGCTTTCAGTACACTGAGTTCAGCATGAGGGTTTATATACCTTTCCCCAGCATTACAATCATTTTTTTCTTTTTAACCTACACCTGAATGACCTAGAAAGGGTTATACCCAAAGACAAATTCATCCATGCTGGCTGACAAACTCCAAGTGTTCCATTACCCTGAAGAAAATAGTGCAAACGACTCTAAGCCAAGCCGGTGCTCCCTTTAGTAAATGGTAAATAATAACATCATCCTGACAATTACAAACAGTTTCATGTGACTGACATGTCAGCAACATTTATACGCTGAATGCATAAAACTAATATCGTCTCAATCTACACTTTATTCTGTCAACAAATGCCTCTTGAGCATTTATTTTGTCCAGGAACAGTCTATAGAAAGTTAACTTCATATCCTTGGCACCCAGATGATCAGAGTGTCATATGGAAAATCATAAATTTATCAATATTTAAGAGCTAAATGCTATGATCCAGCATGTGGGAAATGCTAAATAAATTTATATCTGGAACTTTTAAAGACAGTATAATATTTCATGTTTAATCCTCATAACCTCTTTCTTAATTTCTCAAGTCATGTATATTTCCATTTTTGGCTTAGAGAATATGTAAAATAAAGTGTCTATGGATTTCATTTCAAGTCTGATTTTCTACCAATTCCTGTACAGTCTTTTCATAGTAAATCATTTGCTGTTTTTGAAATACAGGAAAGAACTTAGACATTTTTTGGTAAGCAGCAGAAAATCACGTTATTTACAAGCACAGGAATAATCCAAGCACTTCCATGTTTTAGGATATCCAGGAAAATTTGCAGGAGTGATCAGAGTGGTGAGAAATTAACCAGGAGAGAGGAAAAAATTACTCTAATTAGTATTCGTGGAGCAATCTAACTGGAAACTGAAGAATAATGCAATTTAAAGCAAAGGTTATGAATCATTCCTTCATACAGAGAAGTGTCATAACTCTCTTTAATAGGGGTTATATTTAAACAATAGAACAATGGATTGTTGCAGAACCATGCTATTTAGATCCTTGTGTTTGCGTGCTCAGTCATGCCCAACTCTTTGTGACTCCATGGACTGTAGCCCACCAAGTTCCTATGTCCATGGAATTTTCCAGGCAAGAATACTGGAGGGGGTTGCCGTTTCCTGCTCCATGGGATCTTCCCAACCCAGGGATCAAACCCGCATCTCCTGCTTTAGCAGGCAGATTCCTTAACCGCTGTGACAGCTGAGAAGCCCTTGATTGATCCTTAAATATATTAATAATAAATTAGAGAGCAATATTTATAACATTATTTAATCTAATAAAAAGTTATTTTTAAAAATATCTGAGCATTTATTAAAATAGGCCCCCCATAATATTTATTCACTGGGTATTATGCTAGACTAGAAAAATATTAGTAGTCATAAAAATAAAATTCATCCTCTAGGGAGCAATAGAATGAAAGTGAAGAAGTTTACTTTTGATTAAGCAACACTGTCGTCACTGCCAAAATATGTTCCTTTTCTTTCTAGTCATTATTATCAGTTTGCTGCAATGTCATCGACACTATTGCTTAATCCAGAAACCTGGAGGTCTTTCTTAATTCTTTCTCATATCTTCCATTTACAACCAGGTTCTATGACTACCACTGAAATCATAACTCTCTGACACACCTCCCTAGTCAGAAACCACCACTCCCCCCCAAATATGCTACAACCTGCAAATTTCTTTTCTCATCTCCACTTTTCTCTCAGCCATCCATTCCTCACAAAGAAGTCAGACACTCGTTCAAAAGAGTAAATAGAAATTCTCCTTAAGACACTTTAGCGGTTTCCCATTGCTCTAATAATGAAACTTAGGCAACAGCATTATAAAGTAGCTATTACTGTTATGCCCAGGCTGCAAGTAAGGGAGCCAAAGCTTTTAAAACTTAATTTTATTGAGGACACATAATTGGCAAGTGGTTCATCCCAGCTAGTCTAAATCCAAAGTACTGATCTGCTGCAAATTTGCTGCCCCCGATACACTAGGTTTACAGTATTACAGAATAGACATGACAAGATGCATAAAGCTAATTAAGAAACAATCATGCCAAGAGCTGTCAGATTAAAATATTAATAATGATAATCATAAAATCAACAACTAAGATTTGCCAAGCACACACATTGAAGACCTATAAACTTGAGGATCGGTGGAGTGTTATGTTTGTGTCTGACAACAAAATTCATTAACTTATAAATTTAATAATAGTAAATAAATTCAATTAATTTACTCTGAATAGCAATTCAGCATTTTGGACATAAATGAGCAGCATATGGAGTTAAATATCTTGTATTCAAAGTATCCTGTCATTTAATTGCTATGTGATTTGGAAGAAAATAAACAACTCTAAGCCTTAGTTTCCTAAATCTGCAAAATGACCTTACTGATAATAATTTCACATAATTTTATTGAGCACAGGAAAAGATAGATTATTATGAAATAAGTGCCATTATATCAGTTATAGAATTATTAAAGATATATTTGCTTATGATTTTAAGTTTAGATGTTTTTGCTAAATTGGCTTTTAGTTAGTTTAAGTCCTTGATAAATTCAATCAGACTTCAAATAAGTAGATCTATATTGACGAAATGAGACACTGTAGAGTTAGTGGAATGTAATCATGTTGGCCAAATAACACATAGTTTTGTTTTCTTTAATAGTGGCAATTTTATAGGAATATTTCATGAGAGTACTTTAATTACAATTTATTTATAATCTATTTGTATCAGAATTCAGAGAAGCAGAACCACTGGAGATAAATGGATGGATTGATAGATGATAGATAAGAAGATATATGTGTATATATACACACACACACACACATACATACACACACATGTCTGTTACACAGATTTGACCATATGCAGTTGTGGGAGTTGGTAAAGCCGTTTCTTCACAGCTGTGATCTTTGCTTCTAATGCGGAACTAGAAGTCCATAGGGAAGACAATTGGGAGGGAAGATGGATACAGAATGGGCAAGATAAAAAATAACCTAGATAACAGAACTCTAGGAGGAGGAACTGAAAGACATACCATTTCTATTGCTTCTGACCTTCATGATGTGAGAATCCTGCAAAACGTGGGGTCCTTTACCCAGAGCTAAACACATACTTGGCCCAAGAGTATATCCAACCAATGCAGATACATATAAAATGGACATATAAAATGGTATAGTATTTGCATTTTGAGTAGGTTTACTCACACTCATTTACTTTAAATTGTCTCTAGATTATTTACAATATTTAATACCAAATAAAAGTTAGATAATAGTTGTTAGTACATGAAAGATTCCCTGTTTGTTTTTTTTTTAACTCTCTGAATATTTTTGGTCTGTGGTTGGTTTAATTTGTGGGCATGATGTGGAACCTGTGGATATAGAGGGCTGATTGTATACAAGAAAAGGGATTCTGGGAAATGCAGTTCAATACAGTCATATTGTAGGTCCCATAGTAATACATTCTTTATCAACTTGACGTCTGTTACCATCTTAAATCATACTTTGCCTCCAAGTAAAAATAATGGCAAATTCAAGCTTCTATCTTGTTGGTTGTTTTAAATATACCAGAAAACAAGCTCACTTTTTCCTCACGAGAGGACAGAAGCCCTTCTTTTGTTTTTGGATGATTTTCATTCTTCTCCTAATTCATACTTCAATTTGGATATATTGAACTGGTTATAAATTTGACTTTCTATTAATGTATCTTATAACTGATAAGGAGATGAGAGAGAGGAAGAAAAGAAAGATTGGAGGTTGATAAACAAACATGGTCATACTAAAATAATGAGCAAATATTTCTGATTATCATAGCTCTCCTTTTTACAACTGGCTGCATGGTCACAGCTGGTATTTATAGCTACTTCAACTAATTTTCTACCCCTTTTCTTCAGTTAACATCTCAACTGGTATTAGTTTCTTGCCTATGACACCAGACATTTTCTTTCTGAAGGTTCTGGCCCTTAGCAGGACACCCTGAATTGAGTCATTTTATTATTCCATCAACTTTAATCAGAAAACACAGGAGTGCTAAAGAACATACAGAGGAACTTTTGCATTACAGACGTGTTGTTCTTATCCTCATTGTGTAGCTGCAACCCAACTTCTCCGTGAAGGTCAAGATCAATAACCCCAGTCAGTCCAGTAACTATCTTCTTTGGCTGTTGACTTAGATTACCTCAGTAATCCCAACGTGACCAGGTGGCAGGCTCAGTTTGTAGTTTGCCCTAATCATTTTGTGTTTCCTGAGGTTAGTCTACAGTTCAGCACCATGTGTGAGCTACAAAATGTTTGATGTCTGCTTTGTTTCTCTAAATCTCATAGAATTTCCTTGTGGTCCACCCTAACCAGAAACAGAAGAAACGGATTTCTGGAGAATGTAGTTCAGACTAGCCAAGTTGAACAATAAGTAATCAAGCTATTGTAAAACTGTGAGAATTTTCAATTCCCTTGAGACTGAAATCTCCATATATTTTTGGTTTGGAGACCTTTTTTTATGCAGAAGCATTCTTCTTTTGGAACTAAGAGCTCTATACCAACAGAACCTAAAATTATATGGAGAGAATGTATACATTCTTGTCATGGAATGCTAGGGACAATATTGTGAGGATCCATTCTTATTTCTATCCTTTGATTCCTGGTTAGCAGACAAACATCATAGACCAGACAAAGCATGTACCTTATCCTGGAGGACTGTGCAGAAGCCCTGCAAACCCTTCAACATATGGAGAACTTCTTAAGACCAGCATGGATAAACTACCCAGTACATTGAAGGACAGTACTGTGGGGGATGTGCTACAAGCAGAGAGTGTTAATCTATAAAATATTGTCTATCGTAATCATAGCAAAGTGTTGATCTGTCAATGTTGGAAGAGGTCCACTATAATCAACCTGGCAGGCAGCTGACTGATTTTTCAGGAAATGGTGCCATGATGGGGATTACAGAGTTGGTTTTTGCTGTTGGCTAAAGGGCCACCTAGCAATGGCTGTAAGAAGATCAGCCAGGGTGAGCAGAAACCCAGGTTGCTGACCCTGTGAAAACTTCCATCCAGGGCATCATGGCATCTACTCATGAACCCATGAACGCATTGTGTAATGACAGGAGTGGCTGGGAAGACAGTTAGGGATGGGAGATAAAGAGACTGAGTAAGCTAGAGCCTCATGAAAACAAGACAGAAAACTGACAGTTCTTGTTGCTTCTGAAATTGTTGACATGGGTCTTCCATAAAAACCAGACTTTTTGTGGCATAGCTAAACACACACAGTGGAAACAGTGACAGACTTTATTTTTGGGGGCTCCAAAATCACTGAAGATGGTGAGGTAGCCATGGAATTAAAAGATGTTTACTCCTTGGAAGGAAAGTTATGACCAACCTAGACAGCATAGTAAAAAGCGGAGACATTACTTTGTCAACAAGCGTCCATCTATCAAAGCTATGATTTTCCCAGTAGTCATGTATGTATGGATGTGAGAATTGGACCATACAGAAAGCTGAGCCCTGAAGAATTGATGCTTTTGAATTGTGGTGTTGGAGAAGGCTCTTGAGAGTCCCTTGGACTACAAGGAGATCCAACCAGTCCATCCTAAAGGAGATTAGTCCTGAGTGTTCATTGGAAGGACTGATGCTGAAGCTGAAACTCCAATACTTTGGCCACCTCATGCGAAGAGCTGACTCATCTGAAAAGACCCTGATGCTGGGAAAGATTGAAGGCAGGAGGAGAAGGGGATGAGAGAGGATGAGATGGTTGGATGGCATCACCGACATCATGGACATGAGTTTGAGTAAATTCCGTGAGTTGGTGATGGACAGGAAGGCTTGGCATGCTATAGTCCATGGGGTCACGAAGAGTTGAACACGACTGAGTGACTGAACTGAACTGAACTGAACTGAAACACACACACCTGCACTAGGAGTCAGAAAAGCTGAAGGAGGATCCAAAGATGAGTGAAGCACTTGCAGACCCAGCTGTAGATTCACACTAGTGAGGTCGGTAAACCAATCAGCAACTACAAAACCTTTGCTGTCTTACTTCCCTTCTCAAAATCTCAGAATATTCTCCTTGTCAACCTGCCCTAACCAGAAACATACAAGAGAGGAATTTTGAAAAACAACATAGTTGAGTCTTGGCAAAATGAATATAAAGCTACTTTAGAGTTGTGAGTAACTGTAGCTCCCTAGCTGACTGAAATCACAACACACTGTGGTCTGGGAACTTTTTTACAGGCATAGCAGGAAGAGTTCAGGATTGTGAATCCTGGGGTCTGGGAGTTTCTGTCATCATTCCATCATCATCTGGACATGAGAACTTGGTAAGTCATTTATTCTTACTTGGCCTTCATTTCTTCAACTGTAAAATAAAGGGAATGCTGTAGATGATTTCTTGGAGATCTTGTTGCATAATGGATACAATGATTTCTTTCCACGCTATTGTGAATCAAATTCTCGTCAACTGTGTGATATCATATGGGATCTGGGAATTCTGTAATTCAGTCTCTTCATTGTAAATAGAGATAATACTGAATCGGGGTGCTGTGAGAATTGAATGAGTTAAAATATTTAAAGCTTTTAGGGGCATGTAGTGAGCACATGTTAAATGTTAGCTAGTAGTAGTAATGTGCCTGTGGATTTTATGATTGCCTGTTTATTGTAGAGGTTTAAAAACCATATTGATTGCTTCCAAATGTGTGCTTTGGCTTAGAGAATTAAAAGGAAATTACTACAGGTCTGTGTGAATTTGTTTTACCATTTGTAAATCATGATTTTTTTTCCCTCTTTGTTGACACCAATGCTATTAATAAGGGTGCATTGAATACCCACAATGAGGTAGACATTGTATAAATATGCAAATAAAGCAATTATTTAATAGCTTTAATGAAGAGTGAGTATAATGGTATGGAAGGTTATTGCTTGTATAAAAATGCTGACAAAGGAGCTTTCCCCCTTTAATGATAACAGTACCCAAATAAGTTTAAATAATTATGACATGCATTTTCCATTTTGGATAACTACCATTTTTTTTTTATTTTTACAGATACAAAATATGATTCTAGTAGAATTCTTGCTTTTATTTCCTCACCAATATCCTAGTTTGTTCAGTAATCCCAAACATCATGTGAGTATGTGTTGAGAAGCCCACTCACCCTATCTTTCTTAAAGAGCTATCTACTACTTTTGTATTTGTGAGCTAATTCAACTCATTTTCTGCCTTTACTTCCTGTTCTTTTTAAGAGTATATGTGGGAGACTGGGCTGAAACAGAATCAAGATATATAAGTTGTGACTCTTTTGATCACAGGAGACAGGAATTCAATTAAAATCAGCTTAATGAAACCTAACAAAACAAGGAAAGAAGGAAGAAAGGAAAGGGGGATTTATTATTTCACATCACTAAAAAATCTGTTGTGTCACTGGCTTCTGACATCATGCTCAGTTGCTTCAGCTGTGTCCTACTCTTTGCAACCTCATGGACTATAGCCCACCAGGCTCCTCTATCCATGGAATTCTCTAGCAAGAATTACTGGAGTGGCTTGCCATTCCCTTCTCCAAGGGATCTTCCTGACCCAGGGACCAAACCGAGGTCTCCAGCATCACAGACAGATTCTTTACTGTCTGATCTACCAGGAAAGCCTGGCTTCTGACGTTATTGGACCCAAAATTTCAAACAGGGCATCAGCTCTTTGTCTCCATTCGTGTGCCTCTGTCTCTACTTCTTTCCTCCATAATCTCTGTGTTGCTCTCACTCAGTGTTTATATTTTATATTCAGTTCAGTTACTCAGTTGTGTCCAACTCTTTGCAACCACATGGACTGCAACACACCAGGCCTCCCTGTCCATCACCAACTCCATGAGTTTATTCAAACTCATGTCCATTGAGTCAGTGATGCCATCCAATCATCTCATACTCTGGTATCCGCTTCTCCTCCTGCCTTCTTTCCCAGCATAAGGGTCTTTTCCAATGAGTCAGTTCTTCACATCAGGTGGCCAAATTATTGGAATTTCAGCTTCAACATCAGTCTTTCCAATGAACACCCAGGGCTGTTCTCCTTTAGGATGGACCAGTTGGCTCTCCTTGCAGCCCAAGGAACTCTCAGGAGTCTTCTCAAACACTACAGTTCAAAAGCATCAATTCTCTTTGTAGTCCAACTCTCACATCCATACATGACTACTGGAAAAACCATAGTTTTGACTAGATGGACCTTTGTTGGCAAAGTAATG
The DNA here is from genome assembly GCF_023091745.1 of Budorcas taxicolor. Lineage (NCBI taxonomy): Eukaryota > Metazoa > Chordata > Mammalia > Artiodactyla > Bovidae > Budorcas > Budorcas taxicolor. The sequence continues at coordinate 76,524,475 of NC_068916.1, forward strand.
TCTCTGCTTTTTAATATGCTGTCCAGGTTGATCATACCTTTTCTTCCAAGGAGCAAGTGTCTTTTAACTTAGTGGCTGAAGTCACCATCAGTAGTGATTTTATATTATATTAAATATAAAAATCCTGTGTGTGAGAGAGAGAGGGGTGTTTTATGGCGCTGTATAAGGTATAGAGGCTTCTGCTCCAAGATTTTGTCCTCACAGAAAAAGAGAACTGTCCTATCTCCCTCAATGCCCATGCACTCTAATGCAGTCTACTTGGACTGTAATTGACATGCACATGAGTTACCAGTCTGCTTGGCTGCCAGAACAGAATACCCAGATGAGGTGGCTTAAACAACAGAACTTATTTTTCTCACAGCACTGGAGGTCTGAACTCCAAAATCAAGGCATCTGTAAGGTCAGTTTTTGATGAGACTTTTCTTCCTGATTTACATATGGCCACCTTCTTGCTATATGCTTGTATGGGTTTTGCCCTCTGGGTGAGCTGAGAGAGAGTTAGAGAGCTCCACTGTCTCCTCCTCCCTTATAAGAACACCAGTCTTATCATATTAAGAATTAGCTTCTTAAAGACCCTATTCCAAATACAGTCACATTGAGAGCTAAGGCTTCAAGAAATGAATTTTGGAGGAACACAATTTAGTCCTCATTCCATGTATGAACAAATCACTGTGCCTAGACTGATAGTCAATTTGCTGACTGAGAGACTTTTGATTGGTAGCAAGGTCCATACTATTGTCATCCCTACCATAATCATATAGACAAGGGCAGTGGCCAACAGGAAGGAATAAAATAGAAAACATATAGGACAGACAAACATGATATCCAATGGATACTACAATAATATACATGTTAAGATGTTCTTGCTTGGGTGATGTCCTCAAGGTGATGACACAAGTCATTCATGATTTTAATCTCCCTCATAGAAAACAAACTAGCAACTATTTATAGAGTAGACAACACTATAAAACTCCCAAATCCTAGAGGTTAGGTTGAAGTACCCTTCTGGATTTCAGAGACTGAGAAACATCACATTAGAAAGAATACCTCTCTCCCTGGTAAGGACAACACTAAGTCAAGGATGCCTTTTTAGACTTATGATTTCTCCAGGGGTAAAAGGGCACAAAATAGACAGCCAGCTCCCTCAGAGGTCCATCTGTTTCTTTCCCTACAGAGTTCACTGAAGGAATCTGTAGGACTTGATCACCAGAGATCAGATAGAAGCAGAGAAATGGGTGGGGCTTACAGAAGTTCAGTTCAGTTCAGTTCAGTTCAGTTGCTCAGTCGTGTCTGACTCTTTGTGACCCCATGAATCGCAGCACACCAGGCCTCCCTGCCCATCACCAACTCCTGGAGTTCATCAGACTCACTTACATTGAATCATTGATGCCATCCAGCCATCTCATCCTCTGTTGTCCCCTTCTCCTCCTGCCCCCAATCCCTCCCAGCATCAGAGTCTTTTCCAATGAGTCAACTCTTCGCATGAGGTGGCCAAAGTACTGGAGTATTAGCTTTAGCATCATTCCTTTCAAAGAAATCCCAGGGCTAATCTCCTTCAGAATGTACTGGTTGGATCTCCTTGCAGTCCAAGGGACTCTCAAGAGTCTTCTCCAACATCACAGTTCAAAAGCATCAATTCTTCGGTGCTCAGCTTTCATCACAGTCCAACTCTCTCACCCATACATGACCACAGGAAAAACCATGGCCTTGACTAGACGGACATTTGTTGGTAGAGTAATGTCTCTGCTTTTGAATATGCTATCTAGGTTGGTCACAACTTTTCTTCCAAGGAGTAAGCATCTTTTAATTTCATGGCTGTAATCACCATCTGCAGTGATTTTGGAGCCCCCCTAAAATAAAGTCTGCCACTGTTTCCACTGTTTCCCCATCTATTTCCCATGAAGTGATGAGACTGGATGCCATGATCTTCATTTTCTGAATGTTGAGTTTTAAGCCAACTTTTTCACTCTCCACTTTCACTTTCATCAAGAGGCTTTTTAGTTCCTCTTCACTTTCTGCAATAAGGGTAGTGTCATCTGCATATCTGAGGTGGTTGATATTTCTCCCGGTAATCTTGATTCCAGCTTGTGCTTCTTCCAGCCCAGCGTTTCTCATGATGTACTCTGCATATAAATTAAATAAGCAGGGTGAAAATACACAGCCTTGACGTACTCCTTTTCCTATTTGGAACCAGTCTGTTTTTCCATGTCCAGTTCTAACTGTTGCTTCCTGACCTGCATATAGGTTTCTCAAGAGGCAGGTCAGGTGGGCTGCTATTCCCATCTCTTTCAGAATTTTCCACAGTTTATTGTGATCCACACAGTCAAAGGCTTTGGCATAGTCAATAAAGCAGAAATAGATGTTTTTCTGGAACTCTCTTGCTTTTTCAATGATCCAGCGGATGTTGGCAATTTGATCTCTGGTTCCTCTGCCTTTTCTAAAACCAGCTTGAACATCTGGAAGTTCACGGTTCACGTATTGCTGAAGCCTGGCTTGGAGAATTTTGAGCATTTCTTTACTAGCATGTGAGATGAGTGAAATTGTGTGGTAGTTTGAGCATTCTTTGGCATTACCTTTCTTAGGGATTGGAATGAAAACTGATCTTTTGCAGTCCTGTGGCCACTGCTGAGTTTTCCAAATTTTCTGGCATATTGAGTGCAGCACTTACACAGCATCATCTTTTAGGATTTGAAAGAGCTCAACTGGAATCCCCTCACCTCCACTTGCTTTGTTCATAGTGATGCTTTCTAAGGCCCACTTGATTTCACATTCCAGGATGTCTGGCTCTAGATGAGTGAACACACCATCGTGATTATCCGGGTCATGAAGATCTTTTTTGTACAGTTCTTCTGTGTATTCTTGCCACCTCTTCTTAATATCTTCTGCTTCTGTTAGGTCCATACCATTTCTGTCCTTTATCGAGCCCATCTTTGCATGAAATATTCCCTTAGTATCTCTAATTTTCTTGAAGAGATCTCTAGTCTTTCCCATTCTGTTGTTGCCCTCTATTTCTTTGCATTGATCACTTTCTTATCTCTTCTTGCTATTCTCTGTAAATCTGCATTCAGATGCTTATATCTTTCCTTTTCTCCTTTGCTTTTTGCCTCTCTTCTTTTCACAGCTATTTGTAAGCCTCCCTAGACATCCATTTTGCTTTTTTGCATTTCTTTTCCATGGGGATGATCTTGATCCCTGTCTCCTGTACAATGTCACAAACCTCATTCCATAGTTCATCAGGCACTCTATCTATCAGATCTAGGCCCTTAAATCTATTTCTCACTTCCACTGTATAATCATAAGGGATTTGATTTAGGTCATACTTGAATGGTCTAGCGGTTTTCCCTGCTTTCTTCCATTTGAGTCTGAATTTGGTAATAAGGAGTTCATGATCTGAGCCACAGTCAGCTCCTGGTCTTGTTTTTGTTGACTGTATAGAGCTTCTCCATCTTTGGCTGCAGAGAATATAATCAATCTGATTTTGGTGTTGACCATCTGGTGATGTCCATGTGTAGAGTCTTCTCTTGTGTTGTTGGAAGAGGGTGTTTGCTATGACCAGTGCGTTTTCTTGGCAAAACTCTATTAGTCTTTGCCCTGCTTCATTCCACATTCCAAGGCCAAATTTACCTGTTACTCCACGTGTTTCTTGACTTCCTACTTTTGCATTCCAGTCCCCTAGAATGAAAAGGACATCTTTTTGGGGGGTTAGTTCTAAAAGGTCTTGCAGGTCTTCATAAAACCATTCAACTTCAGTTTCTTCAGCATTACTGGTTGGGGCATAGACTTGGATAACTGTGATATTGAATGGTTTGCCTTGGAGATGAACAGAGATCACTCTGTGGTTTTTGATATTGCATCCATGTACTGCATTTTGGACTCTTTTGTTGACCACGATGGCTATTCCATTTATTCTGAGGGATTCCTGCCCGCAGTAGTAGATATAATGGTCATCTGAGTTAAATTCACCCATTCCAGTCCATTTTAGTTCACTGATTCTTAGAATGTCAACGTTCACTCTTGTTATCTCTTGTTTGACCACTTCCAATTTGCCTTGATTCATGGACCTAACATTCCAGGTTGCTATGCAATATTGCTCTTTTAGCATCCGACCTTGCTTCTATCACCAGTCACATCCACAGCTGAGTATTGTTTTTGCTTTGGCTCCATCCCTTCATTCTTCCTGGAGTTATTTCTCCACTGATCTCTAGTAGTGTGTTGGGCACCTACTGACCTGGGGAGTTCCTCTTTCAGTATCCTATCATTTTGCCTTTTCATACTATTCATGGGGTTCTCAAGGCAAGAATACTGAAGTGGTTTGCCATTTCCTTCTCCAGTGGACCACATTCTGTCAGACCTCTCCACCATGCCCTCCCGTCTTGGGTGGCCCCACAGGGCATGGCTTAGTTTCATTGAGTTAGACAAGGCTGTGGTCCTAGTGGGATTAGATTGACTAGTTTTCTTTAATTTTGGTTTCAGTGTGTCTGCCCTCTTGCAACACTACCATCTTGCTTGGATTTCTCTTACCTTGGGCGTGGGGTATCTCTTCACGGCTGTTCCAGTAAAGCACAGGTGCTGCTCCTTACCTTGGATGAGGGGTATCTCCTCACTGTTGCCCCTCCCAACCTTGCACATGGAATAGCTCCTCTAGGCCCTCTGGCGCCTGCACAGCCACTGCTCCTTGGACATGGGGTCATTACTCCTAGCCAACCAACATTCATATCTTGGCCAAACATATTCCTCCCTGAAGCTGCAGTTAAGCAGAGATCTCAGCCACAGGCTCTGCCCATCTGCAGAACTGAGTCTATAGCCCCATCTGGCTAAGGAGTTCAGCTGATACAAGCTTTGTTGACCATGAAGCCTGTTCTTTGACCCCCACCTTGGCAAAGGAAAAAAATAAATAAATTGATGTCCCACCCAACTGTTGAATATAGCCTCCAGACCCTCCAGGCTAGAGAAGATAGACAGCTTCTGTTTCCATCCTGTAGCCAATTTAGGCAGGAAACCAAATGAACAATCCTGCCCAACTACTGAGTACAGCCCCTAGCCCCACAAAACCAGTGGCTCAGATAGTAAAAAAAAAATCTGCCTGCAATGCAGAAGACCTGTGTTTGATTCCTGGGTTCCATCCCTGGGTCTGGTCCCTGGGTTAAGATCCCCTGGAGAAGGGAATGGATACCCACTACAGTATTCTTGCCTAGAGAATTCCATGGACACAGACTAAAGTCCATGGGGTCATAAAGAATCAGACACAACTGACTGTTTCTGACTTTCACTTTCACTTTCACTTTCCTGCACAACCAGGGAGCCTGAGCAGTGACCTTGGACAGCCTCAGAATTCAGCCTACAGCCCTGCCCAACTAGGGAAGGATGTCAACACTGCCTTACCCTGGAGCACAGCCTCTAGCCTCATGGGACTATTAGACACATCCTCCCAAAAGAAAAGCACCACCACAGACTTACTAATTCAGTCAGTTATTAAAAACATACCAAGAAAATCCAGACCAGATGGTTTGGTAAACTGTTTATTGGTTTTTGCTTTTGTTTTATTTTTATTTTTATTTTTTTGTCATTTTTAGTTTAAATAAATTGAATAAAAATTTTAAAAATAAATCAATAAAAATAAACAGAACCTCAGCTATCATTTAAGATCTACTTAAAGATTTTCCAGTGTGTTTTCCTAGCTATTTTAAACCCACAAATGTTATATAGGAGATTGCTTAAACTGATTAACATTATATAGAACAGTGGCATTCATTTATTGTTGGGAAATGTTCTATTCACCTGAGTTCTACATTAGCTTTCATTCCTCAGTGTGGAAGCATCTGAAAGACATGATCTAATAATCTATACATTATTAACAGCCTTGATTACCAAATTCTGCTCTATGTAAATCACAAAATTCCTGACTAAAATGCTAAAACCTATAAAGACATCAAATATTTGTTAGCATTTTCTCTTATTCTTAATTTTGTTTTCTTATTGGATTTTTAAAATAAGATTTACACTTTGTCAACTATGATGAAAAAGTCCACGTGAAAAATTTGTACTTCACACAAAATAGAAAGCTGTTTTCCAGTGATTGACATTCTATGGATAATAAATATATTACATGATTCTGTACTTGGGATATGGTGTTCAGTTGTTTAGCCATGCCTCACTCTCTGTGGCCCCATGGAGTGTATCCCTCCAGGCTCCTCTGTCCATGGAATTTTCCAGGCAAGAATACTGGAGTAGGTTGCCATTTCCTACTCCAGAGAATCTTCTTGATCCAGGGATCCAACCCATATTTCTTAGGTTTCCTATATTGACAGGCAGACTCTTTACTACTAGCACCACCTGGGAAGCTTGGGAAGTTTAAAAAATGAGGAATCAATCTAAAATTACAGTGTTTACAAAGCAGGTTTCTCATTAACATACTTTTTTGTTGATAAATCCTGCAGTAACACAAGCAACAATACAGGAACAAAAAGAAATTAAACATTGAAAGCCATTACCTAACAGTTTAACTATTGTGAGAAATCTATGAAATGTGAATCAAAGTATTGGCATTATATAAAATTAGTACAAGATTAGGTTAAAAAAATAGGTCACAACTAAAAAAAAATTAAAGAGAAAATATCAGGCTGTAAATGCTGGATCATAATTCAGGGATAAGCAGAGTATTTGGTACAAAGCAGAATATTAGTATAAGAATATTTTAAAATCTCCTATTCTTTTTTCTACATATATTTAAAATGAGCTCCATTTTTATATAGTGTTTATTTTGCTCACATTAAATAGAACTATACTAGTGATAATATTTTATAAAGTAATATTTCAGCAGATTTTCAAATTGAAAGACATTGGAGTAGTAAAAAAAAAAAAAAAAAATGCCTAGACTAGCAGTAACAGGCAGATGTTTATAGACAAGAGCATTATATTGGTCAAGCTATATTTCTTCTGATAATGACTGATCATGATTCATATTGTTATAAGAATAACATATATCTATACATGCATATATGTATATATGTTATTAGAATATATAATATGCAATAAGAATATATATTTATATAAAAGAAGAATTATCCTAAGTCTTTTCCAAAAAATTTAACAAGAAGGAATGCTTCCAAACTTATTTTATGAGATCAGCATTAACTTGATACCAAAGCTAGGTACTGCATGATAAGAAAATTCTAGTCCAATATCCCTGATGGATACAGATGCAAATTTCTCAACAAAAGATTTAGTAGGCCAAATCTAAAATCATATTAAGGAAGAAAACACAGGGGCATAGGGAAAAAATTCTTTGACATTGGTCTTGGATTTATGGATTTAACACCATTTGACACCAAAGCACATGCAACAAAAACAAAAATACTTAAGTACTATACATCAAACTAAAGCCTTCTGCACAGCAAAAGAAATGGTCAACAAATGAGAAGGCAGCCTACCTACAGAATGAGAAAAAAATATTTGGAAACCACAAATTTGCCAAGAGTGAATATCTAAACATATGTAAGGAACTCATACAACCCAATCCAGTTAAAAACTGGGCAAAGGACCTGAATATTCTTCCAAGGAAAATATTCAAATGATCAACAGGTACATTAAAAGATACTAATCACAGGGGAAATGCAAATTCAAAACTGCAGTGACATATCACCTCATAAGTGTTAGAATGGCTATCATAAAAAACTCAAGGTAACAAGTGCTGTCAAGGATTTGGAGGAAACAGAACCCTCGCATACTGTTGGTGGAAATGTAAACTAGCATAGCCACTATGGAAAATAGTGTGGAAGTATTTCCTCAAAAAGTAATCAAGAAAACTACCATATGATCTAACATCCCATGTCTGAGTATATATCTGAAGGCAATGAGGTCACTATCTCAAAAGGCGTATTTACACTCATATTCATTGTAGCAGTATTTACAGTAGCCAAAATGTGGAATCAACCTAAGCGTCCATCAACAGATGAATGGATATGAAAACACAGTATCTATATACCACATTGTGGGGGAAGGGTGCCTGAGAAAAAGTCACTGTTCCCCATTTTGAAACAAAAGTATAATTTGAAATTTACAATTTTTGCTCAGTAACATGGTAGAGCATTCCAATGTCCCTAGCTGCAAGGGAGTAGTTCTACTGAAAAGTGGACACTGGAGACTAAAACTTTTGAAAACGTTTGGGAAGAGAGGAAGGTAGCCTTCTCTTGATTGAAAAATATTCCAGTAGGGCCCTCTTTTGGTTGGAATGTGTAATATTGTTATATTGGTATGACACACACACATATTGATCAGAGTCTTGGCTGAGTTTACAATGTTCAGAAAAGATGGCTGGTAAAATTTTGATTGAAATAGTAAATGAAATGATGAATGAACAGGAGGAATAGGGGGAGATTTTAAGAAAGCAGTGGGATTTACCCAAAACTACAAGAGTACTGAGGAAAGACTGCAAATTTCGTCCCTCTCATCCACCTCCCATAAAAAGTTTAACAGTGCTGGGATTACTGTTGCTTCTAGAAATATTCTAGCCTGAAATTGTGAACTTTAATCTTTTGTGCACAGTCAATGAGTTGAAATCTTACATTTCCTGAAAAAGAAGTGTATATTTTCCCAGTGATACCACCTTTTTTTGTAGACTTTTAATATTCCAAACTTATATATATATAAAATAAATATAAAATAAGCTATCATACAACAAATAAGGAAAAAAATGTTTTTAGTCATATTATTTGACATGTTAGGGAAAAGACTTAGATTGAGGAAAGATGGAAGAAAGTAGGAAAGGGGGAAATATTAGAGGGAACTTAAAACAAGGAAGTAAAGAATATTGTTTAGTTAGTGCACTGAGATCAGATATAGAAATAGTTAATTATGTTCTATACTATGTACGTTTTCAGTAGCTAAGTCGTGACCAACTCTTTGCGACCCCATGGACTGTAACCAGCCAGTTTTCACTGCCCATGGGATTTTCCAGGCAAGAATACTGGAGTGGGGTGCCATTGCCTTCTCTGTTATTTCTCATGGCAATCCTACAAAGTAGGCAGTGTTATGAAGGAAGAAAATAATTACAGTATGTAATCTGTTCAAGGTCAAGCAGCTAATAAATATGTGAAGCTGGGATTCATATCCAGTGGACCCTACCTTGTTTTTCAGTACCCGGGTGTTACAGTGATCTTTACACTCAGTAATTTGAAATGAAGGGCACTGTCTGAAAATTAAACTTTATGATAAGCTGACTCATTTGAAAAGACCCTGATGCTGGGAAAGATTGAGAGCAGGAGGAGAAGTGGATGACAGAGGATGCGATGGTTGGATGGCATCATCGACTCAATGGAAATGAGTCTGGGTAGGATACAGGAGTTGGTGATGGACAAGGGAGGCCTGGTGTGCTGCAGTTCATGGGGTCACAAAGAGGCAGACATGACTGAGTGACTGAACTGAACTGAACTGATGACAGGCTGTATTATATAAATACACTCACTGTAACCACAAAGGTGGATTTTCTGGTCCAAAATCTCAATATATGTATGTTGATACCTCAACTGAGCAGGTTTAGGATCACTATAAGCCAAAAAGCTGCCCCTGCCAAATTGGTAGCACCATTTTTAGAATTCTATCAGGGTGAAATAAATTGTCATAGCAGTGGGATTGTATTTTCAGCTGCTACTATGGAATTTTTGAAAAGGTCATAATATAATTTTAGGATATAATCTCATCATGGGCAATATTTAAGCCTCTTATTTATGGAACAAATGTGTAAGATTTTTTTTCCTCTTTCCTTGCTGCATATGTTAAGTGGTAATATTTTGAGGCCAATGAATTACACTGATTTTTTTTAATAGCAGATTTTAGGATGAGTAGAAATTCCGAACTTAAATTTGAATGTACTTTGAATGAAAGTATTTTTTTCAGGATGCCTACATTTTTTAGAGTAAAGATGTGTTCCTTTAGCAACTACTTGTGTAAGGAATAAAAGAGATAGGTTTAATCAATATAAAATTAAATATATAACCAAACATAAGTGTTATTTATTGTGTAGGATTTAACATCTTATTTTTAAATTTGGAATAATATTTTCATTATTTAAAGTTTTAATCTTGAATGCAAATTAAATAAGCATGTAGATATAAACTCCTTAAAAGTATTCGATGTTCATGGTGTCCTGGGGTCATTTACTGAGTGGAGACTTCCTCTTTGACATTTAAAGAGAGGCACGTTGACTAGCTAACAGGATTGCTGGTTCTGATTTTCCATGGTGGTTCCAGAGGCCATGAGGTTACAGAATTCGATTTCCTTGATGTCAGTCTCAGTCAGTCAGTCCCCACAAGGGCCAACTCCTAGATATGTTGTTGTTCTTCCTTTTTTCTACCTTTTACTTTCTGAGAAAGAAGAAGAGACAACCTACTCTTAAGAACTTTGGCTTAGTGGATAATTGTATGTGTTGGGAAACGTGGCCATAACTATAATGCCTATAAAATAATTGAAATAAAAGCTAAAGCATTACAGATTTTATTTGCTAAGCATTATCCTATGTCATAGCATGTAAATATTTATTTCATTTTTGAATATTTTTTTCCATAATTAATTACGTTTAGTCATAAGGATACATTACTAATATGTGTTCACAAATTTGTACTTTAAGTTCTGCCTACTATATTAAAATATTTTATAATTGTCTATTATATGCAATGGACTTCCCTGGTGGCTCAGAGGTTAAAGTGTCTGCCTGGAATGCAGGAGACCAGGGTTTGATCCCTGGCTCGGGAAGATACCCTGGAGAAGGAAATGGCAACCCACTCCAGTACTGTTGCCCGGAGAATCCCATGGAGGGAGGAGCCTGGTAGACTACAGTCCATGGGGTCGCAAAGAGTCAGACACGACTGAGCTACTTCACTTTCACTCGTATATGCAATACCAATTAATTAACGGGATCGCTTAAACCCAGTTTAGTTATCATGGAGTGAAGGCAAAAAGAGATCCTCTTTTAAAGATTTAGAGGGTTTTGAAATATAAAATGTAGACATAGGGAACAGTGCAAACAAATGGAGGAAAACAATAGAATGGGAACCATTAGAGATCTCTTCAAGAAAATGAGATACCAAGGATACACTTCATGGAAATGCGCACAGTAAAGGACACGAATGGTACGGACCTAACAGAAGCAAAAGATATTAAGAAGAGATGGCAACAATACACAGAAAAACTATATATAAAATATATATAAAACTATCTTCATGACCCAGATAACCATGATTGTGTGATCACTCGCCTACAGCCAGACAACCTGGAGTGTGAAGTCAAGCGGGCCTTAGGAAGCCTCCCCACAAAGCTAGTGGAAGGTGATGGAATTCCAGTTTAGCTCTTTCAAATCCTAAAAGATGATGCTGTTAAAGTGTTGCACTCAATATGCCAGCAAATTTGGAAAACTCAGCAGTGGCCACAGAACTGGAAAATGTCAGTTTTCATTTCAATTCAAAAAAAGGCAATGCCCAAGAATGCTCAAACTACCGCACGATTGCACTCATCTCACATGCTAGCAAAGTAATACTCGAACTACTCCAAGCCAGGCTTCAGTAGTTTGTGACCATGAACTTCCAGATGTTCAAGCTGAATTTAGAAAAGACAGAGGAACCAGAGATCAAATTGTGAACATCCGTTGGATCATCAAAAAAGCAAGGGAGTTCCAGAAAAACATCTACTTCTGCTTCATTGACTATGTTAAAGCCTTTGACTGTATGGATCACAACAAACTGTGGACAATTCTGAAAGTGATGGGAATACCAGACCACCTTACCTGCCTCCTGAGAAATCTGTATGCAGGTCAAGAAGCAACAGTTAGAACCAGACGTAGAACAACAGATGATTCTAAATCTGGAAAGGAGTACGTCAAAGCTGTATAATGTCACCCTGCTTACTTAACTTATTTGCAGAGTACATTATGAGAAATGCCAGGTTGGATGAAGAACAAGCTGGAATCAAGATTGCAAGGAGAAATATCAATAACCTCAGATATGCAGATGATACCACCCTTATGGCAGAAAAAGAGGAATTAAAAAGTCTCTTGATGGAAGTGAAAGAGGAGAGTGAAAAAGCTGGCTTAAAATTCAACATTCAAAAAACAAAGATCATGGCATCTGGTCCCATCACTTCATGGCAAACAAATGGGAAACAATGGAAACAGTGACAGACTTTATTTTCTTGGGCTCCAGAGTCACTGCAGAGGGTGACAGCAGCCATGAAATCAAAAGATGCTTGCTCCTTGGAAGAAAAGCTATGACGAACCTAGACAGCATATTAAAAAGCAGAAAACTTATTTTGCTCTCTAGTACATCTAGTCAAAGCTGTGGCTTTTATAGTCATGTGTGGGTATAAGAGTTGGACTATAAAGAAATCTGAGTGCCAAAAATTGATGCTTTTTAACTGTGGTGTTGGAGGAGACTCTTGAGAGTTCCTTGGATTGCAAGGAGACCCAACCAGTACATCCTAAAGGAAATCTGTCCTGAATGCTCATTGGAAGGACTGATGCTGAAGCTGAAACTCCAATACTTTGTCCAACTGATGGGAATAACTGATTCATTAGAAAAGATCCTGATGCTTGGAAAGATTGAGGGCAGGAGGAGAAGGGGACAACACAGGATGAGATGGCTGGATGGCATCACTGACTCGATGGACATGAGTTTGAGCATGCTCCGGGAGTTGGTGATGGTCAGGGAAGCCTGATGTGCTGCAGTCCATGGGGTCAGTAAGAGTCAGACACGACTGAGTGACTGAACTACTCTGAACTGATACACAGATTAGTGAATAATGTTTTTGGAGATCTTTCCAGAATCTGATGTGATTAAAACAGGGCAATAGCCTGGAGATAAGGATGGGGATACAATACAGATCATAGAAGAAAGGGTTAAAGGCCAAACTAAAATGGACACTTTTGTTTTGGGAGGATTTGTCATCTCTATCTTGACCTTGAATGGAACTAAATAGCAGGTAACAGTCACTGATACATCCATTTAATATTTACAGAATCTGTATGTGTATTGACCTGATTGATTAAAGAGTAAATGTAGTATAGCAGGACATATGCATCTCAGGAGAAATGTGTTTAAAACACTTTAAAAAAAATCTCTGTTGAGAGCTATCTTCTTTGGATCTCTACATGGAATTTATTAATTTTTTGGATTGGTTTTAATTTTTAGGTCTTAATTCTATAACAAATATGAAAGTCAACTCTTTTTTTCCTTACAAAATGTTGAGAGATATTGAGTTGGTGATTTCAGATATTATTGGTTTGGAAAGGCTGATCCTAAACTGTAAAAGTATATATAATGTTTTGCTGACATGGTTAAGTTGCTGCAGTCAGTGTCTCAAATCCTTCTTATTCTTCATCCGTCCTCTCATCTCTGAAGTCAGCTAGCTGAATCTGTGATTAAAATCAGAGAAACTTCAGGTAAGGCAGGTGTTTTATTTAACCCTGCCCTGGATGATTCAATCTTATATGAGTTTGTTAGATGACAGTCACTGAACCATGAAATTTCATGTAACTCTGTAGTTATTGTTTTATAAATAAGATCATTGAGAAAGATTTCATTACAGCAAGAGTCACCATGGGAGATACATCAAAAACACCTAAGTTGGTAGACCATAGACAGGCAGATTTTATATTTAAAAACTCTAATTTATGTTTATTCTAATTTTGTTGAAGTTTCTGTTATCATGTTGTCATTTGATTTTATAGAAACAAAAATTAGAACCATATAGTTCTTTTTATCATAGGCATAAATTTAAAGATATGTGGAATATTTATCTTACTAGCAATTTTGTCGCAGAGCTAGGCTGATAAGCTCACCTTTACTACAGGGCCCTTTGTTTCTAAATCTTTTGACAACAGAAATGAAACAATAATAATTCACAGTTATGGGCATTGGAAAAAAACTGAGGTAACATTTTGGATGGCTGTGGCTTAAAAGGGAACTCAAGTTGGAGAGATAAATCTGTCTGTCATGATGTGCTGGTTAAGAAATTAAATGGAATATTGATTTTGGAGATCATGACCATGCTTTTTAATGATAGATGAAAGAAAGCCCCCCCCCCCCAAAAAGAGAAAGAAATAAAGAGAAAAATAAAGGAAGAAAGAATGGAAAAAAGAAAGAGAAGAAAGAAAATGGTAAAATAACTGATTACCTATAGGATGTGGACATCTTTTCTTTCTGTTTTTTTTTAATGCATAGTAATTTGAAGAAACAATAAAGCAAAATGTGTCAGAGTTTATTGGTATTATATACAGAAGTACCAGAAGAATGTATAATGAGGCTGAGAATATGGAACTAATGAAGAAGTATTACAAGGAAAAAGGAGGATTTGTGTGGGAAACTGGACATGAAGTAAAGAGTAGCCAGTGAGGAGATCAGAAGATTTCTCTAACCCTCCAGGAACTAAACACACAAAGGAGCCCAGTTAGAAATAAACTAGCTAGAAGAAATATTTCATAATAAATTGGGAATTATCAGTTTGCCTAAAGGGAATGGCATCAGAGTTTTGAGTCTCCTTGTTTCAAAACCACATACTTTATTTCTTTCAATTTTGATACAAATGCTCTTGCTTTTCACATCTTGCTATAAAACAATCATGTATGAAAGAAATTAGCAACCAACCAAACTTTCTTATCTTTGAAAAAAGAATCATTTTCAACTGAATTATGGATACAAGGAAATTTCAAAAATATTTTTCCAGGTCTTTTTTTGTCAACACCATGTTGCTGCGATGTGTTCTCTGGTATTCACAAATTTCTAGGAAACTTTTCAACTGTTAATCTAACCTGAAATTTAGATTAGATTGTTACTTGTATTCTCCAGATACAAGTAACATGTATCATACAGCATATAGAAACCTGATACTCTGCCTTAAATAGAATATAGATGAAGAATTAGGGTCATTTCTGGCTGCTTAAATAAATTAATTGGAAACCACAAAAACTGTTTGGCAATACTTAGCGCAATTCTGTTCCAGGGTCTTTTACCATATCAGTTCTTGTTGCTGATCAGCACTAAGTAAACCTAAGGGAAAACAAAGGATACCATCAGTGTGCAGTTACTTAGAAATCTTTATTATTCCTGAGAAATGTGTGACTCCATGAGTAAGAGAAGTATGCTTTCTCATTCTCCTCTTAAAGATTTAGTTAGTGTGTTTGTTTCTTTATAACAATATATTGCAATAGATGAAGTTTCTGATGACTCTGTTCTGAAGTCAGTTCTCCTCAGTACCCACAACACACAAAATGTTTAGTCCTTTCATGGCTACTTCAGATTTTCTGGAGGTTAAGACTAGCATCTTACTTTTAAAGATTCCAGGTTGTCTACTTTTCACACACAAGAGGGCGACCTAGACAGGATTTGAAGAATTAGCTGCCCTGTCTTACAACCGTAAGCTGGGCATGTTTATTCATTCATTCTACAAATATTTATTGAGCATCTGATATTTGGCTGGGTGCTTAGGGACAAAACCTCTAATGTAATACATTCTCCAGCCTCAAGGAAATCACAAGTAAGCAAATAATTGCAAAAGAATGTGATAAGGCTAAGATGAATGAAGCATGAGGAAGATTAGTAGGTAGTTTGGAGGGAAAGAAGAAATCAGAGTAGGATTCCTAGAAAAGTAGGCTTTTGAACTGAGTCTTAGAAAGCAAATAGAAGTTGAAATTCACTACTTGAAAGTGAGTTTTTTGGGGAGATAGGGTAAGAATTGGGTTTCCCAAGTGACTTGGTGGTAAAGAATCCTCCTGCTAATACAGGAGATATGGGTTCCATCCTTGGGTCAGGAAGATCCCCTGCCGAAGGAAATGTCAACCCACTCCAGTATTCTTGCCTGGGAAATCCCATGGACAGAGGAGCCTGGCAGGCTGCAGTCCAGGGGGTTGCAAACAGTCGGAAATGACCAAACTATTGAGCACACACACACAGAGTATTCTACATTAAAAAGAAAAAGGAAATACAATTTTGAGGGAAATTTGAGAGAAGAACAACATGAGAAAGGGAGGAGCAAAGCTGCTGTGACTGTCTGGAGTGGAGAGAGGACAGGGAGTAAGTGAAAAATGAATTTGAGACGTAGGTGGGGACTGGGTAGCAGAGATCTCTTGAAGAATCACTTGGAAAGTACCAAAAATAGAATACTGTTTTATGTTAGACAAGAAAAGTAAATAACTGGTAGCGTATGGACTCTAAACGCAGACCTCAGAGGAGATCTAATATAACTCTTGCTTTTTTCTAAATGAGCAAAGGGGGGTTCCTGGTCACCTTACTAGAAATAGGGAAACACAGGTCTTCTACCCAAACATGAATCCTAAATCTGTTTATTTCCCAATTTACATTTAACAGAGTCCTGTTCATCTTAGACGCTTACTATGAGAAAGTACAACAAATAAAAGAGAAATGAATAAATCGGTTAGTCAGTTCAGTCACTTAGTTGTGTCTGATTTTTGCGACCCCATGGACTGCAGTACACCAGGCTTCCCTGTCCATCACCAACACCCAGAGCTTGCTCAAACTCATGTCCATCGAGTCAGTAAGGCCATCCATCTATCTCATCCTCTGTTGTCACCTTCTCTTCCTGCCTTCAATCTTTCCCAGCATCAGGATATTTTCTAATGAGTCAGTTCTTCACATCAGGCAGCCAAAGTATTGGAGTTTCAGCTTCAACATCAGTCCTTCCAATGAGTATTCAGGACTGATTTCCTTTAGGATGGACTGCTTTGATCTACTTACAGTCCAAGGAACTCTCAAGAGTCTTCAACACCACAGTTCAAAAGCATCATTCTTTGGTACTCAGCTTTGTTTATAGTCCAACTCTCACATCAATACATGACTACTGGAAAAACCACAGCTTTGACTAGACGGACCTTTGTTTCTGCTTTTTAAAATGCTGTCTAGGTTGGTCATAACTTTTCTTCCAAGGAGCAAGCATCTTTTGATTTCATGGCTGCTGTCACCCTCTGCAGTGACTCTGGAGCCCAAGAAAATAAAGTCTGTCACTGTTTCCATTGTTTCCCATCTGTTTGCCATGAAGTGATGGGACCAGATGCCATGATCTTTGTTTTTTGAATGTTGAATTTTAAGCCAGCTTGTTCACTCTCCTCTTTCACTTCCATCAAGAGATTTTTTAATTCCTCTTCACTTTCTGCCATAAGGGTGGTATCATCTGCATATCTGAGGTTATTGATATTTCTCCTTGCAATCTTGATTCCAGCTTGTTCTTTATCCAGCCTGGCATTTTACATGATGTACTCTGCATATAAATTAAATAAGCAGGGTGACAATATACAGCCTTGATGTACTCCTTTCCCAATTTGGAACCAATCTGTTGTTCCATGTCTGGTTCTAACTGTTGCTTCCTGACCTGCATATAGGTTTCTCAAGAGGCAGGTCAGGTGGTCTGATATTCTCATCACTTTCAGAATTTTCCACAGTTTGTTGTGATCCACACAATCAGGCTTTGGTATAGTTAATAAAGCAGAAATAGATGTTTTTCTGGAACTCTCTTGCTTTGTCAATGACCCAACAGATGTTGGCAGGTTGATCTCTGGTTCCTCTGCCTTTTCTAAAAAGACATAATAATACCAAGAGCACAACTTCCCAGGGCTACAGTCAATAGGGTTTCAGAGTCACACATGACTTAATGACTTAGCAGGCACCCCCACAATACCAAGAGTGACTCCTTAGAATGAACAAACAATAACTGTTTTTTGTTTTTGTTCTTATTTTTCACTACTGCTTCTCCAACTTCAATATAGAACATCTCTGTCTACTATCTCCAGTGAGGGGTGAGCAGGCTGAGAGGCAGGTACTATCTATCCTATGGAATTCCATGTGGGTATAGTTAAGGCAGGTCTGGAAGCCAGGCTAATTGTATTCATGGGCATCTGAATACAAGAATTTCTGCTCTGTGGGCTCCCCATCTCAAACACTGTCATATATGTGAATTCTAACATCTGCCAGTAAATGGATACTTGATATCACCGTTAACTCAATCATCAGCTAAAGTTCTCTATCCAAATAATGATATTGGTGGATTGAATCTTTGTGCAACTTTATTTTCCAGAACTAAGCAAGTGCATGGTGAATTTATTTGATATGCTTGCTGCTTACTGCAAGAGATGAGACGTATTCTAGTAATGCCAAAGGGAGGGACTGAATCATTTATTAAGTACAGTCTTGGACAGGTGTCTCAAATGTCAGTTCTAGGATTTAATCTAAATTAATCTTCAGAAAAGTTAGATTTAATGGAAATAAAAACCGAGAGGAATTCAAAGTACCGGGAGCTGGATGCTTAAATCGCAGACACCTCTGTTTATAGCAATCTTTTAAATAAACCCTTTTATTTTGCTGTTATCCTTCTGTGTTCTGAGGTAGAAAGGGTTTGGAAAACTATATGGCTCATGGGTAGGCAGGATTTATACAAATCAAGTTGTTTACTCTTTATTTCTAACCCCAGCATACAGTCAGTTATTTGCAAATAAAGCCACAAAGTTAAATCTGAGTTCAGCCCACAGAGCTTTTGACTTCTGTAAGTGTCCCTGCAGAGTTATTGCATATGGAGTGTACTTAAAATCTGCTATCCTAGGTCATATTTCCTGATCACAAAATATGATGACAGAAGACGGCTTGAAATTGATAAGGAAAACCTGCCTAAATGGCCACCACATATCATATCTAAATATTGACAGGTCAAAAGGAATGTGGGTTCTGCATCACAGAATGCAATTTGTAAAATATATTGGCAAGGCTAAATCTGAAAACTAAGCCCTTGCATCTGTCCCCACTTCAAGGCACTGTATCTTTGCGTGTGAGCTAAGTCACTTCAGTTGTGTCTGACTGCTTGCAACCCTACGTATTGTAGCCCTCCAGGCTCCTGTGTCCGTGGGATTCTCCAGGCAAGAATCCTGGGGTGAGTTTCTGTGCCTTCTTCTAGGGGGTCTTCCTCACCCAGGGATTGAACCTGTGTCTCTATGTCTCCTGCATTGGCAGGCAGGCACTAGCACCATCCTAACAAAAATGATATTTTTAATTACAGTTATACACACACACACACATATATATGTTTTACATAGCATGCAAAAAAAGAAAGTGTTAGTCTCTCAGTTGTTTCTGACTATGTAACCCCACAGACTCCTCTGTCCATGGGATTTCCCAGGCAAGTCTGAGCCACTGGGGAAGTCCCATAAAATTTAAAACCTTGGCTTTCAACAGCACAGAATTAAATTGAAAATTGTACAAACAGATGCTAGAAAAGCAGAAATAATTCATGATATATTTTGTGAATATATTAATCTAAATTAATTTCCCAGTGATGGTGGTATTTGGGAGCTCTTGCTGGCAGTTTTATAACACAGGAAATATCTTATGGAATATTTGCTTTTTAATATTAAAGAGAAAAGGGCTGGCACAAAAACAATTGCTAATGACCTGTTCAGTGATATAAAATCTAAAGACCACTTAAAGCAGTTAATAACTGCCAAGAAATATAAGTAGAAGAGAGCATTGCTGAAGTTGTAAAGTAAATAAAGAACACAGATCAAATAAGGGAAATGAGTTAAGGAGAAAGACATGAAGTAAATCAGTGAAGTCTGTGAAGTTACCAGGGAATTTCCTAGGCCCTCAGACATTAACAAAGACTTTTCTTTCTTTCCTTGCTCTCCTCTTTTTTCCTCTTCCTCCCTCTCTCCTTATTCTTCCTTCCTTCCCTACTTTTCTTTCTTTCTTTCCTTTTATTTCACTCTTTTTTCTCATATAGACACTCTGATAAACTATTGTATCTTGTGGAATTGAAATTAATGAACTTTTTCTACAAATAGCCAGATAGTAAATATTTTCAACTTTGCAAAGACGATAATCTTGGCTGCAACTCTTCATCTCTGCTATTGTATTCTGAAAGCAGCCGTATATGATTGATAGTGAACAAATGGGTTTGGCTGTGTTTCAATAAAACTTTGTTTGCAAAACCAGCAGCAGGTGAGGTGTGACCAGAGGGGTGTTCTTTGCCAATCCTTGTTCTAAAAAGTGATCTTTTATAGATATTCTCCAATACTACATTTTCCATGAAAAACAGAAGAATGGGTAATATTTTCTGGTATAATACTCAAGGAATGGACCTATTCATTATTGCTTATCATGAGTGTTTAAATATGAAATAGAATTAATTATTAATAAATATTTAGTATCTTCTAAATATTTGCAGTTTTCTTGTATGTGATATCATCTAATACTGAGGACAGTAAAATAATCCCCATTTTTGAGAAATGCAGCAATGTTAAGAAATTTGGATGACTCTGTGTCAGTTTTAAGTGTCACTCTTGGAATTTAAGCTCCCCTGATAGCTCAGTTGGTAAAGAATCCACCTGCAATGCAGGGAACCCTGGTTCGATTCCTGAATCAGGAAGATACCCTGGAGGAGGAATAGGGTATCACACCAGTATTCTTGAGCTTCCCTTGTGGTTCAGTGAGCAAAGAATCTGCCTGCAATGAGGGAGACCTGGGTTTGACTTCTGGGTTGGGAAGATCGCCTGGAGAAGGGAAAGGCTACCCACTCCAGTACTCTGGCTTGGAGAATTCCTGGGTCATAGACAGTCGAACAAGACTGAGTGACTTTCACTTCGGAATTTAAAGACTTTTCCAAAACTTATATTAATACATGCGTATGTGTAAAAAATGTCTACACATTTTTTGTGATGAAAAAATGAGTATATCTCAAAGATCTCATAACAATAAGAATATAAATAACCTGCCATAAAATATACTGTGAGAATTGTTCAATCTTGATCTCAAGCATTCTGTGATATTCCACTTCAAGAAGGAATTGTTAGTTTCTAAGTAGGCCCTTTTTCCTTCAAAACACCCTAGAATTCAGTTATGAAAATATCTAGCTCCAGGAACATTTGGCAAAGTGTTTGTGTTGGCGTTTTAGAAATGATCAGAGAAGTAATGACACTGGCACACGGTGGGTGACAGTCAAGGATGCTGAATTTCCTGGATTATGAATGACGGCCCCGTGCAATGAAGAATTGTCATACCCATTGCGCCAGCAGTTTACCACACCACATGCTCATGACAACACAAAAAACAAAAAGAAGTATTGGCTTGTGGCTGGTCTTATTGACTACCTAACCAATAGCCACTTCCTGCTTCTTCCTTGCTAATATAACCTTTATTTTATTCAGGTAGCATTTAGATGCCAGTGAGCCTCTGGGAATGCTGACCCCTCCCCAGCTACAGAGGATGAACCATGTTTTAAACCCAGTCACAATAACATTCATTCCACTCTGCCAGTGATGGTTTTAGTCAGGGGCATCCGACTCCGTTCTTGCCTAATAGATGTTAAGAGAAAGCCTACTGAACAGCTCCTTGGGAAGTTTTCCCTCCATAATAAAAAGAGAAAGTTGAACAGAGAAACATCTTCCATCATTCCTTTCCTTCAGATTCTGATGTTATCATGTGAGAATGTCATGCTTGAAACTGTTACATATATTTCTCAACTCTGACCAAAAAACCAAGAGAATCCGAGAGAAATCAAACCAGTGCCTGACATTACTGAGGCCCTCAATTAATCTGAAGGCTGCTGATCTTAGAGATTCTGTTATATGAGACTATCCTTAGAATGTAGCTTATTTTTAGTTAAGCATTCTTTTAGTTTCATCCAAAAGCATCCCAATTGCTACATGGAAAATATGATTTTCCTTTGCCCAGGAGGTCTATATACAGAGCAGAGCCCAGATATAGATTTTTCACAGTTGGCTAAAATAAATTTGAGTAGGACTTGAAAGACTCTCTAATCCCCCACATCCAAGTTCAAGTACAAAGCAAAATTGGTATGTCACTGCAAATTGTGGAAATAAATTATTTATTTTCCTGATGAAGGGATTCAATATCTTTACAACTAGGAAAACAATGTACAAAATACATGACATGACTTGTTTTAGGAAGCAAAGTCTCATTTTAGAAAGTAATGTTCTAATGTAAAGAACACTGCATCCTTTCCAGGCAAGTTAGTAAAAAGTTAGTAAAATGAAAAAGCAACTCTGAAGGAATAGAGTATAAAATGATAAATTTTCTTTCTAAAATTTTGTAAACTTTTACTAAAATAATTAAAATTAACTAAAATATAACTTTATAGTTAACAATTATCTAGAAATAAAATAATAGATAATTGGAAAGCTTCTAAATTTAAGTGCATGGAACCATGTGGGAGAAAGCAGATAGGATAGAGAAGGGCAATACCATTTTCCATAAAAGAGATTGAAGAAGAAATTTGATTAGAACTACAAGTACTCTGTTCCATGCATTTCCATCAAGATGAACAGTCTCTTTACGTAGGATGACATATTAATTTTTTACCTTTTTAACCCAGTGATCTCCTCTATAGATTATATTTATAGAAGAAACCTAAAAACACCTATATTAAATTTATCAATCCAATAAAAGGAAGTTTCAGAAGAGTTTGAGGGGAAACATGAATACAATTAGGTTGATTTTGGAGATTATCAAGGCCTCATCTTATTATGAAACCAAGTTTGTGTCTCAATTGGAATAGTCTTCCTTTGTCCTTTTTGAGTGTCAGTCCTTTCCGTGGTTAAATGGCATCACTTTTTCTTTTTGCTATTAGAGCTTTTTCAGACATGTGGATGTGGGAGGGACAATGAGCACTGGCAGCAGAATCTACATCTTGGTGACTTTTCCAGGGCCATCTGGATTCCTGCATTTTCTCTACATGTCTATTCAGAAGGAGAATTAGATAAAAAACAGTTAAAGGGATGTAAACATGCCAGGGAAAAGGAAGCACTCTCTGTTCAACTCCCCCAGTTGAGCTGCTTCCTGATTAAAATACTAATACACAGCAACTGGCCTGTAAAGTCCATGCTGAGGCCTGAGAGAGTTTGGCACGATCCAATAAGTGCATCATTTCTGCCTCTTTCTGTCAGCAGTAACTGAGCAATCCAGCCTGGTGATTGGAAGAGCACATTTTCTTTGTCCCGCACATGCTGTATTTATCCTTCACAAATATCCACAAAACTCAGCAGGGATTTGGCTGACAGTGTAGGATCACTCCTTGCAGAAAACCTGGTAATAAATCTGGGAGGCTTTGTACGAGATCTGAAAGCTGCCTTCAGAATTTGCCGGAGGAGGTGTATGTAGCCAGGAGTAAGGAGATTATGTAAACTACAGAGGAGCGTTGGGGAGCTTGGTGAGGCGAGGCCCAAGTCAGAATGCCCTCTGAATACTCTCTCAGCAAGAGGGGGTTAGAGGTTCAGACTACGATCTGGGAATATAAACTTTTCCCTCCACTCCTGGGAATTAAATAGGACACTTGCGTGCTCTGTTTTCCTTGAAATACATGGACATTTAAAAGATAGTTTCCGTCTCTATCTTGGACAGCATACTTTAAAGATCCATTTCAATTTTGTACTTTCACCTTAAGAATTGTTCCATGGTACTTATTTCAGTGGTCTCTAAATTAGTCTTTCTCCACCACAGCCCCCCCACCAACAATTTGGAAAATGTGCTTGGGAAATGGGTTCTGGAAATGAGATTTCAGTGTGCTCTGAGGAATACTTTCCATTGCATTCACCTGGAAGCTTATTTTAAAATGTTAGAATCTGGCCACCACCCGCCCCCTGCCATGAACAGAGAATTTGAATCTTCTGGTGTGGGGCCCTGAAACCTGCTCTTTTAACAGATTCACCAATGACTCCGATACACACTAATGCTAGGACACCACTGTTTTAGAAAGCTATAAGAGGATAGTTTGAGAAAAAGAAAACAAGGTGACAAGCTGTGAAAATATACAAACTAGGTGAATTTTTTTTTTCCACCCATTGTTTTGGCATAGCGTGAACATCACTATATACATACCATGTTTGCTTTAGAAGGCCACTCTACCCACAATATATATTCATGAGGATTTTTCTTAACAAACATCAATTTCATAACTAGGAATAAAAACTTTCTAAATCTAATTTGACAGAGTCTGGAAAATAGAACATGAAATCTCATAGGGAACATCTTTTTGTATAACCTTACAAAGAGAATCATTGTTTTCTATTTACTTTTCTTTTTATGGAACGCCTCTTCTAATATTGCATTCTTGTAAAGCATAGATCAAGAAAATGCACCGTGCCCTTAGGGAGAGAAGGAAGCTAGGCCTAGATGTTCTCAAATAAAATATATTAATATAATGATTATAAAGGTGCTTTGATGAGGAGAAATACATCAGGGAATATTTGGCTGGTAGGCCTCAATAACTTCTATTAAGTTATTTGAAGGAATATTTACCAGTAACTATAATGTTTACTGTTAAACAAGTATTTCTCTACATGGATTTTCCACGAACCGTATCAATTTCATCAGACTTTTTAATCTCTTCTCATGAAACCTACATTTTCAGCTATAATAACCATAGAAGTGAATACAAGAGTCCCAACAAGATTGAGATTTTGGCAAATTTGAAAACATTTCTCCACTTCAATGCCAGCATAAAAATAAATAGATTCCCACTATGGGTATGGACCTCAGTCTACCAGAAATGAGGCTTCTGCTAAAATTCCATTATTCATTGGCTGATTGAATTGAAAACCAAGATCTCTCTTTTGAAGAGTCACAATTGTAACAATGTTTCACTATGAAATGATATGGGAAATGTATTACTAGATCAATTAGATAATTAGAAAAATTCACAGCTGCACCCTTTGACAGTACATTTAGTGTCTCTGTGTTAATGAGGCAGACCATAAACTCTCCAAAAATGAAAGTTACAGAAACATTTGTTTATCTGATATTTATTGTGAAAGCTGATTTTAAAAAGGCCTTGTATTCTAAGGAACTAGACTCTTGTGGATGGTAATCATGAGCCTGTTTTTTTAGTCTTGATTTTGTATTTTTTATTCATAATCATATGCAAAAAGTATTGTATATTTGTACTTTTATATGCATATCTTTAGTTCAGTTGTAAGATATTTATTACTGGTTTTCATAATTGAACCACTAATGAGGTGGTAGAATTGTAGCCTTGTGTCTCCATCAGGCAAAATACAAATCAAAAATCTTGTTACTCTCAAAGGCAGTTGTTATTTCATTTTTTTTCTTCTTTTTTCATTATTAGGGCATACAAGATTATTTTCTAAGAGATTAGATATTATTTTCAGCCATTTAAATATTCTTTCAAATATCTTCCTAATAAGGAAGGTTTTCTCCTGTTGTCAAAAAGCACAGCTGTGAGTTTTTCTAATTGCTCAATTAATCTAATGATACACTTTTCCTATCATTATCAAACTAATATTTTTCAGCACCCAAGCTGTATTCTTTACTGGAGCTGTCTTGTTTGTTTTTGATAGTATTGACTTCTGAAATTATGTACATGCTTATTATAATTTAGTAATATAAACTCCATATTTTATATTATAAATGGATTGGGTTTTGAATCTTGAAAAATGTTACTTTATGCAAAATATCTCAACTAACAATAACTTTAGCATTTTCACCTTTGAATTTCAGCTACAACTTTCTTGGAATTACCTATTATCTAAACTAAATATATATATATATATATATATTTATATATATATTTATATATATATAAGAAATGTCACCACCATAATAGTGAGCAATAAACAAAAGAATAAGTGGGCATAGGAAAGCTTTCTTCTAATTTAAAGAATTATTATAAAGTATACTTATTTTCCAATGTAAAATAATTTGCATCAGAAAACAAACTGCTATATGTTGTTATAATTGATTTTCACATATTTTCTTTTTATGATATTTTAGAGGAAATAGCACATGAGCTTCCCTATCAGGTTAATAAAACTTCTTCAGAAATGGAACTGTTTCATGAATACCTCTTAATATTATTATGTATTTTTCCTGTTTCAAGTGCTAGGTTTGGTGAGATGATTGTTTCTTTGCTCTTGCTCAGAGATTGTTTGTCCACATGATCCTTAAGTCTCTATTCTTTTCACTGATTTCCATTTTCACCTTAAACACCTTAATTAAGCTCCTGCTATAGTTCAGGGACACTGTAGGGCCTTTTGCAGGCATTGTCTCCTTGAATTCTCGGGTTGACCCTTTAGCATTGTGGTCTTTCACAGGGAAGAGAACTAAGACTTAGATAAGGAACTTGAAAGGAGAAAGAATTAGTAAATTATGGGACCAAGACACCCACCTAATCTTGTTTCAGAGCCCATGTAGTTTATGTCTGTGTTATATTGCCAAGTACCATATTGAATTTATTACCTACAGTGTTGAATTTCTGACTGATTCAACCTGCTCTAAAATGAACCACACATCTCTGGCTCTTAGTCTTAGAGAACTCTAAGCCTTATTAAAGTGACATTTTTGATCAGCTTGTTGATTTCTCTTTAGAATTTGTTCAGAGTCCCTCTCTTATGCCCATCATGTCATTACAAGTTGCTAAGTTTGATCTCTGTTCCAGTTATAAAGATGGATCTGTGAACAGTTCTTCTCATAAAATCCCACGTATTTCCTCTATCCCCTACATTAATAAGTAGTAAATAAGCCTCTATATACCATGCTTGACTTCTGCAATTGGAGGTTTGGGCATACAAGAAAAATACTTAGACTTGGCATGCCATTTTAGTGGCACATTGGCCAATATTAAATATACAAAAAACTAATTTAAAAATAAATATACTACACATTTTCTCCATTATTAAAAAAATCGAAGAGAAAAAAAATAACTTTTAAAGTGCCTTTCTGAAAAATAATATATAAAATGCTTTTCTGCTAGTTTCCTTTACTGTTAGAATTCGTAATTAACCAATAGAGCTTTTGCCATTATTTTCTGCTTTTCTTTAACATTGAAAGTAATATCTATAGGATGAAAAGTTTGCTGGAAATATTCATTCTTTAAACCATTTTATAATTTATACATTCATATGCCTCTCATTATTTTTATTATTTCTATTTTGATCCCCATAATATACTTAGAAGTATGAGCAACAGTGTTCACATTAAAACAAAAACATTCATAGCTTGAACCCCTGCTTCATGTCAATGTTTGTGCAAGTATCAGTAACAAAAAGAGCATCTTATTGAAGGATGTATCAGCTGTAGGTTTAGAAGTCATAATCAGACTGCAGTGCATTTCATGGCCATTTTTAATATTGCTCTTGATAGGACAATACAGCTTCGGTCTCTGATCCCAAATGTCAAATAAAAAATCTATTTCTCTGTATTAGAATCATTGTTTGAAAAGAGAAATCAAAGCTAACTCAGCCAAGAAAATTTAAAACTAAGTGCTTTTGCATGACACACAGGAGCATTTTTTTTTAAGTATATTTTATTCCTTCAACCACTTTGGGTGACATGATAGTTAAAAGCCCATCAACCTGAACTTGAAGTTATGTCTTGACCACTGTCAGTAGTTTGAGGAGGATATTATTCACATGCCATTCAAGACCTAAGCATGTTTTGATTACCACTGCCCACAAAGTCATAAATAACAAATGTCATGTGTCAAGTTCCTGGTTTATATCAGAAGAATACCAATAGGCCAAAAAAATAAAAAATAAAAAGAATGAAAATGCAATTTAACTTAGTTGATTCCAAAGTCTTAGACTTGTCCTGACTATTAATAGTCCATCAACCTGGAGAAACCTGGAGTAGCCAATCTCTCTGGAGAAACAAAATTTTGCTTTGTCTCAATTTCCCAACTGAAAAATGAAGGCTTTTGGCCAAATAATATTTCAAGATTCCCAGGTTTTAAAATCCTATCATTTCCTACTTGAAGCTTTAGCCATTGTATGTGAAAACTACTTTAAAAGTTACCTATCTCCTCCAAAATTATAATTATTTTTTTCTAAACACATACAGTAGACATGGCCCATGAAAAGTTTTCTTTCTTCACAATGTTTTACTATAAGAAATATTGTCTTGAAAAGTACTCCTCTGCATTCTGCATATTTGCTTTGTAGCTGATGTTCTTGCTCTTATTCAGCTAAGTAAACAAACATTCCCATGGGGTTAAGGATTAATGGCAAGGAATTGCATGACTGTACAGCATGCAACCTTGAGGGAAGAGATCAAGGGAAATGTCAGTCAAACACCTGCCCTTAGTGCAGTTGCTAATTAATTCGTGAACATTGACTCAGGTTGCAGATTTGCTAGTGTACAAGGGAATCAAGTCCCATCCTATAAATACTGCCTTGATTTAATGAGGCTTTAATAGGATTAAATGGTTTTAACTTTATGACTCCATGTTTTTTGATTATATGGTTGTGTAGTGCTTTTTGATATGGAGAGATGTGGATTTCACTGAGTTTCAACAGTAGACTAAATAAAAGATGAGGGGAGAATGTGTTATTAACTCAATAACTTAATTTTCTGGAATCTTAAAATAATATGAAAGATTAAATTGGTCTCAGGCTACCTAGAAGTAAACATGATACATTACTCAGATTCCTCATCTAAAGTAATTTTCGTTTAGTTAAATAGACTGCTTTTTATTACTCTGAATTAGAGCTATTTTGCCATATTGAAGTCTCAAATGTATGCAGAACTTGACGCTAAATCATTTTTAAAATTATATTTCACTATCTTTCATATTTGAAGATGATATACTGATGGTAATTGTTGTTATTCTATGAATCTTTCAGTATAAAATAAGAATATCTTTGTGGACTTGTAATTGGTTGCTGTGGGTTTCTACTATTAAAATTTCATTTTGATTCTTAGAAAAACTGAAAAATGATTTTGTCATGCTGCCATTTTGGGTGTTAGAATGATATTGTCAACTAATCAAACCAGTGAAGTTTCAAGACTCAACTCAGCCTATTATAATCATTAATATTATTACTATTATCATCATTATTATTTGTCATATTATTCCCCAGTGTAAATCAATTTAAACCTGTTGTGTTTAAGATAAAGACTTAAAGTATTCATTGTGACCTCTGTTATCGATCCAGCCCTCTTTACAGACCACGCCACTTTAGACGCTATCGTCAAGTGCGTTTAGTCACTCAGCCATGTCTGACTCTTTGTGACCCATGGACTGTAGCCTGCTCGCCTCCTCTGTTCATTGAATTCTCCAGGCAAGAATACTGGAGTAGGTAGCCATCGCACTCTCCAGGGGATCTTCCCGACCTAGGGATAGAACCTGGGCCTGCTGCATTGCTGGAGGCAGATTCTTTACCATCTGAGCCACCAGGGAAGCCCTTTAGATGCTACAATTACCTCAGTGAAGAAAAGGGTCCACATCCTTGATCTTAATGATAAAGCTTATAGTGTAATAAGGGAGACAGACAATAAATTAGTAAACCAAGGTAGATATAGACAGGCATAGGTATCATGAAGGAACTATTAACACAGCTATCTCAGGAAGAGTGAGGAAAGCAGAGGGCTATCCATGTAGAGCTGGTGGCCAGAAAATGCCATTTTGACCAGAGAACTGACAGCATAAGAAGACACAGCCTTGTAGGTTCTAGAAGCAGAATATCCCAGACCTGGAGAACAGCTAATACAGTAGGCTCCAAGGAAGGAACAGGCTTGACAAATTTTAGGGATGGATTGGAACAGAGTCAGGTAGGAGGAGAGAAGCACCATAAGAAACCATGGGTAGATTCTGTTAGGTTTCCAGTGAATTGAGATGGAATTGCCTCCAACTATCTAGTTTCATGGCCCTGTTTTCAGTTCCTGAAGTCGATCTTATAACCCTCAGGTCCAAAAGCATAAAGCTTGTTTTTTTGTTTTTTTTTTTTTAAACTATGATCATTGTATCCCCGGCATCTAGCAGAATGGCCACAGTAAGTGCTTAATAAATACTTTTTACATGAACAAAAGAAATGTTTAACTGATTTGTATTGTTTAATGAGAATAGAGGGGTGTTCTCAATCATGCTTCTACCCTCTAAATCCTTGGGATAGGAGGTTTTAATTAGTTCCCAAATATTACACCCAATCTCTTGCCCACTTTTCACTAAAGGGCTTGAAAAAGCAATATATTTACCTTGCCAGCTTTTCCTGCAGCTGAGGATGATCACGGGAGCCAGTTCTGAACAACAAAGACCGGAAACCAAGAAAGCGATATATTCCTTCTCTATGAAAGGGGAGATAAATATTTTACTGCCCTATCTACCCTTGCTTTCTGTCTTGGGACATGACTGTGAAGATAGCGCATCTGCATTTTCAAACCACTGATCATTGAGATTTTTTTTTCAAACTTACTGCCCAGTAATGTTTCATCACCTCATCCTTCTGTACATATGTCTTCAAGGACATTTCCTATTCTCAGAGAGAAATCAGTTCTGACATCAGCCTGGAACAATAAAAGAGGTTCCTTTTATAAATATTGTCATTTGGTTCAATATCAAACACTATATCTACAGATGGAGAGCTTATTACACAGTATCTTTTCTGATGCTGGCCATGTATGCTTTCAATTATTTCACTTCTTGACTTCTTTTCCCAACTTTCTTACTCCTTATAGCTTTTTCATGAACAACAAAGGGGTATAACTTCTGTTGCAGATCTTTTCTTGCTGCATATTAGATAATTAATTAGGTAACTAATTTATTGTATATTCTGTGCAAAACAACTTCCTCTTGAATAAGGAAAGGCCTTCATATTTTTAGCTTTTCCCAAATAAGAGAAGATATACATGACTTTTATAATTTTCTCTAGCACTTTTACAGTGTAGCTTTTTAAACTGAATTTGGCTATTTGTATTTGAATATATACTATAATAGCCTAGAATGTCAATGTGATGTGAAAAAAAAAATTGACATGAGTAGCCTGTTTACAGAGTTTTAAAAAACTTTTCCATGCCCATCAGAATCACTGATTTTTTGTTTATCTGAAACATAACTAAGAGGATTAATATTTTTTCTACTTGACTGTATCTTCTCCAATTCCCTGCCAATTCTAAGCTTTGTCATTGTCATTAATTACTATTTATAATGTTTATGTTTATCAATAGTATAGTTAAAGATCACTTTATAATATTTATTGAAGTATAGTTGACATTTTATTAGCTTTAAGTGTATAACATAGCAATTCAATGTTTATATAGAATATACTCCATACAAAGTTATCATAAGGTATTGACTATATTCCCTGTTCTGTACATTATATCCTTGTAACTTATTTATTTTATACCTAGAAATTTTTTCCCTCTTAATTCCCTCTACCTATCTTATTTCTCCGTTCACCCCTGTCCCCACTTGTAACAACTAGATTATTTTCTGGCTGTAAATCTGTTTCTGTTTTGTTATATCTGCTCATATATTTCTTAGAGTGTATGTGTAAGTGAAATCATATCCTGCCTTATTTCTCTAAGCATAATACCTTCCATGTTCATTTATGTTGTTTCAAATAACAAAATTCCATTCTTTTCTATGACTGACTAATATTCCACTATAGGATGGTGTTAGTCATTTCTATGCTGCTTCTGTGAATCATAGACATTGTGTGCGTGTGTGTTTTCTTATTGACATGCTTACTACACTGTGTTCTTAATGATGTCCATTTGTCTCCTTCAGAAGAGCATGAACTCCTTGAGGGTAAGGAATTCATTCCATTCATCACAGTGTCTTTAATTCACAGAATCTAGTGCTGAGCAAGAAAATAACAAAAACTTTGTAAATACTTGATTTGATAAAGGAGTGGATAAATGAGTTAATATTTAAGTATTACTTCCTACATCTCATACATAGAGTGACTGTATTTCTGCATAGCTGGAGGTTCACTTGTCAAATCTCTGAAAAATCACTGACAAGCTATATCCTCTGGCATAGTTTATGACAATTTTTAATGTGATTTAGCAGCTTTGTAACTCAGTTTCCACATGAAAAAGAACAGATATCCTTTCTTATTAAAATCAAATTGAATTTCTGTGATACACTCTTATGCAAACCAGAATGTAAACGAGGAGTTCTAGCCTTATGTGGCCACAAATGGTGTTGATGGATATGGGACAAATTCCACTGGATTTTTTTTTTTTTTTTTCCAAGAAGAATCTCTTTCCTACCAGATTTTCTTTGGCAAATTCACAAAATAAAGATTTTGACTAAACTTGAGAAATCATAATTACAGTATATTTTTTCCTCCTCTGTCCATTTCTCTCTTCTCAGTTGTGCTGGGTAGAAAATACAGATGATTTATCAGAATTAAAACCTAGAGAGACTATCTCCTATCAAACCATTTCTTGATAAGTGTTTTAAAAGAAAAACCTAATAGGAAAGTTACCAAGTAGAGAAACGGAAAACAGAAGAGATCAGGGAGAGTTCTCAGGCACTATCAGATCCTACAATTTAGGGCACATCCTTTTCTCTCCCTTTGAATTCAACAAAGAAGATATAGACTAAAGCCTATCTTTTCCTCTTTTTCAATTACATATTATCAGATAGAGTAGCCTGTATTCATAGGGGGACATGAGTTCACAGGCTAAAATAACCAGATACCTAAGAAGTACAAAGAGTATTAAAAAAAAAAAAAAGATATCAGAGTGAACAATATCAGAGTAATCATTAAAACAGATGACTGAGAATTTAATATCATATAATGAAAACAAAGATTATAAGGTTAGATAATAGCGATATGAATTGAGAACAATAAGTCATGAAGGAATCAGTAATAAATGAACACAATTGATGAGCTATATAGCTAGAAGGATAAAGCTGAAAAATGAATTATTGTGTTGAAAGATCAAATTGAGGAACATTTCTGGAAGGCA
Organism: Budorcas taxicolor; assembly: GCF_023091745.1. Lineage (NCBI taxonomy): Eukaryota > Metazoa > Chordata > Mammalia > Artiodactyla > Bovidae > Budorcas > Budorcas taxicolor. The sequence goes on from NC_068916.1 coordinate 76,557,180, forward strand.
ACAGTTAAGAATAAACAGATTATTTTGAAATCAGCAGAAATACTGTCCATATAAATAAGATAATTCTTCAATTTGCGACCCCTTGAACTGTAGCTTGCCAGGCTCTTCTGTCCATGGGTTTTTTCATGCAAGAATACTGGAGTGAGTTGCCATGCTCTGCTGCAGGGTATCTTCCTGATCCAGGGATCAAACCCACATCTGTGTCTTCTGCGTTGCAGGTGGATTCTATTCTGCTGAGCAACAGGGAAGCCCTGAGTGTTAGAGAGGATGAAATTATAAAACAAAAATAGAGCTAACAACATATTATCTACAAGGCATATTTAAAACAAAAAGGCAAAGAAAGAGAAACATATACTTACGATATTCATGTGCAAAGCAATAATAAGCAACTAACATAATGAAATATAATTTGATAAAAATATCTCAAAATATCAGAGAAGGATATAATATTGTTAAAAAAAGACTAAAAGTATAAAATGCTATAATCATTGTAAACTTGTATGCACCCAGCAAAATCACCTCAAAATATATAAAGCTTTAACTGTCAGAACTGAAGAGAGGGATAGATAAACTTACAATTCTAGCTCAAGATTTTAACACATTATTCACAGAAAGTAACAGCTCAAACAGACAGAAATAAGTAGATATTGAAGGCCTTAACGGTAGAATTCAAATAGTTATTTTAAAGATTTTAAATGAACCATGAGTGTATGGGGGTATACGTTTGTGTATGAGACAGACAGACATCTATATCAAAATGCAAATAAAATTATTTTTGAACAAACATGCAACATTTACAAAGTAGACCATATGTTTGACCGAAAATATTACCTAATAAAGAGGATTTAATGCAATGTTAGAGCCATTTTGGAGTCTACATCATTTTAAGGCTGCATGGCATATTCTTTTTTTATACAGAAAATTATCTTGCCATACAGTGATAGGGGAGATTAACCTGCCTAAAAAGGAAGTGAAATTAATGAAAAAGTGTTTGTCATCCTACAATCCTACATACAAATGTGTAGCTACTTTGTAGAGTTCTTCAATCTTGTTTGATAATGGTATTCCTTTACTAATACTTTTAATTTATGAATCATTGGTTACATGGCAGAGAAGGAAATGACAACCCACTCCAATATTGTTGCCTAGAGAATCCCATGGACAGGGGAGCCTGCTGGGCTGCTGTCTATGGGGTCACACAGAATCAGACATGACTGAAGTGACTTAGCATGCATGCATTGGAGAAGGAAATGGCAACCCACCCCAGTATTCTTGCCTGGAGAATCCCAGGGACGGAGGAGCCTGGTGGGCTACTGTCTATGGGGTCGCACAGACTCGGACACGACTCTGCAGCAGCAGATATAGTGTTAACAGTTATATTTTCAATACCTCAACAAAAGCTTCATGAAATAGGTGATAGTATGCAAATTTAATGAATGAAGAAACTGGGGCCTAAATGAATTAAGTAACTCTCAGCAACTGAACAGTGAGAATGTGTACTAGAACAATTTGGTTTCAGATGCTGAGACTTCCCCAGAGAGAAGTATTACTTGATAACAGGGCTAACTAGGTCCATAAGAATCATCCAGTAAATGCATGTTAGATTGAATTAAATTCTCTTCACTGTAATGAAATTCTGACCACAAAAATAGAGGCGGATATTAATACCACTTTGGGTACATAGTTGATACAAAATAATTTAAAATAGAGCAAAATAAATCTCATGCCAGCCAGCATGCAACTGTGTGCAGAACCACAGTCACAGCAATGAGCCCCATATATCCTTGCAATGCACTGTTTCATGAGTCCATGTGATAATTACAACCATAAGATCTGAGTAAATCAATTTCTTAATGTAGTAATGGCATTGCAAGTACAGTAATGGTAACATTAATAATGATAATCATAATCCCATGGAAGTTTGGAAGCATGAAGTCTCCTGAAGACTATGCAGCTATTTGCTAAATAACTTTTTTAAAAGGGAAATAATTTACTTTTACTGGACTTGACCCAACAAAATATTAATATCTTTACATCATTTTTATCTTGCTAATAAAGGAGTTCAGAATTTTTAGCATATTCTTGCCAGGCAATGCTCCAAATCTTGCCCTCTAGTTGGTATTACAGTATCAGTAATTGGTGTCTCATGTTAACATTTATTTAAATCTGCTGATTTAACATTTAAAAATTCTGAGGTTAATGGATCTGTGAATACAGATCCATTAACCTCAATAAAAACAAATGGAACCTCTTGTGAACTAAAATCAGTTCAGATCATGGATTTGCTTTCTCTAACACTCACAACATTTAGATGGTCCTGATAAAAATGTCAGGTCATAAAGAGGTCTACTAATGTAGTAATATTCAAGGTGATTTTCAGTCTTTTTCCATTGTTATTTTCCTATACAACAGAAGCTCATCTTTCCCATAAAGTATAGTTTGTATATACAATACTTTCCACATATACATTTGTTGAAGCTTATGGATTCTCTTCAGTTGCCTTCTCTCAGGTTTCCGTGACTTAGTAGAGCCCATTGTGTTTTCTCAGTACTTGTCATAGGTCCATAAGTCTTAGGGACTTCAAAAGCTGGTTCTCTCTTTTGAGAAAATATAGTAAAATAATACGACAAAAATTTGCATGTTATAGAAACTACTGGACTCCAAACACACATTAAGGGTGGGAGGAAAGACAGTAAAACAATTTTTCCTGTTGTTGTTCAGTCAAAGTCGTGTCTGAATCTTTGTGACTTTATGGACTGCAACACGCCAGGTTTCCCTGTCTTGCACTATCTCCCGAAGTTTGCTCAAATTCATGTCCACTGAGTCAGTGATGCTATTTAGCCATCTCATCCTCTCTGCCCACTCCTGCTTTTGCCTTCAGTCTTTTCTTTCCTAGCAATGTGAGTATGGACAAATCACTGAAAGTCAGTAAGTTTAAATTGCTTCATAGTAATATTCAAGCGTAGGAAAGCTTTTATGTGTTTTCTTTCTTTCTTTTTTGTCTTTTGAGCGTTTAAAATAGTTTTTCTTTGTAAATCAGGTATAATATACTGAATAATTCACACACAATAAATGTACAATTCAAATGAAAATTGGAACATTTTCAACATCCTAAAAGTGACCTAATTATTTTTCCCAGTGAGTATTCCACACTATAATGGAAACTACTATTTTGACTTCTAACATGACTGAATGCAATCATTCAGAATGCAGTGTTTTGTATATAGCTTCCTTTAATCATTGCCAGGTCTGCGAGATTTATGTTACTTAAAGTGTCAACATTTGGTTATTTTTATTTCTATGCAATAGTATGTTGTAAAAATATACCAAATTTTCAGTTCAGTTCAGTTCAGTTGCTCAGAAGTGTCCAGCTCTTTGCAACCTGATGAACTGCAGCACGCCAGGCCTACCTGTCCATCACCAACTCCCGGAGTTCACTCAGACTCACATCCATCGAGCCCATGATGCCATCCAGCCATCTCATCCTCTGTCATCCCCTTCTCTTCCTGCCCGCAATCTTTCCCTGAATCAGGGTTTTTTCAAATGAGTCAGCTCATTGCATCAGGTGGCCAAAATATTGGACTTTCAGCTTCAACATCAGTCCTTCCAATGAATATCCAGGACTGATCCCCTTTAGGATGGACTGGTTGGATCTGCTTGCAGTCCAAGGGACTCTCAAGAGTCTTCTCCAACACCACTGTTCAAAAGCATCAATTCTTCGGTGCTCAGCTTTCTTCACAGCCAACTCTCACATCCATACATGACCACTGGAAAAACCATAGCCTTGACTAGACGGACCTTTGTTGACAAAGGAATGTCTCTGCTTTTCAATATGCTGTCTAGGTTGGTCATAACTTTCCTTCTAAGGAGTAAGCGTCTTTTAATTTCATGGCTACAATCACCATGTGCAGTGATTTTGGAGCCCCCCAAAATAAAGTCTGACACTGTTTCCACTGTTTCCCCATCTATTTCCCAAGAAGTGATGGGACCGGATGCCATGATCTTAGTTTTCTGAATGTTGAGCTTTAAGCCAACTTTTTCACTCTCCTCCTCCACTTTCATCAACAGGTTTTTAGTTCCTCTTCACTTTCTGCCATAAGGGTGGTGTCATCTGCATATCTGAGGTTATTGATACTTCTCCTGGCAATCTTGATTCCAGCTTGTGCTTCTTCCAGCCCAGTGTTTCTCATGATGTACTCTGCATAGAAGTTAAATAAGCAGGGTGAAAATATATAGCCTTGATGTAGTCCTTTTCCTGTTCGGAACCAGTCTGTTGTTCCATGTCCTGTTCTAACTGTTGCTTCCTTACCTGCATACAGATTTCTAAAGAGGCAGGTCAGGTGCTCTGGTATTCCCATCTCTTTCAGAATTTTCCACAGTTTATTGTGATCCACACAGTCAAAGGCTTTGGCATAGTCAATAAAGCAGAAGTAGATGCTTTTCTGGAACTCTCTTGCTTTTCCAATGATCCAGTGGATGTTGGCAATTTGATCTCTGGTTCCTCTGCCTTTTCTAAAACCAGCTTGAACATCTGGAAGTTCATAGTTCACGTATTGCTAAAGCCCGGCTTGCAGAATTTTAAGCATTTCTTTACTAGCATGTGAGATGAGTGCAATTGTGAGATAGTTTGAGCATTCTTTGGCATTGCCTTTCTTTGGGATTGGAATGAAAATGGACCTTTTCCAGTCCTGTGGCCACTGCTGAGTTTTCCAAATTTGCTGGCATATCGAGTGCAGCACTTTCACAGCATCATCTTTCAGGGTTTTAAATAGCTCCACTGGAATTCCATCACCTCCACTAGCTTTGTCTGTAATGATGCTTCCTAAGGCTCACTTGACTTTACATTCCAGGATGTCTGGCTCTAGGTGAGTGATCACACCATTGTGATCATCTGGGTTGTGAAGATCTTTTTTGTACAGTTCTTCTATGTATTCTTGCCACCTCTTCTTAATATCTTCTGTTTCTGTTAGGTCCCTACCATTTCTGTCCTTTACTGTGCCCATCTTTGCATGAAATGTTCCCTTGGTATCTCTAATTTTCTTGAAGAGATCTCTAGTCTTTCCCATTCTATTCTTTTCCTCTATTTATTTGCATTGATTGCTGAGGAAGGCTTTCTTATCTCTTCTTGCTATTCTTTGGAGCTCTGCATTCAAATGGGTTTATCTTTCCTTTTCTCCTTTGCTTTTCACTTCCCTTTTTTCACAGCTATTTGTAAGGCCTCCTCAGACAGCCATTTTCCTTTTTTCATTTCTTTTTCTTCGGGATGGTCTTGATTCCTGTCTCCTGTACAATGTCACAGACCTCCATCCATAGTTCATCAGGCACTCTGTCTATCAGATCTAGTCACTTAAATCTATTTCTCACTTCCACTGTACACTCATAAGGGATTTGATTTAGGTCATACCTGTATGGTCTAGTGGTTTTCTCCACTCTCTTCAATTTCAGTCTGAATTTGGCAATAAGGAGTTCATGACCCGAGCCTCAGTCAGCTCCTGGTCTTGTTTTTCCTGACTGTATAGAGCTTCTCCATCTTTGGCTACAAATAATATAATCAGTCTGATTTCTGTGTCATCCATCTGGTGATGTCCATGTGTAGAGTCTTCTCTTGGGTCGTTGGAAGAGGGTGTTTGCTATGATCAGTGTGTTCTCTTGGCAGAACTCTATTAGCCTTTGCCCTGCTTCATTCTGTACCCCAAGGCCAAATTTGCCTGTTATACTTATCCATATTCTCCTGTTGTATATGGTCTATTTCTAGCTTTTGACCATTACAAAGAATGTCTTTTTCAACTAAAAGCTTCCCATGATTGTGGTTTTAAAGAGAAACACAAGACTTTGCTGAATAATCATCATACTTTAAAAGGTATTTTAGTTATCTATAGCTATTTAGCAACCACCTCAGAACAAATACAGCTTGAAATATCTTTTTTTTTTAAATTTATATTTGGGTCAGCATTGCATCGTGACTAGGATGGCAGTTCTTTTGCTCCACAGGGTGATGACAGGTTACTCATAAAGCTGATTTTACCTAATAGTCAAACTGAGTTGAAAGAGCCAAGAAGGTTGCCTAAAGTGAAGTTGCTCAGTTGTGTCCAACTCTGCGACCCCATGGACTGTAGCCTACCAGGCTCCTCTGTCCATGGAATTTTCCAGGCATGAGTACTGAAGTGGGTCGCCATTTCCTTCTTCAAGGTATCTTCCTGACCCAGGAATCGAACCTGGGTCTCCCACATTGCAGGCAGACACTCTATCATCAGAGCCACCAGAAAAACCCAACACCTCATTTGCCTAACATATCAAGTCTAACACCTCATGTGTCCTCTAGGTGGCTTTTTCACATAGTTAGCTTGTTTGTTCTGTGAGCATAATTTCTCACAAAATTGTAGACTCAGGGTTATTGCTTCTACAGAATAAAAATGGAAGGTCAAGGTATTTGGTCTTATGTTAGTTTGATTCCCCATGAAGCCACGTTTGCTATATCCTGTTGATTAAGGGAAGTCTTGGAATCAGCATAGATTCAAGAAAGGGGAGATAGTGTCTACTTTCAGATGATAATGTGCACACACATTCAGAGATGGAAGAGGCGTATGGTTGCCATCTTTGGAGAGTACATATTACAAAGAAATTTGGCATTTTTATAATTGCAGCTCTGCAATTTATATAATATTTGCTGGCTCCACTAGATTATATTTAAATTCTAGGTATATAATGTGCTATCATTAGTCCTTTATCACTGCAGTTTCCCTAATTTGGATTGTCTCTTCTTTTCCTTCTCATCTTTAACAAGAATAACTCCTAGTAATGCTGTAGGACTTACTCCAGGAAATGTCTCTTTTCTCATTTTTCAAGACTATTTAGGTGCCCTTATTTATGCTCTAATACCAAAGCATGCCTAGTTTTATCATAACATTTATCATGATTTCATTAAACTCTAAGCTCCCTGGGACCAGAACTGTCTTATTCCTTGTTGTACCTGCAAGGCTTTATACTGTGCTGACCACAGAGTCCATTCACACTAAATATTTGTTGAATAAATCCTCTGCCATCAAATATACTTGATTAATTGGACATACATATGAGAAGAATGTATCCATTCTATATAAAGTATGATGCACCTAATACTGAGTATATATTAACCATCCATTAGGTCATATGCTAATTTTATATACATGATGTGAATTCATTCACATAAAGTCATCATTATCTTCATTTTAGATATGAGAAAACTAAAGTTTACAGAGGTGAAATCCTTGCCCAGTGTGCCTCATGTTTTAAGTGATCAAGTTTAAAATAAACTTGATCCTTCTTGACTTTGAGGCTCTGCATTAATAGATTACTCTGCCTACAGAGAAACAGTTGTTCACATTTTTATTTCTAGCATATTTTAAAATAGTTCTGTGAGTCTCAGAAGGCTCTATTACCAGATTTGGACTATGGATAAATAATATTTATATCATAATCACTTTACATAGGGGATTTAATACATAGCCACCATATGTCTGGAGCCTGAGCACCAATTATTCATTCATTTAGACTGTTGAATAATACATTTTGTCCTGGTACATTTATGTAGATTGCTACAAAGTCATAGGAGGCAATATTTATCCTAAATGAGATCATGTCACTTTCTCATTCAAAATCCTCTGAAGGAATTACTTAGAATTATACCTAAACTCCAAATCCTGGCACAGAAATATCACAACACTCTCCAAAACATGCCAGATTCATTTCTACCACAGAGGTTTTTCACTTGATGCTACTGCTGCCTGGACCCTGTTCTCCTGTACCTTATAGTCACTTATCCCATCCTTGTGATGTATACTTACATGCCAGTTTCTCAGAGTAGACTTCCCTGGTTTCTCCATTTAAAACAGTTTGCTTGTCAGGCTTCCTCCCCTTTGCCAAGATCAAAGAATATCTGATACTGATTCCTTATTAAAAGCTACAGTATATGTTCCTTTGCCTAATATGTCATCTCTGTCTTCTTCACTATAGCATCATCATCATGAGGGCAAGTTAATGTTTTGTTTTTTATCATGTATCTAGAAATAGATCAAGTCCTAACACTCCGGAGATGGTTATTCAATTATAGTTGAATACATGAATGAATAGATGGCCCTATTTTCTGAGAAAATCCCCACCCTGTGACCCACTGCTCAAGCCCCTCTTTTGTTTAGTTACTGCACCTCATTATACTTCCCCAGTACCTTGAGTTTACCTTTATTGTTGCCCTTGCCGAAGGGCTTCCCTGGCATTTCAAATGGTAAAGGGTCTGCGTGCAGTGTGGGAGACTTGGGTTTGATCCCTGGATCAGGAAGATCCCCTGGATGCTATCAGTGTTGCTTTACTAGTCTATCTCTTCTAGAAGACTGAGGTAGAGTTTGTGCCTTACTCAGTCTATCCCAGTATTTCACAGAGTGCATGATATACTCTAGGTACTCAACAAATGTTTGTTACATGAACATAGAATAACCTCTCCCTCCACTGAAGAAGTTATACCATTTAGTTTAATCTACTGTTGACACAATACAATAGCTTAACATCAAATTGGCATTTTAATTATAAAATACACTATAATTACCAAGAAGATTGTATGTTAGGAAGATTGGCTGAAAATGACATTGTATCTTGAATCCATGTAATTTAATGAGGAAGATATGTTACTCTAATTAAATTTCTAAAGAGTTTCTACAATTTTAGTACCTTGTTTATAATTCAGAGGAAATATAGCCTTCACATTGGAAATCCATTTGCTAGGCATAGTCCCCACACAAGCATTCAAAGTAATGCTCGGCTCAGCTGACATTTCTTGGTTGACCCTAGAAGGTCAGTTAAACATTTTCAGTTTAAATGACCCAGTCTGTAAAATGGAGGTGATGTGTGTGATGAGTCAATGGGATGAATAATGGTGGTTTTTGGAGAGTAAAATGTCCTGAGTAGTATTGTAGTATCTACACACTTAAGGGACTTTGGCTGTCCTTTTCATCATGACTTCACATGTGACAAATGCATGAAAGAAATCAGACGTTCATACTCCCCTTCCAGCCTCCAGGCAAAATAAATCAGCTCTTGAGGAAAAGGCAGAAATATTTAAATGTTGAAATCTATCTACCTTTCCTTTGACCCAGTTTTGTCTCCTTCAATGAAAAGATGAACATAAAGACTGATTCTGCCCCATTAGCAGATTTTACAATGCTCCTCTTTGTATAGATTTTTTAAAATTTACTTTCTAATTTCCCCCCTTAAAGGAACTAATTTGTCAGTGTCAGAATCCTATGGATTCAGTTTTCTTTTCTACCTCCCATGAAATCACTGGTCAACTTATTAGTATCTTTTTTGTGTATTTAATTTTTTAAACTGGAAAATAAGAATTTCATATGGAAACAAAAGTTAATAAAAATAGCCTGAGACTTAGTACTAAATTTATATATATATATATATATATATATATTTAAGAGATTTAAAAAAACAGTAAACCTGAACATTTTATACATAACACTAAATCAAACTGCTAAAGATTTATGATGGCATTTGATTATTGAAATTATACATGATAGTATATTCCCAGATAAGGTTTCCAGTACCAGTAAGGCAGTTGCTCATGGTAAACACTAAATTGGTTTTCAGAAGCTTGAAATATCAGGCTTTCAAACTTGTTCCAGAAAATCAGATGAGCATCAGAAGCTGACTCATAAAGAGATTTAATTACTATGAAAATAGTTAAAGACTTCACAATCAAAGACTATTTATTATCTTACATTGTAAGTACTATAAGGCCTATTATTATAATGTATAGTTTGGGAAATAAGGCATAGCCAAGCTTAGACAGTAGTGAAAAAATATTTAAAGTATTTTTCTATTTAGCAAAATAGACATTGTCAGTTTTCTGGTGCTGTGAGTTTGTTTCAACTCTACTAAGCATCAGCTAGATTGGATTCTCCTGTTGGAGACTAGAATGCATCACTGTGTGAATTGAAATGCATTACTCTGTGAATTGGAATGAATTAGGCACACTCTATTGCACTTCTCTCCTGTCATATTTCTGCTGTTCTAAAAATGATTTCTATAGGAGTTCACGATCAGATACAGGACAACACTTTATAAACAAAATTTAATGGACGCTTTCATCTGTTAAATTTCATTACAACTCACATTAGCTCTTTTTTACACTATAAACACGCTTATTCTGTAAGTTACACTTGTATCATCCACAACTGTTGAGGCAATGCAATGGCTTAAGCGTTAATACCTCTGGTAGGAGGGAATTGAAAGCTTATCATTTAGCTATTTGTCACCTCAAAGTCTATAAAAATTAAAATCAAGCTAAAGCATATTTTTTAAAAGTGATATTTGATTACATTTTGATTACATTTTGGAGAAAAGTTTTATCAGGATAATAATCCAAAGCACCATAGGACCAATATTGAAGCTTATTCTTTTTAATTAGAATTTAAATATTTGGGTTTGGGGACTGAGAGATGGTTAAATGAAGTGATTGAAACAATTTTCAAAAACTAATATATTTTCATAATTAGGCATAATTTCTTATGCCAGAATGGCTCTATTAGATCTATGTATGCCCTTAATAACTCACCCTCAACTTTGATGAGTTGACTGAAATGCTACCTCACTTGGTAGCATTTAAAATTTTGTGTGGGGGATATGTCAAGGGAAGTCAGAGTATCAGAATCATGATTCCCTTTGTTCTCATCCTGTGAAAGTGGGATTTACATGCAGACACAACATGAGTCTGATTTCAGTCCTTTATGTTTTATGTGTTCATGTGCAATTTTGCTTTAAACTTCATGATCTAAGAGAACGGCACCCTGTGTGACTGTGTGTGAATCTCTGGATATAGGTGTGCATTAAAAACAAAGGTATTTCATTTGGCAGCACATCCTAGCACATGCTAATATTAGCTTTGGTTTTCTTGGTGATTTTGCCCAGAGCTTCATACTGTGTTTATGCCCATGGATTTTTCATTTTGCTCAAATAAGTCATTGATCCCTAAGTTCAATTCTTTTCCCAATTACTACATCATGCCGGATGTCATGTCTTAACAGAGGGTGGCCTCTGTGCTGTTGCTTAAAATCATTGCTTGACAACAACTCATTTAACACATAATTCAATAAATACACAAAGTACACAGAAAGTTGACAGTGTACCTGTTTGAAGATAAGAATAATGCATCATTAATATGCTAGCTTTTTGTTTAAACACGTGTAATACTGTTTGTTACATTGCTATCTAAGAAATTAAACAACTCCTTTAATCCCATTTTAAAGATGAGAAAGCTATAGCTAATTTGAATATTTTTACTCTCTATGTGAAAATCACATTAGCAATAAATTACAATCTTATTTGTAGAAATGAGTAGATATAGTAATATTTATATTAATGAAGCATTCAGTAAGGCTAAACTGAGAAATACACTATTTCATATCTTGCTTCTTAATAGGTATGTGCTTATTAACAGAATTCTTGCCTGCACTCCATTTTTAATGTTAAGTTGGTGAAGTATACATGTATACTATAATTCAAGCTATATTTAGGAGACCATATATTTATCTTATTTTCTGGATAAAATGCTATTCTTGATCCCTAATCTAAGTTTTTCTACCATAAAAACTCTAACTTAATGAGATCTGCCTCTTGATGTTTTTCTGAAAATGGCTGGCCCTAGTGAAAATAATGAAATCATTTACGTCTACATTTCTAAGTTTTAGTCTAGCTCTGACACTTACCTGCTCTATTACCTCCAATAAATTCTTTAAATTTTCTGGACTCTTGTTTTCTTAATTTAAATATTGAAATGATAATAATCACATATATTTTTGTGGATACTGAATAAGTTAATATAAAATAGTGATCATACTGCTAGGAACTCAGCAGGTACTTATCACATATCTATTCATTTCTTCCTTTCAGTCCTTTTTATGCGATTTCTGGGGTTCATTTGTCTCATTATCCTCTCTAACTACTTAGGCTAGTTTGTAGTTGTAACTTTGGGCTGCACTAATGATACAGTGATGTGTTCATAGTGATTATTGCTTGACCCTGCCCGCTATTTTATTCCATTTGCTCCTTATGACTACTCAGTGAAAAATATCTTTCAGGTACAGGAAAACCTCTAGCTTTCTAAGCAACTACTTTGTTCTCATTGGATGGACTTTATTCAATTTTATAACAGAAGATCATAAATTCACTCTTGCTCTGCCAGCTCTTAAACTCACACTACTTTTGTGACATATTTGGATATATAAAGTATATGTTAATTTAACCTCAGATCCATCAGATACACATCCTTCTTTAACCTTCTTAATCCTCACTTGTGTTATTTTTTTGTATGCATCTATACAGAACCCCTTGAAAATGTTTATATTTAAGTAACAAAACTACATGTAAATGCAGATGTATGCACACAGTTAAGATTTAAATCATGACATATCATTTTGCTTTTGTGTTGAAACCGTGTTCAAGATACTATGGGAACAGGATCGGAAAAAGCAGAGATGTGTTTAGAGAAGCTAGAAGACTGCAAAGAGGATAATTTGCTTTATCTTGATGCTCAAATGACAGAGTGAAAAGATGAGAAAAATAATATCCACCCTTAAAAAATGTAAAAACAAAACAAAAACAGAGCAAAGAGTGTAAAAGAATGCACATAATTGAAGAAAGGTGCCAAATGTGTGTGGCTGTCACAGTGGTAGGTATATCATTGGTGGTTATTCACTATAACTATGAGTTTTAGTAACTTCTGCATATTTGCAAGAGAGCAATTTGAAAATCACCATGTCTTTAACATATCAAATACATTAAAATCTTAATCTTAGCAGATAAATAAATGTGAATACTTAGCACAAATGGCAATCCATTAAATTTATTTTACTTGATTTACTCTAATACGGCCTACTTACTGATTTGAAGATTATGTACAAATTACTGCAATTATGTCCAAACTATGTCCAAATAAGAAACTAAAGGATAATGGCCGCTTATTTCTCACCATCAATATTAGTCTCTTTCAGAGTTTGCTATCATAATAGGAAAATAAAGGTTTATCTTACCCTACATTTGCAAAATATTTTTTATATTTGCCAGTTACATACTAATAATAATAAGTATCAAGATTTCAATATTATAATGCCTTGTTCAATAGGCCTGGTGCGTATTATACAGGGAATCTGATCATCCCTTTCTTAAGCCATAATAAATAAAATGGAACTTTTATTAGTTAGAATAGAAAGCATATTTTAGGTATCCCAAAAGAGAAGACCTCTCTTTTACTCTAGTAGGAAAGAAAGGGCAGATGGTCACAAATTTTTGAATGCTTCAGTATAAAGTTTCAGACAGCTTTACAGTATTTTCATTGTAAGCATTCAAGAGTCTCCTTTCTTCTTCCTTCCTTCCTTCTCTCTCTCCATCTCTGTCTATCTGACTCTCACTTTCTCTCATTAATTTTATAAAGAATCAGTTATAATAACATTTGATGAGATGTCATATAGTTGGATGGATCAGTCAAAGCTTTATTAGGAAAGTGTAAGCCCCCCTCCCCACAAATGACAGGAGTGTCTGATAACACAGGGGATTCATGAAAGGGTCTTTCACTGAATCAATTTTGGTACAATTGCAGTGACCACATCTCAGAAAGCCAGTGGACATTTTGTGGTGATCACAGTTCAGGGTATCCTATAAGGTATGATGTCCTTTTTGCATACGTATAGAGAATCTCAGGTCCCACTTTTACCTGAGAGATCTCCAGCATATTAACCATAACACTTCTGAAGACAGTGGGCATAAGCAGCTGCACCTTACATGTGGATATGAATCCACGTGCAAGTCAACAAACAAAAACTCTTATTTAATTATAAAAGAAAATAAACAAATTTGAAAATATGAAAAAGCAAATATGCATTATTTTCTTATATACTTGAAACCATGGGACTTCCCAAGTGCCTCAGTGGTAAAGAATCTGTTTGCCAATGCAGGAGACACAGGAGATTCAGGTGATTGCTGGGTTGGGAAGATCCCCTGGAAGCACAAGTGACAATCCATTCCAGTATTCTTGCCTGGGAAATGCCATGACTGAGGAACCTGGTGGGCTACAGTCCATGGGGTCATGAAGAGTTGGACACGACTGGGCAAGTGAGCATGCATGCACACATCCTTGAGATCATACTGGTTATATAACTTTGTATCCTACTTTAGTAAAATCACTAAACCAAACCTTGTTGTTGAAGTTATGTTCTGCTTATGAGAAGGTTTCAAAAGAGTGCCTCATGTAGCTGACATGCTTCATGAATCCCAGGTCCAACTTCATTCTTAAGAATAACTGAAAAGACAAATATCAGGTCATGTTTGTGTTTGGTAGTATATAACAGTAAAACCACTTTGTTCCATTTAGGAGACCCATTTGCCTTAGGTCTGATATTTCTACTACCCTTGCAGGAGGCTCAAGCAGTCTACAAAACCAGGCCATTAGAGTTTGATGGTTACAGGATTTTTCATTAATGTAGGATGACCCAGCATAATAAAAAACCAAGCCTGTTTCTAGAGCAAGGATTGACATAATTCTCTGCAAAGACACGGATAGTATATATCTGTGGATTTATGGGCCAAAAGGCAAAATTAAGCCTAGCAGGTAGCCTTTTTACAAATTTGTATTGATGGTGTTCCAAAATGTGACGACTGAGTATAACATTGTATAATACTAGTCTACTAATGAGAAGACTAACACTGGGCATAATTGTAGCTCAGAGTTAGTGTTAACTCATCATCATAGTAGAAATGTGGCCTCATTCTCCCATGAAGTTCTTCTTGCTTCTCTGAAACACAGTGATCTTCCTGGATCTCAGCAAACTGTCTTATGTACATTACTTTTTGGGTGCTTTTGTATTAACCTCATGGTACTGAAAAACTTTGCATGAGGAACCAGGTTAAATCGACAGACTCGAGTGAAACTTTGTGGGCTGGGATTCCAGCTGAACTGCTCACTAGCTGTGTAGTCTGATTTCTTACTCACCCTATCTAGAAGGTTTTGTTCCTTGCCTATAAAATGGATATCAATAGCTGTCATAATTGTATTAAAATGAAATCAGTGTACTAGGGAAATGATTAGAATTGTACATGAGATCTTATATAAAATATTGGATCTAAGTGTTATGCTTTTGATTTTCTTCAACCATTTAAAAAATTTAAGCTATTCTTAGATTGTGGGCCATATCCTCCCCATTCCCCAAAAAAGGCTTATAGGTCATCACTTTTATTCTTCCTCTACCTACAGGAACTGCTGGCTGCTTCTAAGCCACCGGCTAGGAACTGAGAATTGTCCTCTGAAGGGAGCTGTCTTAGCAAGGTCACACTCTGTCCCCAAGGGCAGCCTATGTCCAGTGACTAATCAAGGTAGGGTTGCAATGGCTCTGTTCTTACATGCAGGACAGCTCTGACAGGCCATCTCAGCTTCTGAGCTCCTCATGGGAGCCTCTGAGATCTGTCTTGTAACCTTAATGCCATGTAACTTTCCCTCTGCCGAGTCCTGCTTCTCCACCTTTCATAGGTGTTCGTGAGATGACTCAAAAGATTTCAGTTCCCCAACCTCAAAATCAAAAGATTTCAGTTCCCCAACTTCAAACTCTGTTTTAAATCATTTCTATTGTCTGCCTCCAGTGTAGATTGATTTTAAACAGCTTACTTAATGTCCATCCCCTTAAGCTGCTCATTATTTTTTAACAGACATACCTGATTTTTAGTAGCTTCATAAAATGGTCCTTACACAGTATTCTGAGATAGAATGTATTGCGGGGGCATTGAGTATTCCCATATCATTCTCATGTTCCAGTGCGATTCTGTGATTTTCCCAGAAATGAAGCTGAGTGAAACATAAGATGCAAAAATATCTAAGGACCAAGTTTTACTGATCGATATTCTGGGTGACACAGCCCTTCAAACTGCAACAAACTGCTTTCTCTAAATTGTGGTTGTTTTATTCTAATCCACACCTACCAACTTCCAATCTTGCCTCTGATTTCAAAGTCTGAGAAAAGGCTCAATTGAAGGAAATATTTGCATCTAGTTATATAAATACAAATAAAAACTGCAAAGTTATACTTTCTTCAGTTTAATGCAATAATAATGCTACTGAGCTGGTGAGTAAAGTGGTGTGTAAACCGTGCTGTGATAGATTACAATTATGAAAGATTTAAACTAGTCAGGTTTACAACCTTATGTGATTATAATGAAATGCTGGCATATAACAGAACTTTCAGACTTCCGTCAGTCCCCTTAGCTAATGGAAGACAAATAGAAAATGATTTCTCTGAAAATGTAATTTTTAGGGTTAAGTGAGACTTCCTCTTTCAACATGGATCAGATAGCTTTAGAACACATTTCCAAAAAAATGCTACTTTACCTAATGAAATGTGAATGAATAAAAATTTTTATTTCCAGAAGTAGATAGAGGCTTGTACAATAACTAGATTCAAACAGGGGTCAAAGAAATGCACGATTAATGGATCCACATCAGTCTGCATATTAAGCTTTACATCTTTATTTTTTTGCCCCATATCATAAAGTTAACGTCAAAGGAGTACTCTCTCCTTCAGAGATGATGGTTAAAGAGAACCACCTGAACCATTGCTTGGATATAGTGTGAAGAATCAGTCTTCTGGAATGAAGAATGGAGTTTAATTTTATGTCACTAAGAGGGTCATTTTTTTCCTACAGAAGGTAATTGCCCAAGTTTCCAGGGTTTTCTTTATCTTAGATAACCTGTATGTTGAGGTTCACATTGTAATATGGAGCAAGACTTTAGTAATGATTGCATCAGCCTCAACCTTGTTTAAGGTACATGATTTCATTCACTCAGCATCACCTGGGAACTTGTTAGAAATGCAGATTCTCAGGGCCTGCCTTACATGTACTGAATCCAAAACTCTAGGAGTAGGAGTAGAACCTAGTTCTCTGAATTTTAACAAGTCCTCCATAATTATGACAATGAGTACCACTAATGAGAGGAAAAGTGAAATGAAAGGAAACAAAATAAAATGGAATCAAATTGCATGATAGAAAATATGTTTCTAAATATAGCTATAAATGAATGATCACAGACCTTAAAAGTTGTGGTATCAGATTTTTTTTTAAGATTAGTCTTATCAGGAAGCCATTCTCTCCATAAAAAATATAGGCTTATATGAAAACTCTCCCCATCTTGTCAACAAGAGGCCTACTGTAGAAACGCAACATAGTAGAAGCTACCCCTAAGCAGAAGTGAGAGTGAAAAAAATGCAATGCTTAGATTGATAAGGAGGAAATACTTTTGGCTTCAGGAAATTTAGTTCTTTAGATGCTTAGAGCCCAAGCAGATTAGATAATTAAAGATTGAACAATGAGTTGTTGAAGCCACAGTCTTTGAAAAGAAAGAAAGAAAAAAAAAAAACAGTAAAAGTTTTGACTTAAAAATAAAAAGTACCCCTTTTATAGATTTCAGGGCATAAAGGGACAAATTTGGGGCAGAGGCACATTAATACATATACACTTGTTGTTGTTCTGTTGTGACCCCTGGGATTGCAGCATGCCCAGCGTCGCTGTCCTTCACTGTCTCCTGGAGTTTTTTCAAATTCATGTCCATTGAGTCAGGGATGCCATTGTTTCTTGCTGTAAGTGTAATTAAGTTTGTTAGCCAAAAAAAAAAAAAAAAGTTTGTTAGCCAAGTAAACACAGTGTCAGTAGTATTCCAGAATGACAATTAGGTATTACCAACTAATACTTTTGTGACATTTTTAATATGCCTGATTTGAGCAATTTATTTTGATATTGTTACTGAGAACCATTTGTACCTGGTGAACCTCAACTAAACACTTGAAGTAAATAGCCATTGGTTCAAAACTGGAATTTAGTGGGCATCCTTAATGTAAAACTGAAAAATGAGAAATTAGCTAATTAATCACATTTTTTCTCAATATGGCATTCAATAATGTTGGATTTTTTCCCACCAAATCAACATTCATTTTGGAAATTGGTAGCTGAATACTAAGTGTGGAAATATTAACAACTCTTCATTCATATCAAGACACTTATATATACATGATAATTGTTAGTGCTCACTCAGTATTGGATTTTTCTCATGAATATTATTGCTGTTTTTGTTTAGTCACTAAGTTATGTCTTACTCTTTGCGACCCCATGGACTGCAGCTCACCAGGCCTCCCTATATTACTGCATACACTTATCCTGTTTTATTTTTCAACATTTGTATAAACCAGTATTTTTTCTTTCAAGTATTCATTCAATTGATATTGAGTGTCACTTATACACCAGCCGCTCATTTAGGTGAGGGGGAAAATAAAAAAAAAGAAACCTAAATCCTTGCCCTCACGGATATATTTGTGTTACCTTTCAGTGGGAACCATGACTGAGAGAACTTAAATAATATGCCCATGATCACATATACTGCAAGTGTCCTAAAGAAATGCTTCAAATCTGTATAACATCAACACTTGTGATTTTAACCATAACATTATATCCAGGACTCTGAAAGGCAATACAACTCTGATTTATCCTATCTCCCTGCTCATAGAATATAAATTCCTATTGCTAATCAAAATTAGAGCTATGTACCCATTTCTTCCCTCTCTCACAAATATACATACATATATATATATATATATATATATATATATATATGACCTGGGGCTAACTGAATAGAGCTGAGCATAATATAATAACACTGAGAAGCAGAAATGACATAAACACCAATTCATAAATACATGAGAAGTAAGTAGCTTTAAAGACTATATGCTAGGATGCCTTAAGATTTTAAAAATAAAAGGAAAGTAATATACTAGACAAATCAAAATATATGCTTTGTAGCAATACAATAAGATATTAGTTCTTTTGAAATTTTTTGACATTATATAAATAATTTATAGTATCTAGTTATTTTCAGACATTCATGAATGAATTAACATTAAGAAAAGAGCTTATGAAGCTACATAAAATGTATCTTCTCAAGACCCACCTATTATCTTAAATGCCTTTTAGGATGAGGAATCAGCAAAATATGACATTGTGCTTATTCTTATGTGCTTATTCTTATGTCTAATTCCAAAGCAAACATTACATAGAACAAGCATTCTGGTGATAAAATTTTAGTTGAAAGAGCATTCTTTTGGCATTGGGCAAGTTGTTTATAATCTTCAATTCAATGAACATGCTGGGTTACACTATTTCATGCAAAGAGAATAATAGATTATAAGCCTAACTATTACCATTTCATATTTTATGGTCTCCCCAGCATACTCGGAGGCTCATTTTTCAGCATGACCTCCAGTGAGCACACATGAGTAAACAGAATCTTACATTTGCTTAGAAAAAAAGAGCAAAAATGTTTTGAATTAAATCTTATTCAGCCAAATTGGTTGGAAATGGAAACGTGACAAGCTCTCAAGTGAACATGAAGAAACACCATGGAATTACTGTTACCCTTAACCCATGTCAATGAGCTTATACTATATAATTGTGTTTGGATATATTTAGTTGCTTACAGGTGAAAGTAACTCACCATTGATCAGAGATTGAGAAGGAGAAAAAAAATACACTTACTCTTATTTAACTCAGCTTACAAAAGGAATAGTATTAATTCAGAATAGTAGCAAGACTAGTATGTTTTCTTTGTTTTTAGTAGAAGTTTATAAATATTCTAAATATCAAATGTGCATTGTCAAGGCCAACAAGTCATACACTCAAATGAAAAGTCGCAAATAAAAATCTGATTAGCTATACAATTGTTATGTAGACAAAGCAGAAAAATACTAGATTGGAGGTTGTCACTGTCTTGCAGAAAGTTTGGTACAGTGTATACTATGACATTTGGAGATGGCTACTTTTATTTAAAAGCAACTATAGATATTAACTTCTACTTCTAGCTTTGGCAAAATAATTTATGCAAAAATCAGCCTTATTGCCTTTAAAGAAATAAAAGTATAAAACTGGCCAAAATTACTTTTTTAGACAATAGACTTTTAACAGCACATGAATCTGATACTTGAGAGAAGATCTTTCTGACCCAGGGATCGAACCCGGGTCTCCTGCTTTGCAGGCAGATTATTTACCTTCTGAGCCATCAGGGAAGCCCAAAGAATAGAGGTGAATCCCATAACTGCCTGGGCCTTCTGCCAGACATCACTTTTTCGGACTATGAAAGAACAGGAGAGGGCAATTAAAATTAAGTCCAGTGGTCTCCCTAAGCTGAAGATATAGGATCACCTAGAATTTGTAGAACAAGATGTCAGAGAGAAACAATCTATCCAGGGAAGAACCTTCTGAATTCTACATAAGGATCCCTTTGAGTCTTTGGCTGAATACAAAGATGTGCGTGTTTATCAGGTCACTCTGTGTGGCTGGTAAAAGAGCATCAGTGAAAGGATTATTATGCAGGAAAGGAACAATCACCAGGAATCTGGGAGCCTGAACAAGGCTGGGAGACATTTATCTTCTAAATAGCTAAATGGAGGAAGCTCACTGAACACCAAAGATATTCAGTAGAGACCCCCAAGAAATATGCCTTGGGAGTAGCTCTAATTTAACATTAGAGTAAAAAGATACTCTAGACCCTTTCTAATGAATCTGAAAATGAGTCTTGAAAGTATTAAGCTTATACTTTAGTAAATTAATAGCCTAGTAGAAAAAGAATTCCTCCATTATGGAATACAATAAAAGTCTAGCAATCAACAAGATAACTTTCAGGCAAAAATCACAGGAAAAATGGAGCCTATAACCAGGATAAAAATCAATCAATAGAACCAGGCCAGAAATAATAGAAATGATAGAATTAGCAGATAAGAAATTTAAAGCAGCTACTACCTTGAATATGTTCAATGATTTAAGAGAAATTAAAATGTACTGGGGATACAGTAAAGTATCTCAATAGAGAAATGGAAACCAAACTGAGGAAACAGAACTGGTAATTAATAAATCTTCTCACTAGGAACATTTCAGGTTGAGATGACTTCCCTGGTTAATTTCATTAAAATTTAAAGGAAAAATATAATAATAACAATACTATACAACCTCTGTCATAAACTAGAATAATATGGAATATACCTTAATTAATTTTACAAAAATAGTATATCTGAGTAAACCAGCAAAGAAATCACTGAATAGAGATCAGTATTGCGTATGAACAGAGATACAAAAGCCTCTAACAAAATTCTAGCAAATGGACACCAGAAATATGGGGACATGCATATAATAAAAATATATCATGAAATGGGAGTTATTCAAAGAATGTAAGTTAACATACAAAGAACACAGAAACAGAATAAAATTTTAAAAATACTATAGTCATCTCAAGTAGATGCAGAAAAATAATGTATTTTAATGCCACTTCATTATAAATGTTTTGATTATTTAGGAGACTTCTTCAAGCTGAAAAACAATGTATCTATAAAAAAGTTAGAGCTAACATGGTTTAATGTTGGTTCATTAACATAAGACCTTTCACATAAGATGATGAACAAGTCAAATATATAATATCATTTTCATGTGCAATTTGCTAGTGTCCTCAGCCAGTGCAATAATGAAAGAAAAGTAAATTAAAAGTATAAATTATGGGAAAGCAAGGTTATAGGACCCAAGATCAATAGAGACAAATTGACTACGTTTCTATACAAAAGCAATGAAAAACTGGAACATGAAAAAAATGCCATTTACTAAAGTATGAAGAATAAAATACGTACAAATGAATCTAAAAAAAGTTGTAGAAAATCACCATATGAAAACAATAAATATCACTGAAAGAAAGTAATGAGTACCTTAATCAGGGTATTCAATGCATTTATGGCTAGCAATGTTAAATACTGGATAAATGTTATTTTCCCCAAATGATCTATAAATTCAGTAAACTCTCAATCACAGTTCCAGAGGAGCATGTTTTGAGTACAAATTTACAAACTGATCTTAAAATTTATATAGAAATTAAAAGAGTAAAGCATGACAAAGCAAATTTTAAAAAGAAGGACAAAGTTGAACTTATACTTTGTTATTTCAAGATACATTGTCAAACTGGTAGTCAAGACTATGGTAATGGTGTATAGTAGAATTAAGAGCCCAGAAATAAATCCACCCTTCTATTATCAACTGATAAACCAAAGTAATCCAATGAGGAAAGACATGATTTTTCAACAAATGGAGCTCAAACGACTGGTTATATATTTAGGGGCAAGGAGATAAGAGTAAACTTTGACCCTTGCTTCATTCCATATAGTATAATTAATTTAAGAAACACCATAATCCTAAGGGTAAAAATTAAAAGTTTTCATATAGCTTTTTCCAAAATAATGTATAAGAGAATATCTTCATCACCTTGGAATAGATAAATTGATTCCTTACACAAAACCCAGTAACAGTCATAAAAGTTTGTTAAAATATAAATCATAAATGCATAAAAATTTGCTCATCAGAAAAAAAATCCCTAATAAAATGGATAGGCAAGTTGCATTATGAGAGAAAATATCTGAGATATATATATATATATATATATATATATATATATATATATAAAATGAGCAAAACATTTATAAACAAACAACTATATGGTGATGCAGATATAGAGGATGGACTTGTCGACACAGTGGGTAAAGGAAAGTGTGGGATGAATAGAGAAAGTAGTATCAAGATATATACACTACCATGTGTAAAATATATACCTAGGAGACATGGCTTCATAAAAGAGGGAGCCCGGCCTGGACTCTGTGATGACTTAGAGTGATGGGATAGGGGAGAGGAGGGAGGGTTAAGAAGGAGGTGGTATGTGTGTGCATGTGTGTGTGTGTAAGTGTGTATAAAATACTATTTTATATACATATATACAAACATTATATGAGCCCATGCAAAGATGGGCTCAATAAAGGACAGAAATGATATGGACCTAACAGAAGCAGAAGATATTAAGAAAAGGTGGCAAGAATACACAGAAGAACTGTACAAAAAAGATCTTCACGACCCAGATAATCACGATGATGTGATCACTCACCTAGAGCCAGACATCCTGGAATGTGAAGTCAAGTGGGCCTTAGGAAGCATGACTACAAACAAGGCTGTCAGAGGTGATGGAATTCCAGTTGAGCTATTTCAAATCCTAAAAGATAATGCTGTGAAAGTGCTGCACTCTATATGCCAGCAAATTTGGGAAACTCAGCAGTGGAAACAAGACTGGAAAAGGTTAGTTATCATACTAATCCCAAAGAAAGGCAATGCCAAAGAATGTTCAAACTACTGCACAATTGCACTCATCTCACACACTAGTAAAGTAATGCTCAAAATTTTCCAAGCCAGGCTTCAACAATATGTGAACCATAAACTTCCAGATATCAAGCTGGATTTAGAAAAGGCAGGGGAACCAGAGTTCAAACTGCCAACATCTGTTGGATCATAGAAAAAGCAAGAGAGTTCTAGAAAGGCATCTACTTCTGCTTTATTGACTGTGCCAAAGCCTTTGACTATGTGGATCACAACAAACTGTGAAAAATTCTGAATGTGATAGGAATACCAGACCACCTGCCCTGCCTCTTGAGAAATCTGTATGCAGGTCAGGAAGCAACAGTTAGAACTGGACATGGAACAACAGACTGGTTCCAAATATGAAAAGGAGCATGTCAAGGCTGTATATTGTCACCCTGCTTATTTAACTTATATGCAGAGTACATCATGAGAAATGCTGGACTGGAAGAAACAAGCTGGAATCAAGATTGCAGGGAGAAGTATCAGTAACCTCAGATATGCAGATGATACCATCCTTATGGCAGAAAGTGAAGAGGAACTAAAAAGCCTCTTGATGAAAGTGAAAGAGAAGAGTGAAAAAGCTGGCTTAAAACTGAACATTCAGAAAACTAAGATCATGGCATTCAGTCCCATCACTTCATGGCAAATAGATGGGAAACAGTGGAAACAGTGTCAAACTTTATTTTTGGAGGCTCCAAAATCACTGCAGATGGTGATTGCAGCCATGAAATTAAAAGACGCTTACTCCTTAGAAAGAAAGTTATGACCAACCTAGAGAACATATTAAAAAGCAGAGACAAAGGCCAACCAAGGTCCATCTAGTCAAGGCTATGGTTTTTCCAGTAGTCATGACTTCCCTGGTGACTCAGATGATAAAGCATCTGCCTACAATGCGGGAAACCCAGTTTCAATCCGTGGGTTGGGAAGATCCTCTGGAGAAGGAAGTGCCAACTCACTCCAGTACTCTTACCTGGAAAATCCCATGGACAGAGGAGCATGGTAGGCTACATACAGTCTATGAAGTCACAGAGTTGCACATGACTGAGTGACTTCACTTTCACTTTTCACTTTCATGTATGGATGTGAGAGTTGGACTATAAAGAAAGCTGAGTGCCAAAGATTTGATGCTTTTGAACTGTGATGTTAGAGAAGACTTTTGAGAGTCCCTTGGACTGCAAGAAGATCCAACCAGTCTCCATCCTAAAGGAAATCAGTCCTGAAGTTCATTGGAAGGACTGATGTTGAAGCTGAAATTCCAATACCTTGGCTACCTGATGCCAAGAACTGACTCATTTGAATAGACCCCGATTCTGAGAAAGATTGAAGGTGAGGGGAGAAGGGGATGACAGAGGATGAGATGGTTGGATGGCATCACCGACTCAATGGACATGAGTTTGGGTAAACTCTGGGAATTGGTAATGGACAGGGAGGCCTGGCATGTTGTAGTCCATGGAGTTGGAAAGAGTCAGACACGACTGAGAGACAGAACTGAAACATTGTATATATGTATATATGTGTGTGTGTGTGTGTGTGTGTGTGTGTGTGTGTGTGTGTGTAAAATTATGGTCAATTTGTGCTGTAGAGCAGAAGCCAACACAACATTATAAAGAATTTTCCTCCTGTTAAAAAACAAATTTAAAAAATCAAAGCAAGAAAATGAACAAAAACTTTGAACAGATACTCTTGTAGTCCAACTTGGAATTTGCCAATAAACACATGAAGATTTGCCAATAACCATATGTGAACAACTTCATGGCACCTTTAGACATCAGGGAAATGCAAATTAAAACCACATTATGATACCACTATACGCACGTTACAATGGTTAAAATTAATAGACTAACCATATTAAATGCTTCAGTTGAAAATCTGAAACAGCTGAAAATTTCATACATTGCTGGGTATTTGTAAAATGATACAATCTCCTTGGAAAATGGTCTAGATCTTTTTAAAATAAAGTTGCTGCGTTAGCTCTCTTTTGGCAGTATAAATTATCTTGAAATTGTGGCTCAAAGCAACACAAATTTGTTTTCTTTATAGTTCTCTACGTCAGAGAGCCAATGTGGTTCTTGCCAGGCTCAAAACAATGAGTCACAAGGTGTGTACTTTTCTGGATGCTAGATCATGTTTCTTTCCTCTGTCTTAAAAGCAGCCCACGTTCCCTTTCTCTAACTCCACTTCTGATGTCACATTTCTCTCTCTGACCCCAGCTAGGAATGACTCTCTACATTTTAGGAATTGTGTGATTAGATAGGACTCATCCAGGTAATCCAAGGTAATTTTCACTTCCCCTTGCACACATGCAGCTTTATATTCAATCAGATTCAAAGTAACTTCTCTTCAGCTTTCAGGAGCTCCTTGCCTAAAAAGCTCTCTTCTCTTTCAGACCCTGTCACATCTGCAAAATCCCTTTCACCATGTAAAGTAACATATTCACAGGTTCCTAGGGCCTGGGCATCTGTGAAGATCCATTTTTCTGGTTTTCTTCATGTTAACTTCTAAATATTTATTAGCTAGAAAACAGGTATAAAATTAT
Source organism: Budorcas taxicolor (assembly GCF_023091745.1). Taxonomy (NCBI): domain Eukaryota; kingdom Metazoa; phylum Chordata; class Mammalia; order Artiodactyla; family Bovidae; genus Budorcas; species Budorcas taxicolor. The sequence continues at coordinate 76,582,990 of NC_068916.1, forward strand.
ATGTATAAAATACATATAAAATGTATAAAATACATATAAAATAAAAAATCTTATTCAAAATGGGCAAAAACTAGAAGCAACCCAAATGTCACTCTAACAAGTTGTGTTTTTTTTCTATACAGTGTAATGCACTCAGCATTAAAAAGAAACGAACTAGTAATGTGTGCAATATTGAGGAATCTCAAAAAACATGCTGAGTACAAAATATAGAAAGCAAAATGATACATACTGTACCATTCTGTTTATACTAACTTCAAATACAGGTGATAAAAATCACAGCAGTAGTTTTATGGATATATATGTGTATATATATATAATAAGGCTGGTAAATAAATGAAGTAGTTAAATAATGTATGATAAAATATTATATAAAATAATGAGTGAATGCCATTGGACAGTGATTTTTACTGTTTATAATTGTAAACGCATATTCTCAAATGCATTGGTATTATAGGCAGTGGCATTATAAAGCAGTTTCTTAGACTGCTGATACATTCTGGCGGTGATGGAAAAGTCAGCATTCTGTAATTTTTTAATGTTAATGAAGGAAAGGTTTTCAGTAGAAGCCCATAGGTGTAAAACACTTTTGCTGCATTTTAGCTTCCAAAATCAGTGGACTCTGTTATGGATCTGATATTTATTTTCTTTAAAAATAGTGTGTGTGTTTGTATGTGTGTGTGACTCAAATTTGAGAAAAATATTATTTGTATCTATCTATAAATTACAAAGGCAGTATTTCCCAGTATTTTCCAAATTGAAGTTCTTATAGTATTTTATACTCTTTTAAAAATCATTGATTATACTTATTGTAAAGTATCACTTGGTCAGTGTTCATGTTTCCCCATTGAAATGTAAGCTCCTTGGGGCCAGTATCATTTCTGACTTAGCCATGGCTATATACCCTTACATAGAATGTTGCCTGATACATAATCAGAATTTAAAGTACTTGATGAATTCAGGAGTGCTCAATAATAAGAAATTATTTCCACCTCAAGTTAAGCAAAACAAACATTCCCCTATTAAAGATGGAAGCACTTTCTATTGTTTTCCTTTGCCTCCTCAAGCATCTCAGAGCATCCTCAAGCCCTTTTTTTTTTTGCTGGGAATTTTTAATAGGTTCATTGTTCTGAGCAATGTGCCAGGTCAAGTCAAAATTAATTTCACATTTGAATTTAATGGGTCTACATGTTTTTATGATGTGACGAGGGTTAATCTAGCACCCTGGCAAGTTTTTGTAATTTAGTCATTTAGAAATCTATTCAAAGTATATGTCTTTAGAATAGAGACTCTAGATTTCAGAGATATGAGATTTAATAATTCATCAGAAGATAGAAGGTGATTTGGTCAAGAATTCTGGTCTCTTGTTATTCATTACTTTTTCTGTCACTGGAAAATTGTTGCAATGGCAGCTCTCCTCTAACTTTATCTATTATGACTAAAGATTTAACATATGTTTTTACTTTTGCCTCAATAAGAGGAAGTTTTGCATTTTTCTAAATCAATATTATTAATAATTTGGTCTCCTTTTTATAAAAAATAATCTCTAGTTAGTTTATAAAGACATGCTAGTGTAACTGTATATGTAATCAGGTATGTGAGATACTCTAAATAACCAGTTGAATAAAAACTTTTATATTATATAATGCAAAACTTGTTAGTTGAAATATTTAAATAAATGACTGGCCAGTTATTACTGCAAACTTGAGTAATCTTTTTATTTTTGGAAAAATGGATAATATTTCTATTTCTAAAATAAATAATTTTACCTTAACTTTGTGTTACGTGTGCACATCCAGAATCCATTATGGTAGACAGGCATGCATGTTAATGTATAGGTACTGACAAATTTTGCTAATTAAGTACAAAGAGTACCAGAAGAAGCCCAGTTAAAATAAATCTGCTGAAAACTAAAATTTCATAGTAGAGAATGAAAGCAGGATTGATTGGAACATTAAGAACTTTAAAGTGTTTTTTCATATTAAAAAATTAGATTATAAATTGTACAAAATAAATAATGAAGTACTAATTTTAGTATGCAATATGTCAAATTAAATGATACAGATAGATATATATATAATATACATATACATCAATTGACTTTTTATTTAACTTTTGAAGTAAGATTTTCATGAGATTCAATATAACAAAAATATTCAAGGGCTTTATTAATGTGTTTTTAATAAAGCTCCCATTAATATTTTGATACCTAAATCTTTTCCTTTTAAAACACACAGCAATTTTTCTTCTTTAAGCACAATTTATTTTCTTTGATCACTATTTATACATCTGTCAACTCTGCAGTTGCAGCATTTTCTTTTTCTTTTAATCACATCTAACATTTATTGAATTCCTACTATGTGTCAGACCCTGTTCTAAATGCATTACTTGCTTTATCTCATCTCATCCTCACAACATCACTATGTAATAGAAAACATTGTTGTCTCATTTCACAGGCCCGAAACTAGAGAACAGAGAGATTTCAACCTGCCCAAAGCCTTGGAATTAGTACATAGCAGAGCAAAAATCTGAATCCAATCCGTGTCCAAAATTCACACACTTTGACCAAAGGAACCCACTTCCAGAATAAGCTTTCCTTACAAACATTAAATTTGTATGTAAAGCATGCAATGTCAATACCTTTGTGGAGTCATTTAGGATTCTTTCACTTGCTTTTGTATCTTGTAGTAGCATTTTAATTGACTAATGTGAGAAAGTTTGCTTGAGTGGATATAAATAGTTTACTAGTGAATATTTTTATTTAAGAAAAAGTTTGCTTTTCTTCCAAACATATAAATACAGAAACTCTGATAATCCATATTTAGTAACAAGGTCTGAATTTGCCCACATAGGGATATGTGTTATCTGTAAAGGATAATCCTATTTTGACCCACAGGGGCATAAAAAGATGGCACAGTTGAGACTAGTATCTAAATATTCTCTCCTTCAGCACTGTTTGTGAGTTGCTTACAATTTTTGGAAAGAGAAGGAAACTTATCTTCTCTGCCCTTGCTCTACTCTTCACATCCTGTAAGTTCCCATTGAAGATTTCTGAGCAAAAGACTAAGGTTAGGTTTGATTTGCCAATGATTTTCAATTTCAACAGAACTTTTTATTTTTTCAGACAAAATCTCTGTAGGCTGTAACTTTTTATGTCTCTAATTTAAAGCAACTTAAATAAAATTTGACCCCGTAAAGTTTATGCCATATGTTTGCTGACAGGTGGAGCTAGTGGTAAAGAATCCACCTGCTATTTCAGGAGACACAAAAGGTATGGGTTCGATCTCTAGGTTGGGAAGATCCCCTGGAGTAGGAAATGGCAACCGATTTCAGTATTATTGCCTGGAAAATCCCACAAACAGAGGAACCTGGTGGGCCACAGTCCATGCGGTTGCAGTCAGACAGACACGGCTGAGGGAGTCACAGTGCTAGTACTAAGAATCTTAACTGACTTTTCTAGTATCCTTCCTCATTCAGTTATTAAACATCTGGATCTTCTGGGTTTTTCTAAAAGTCTACAGAGACTACTTTTCCTAAGTTACTGACAAATATTTTTTGTAAAATGGGAGATACATGTTTTTACCATCAGTGTTCAGATTTCTTCAATTAAAATTCAGGACACTCAGAATATGTTGAATGTCAGGAAATAATCATGCTTCATAACTTTTCGTTTTCCGCCTCTAATTGTCGGTTATTGTAGAAACATCTCTGCATCGTTGTAGAAACATCACGATCAAAAGGAACTCTAATCCTGGAGAGTATAGTAGCTTTGTATTTTCTATCTTGGGCCAGGTGCATCCATGCTTTGATCTTTGCTGATTTATAAAACTGCTCTAATCCTACCTGTGATTCATTGTCTCTTTCTTTTCCAAAGGCAAGAAGGCTTTATGTTGCTTTCTTTAAAGTCAAATTGCTGACTTTCAGTTGTCTAGAACAAATCTAATTTCAAGAAAATGTATTAGGAAATACTAAGTAATGAACTTTTTCAAATTGTAAGATTGCCTCTACAAGAGTATCTATCTACAGTGTCCTTAATTTTTTTCTACGAAAACTGAATAAGAATCTTAAAGTT